>NC_136064.1:24272447-24877631 GCF_964261635.1 Lissotriton helveticus
AGTGTGCTGTCTCCCTGTAGTGTGCTGTCTCCCTGTAGTGTGCTGTCTCTCTGTAGTGTGCTGTCTCTCTGTAGTGTGCTGTCTCCCTGTAGTGTGCTGTCTCCCTGTAGTGTGCTGTCTCCCTGTAGTGTGTTGTTTCTCTGTAGTGTGCTGTCTCCCTGTAGTGTGCTGTCTCCCTGTAGTGTGCTGTCTCCCTGTAGTGTGCTGTCTCTCTGTAGTGTGCTGTCTCTAGTGTGCTGTCTCCCTGTAGTGTGCTGTCTCCCTGTAGTGTGCTGTCTCCCTGTAGTGTGCTGTCTCTAGTGTGCTGTCTCCCTGTAGTGTGCTGTCTCCCTGTAGTGTGCTGTCTCTCTGTAGTGTGCTGTCTCCCTGTAGTGTGCTGTCTCTAGTGTGCTGTCTCCCTGTAGTGTGCTGTCTCCCTGTAGTGTGCTGTCTCCCTGTAGTGTGCTGTCTCTCTGTAGTGTGCTGTCTCCCTGTAGTGTGCTGTCTCCCTGTAGTGTGCTGTCTCCCTGTAGTGTGCTGTCTCTAGTGTGCTGTCTCCCTGTAGTGTGCTGTCTCCCTGTAGTGTGCTGTCTCCCTGTAGTGTGCTGTCTCTCTGTAGTGTGCTGTCTCCCTGTAGTGTGCTGTCTCTCTGTAGTGTGCTGTCTCCCTGTAGTGTGCTGTCTCCCTGTAGTTGCTGTCTCCCTGTAGTGTGCTGTCTCTAGTGTGCTGTCTCCCTGTAGTGTGCTGTCGCTCTGTAGTGTGATGTCTCCCTGTAGTGTGCTGTCTCTAGTGTGCTGTCTCCCTGTAGTGTGCTGTCTCCCTGTAGTGTGCTGTCTCCCTGTAGTGTGCTGTCTCCCTGTAGTGTGCTGTCTCCCTGTAGTGTGCTGTCTCTCTCTAGTGTGCTGTCTCCCTGTAGTGTGCTGTCTCCCTGTAGTGTGCTGTCTCTCTGTAGTGTGCTGTCTCCCTGTAGTGTGCTGTCTCCCTGTAGTGTGCTGTCTCCCTATAGTGTGCTGTCTCCCTGTAGTGTGCTGTCTCCCTGTAGTGTGCTGTCTCTCTGTAGTGTGCTGTCTCTCTCTAGTGTGCTGTCTCTAGTGTGCTGTCTCCCTGTAGTGTGCTGTCTCCCTGTAGTGTGCTGTCTCCCTGTAGTGTGCTGTCTCCCTGTAGTGTGCTGTCTCTCTCTAGTGTGCTGTCTCCCTGTAGTGTGCTGTCTCCCTGTAGTGTGCTGTCTCCCTGTAGTGTGCTGTCTCTCTCTAGTGTGCTGTCTCCCTGTAGTGTGCTGTCTCTCTGTAGTGTGCTGTCTCCCTGTAGTGTGCTGTCTCCCTGTAGTGTGCTGTCTCCCTGTAGTGTGCTGTCTCCCTGTAGTGTGCTGTCTCTAGTGTGCTGTCTCCCTGTAGTGTGCTGTCTCCCTGTAGTGTGCTGTCTCTAGTGTGCTGTCTCCCTGTAGTGTGCTGTTTCTCTGTAGTGTGCTGTCTCCCTGTAGTGTGCTGTCTCTCTGTAGTGTGCTGTCTCTCTGTAGTGTGCTGTCTCTAGTGTGCTGTCTCCCTGTAGTGTGCTGTCTCTCTGTAGTGTGCTGTCTCTAGTGTGCTGTCTCCCTGTAGTGTGCTGTCTCTCTGTAGTGTGCTGTCTCCCTGTAGTGTGCTGTCTCTCTGTAGTGTGCTGTCTCTCTGTAGTGTGCTGTCTCTCTGTAGTGTGCTGTCTCTCTGTAGTGTGCTGTCTCTAGTGTGCTGTCTCTAGTGTGCTGTCTCCCTGTAGTGTGCTGTCTCCCTGTAGTGTGCTGTCTCCCTGTAGTGTGCTGTCTCCCTGTAGTGTGCTGTTTCCCTGTAGTGTGCTGTTTCCCTGTAGTGTGCTGTCTCTCTGTAGTGTGCTGTCTCTCTGTAGTGTGCTGTCTCTCTGTAGTGTGCTGTCTCTCTGTAGTGTGCTGTCTCCCTGTAGTGTGCTGTCTCCCTGTAGTGTGCTGTCTCTAGTGTGCTGTCTCCCTGTAGTGTGCTGTCTCCCTGTAGTGTGCTGTCTCCCTGTAGTGTGCTGTCTCCCTGTAGTGTGCTGTCTCCCTGTAGTGTGCTGTCTCTAGTGTGCTGTCTCTCTGTAGTGTGCTGTCTCTCTGTAGTGTGCTGTCTCTAGTGTGCTGTCTGCCTGTAGTGTGCTGTCTCCCTGTAGTGTGCTGTCTAACTGTAGTGTGCTGTCTCTCTGTAGTGTGCTGTCTCTCTGTAGTGTGCTGTCTCTCTGTAGTGTGCTGTCTCTGGTGTGCTGTCTCTATGTAGTGTGCTGTCTCTCTGTAGTGTGCTGTCTCTAGTGTGCTGTCTCTAGTGTGCTGTCTCCCTGTAGTGTGCTGTCTCCCTGTAGTGTGCTGTCTCCCTGTAGTGTGCTGTCTCCCTGTAGTGTGCTGTCTCTAGTGTGCTGTCTCTCTGTAGTGTGCTGTCTCTCTGTAGTGTGCTGTCTCTAGTGTGCTGTCTCTAGTGTGCTGTCTCCCTGTAGTGTGCGGTCTCCCTGTAGTGTGCTGTCTCTAGTGTGCTGTCTCCCTGTAGTGTGCTGTCTCTCTGTAGTGTGCTGTCTCCCTGTAGTGTGCTGTCTCTAGTGTGCTGTCTCTCTGTAGTGTGCTGTCTCTCTGTAGTGTGCTGTCTCTAGTGTGCTGTCTCTAGTGTGCTGTCTCCCTGTAGTGTGCTGTCTCCCTGTAGTGTGCTGTCTCCCTGTAGTGTGCTGTCTCCCTGTAGTGTGCTGTCTCCCTGTAGTGTGCTGTCTATAGTGTGCTGTCTCCCTGTAGTGTGCTGTCTCCCTGTAGTGTGCTGTCTCTCTGTAGTGTGCTGTCTCTCTGTAGTGTGCTGTCTCTAGTGTGCTGTATCTCTGTAGTGTGCTGTCTCTCTGTAGTGTGCTGTCTCTAGTGTGCTGTCTCCCTGTAGTGTGCTGTCTCTCTGTAGTGTGCTGTCTCCCTGTAGTGTGCTGTCTCTAGTGTGCTGTCTCCCTGTAGTGTGCTGTCTCCCTGTAGTGTGCTGTCTCTCTGTAGTGTGCTGTCTCCCTGTAGTGTGCTGTCTCTCTGTAGTGTGCTGTCTCTAGTGTGCTGTCTCCCTGTAGTGTGCTGTCTCTCTGTGGTGTGCTGTCTCTAGTGTGCTGTCTCCCTGTAGTGTGCTGTCTCTCTGTAGTGTGCTGTCTCTAGTGTGCTGTCTCCCTGTAGTGTGCTGTCTCCCTGTAGTGTGCTGTCTCCCTGTAGTGTGCTGTCTCTCTGTAGTGTGCTGTCTCTCTGTAGTGTGCTGTCTCTCTGTAGTGTGCTGTCTCTAGTGTGCTGTCTCTCTGTAGTGTGCTGTCTCTCTGTAGTGTGCTGTCTCTAGTGTGCTGTCTCTAGTGTGCTGTCTCCCTGTAGTGTGCTGTCTCCCTGTAGTGTGCTGTCTCTAGTGTGCTGTCTCTCTGTAGTGTGCTGTCTCTCTGTAGTGTGCTGTCTCTAGTGTGCTGTCTCTAGTGTGCTGTCTCCCTGTAGTGTGCTGTCTCTCTGTAGTGTGCTGTCTCCCTGTAGTGTGCTGTCTCTAGTGTGCTGTCTCCCTGTAGTGTGCTGTCTCTCTCTAGTGTGCTGTCTCCCTGTAGTGTGCTGTCTCCCAGTAGTGTGCTGTCTCCCTGTAGTGTGCTGTCTCCCTGTAGTGTGCTGTCTCCCTGTAGTGTGCTGTCTCTAGTGTGCTGTCTCCCTGTAGTGTGCTGTCTCCCTGTAGTGTGCTGTCTCTCTGTAGTGTGCTGTCTCTCTGTAGTGTGCTGTCTCTAGTGTGCTGTCTCTCTGTAGTGTGCTGTCTCTCTGTAGTGTGCTGTCTCTAGTGTGGTCTCCCTGTAGTGTGCTGTCTCTCTGTAGTGTGCTGTCTCCCTGTAGTGTGCTGTCTCTAGTGTGCTGTCTCCCTGTAGTGTGCTGTCTCCCTGTAGTGTGCTGTCTCTCTGTAGTGTGCTGTCTCCCTGTAGTGTGCTGTCTCTCTGTAGTGTGCTGTCTCCCTGTAGTGTGCTGTCTCCCTGTAGTGTGCTGTCTCTCTGTAGTGTGCTGTCTCTAGTGTGCTGTCTCCCTGTAGTGTGCTGTCTCCCTGTAGTGTGCTGTCTCTCTGTAGTGTGCTGTCTCCCTGTAGTGTGCTGTCTCCCTGTAGTGTGCTGTCTCCCTGTAGTGTGCTGTCTCCCTCTAGTGTGCTGTCTCCCTGTAGTGTGCTGTCTCCCT
Organism: Lissotriton helveticus; assembly: GCF_964261635.1. Lineage (NCBI taxonomy): Eukaryota > Metazoa > Chordata > Amphibia > Caudata > Salamandridae > Lissotriton > Lissotriton helveticus. The sequence continues at coordinate 24,276,601 of NC_136064.1, forward strand.
GTAGTGTGCTGTCTCTCTGTAGTGTGCTGTCTCTCTGTAGTGTGCTGTCTCCCTGTAGTGTGCTGTCTCCCTGTAGTGTGCTGTCTCTCTGTAGTGTGCTGTCTCTCTGTAGTGTGCTGTCTCTCTGTAGTGTGTTGTCTCTCTGTAGTGTGCTGTCTCCCTGTAGTGTGCTGTCTCCCTGTAGTGTGTTGTCTCCCTGTAGTGTGCTGTCTCCCTGTAGTGTGCTGTCTCCCTGTAGTGTGCTGTCTCTCTGTAGTGTGCTGTCTCCCTGTAGTGTGCTGTCTCCCTGTAGTGTGCTGTCTCCCTGTAGTGTGCTGTCTCCCTGTAGTGTGCTGTCTCTCTCTAGTGTGCTGTCTCCCTGTAGTGTGCTGTCTCCCTGTAGTGTGCTGTCTCTCTGTAGTGTGCTGTCTCCCTGTAGTGTGCTGTCTCTAGTGTGCTGTCTCCCTGTAGTGTGCTGTCTCTCTGTAGTGTGCTGTCTCTAGTGTGCTGTCTCTCTGTAGTGTGCTGTCTCCCTGTAGTGTGCTGTCTCCCTGTAGTGTGCTGTCTCCCTGTAGTGTGCTGTCTCTCTGTAGTGTGCTGTCTCTCTGTAGTGTGCTGTCTCCCTGTAGTGTGCTGTCTCCCTGTAGTGTGCTGTCTCTCTCTAGTGTGCTGTCTCCCTGTAGTGTGCTGTCTCTCTGTAGTGTGCTGTCTCTCTGTAGTGTGCTGTCTCTAGTGTGCTGTCTCCCTGTAGTGTGCTGTCTCCCTGTAGTGTGCTGTCTCTCTGTAGTGTGCTGTCTCCCTGTAGTGTGCTGTCTCTCTGTAGTGTGCTGTCTCTAGTGTGCTGTCTCTAGTGTGCTGTCTCCTTGTAGTGTGCTGTCTCCCTGTAGTGTGCTGTCTCCCTGTAGTGTGCTGTCTCCCTGTAGTGTGCTGTCTCTCTGTAGTGTGCTGTCTCTAGTGTGCTGTCTCTAGTGTGCTGTCTCTCTGTAGTGTGCTGTCTCTCTGTAGTGTGCTGTCTCCCTGTAGTGTGCTGTCTCTAGTGTGCTGTCTCTCTCTAGTGTGCTGTCTCCCTGTAGTGTGCTGTCTCCCTGTAGTGTGCTGTCTCTCTGTAGTGTGCTGTCTCCCTGTAGTGTGCTGTCTCTCTGTAGTGTGCTGTCTCCCTGTAGTGTGCTGTCTCCCTGTAGTGTGCTGTCTCTAGTGTGCTGTCTCCCTGTAGTGTGCTGTCTCTAGTGTGCTGTCTCCCTGTAGTGTGCTGTCTCCCTGTAGTGTGCTGTCTCTAGTGTGCTGTCTCTAGTGTGCTGTCTCTCTGTAGTGTGCTGTCTCTCTCTAGTGTGCTGTCTCCCTGTAGTGTGCTGTCTCCCTGTAGTGTGCTGTCTCTAGTGTGCTGTCTCTCTGTAGTGTGCTGTCTCCCTGTAGTGTGCTGTCTCTAGTGTGCTGTTCTAGTGTGCTGTCTCTCTGTAGTGTGCTGTCTCTAGTGTGCTGTCTCCCTGTAGTGTGCTGTCTCTAGTGTTCTGTCTCCCTGTAGTGTGCTGTCTCTCTGTAGTGTGCTGTCTCTCTGTAGTGTGCTGTCTCTAGTGTGCTGTCTCTAGTGTGCTGTCTCCCTGTAGTGTGCTGTCTCTAGTGTGCTGTCTCTAGTGTGCTGTCTCTCTGTAGTGTGCTGTCTCTAGTGTGCTGTCTCCCTGTAGTGTGCTGTCTCTAGTGTTCTGTCTCCCTGTAGTGTGCTGTCTCCCTGTAGTGTGCTGTCTCCCTGTAGTGTGCTGTCTCCCTGTAGTGTGCTGTCTCTCTGTAGTGTGCTGTCTCTCTGTAGTGTGCTGTCTCCCTGTAGTGTGCTGTCTCTCTGTAGTGTGCTGTCTCCCTGTAGTGTGCTGTCTCCCTGTAGTGTGCTGTCTCTCCGTAGTGTGCTGTCTCTCTGTAGTGTGCTGTCTCTAGTGTGCTGTCTCCCTGTAGTGTGCTGTCTCCCTGTAGTGTGCTGTCTCTAGTGTGCTGTCTCTCTGTAGTGTGCTGTCTCTCTGTAGTGTTCTGTCTCCCTGTAGTGTGCTGTCTCTCTGTAGTGTGCTGTCTCTCTGTAGTGTGCTGTCTCTAGTGTGCTGTCTCTAGTGTGCTGTCTCCCTGTAGTGTGCTGTCTCTCTGTAGTGTGCTGTCTCCCTGTAGTGTGCTGTCTCCCTGTAGTGTGCTGTCTCTCTGTAGTGTGCTGTCTCCCTGTAGTGTGCTGTCTCCCTGTAGTGTGCTGTCTCTAGTGTGCTGTCTCCCTGTAGTGTGCTGTCTCTAGTGTGCTGTCTCCCTGTAGTGTGCTGTCTCTAGTGTGCTGTCTCCCCGTAGTGTGCTGTCTCTCTGTAGTGTGCTGTCTCCCTGTAGTGTGCTGTCTCTCTGTAGTGTGCTGTCTCCCTGTAGTGTGCTGTCTCCCTGTAGTGTGCTGTCTCCCTGTAGTGTGCTGTCTCTAGTGTGCTGTCTCTAGTGTGCTGTCTCTCTGTAGTGTGCTGTCTCTAGTGTGCTGTCTCCCTGTAGTGTGCTGTCTCCCTGTAGTGTGCTGTCTCTAGTGTGCTGTCTCTAGTGTGCTGTCTCCTTGTAGTGTGCTGTCTCCCTGTAGTGTGCTGTCTCCCTGTAGTGTGCTGTCTCCCTGTAGTGTGCTGTCTCTCTGTAGTGTGCTGTCTCTAGTGTGCTGTCTCTAGTGTGCTGTCTCTCTGTAGTGTGCTGTCTCTCTGTAGTGTGCTGTCTCCCTGTAGTGTGCTGTCTCTAGTGTGCTGTCTCTCTCTAGTGTGCTGTCTCCCTGTAGTGTGCTGTCTCCCTGTAGTGTGCTGTCTCTCTGTAGTGTGCTGTCTCTCTGTAGTGTGCTGTCTCCCTGTAGTGTGCTGTATCTAGTGTGCTGTCTCTAGTGTGCTGTCTCTCTTTAGTGTGCTGTCTCCCTGTAGTGTGCTGTCTCTAGTGTTCTGTCTCCCTGTAGTGTGCTGTCTCTCTGTAGTGTGCTCTCTCTCTGTAGTGTGCTGTCTCTAGTGTGCTGTCTCTAGTGTGCTGTCTCTCTGTAGTGTGCTGTCTCCCTGTAGTGTGCTGTCTCTAGTGTGCTGTCTCCCTGTAGTGTGCTGTCTCTCTGTAGTGTGCTGTCTCTCTGTAGTGTGCTGTCTCCCTGTAGTGTGCTGTCTCCCTGTAGTGTGCTGTCTCTCTGTAGTGTGCTGTCTCTCTGTAGTGTGATGTCTCTAGTGTGCTGTCTCTAGTGTGCTGTCTCCCTGTAGTGTGCTGTCTCCCTGTAGTGTGCTGTCTCCCTGTAGTGTGCTGTCTCTCTGTAGTGTGCTGTCTCCCTGTAGTGTGCTGTCTCCCTGTAGTGTGCTGTCTCTCTGTAGTGTGCTGTCTCTCTGTAGTGTGCTGTCTCCCTGTAGTGTGCTGTCTCTAGTGTGCTGTCTCTAGTGTGCTGTCTCCCTGTAGTGTGCTGTCTCTCTGTAGTGTGCTGTCTCCCTGTAGTGTGCTGTCTCCCTGTAGTGTGCTGTCTCCCTGTAGTGTGCTGTCTCTCTGTAGTGTGCTGTCTCCCTGTAGTGTGCTGTCTCCCTGTAGTGTGCTGTCTCTCTGTAGTGTGCTGTCTCTCTGTAGTGTGCTGTCTCCCTGTAGTGTGCTGTCTCTAGTGTGCTGTCTCTAGTGTGCTGTCTCCCTGTAGTGTGCTGTCTCTCTGTAGTGTGCTGTCTCTAGTGTGCTGTCTCCCTGTAGTGTGCTGTCTCTCTGTAGTGTGCTGTCTCTAGTGTGCTGTCTCCCTGTAGTGTGCTGTCTCTCTGTAGTGTGCTGTCTCTCTGTAGTGTGCTGTCTCTCTCTAGTGTGCTGTCTCTAGTGTGCTGTCTCCCTGTAGTGTGCTGTCTCCCTGTAGTGTGCTGTCTCCCTGTAGTGTGCTGTCTCCCTGTAGTGTGCTGTCTCTCTGTAGTGTGCTGTCTCTCTGTAGTGTGCTGTCTCCCTGTAGTGTGCTGTCTCCCTGTAGTGTGCTGTCTCTCTCTAGTGTGCTGTCTCCCTGTAGTGTGCTGTCTCTCTGTAGTGTGCTGTCTCTCTGTAGTGTGCTGTCTCTCTGTAGTGTGCTGTCTCCCTGTAGTGTGCTGTCTCTAGTGTGCTGTCTCCCTGTAGTGTGCTGTCTCCCTGTAGTGTGCTGTCTCTAGTGTGCTGTCTCCCTGTAGTGTGCTGTCTCCCTATAGTGTGCTGTCTCTCTGTAGTGTGCTGTCTCCCTGTAGTGTGCTGTCTCTCTGTAGTGTGCTGTCTCCCTATAGTGTGCTGTCTCTCTGTAGTGTGCTGTCTCCCTGTAGTGTGCTGTCTCTAGTGTGCTGTCTCCCTGTAGTGTGCTGTCTCTCTGTAGTGTGCTGTCTCTAGTGTGCTGTCTCTCTGTAGTGTGCTGTCTCTAGTGTGCTGTCTCTAGTGTGCTGTCTCCCTGTAGTGTGCTGTCTCCCTGTAGTGTGCTGTCTCTCTGTAGTGTGCTGTCTCTAGTGTGCTGTCTCTAGTGTGCTGTCTCCCTGTAGTGTGCTGTCTCCCTGTAGTGTGCTGTCTCCCTGTAGTGTGCTGTCTCTCTGTAGTGTGCTGTCTCTAGTGTGCTGTCTCCCTGTAGTGTGCTGTCTCTCTGTAGTGTGCTGTCTCTAGTGTGCTGTCTCTCTGTAGTGTGCTGTCTCTAGTATGCTGTCTCTAGTGTGCTGTCTCTAGTGTGCTGTCTCTCTCTAGTGTGCTGTCTCCCTGTAGTGTGCTGTCTCCCTGTAGTGTGCCGTCTCCCTGTAGTGTGCTGTCTCTAGTGTGCTGTCTCCCTGTAGTGTGCTGTCTCCCTGTAGTGTGCTGTCTCTAGTGTGCTGTCTCCCTGTAGTGTGCTGTCTCCCTGTAGTGTGCTGTCTCTAGTGTGCTGTCTCCCTGTAGTGTGCTGTCTCTCTGTAGTGTGCTGTCTCCCTGTAGTGTGCTGTCTCTAGTGTGCTGTCTCCCTGTAGTGTGCTGTCTCTCTGTAGTGTGCTGTCTCCCTGTAGTGTGCTGTCTCCCTATAGTGTGCTGTCTCCCTGTAGTGTGCTGTCTCCCTGTAGTGTGCTGTCTCCCTGTAGTGTGCTGTCTCCTTGTAGTGTGCTGTCTCTAGTGTGCTGTCTCCCTGTAGTGTGCTGTCTCCCTGTAGTGTGCTGTCTCCCTGTAGTGTGCTGTCTCTAGTGTGCTGTCTCTAGTGTGCTGTCTCCCTGTAGTGTGCTGTCTCCCTGTAGTGTGCTGTCTCCCTGTAGTGTGCAGAGTAGTGAGTGCAGAGTAGTGAGTGCAGAGTAGTGAGTGCAGAGTAGTGAGTGCAGAGTAGTGAGTAGTGAGTGCAAAGTAGTGAGTGCAGAGTAGTGAGTAGTGAGTGCAGAGTAGTGAGTAGTGAGTGCAGAGTAGTGAGTGCAGATTAGTGAGTAGTGGGTGCAAAGTAGTGAGTAGTGAGTGCAAAGTAGTGAGTAGTGAGTGCAAAGTAGTGAGTAGTGAGAGCAAAGTAGTGAATAGTGAGAGCAGAGTAGTGAGTGCAGAGTAGTGAGTGCAGAGTAGTGAGTGCAGAGCAGTGAGTGCAGAGTAGTGAGTAGTGAGTGCAGAGTAGTGTGTAGTGAGTAGTGAGTGCAGAGTAGTGAGTAGTGAGTGCAGAGTAGTGAGTGCAGAGTAGTGAGCTGCCTCAAGTGAAGTACTCTGGTACCCAAGGATGACTAGCAAACAATATTATTCACAACGTTGCTTACTATTCAGCAACATTTGACAGTTTGCAAATAATCTTTATACAACAATTCAGAGTTTGAAAACAAATTAATGTAACACATTGTAATATAGAATGCCAATAGCTCAAACTTTTATGCTGGGAGACCTATTGCATTGTAAATGCTTGTTTCTTTAGTAATGTACTTTGTGAGAGACTACATCAATGCACATGTCACGTTCTTCCCTGGCAATATATGATGAACTCTTCTCTGGAGAATTCCAGCTTTTTAATGCATGACACTTTATCCACCTTCTAGGAAATCTCGATTAATAGCATTTCTAAAAACTCTGGGGGAAATATGCTGCACTGGCAGAAGGCAAGATGCAGAAAGAAACTTTGAAGGTAATATAAAATACCAATGGTCTCAATAATAAACAAAAGGCTCAGGCTATAGATGCATGGTTGAGAGGACACAGCCCGGATATTGTGCTTTTAGGAATAAAAGAAAGGGCATGAGCAAAATGTTTCAACAATGGGCTAGTGCTGCACATTGGGGTGTGGGGATATACATTAGTAGACACCTACCCTTTCAGATAACATTTACGCAGACTGATTTGGAGGGAAGGTGGGCGCTAATCAATGTAATTTTGAATAAAACAAGGCTAACTATAGCTATGATATACGCACCAATACTCGATCGCGCCCTTCCACTCTCAGAACTTAAACATGCCTTAATTAATATTCCAGGCCATGTGATCTTGGGTGGAGATTTTAACTTTTTGCATGATTCAGCGCTAGACACATCCTCTATTACTCGGAAGCAAAATAAGCTGCAAATGGTTAAAGAATTAGCCAATTGCAAGATAGAATTTGATCTATTCGATCTTTGGCTAAATCAGTACCCTAAGAAACATGAATTCTCACCTTTTTCTGCTAAATATAACCCTGCTTCAATAATAGATTACTTTCTTACTGTGTAAACAGCAACGAAAGGCGGCATCCTTACAAAGACTGGAACTGGAGGCAGAATTATATGAGGAAACCAGAGCACTTCTGCAAATCAGGAATTCTGTAAATAAAGAATCATTTAACCAGGCAAAATGCCGCTGGCTCGCGCGACGCGAAGGGGAGCTAAGCGAGACAGCATCTTAGTCCCACATTCCGCGCGAGCAAAACGGTGCACGGCAGCTCCTGGCCGCCCCCTTTCATGCGCGTCCAATGGGCGCGGGTCACCTGGTGGGAGGGGCGGCCCTAAGGGGTTTAAAATTAGCGCGGCAGCGAGGCTCGGCCTTTCCTGCCGTCGCGTTCCTGGCTGCTCTGCGCTGTTGCTGCTCTCGGCTTGCGTCGCGTCGTGTTATCGAGGTATGTTGCTTCCGACTTGCCTCCCTCCGGCCCCGTCCCTGGGCATGACCAGGTGGTACAGGGCCCAGTGGTATCGGCCACGGGGGGGGTTAGTGGTGGCGGGTCGCGGATAGTTAGAAAGCCGGGGGGTGTGGGGTAACCAGCCGTTCCTTTAAATTGCAACGCAAAGGGATCGGGTTCGGCGGGGGAATAAATTCTATGTAGCCGGAAGTTTAACTAAGGGATTTGCCAGCACCGGACCGCCTCCGTGCTTTTCATGAGGAGGTTTCGCTGTGCTTCGATCAACCCGGTCCGCGTAGCGTACACAGGGAGAGTGAACTTCACGAGCATTTAAAGTGGATAGGCTTTTACGGTGACCTATCTCCAAATGTTCCTAGTCGTATTCTTTTGCTGCTAACTGTTAAGTTAATTTACAAATGAAACACACGGTAGCAGCTCGGTGCCACGAGATGTGTGCCGTTACTCAGTGAACAGGTCTTGGGTTGGCGCCATATCCGGCCGTCGCCACCGGTCCTTTGTTCAGGACGCACCTTCACTCCCTGCAAGCCTGCCTCCATACATACGCCTCGGGGCGAGGGGAGGGTGGTAAGAGGAAGATAGAGTTTAAAGTAAGTGCAGATAGACTAGCTTCGGCCGTCGTCACCGGTCTTTGGTTCAGGACTCACCTCCACCCCCTGCGAGCATGCCTTCATACATACACCTCGGGGCGAGGGGGGGTTGTAAGAGGAAGACAGCGGTTTTAATTCAAGCGCAGATAGATTGGCTTGACCTAAGTTACATCGTTGCACCTGAATCACGCCCTTCTGCTTCTAACATCACCCCCAGGCGGGGGTTAATTCCTTAACTTCACTGCCTGCACTGTGCCCATGAAGGGAGAGTCCCAGCCGTGCTTGCAGCGTCCATGAGACTTCTCACATTGCGGTGCACCATATGGCACTGCGACCACAGCGGTTTTAATTCAAGCGCAGATAGATTAGCTTGACCTAAGTTACATCGTTGCACCTCCTCCGTAAACAGGAAGGAAAGAGGAGAATGCCCTGACTGTATAAGCACGGATTTACAGGGTAGAAAGGGGAAAGTAAACTGACCCTATACAGCCCTCGAACATGAAAAGCTGCCTACGTGCATCACTGCCCCAACTCATTTACCTTACGGTTGGGTGGTGCCTGGACTGCTATAAAACTATTCATGTTACTCCATCTGAAAGAAGACAAGATTTACTTGTAGCTGACAAATTTAAGTTGCACTGGGTTGGGAGGGCAGCGTGTGGCAGCGTGCTGGGTTTGATCAACACGCGAGTCCCGGCCTTCCAAGCACATGAGGTCGCATGTGCTGTGCATTCTGGGATTTGTAGTTCTGTGGCTCGGAACGCGCGCTCGAAACGTGGACTGGGCGACCAGTTGGAACATCAGGCTGCAGTGACCGGTTGCGCAGTCGTGCCATCCAACAGTAGAGTGTAGGCTGTGGGCGGGACTCTAGGTCCCATAAGTACAACGCGGAGTTGCCTCGAAACATGCAGCTGTCCAAGGACCCACATAAATGTAATGTTGCCCGACTACAATGAGCCCGCGGAATGCGGCCCGACCAAGGGCGCACGTAACAGCCAGCAATATTAGTCAACGAGCCCGCTGCATGCGGCCCGACCAAGGGCGCACATAGCACCCAGCAATTTCAGTTCATTGACTTCCCCAACCATGGCGAGGCGCTTTATCGTTTGACATAATTAATGCACACGAGAATATCCAGCCTATCCCCTGGTACGTCGCGAGTGATTCACGAGCGATGGTCATTACCAAGTCTGTCTATAATGTGCGCGACCCCCTGTTGGCTGATGCGTGCACCAGTGGTTTTCCCGGGGTCGCAGTTGGAGCGTGGAGTCGCGTGGCTCCTGCTTTACGGGTGTTTGGGACGAATCATCCCATGCTGTAGCGGTCACGGTTTTTGCCCTAGCGCTGCCAAGGCTTACGTTGGGTTATGTGTCCCGCGACGTTTGGTCTTTTGAGGGCCATCTCTTCCCAGTTTGCTGCTGCGCGCACACGTCTGGCGCTGGACTTGACTTGTGGGAAGCCACGACTGACGGTTGGGTGACGAGGCGCGTCGCGGCGCTGTGTGTCTTTTCTGCTTGTTGTGCGGTCTGTTTGGCGGTGCTGTGTTCGGAGCGGGGTCCTTTGCCAAGCATCATGTTCACATGTTTGTGTAGTGCTGTATATGCCATGTTGCAGCGGCGTCGAGGCGCTGTGTGGCATGTGCACTAGAGTGGTAGATGCCGTGCAGCTGTGGCACGTGGAAGCCTGCAAGGACTGTGTGGTGGCTGTCTGTGGTGTATGTGTGGCGCTCTGGGTGAGACATCACTTCTGATCAGTGGAAAGAGAGTGGTGTCACTGCTGTGCGTCGGTGCTGTGTTGCAGTGTGGCTGCATTGTGGCGTCACGGTGCCCACTGCGGGGGCTCGCTTCTGACATCACTCCGCCCGCTTCGGGGCATCCCTCGTGCCCAGGCTTGATTAACTCTGGCGGGTCGTGACACAGTCGTATCACTCACAAGCCTGAATATTATCAGAGGGCTGGCTTCTGCGTTCACGGCGTAACAAAGGTTACTGACCATTGCTTAATTACAAGGGACTCAAAGTAGGTCTCAGAATGATGAAAGGCTGAGTTGGCTTCGCAGGGCATAAAACTTATGGCATCAAGGTAATAAAGATAGCAACAGCAGGCGCTTAGCGGGCTTTTGGTTGCTATGCAGCTACGGAAACGGAACGAGTCTCACTTACCCTTGGGAAAATAATTTTGCTGAAACAGGGGCATTTATACCAGTTGCTTAAAGAATGTAAGCACATATCAATAACAAAAACTAAACTGAAATCGCCATCAAGATCCCTTAGTTCTAATGTCTTCTAAATGCGAGATTCTGATCTAGATAATAGCTATATTGGGATAGGGAATGTATGGAAGTGCGGCCGGGCCAGAACTAAATTCTGGCAATGTGTTGAAAAAATGTCATACAGCACCCATTTAGGTGCACAGTGCCATACACACAGCCAGGTCTGCTTGGGGTTCGCGATGTACATTCCCACCCTCTAGGATGGAGATCTAACGGAAGGTATAGTATGCAATTTCAGCGAAGCATACGATGCCCGACTAGCCAGTTGGTGGGAGGGGCTAGAGTAGCTTTTGAAGTTGGGTAGACCCTAGTAAAATGCATTGTACTGGGCTTCCAAGAAGTGACTTCCATGAAGTGATCAATAGCTGTAAGTAGGAAGCAGGCGCGCAACGCCCGAGCGGGCTCAAAGGGCTAGTTTAATGTACCTAACATTTAAGGTAGCTTTTCTACTGGGGTAGTAATAAGTAGTCCCTGGCATGAATCCCATTGCTAAGTGGCTGCCATATCCATGTCAGATATTGGCCGTCTTACAGTAAGGGAGTCACGTGTGCTGTGCCATTGCTGGTTGCCACCGGCAGCACCGTAGTGTATGCTTTAAGAGCCATATTCGTCTCCCGGCGAGGGCAGCAGGGACGAAGGAGTGTGGAATGGGCAGATGGCTGGAACGGATTACTTAAATAAAAGCAATTATTTGCAACTACCACAAGGCTTTGGCACGTGTAATGGGCAGATGGCTGGAACCAATTAATGAAATAAAAGCAATTATCTTGCAATTACCACTAGGCTCTGGCACGAGGTTAAATGCAAGCAGAATTCCAAATGTGTCCAACACACACATGTAATCCTAAAAGGCTTGGCAGGATTATGCAGTAAACCACAGCACTTCAGGTTGTCCATTTCGGATGTTTTGACATATTAAGGCAATATCATTCAACTAAACGTGCAGCACCCTGACATAGCACTCCATCCTTATAGTATATGTTGCCCTATTTTTGCCGGGTCCAATGCCACTGAAAGCATTACAACATCTACCTGGCAACCATTATGACGCAAAGGTGTCTTCATGTTTTAAAGCGAAGTGTATGACAATTCAGGCTAGCTCATGTGTCTTTCTCACTGACTACGTCACACACCTGCTGTAGTTAATTTTAAACGGTTCCATCGTTTGGTCAGAGCGAGTTTATTATACATTGGGAATGCACCCATTGGTAGGAGCGAGCTCCGGTGGTACATAAATGGCGCGTGTGTGGTAGGTGACATGGAGCACTCATTCATTGATACGTTATATAACAGATTATTAGCTAAATATATCTGGTTGTACTAGCAGCGCACAGACAGGCTCAAACAAAGTTGGTATTACGGCAGATTAAAACTGTCTAGGGGCGCCAGTCGAAACCGCTCATGAACTTGTTTCATCAAGAAAGGAATTCATTCACGACAAGGCTGCGTGAGAAACAACTGTAATAGCTCACTATAGACACCCCCTGGCTACCTGCCTATCAGCCCCTTACGGAGAAGGAATTGGTTCTATGCACATATATTCAAATATGATAGGAAAGATTCTGCACACCAAGTGCTCTAGCAGGTGGCACGGCCCCTTCCTGGCTCTCACGTTAAAAATATATTAGGCAATGCATGGTTGACAAGCACGTCATCCTGTTGAGGCAGTTATTCAATTGCTCGAGGTCAACTTTTTGCTATTTGATTTATTATGCGTTTCATGTAGCATGGACGTTACCAGAAGGCGGAGCGCTTCACAATAAGTACAAGTAATAACAGGGAATAATAGTGCAATAGCAGACGTCAAGTTACATAAGGTAAAGTGGCAATTGTTGAGCAAACAAAATACATGAGGAAGCAAACAGTGCATTGCAGAAGGATATGTGATAAGCGTGCGGGTTGCAAGAGAGACTAAGTACAATGGGAGGTAAGTCTGCGGGTTGCAAGAGAGACTAAGTACAAGGGGAGGTAAAATACGGCAATATGTGCTAGATACTCAGACCTAACAACAAACAGTGTAGAGGACGGTGGCACTTGTGCAAGCAGCAAAGGCAAACCACGGTCACAAGGGAAAGTACAGTATATTTTGAGGTGAAATACTGCAATACAACAGAAAACTGGGAATGACATTTGACGGCTACGGGCACCATGTTAGTGCGTGCTCTAACCAATCTCAGATAACGATCTTGCAGGAATTGCCAGGACAGTCACAGTCATGTATGCAGCACTGGACATGTCCTTCATAAGCCCACTACCTTGCTTTGACGAGTATCACTGGTTTGCCATTTTCAGCAGATACAATTACGCTAATAGTCACCTGCCGATCCCCCGTACAATATGTCCGGACAAAAAACACTAACCGCCAAGGAATCTCTGCAAGAGGTGGCTTTGTAACTAAGGGTGTGGCCTAAGAACAGTATTTAAGCAATCCCCATCAGAGGTGCGGCTTATGTAACTAGGGCGTGTCCTAAGAACTGTGCCAAGATATATCCATAGTGCTGCGGTGAAGGGTACTATGATAGAGGTGCACCTGAAGGCTTAAGAAAGGAGGAGAGCTGAATAATGGGCTTAAAATTACAGGGTTACAACAGCAATGGTGGGTTCAAGGCGAAGGGTGCCTCGGTAATAGATCGCGAATGCGATGTGCGGGGATAATAATAAAAAAAAAAATAAAAAAAAAACACGCCAATAGGTAATAAATACATGAGGTAGCTACAGTGCATCAGAAGGGATAAGTGGCCATGCAGAGGGACACTATTGCCACAACGAACAAATTGGGTGCCACCGAGCTAATAGGGTCGGAGATTGTTCCCCGTAGGGCCTGGAAGGGAGCGCGATCAGCTGTTGCCTTAGAGCAAGGCAGGAAGAGGGTCAACAGGGCCATGCAAAAAATTCATGGAGAGGAGAGGCCTGGGGTTCATCAGGCATGCGTGATACAGGAAAGGACTGTGGGTTATTACGAAAAGGACGGGGTGCACTTGTCTGTGCTGGGTATGGAGGTCTTCTCCTAGACTTAGAAGAGTGCCTAACAGCAGCAGGGTGCCAGTGATCTTGTTGACAGGTACCAATGCGGCGAGACAGAGAGATACAAGTGATGAAAGCAGTAACAGAAAGTAGGAGGTGGTGGGGGGCTCTGTCATCGACGGGGGCCTCCTCCAGAGCTGTGGCGGAGTACAGGGCGATCTGGAAGCAGATGGACACGAGGGGTACCTCTGCGGCAGAAGGATACAGTCAATACCTCTGCCTGGCACAGTAGGGGTGCCTGAGCCAAGAACCTGGAGCCGAGGGGGTTCCAGGAAACAGCGTCGGCGCCCCGTTAGTCCTTCGGGCGGTCGGGGGGCCTGAACCGACCGGGGGTGTGCCTCATCGCTCCGCCCTGACAGGGGGGGCGGGAGTGAACGAAAGAAAGTGATAATGGACTGCACCGTCAGAGCATCGACTCGCCGTGCAAGAAGGGCTCATTAGGCATGCGGGTCAGCGAGGGGCTGCCGCATTGGATCGCCCGTAAGATGACCCACCTTATTGCTACTTGTTGTGCAAAATAAACCTGCACCACTGCTTTCCCACAAATCTGTCTCATGAGTTTCCTTGGTATGTAAGTGTTATGGTGCGCAAAGTGGAGTAAGCGCTGGGAGTGTGGGCACTATGCCGCTGGCTCGCGCGACGCGAAGGGGAGCTAAGCGAGACAGCATCTTAGTCCCACATTCCGCGCGAGCAAAACGGTGCACGGCAGCTCCTGGCCGCCCCCTTTCATGCGCGTCCAATGGGCGCGGGTCACCTGGTGGGAGGGGCGGCCCTAAGGGGTTTAAAATTAGCGCGGCAGCGAGGCTCGGCCTTTCCTGCCGTCGCGTTCCTGGCTGCTCTGCGCTGTTCCCTCCCTGACCCAGACCCAGCGGCAGAGCGGCAGGCATGTTTTGAACTGTTAATGGTCTGTTTTGTGTTGCAGGCGGAGTCACAGGGCGATCTGGAAGCAGATGGACACGAGGGGTACCTCTGCGGCAGAAGGATACAGTCAATACCTCTGCCTGGCACAGTAGGGGTGCCTGAGCCAAGAACCTGGAGCCGAGGGGGTTCCAGGAAACAGCGTCGGCGCCCCGTTAGTCCTTCGGGCGGTCGGGGGGCCTGAACCGACCGGGGGTGTGCCTCATCGCTCCGCCCTGACAGGGGGGGCGGGAGTGAACGAAAGAAAGTGATAATGGACTGCACCGTCAGAGCATCGACTCGCCGTGCAAGAAGGGCTCATTAGGCATGCGGGTCAGCGAGGGGCTGCCGCATTGGATCGCCCGTAAGATGACCCACCTTATTGCTACTTGTTGTGCAAAATAAACCTGCACCACTGCTTTCCCACAAATCTGTCTCATGAGTTTCCTTGGTATGTAAGTGTTATGGTGCGCAAAGTGGAGTAAGCGCTGGGAGTGTGGGCACTAATACGTATGCAACAATATTACTATGCAAAAGGATACACTGCAAACATCGCGCACCTCCAAAAGGTATATGAAGAAAGCGAATACACAGGTAAATTACTGGCTTGACAGTCCAGAGAACGACAAGGCAGTAATAAGATCACATCTTTAGTAGATACGGAAACTAAGGCCTTCTTAACAGAATCATGAGATATTGAGAAGAATTTTCAGCAACATTACGAGAAGAATTATAATTCACAGCAAACAGATACCATTCAATTTAAGCAGTCTTTGGATAAACTTCCTATTCCACGGCTGACAAATGATCAAGCTCAGAAGATGGTTAAAACATTCTCCCTTGAAGAAATAGAAGAGTGGTGTAATCCTAATCTAATGGTAAATCGGCAAGGAAAGATGGCATTCCAGCGGAAGTATATAAAATGTGCTCCAATTTTAAATATCGAAATTTCAAAACTTGAAAATCATATACTGGAAGGAGGCTAATACCCGTCCTCTTTTTGTTTAGCTGTGGTAGTGAGTTTCTTAAAGAAAGATAAAAAATACAGAAACCATTAACTCCTATAGGCCAATTAGTCTTTTAAATGTGGACTACAAAATTTTCACATTCACAAAACGTTTAGCAAATAGGATCAGTGTGTTAAAGGGTTGATTATCCACCAAGACTAATACAGATTTGTGGAGGTAGACAGCTTTTTTACCAATATAAGTTTTTTAGAAGAAGTTTAAGATTACAAGACAGAACAAAATACTAGCCCAGGTAATGTTTTCAGACGCCGAAACTGGTTTCAATTTAGTATCTTTAGAAAGTTTTTTTTACGACCCTTGGAGGATTTGGGTTTTCGAAACATTATACCCACATAATACATCACTGATGTAAGGATGCCACTGCGCACGTTAATATTAATTCCTGCAACATCGGTACATGCAGAGTAAACGGGCATGCAACAGGGATGTTGCCAATACATTTTGCCCTGCTTAGAGAACGGCTGTCAATAGTAATCAGAACTACTGCAACCGCGCCAATAAACGGTATAAAAAAAAATATAAAAATACATGCAGATTATATCGCCCTGTTTCTTGAACCATTGTTAGATATTCAGGGGAAAACCTTTTGGATTTTTCAAGAATTTCAGGAACTAGGTGGATACAAAATAAATAAGTCAAAAACGTAACTTTTATTATGTAACTGTGCACTAGACACTGTATTACCTGAAATCTATTCTCTAATTAACACAATACCAAAGTGCTATAGCTAGGAATATATGTTTCCGAGAATGGGAAAGACTTGTACATATTGAATTACGAACCATTAATTCACAAAATTGAGATGCTGTTCGCCAAATGGACTCAATTAGCAGCTTTAATTCGCATGTCAATCCTGCCTCTTTTTAATTTTTTGTTTTCCGCTATTCCATTTGCACTGCAGGTGGCATTCTTTAAAGAGTATGAAGGCCTGTTCTTGACTTTTATTTGAACAAATAAATTGCCCAGGCTGGCACTAGATACTGTATACAGACCAACTGTGGAAGGAGGTACATACAGCACTTCCCAACTTAAAGGAATATTACTATGCAAACTTTACACATAACACTTAGAGATTTATTTGCTGTTCCGGTCAGTCTAGTACAGATAACTTTTTCATGATAAGATTTTTACAAGATTACAAAATACTACATTTATTATGTCTGGTAAAAAAAACATAAGAAAGTACAATATCAGGTACTGCAATGGGTATTAAAACAAAAGGCACAAATATTCAAGTACCACAATATATCTCTGATTAATGGTTCCAGGCGTTTCAGGCATATATATGAAGGGTACCAACGCTTGGTCAAGCAAAACCTTATACAGAAATGGGAAAGGAATGGATATTCCACGGTTGCTGATTTTATTAATCCAGATGTCTGGAAAAATTGGAATGATATCGAACACTCTATTAGGTATTTAAAACACACACTGCAATGGCCCTTACTGCAGTGCAGTGCTTTCCACGCCACTGGAGTCAAGCTATCCAGGCTGATGAGAGGTGAAACCCCGAAACTGGTCCTAGGATGCTTGTTTCCAGTCCAGGGAGGACCAGGCCTGGCAGCTTGGGCTGGATTGTTCCCATTGGGGGCAGGGTCAAGACTGATTTGCATATGGCTGGGCCCAAACTGGAATAACATAACATAACATAACAGCTGTATTTACAAAGCGCATGTTCACCCCAGCAACGGGGCATCATGGCACTGAAATAACAGATGTATATTGTTAACCAACTCATTTTATCGACCTCAAAGGGATGAAAGACTGAGTGGACCCGTGGCATGGTGAGCAAAAAACACAAAGGATTTCAGCCCAGATCTCTGTACTGGGGTTAATGTATTACATTGTTCTGCATTTGGTCCATCAATTGTTCTTTTTGCATTCGTAACCCCGAGTGGGACGTGTATGCCCAGACCTGGGTCTTGTGCTCTCCATGCCACTGGAGTCAGGCTATCCTGGCTAATGAGGGGTGAAACCCCGAAACTGGTCCTAGGATGCTTGTTTGCAGTCCAGGAAGGACCTAGCCTGGCAGTTCGGGCTGGACTGTTCCCGTTGAGCACAGGGTCAAGGCTGATTTGCACATGGCTGAGTCCAAACTTGAATGGCATGGTGAGCAAAAAAATTATGGATTTAGGCCCATATCTCTATACTGGGGTGAATGTTTGACATTGCTCTGCATTCTATCAATCAATTGTTCTTTTTCTCTTTCTCCAAATTAGACACTTTACAAAAAAGTAGATCTAACTATGCTGCAAAATTTGAACTCACTGAGCAACTGACTGAATCAACTGCGCGTGGATCAATTAGTGTTTGGATATCCATTCTTAGAGAAAACATTAATAGTAGAACATTTGAAAAGGCTCAGGATGAATAGCAAACTAAAGAGAACTTTCAGCTTTCGATGGGTGTTTGGAATAAGATCAACAAGTTTAATACCACATTACTAAAAGAGGCTAATTTTAGTAGAAAGCAATTCTATGCCAAATGGCTTTTATATAGTACTCCAGCCTTTTTTGCATAAGGTATGCCCTCAGATACCAGATAAATGCTTTCGAAGCGCAGTGGAAGGTGGGGGATAATTGAAAGTATAATGTCAGGGACTGCCCAAAAATAAAACAATGTTGGGATAATCTCAAGAAATACTGTAAGCACAATGTAGATACAGGGGGAGATATAGACATCAACATTGCTATTATAGGACACTCCCCGAATATTATAACCAGCCATTTCTAAGAGAATTGTTTATTTATGATTGCCTTAGTAGCTAGGTATTTGATATTGCTGAATTAGCGGAGTGAAAGTACTCCAACTTTTCAGCAATGGTTGAACAAAATGTGTAGAGTTCAGGACTCTCCCCTTTAAGGTCAGGCTGCTACACCAAGTATAACTAAATATGGGAATTCCTTTGATGTTCACCCGGGAGAAAGGAGTCGTAAAATATAAAGTATTAGGCTTGGAAAGCTAGATGGCCACAGAGGAAAGTGCAATAGTAAATTCTGATAAGAATATGGGAATGTTTACTGTTAACTCAAAAAGCAATGTGTCACCTTCATTTGTTCATTTTTTTAATGTATGATCAGTATAATGCAGTGTTGTGATTGCTCTGAGTTCCGTGGGTCAGCGTCCCGACAGGCAACAGGAGCCTGGGCATGTTATCCACCCAGACAGTAAAGCAGCCTGGGTGGAGAGGATGCAAAGTGCGCATGAATGTTTGGCAGAGCCAAGACGGCTGGCCATTAATTCATGCGCACGTACAAAGTATGCTTTTATTTTATTTATTTTAAGAGTTTTCTATAGCGCTGGCTAGACCCATGAGGTATCAGAGCGCTTTACATGGAAAGATAATATGAGGCAAGATAATATGAGGAAAACAAGGCATACAAGTAGATAAAAAGATAGTGAAACAACATGAGAGATATACAAATCATGAATAAATATATATATATATATAAGGTGCAAAGCTAAACAGTTCAAGTAATTAGGAAGGTGGTGTTCGGAATGAGGGCAAATAGTTACAGAGCAAAATAGAACATGGAGCTATTGGAGACCTGGTGTAACGGTCACAGGTTATGACCCCCAATACTCATTTGGCCAAACATGCCATACACGTAGATAAAAGAATGATGAAAACAAACTGCGAGATGTATAAATCAAATAGATTAATAGGGGCAAGAAATGTACACATTTGGTAGTATGTAAGAGGAAGTTCAGGAGAAGGATAACATATTACTGATAAATGGTGAAAATTGGAGATTTAAGTGTAGGTCCCAGGTTATGATCCCCAGTAATGGTTGAGGAGGTGATTTTTTACGTCGTTTTTGAGACTGCAATATGAGGGGTTACAGCGCAGGCTTATTGGGAGGGAGTTCCAAATGATAGGGGCATTTCCAGAGAAGGAGCGTGATTGTGTGGCTTTCTTTTTATGCAGTGGTGGGATTAGAAGGAGGGTGTTGGTACTTTTTAGAGTTCGAGTGGTGCCTGCAATGAGGAGTTTCTTGGAGAGGTACTCAGGAGTGTTTTGGTGGAGGATTTTATGAGTGATGCAGGCAGTTTTGTAGGCAGATCTACCTTCAATAGGGAGCCATTTAAGTGATTTGAGAGCTGGGGAGATATGTTCGTAGCGTTTGCAGTCTGTGATGAGCCTGGCTGCAAGGTTGAGCACAGCTTTGATTGGAGCAAGGTGGTTTTTGGGGATTCCGTTGAGAATGGCGCTGCCATAATCAATACATGAGAGGACAAGTGATTGAACTATGTATGTATGTATGTATGTATGTAATGTATGTATGTATGTATGTATGGAATACTTATATAGCGCGTACTGTCACCCAAAGGGTATCCTGGTGCTTTGACTCCAAAATCGCAACACAAGAAGAGGAAGATCAAACAGCCCTAGGAAAGAGGTGAGCCTTCAGACCCTTTTTGAAATGAGACAACTCGTTTAAACAAGTTTAAAGTCATCGGTAGGTATAAAGGGTTTGATTTTCTTGAGGTGACGGAGAGTGCAGAGGGCTCCTTTAGCAGAGTTTTTGATGTGGGCGTTGAGGGTTAGGGTGTTGTCGATAGAAATACCAAGAGATTTGACGGAGTTTGACAGGGTGAGTGAGCAGTTGAGTGCGTTAAGGTCAGAAATACAGGATTGCACAGGGAGAGGGCTATTTTTAGGGGAGAATAGAATACTTTTCAGTTTTGTTAGGGTTAAGTTTAAGATGATTAGAATGGAACCAGGTTTGGATCTTGGTGAGGGTGTTGTTCAGGTGTATGATGTCAGCATAATTTTTAATCTTGTAATAGATTTGGGTGTCGTCGGCATAGAGGTGGTAGCTGATGCCTGCTTGTTTAAGAATGATTGTGAGGGGTTCCATGAAGAGGGCAAAGAGGGAGGGAGAGAGAATAGATCCTTGGGGGACTCCAAGGGAGACTGGAGTGGTATTAGAAAGACAGTTTTGAACTTGTATTTGCTGAGTTCGATGTTGTAGGTAGGAGACAAACCATTTGTAGGCAGTGCCATTAAGGCCAAAGCGGGTCTTAAGCACATTAAGTAGGGCTGAATGGTTGACTGTATCGAACGCAGCAGAGAGATCAAGGAGGATAAGAAGGCAGGACTCGCCTTTATCAAGTGAGTGGTTGATGTCATCAATGACATTGATCATTGCCGTTTCAGTGCTGCAGCCTTTCCTAAAGCCTGATTGAAAGGGGTCGAGGAGGTTAAAGTTTATCTAGTTGTAATAGGACGCATTTTTCAAGGACTTTAGAGAGAAGTGGGAGGTTAGTGATGGGGAGGAGATTGTTTTGGTCATTTGGGTCAACTTTGGGGTTCTTTATTATGGGGGAGATTTGTCTAAGTTGAAGGGAGATGGGGACACAGCCAGTGGAGAGGTAAGTGTTGATGATTGTGGTCCAGTATGGGGCGATGATATGCTTGGCTGATTGGCTGCCCTGGCATATACGTCACAGGAGACACGCCCCCACTGAGACTCGCAAGCCCGGCATTTAATGGCGACTGGGTTACAGCGCTCTACCGGCTGTTCCGCGTGTCTTTACACGCCTGAGTGTGTGGGGGTAGGTTACTAATGGCGCCGACCTCTCGTCGCTAAGGGAGTTACCGCTAGCGCACGCCCCACCTGAACCAGCCGCGCAGATTGACACGGGGTTTTGCAATGGTCTGACGGTGTGGCAGTACTTTTAGCTTGCTCCAGTCATAGACCGACCAGGTTGTATAAATCATACTCCTGAGCTCACCTTTGGGCACCCAATGAGTTTATGAGCACTATCTGGTCCTGAAGAATTGCCTTTAGGGCATGAAACATGTTGACCATGTCTGAGGGTTGAAATGAGGCCATACTAATGGTTATTTTGGTCCTCAATACCCCTCTTTGCATGTTTTAACAAAGTGGCTAGCCACACGAATAAAGGTTACCTTGTGGACTACCCAACTTTTTTTAAAATTCACATTTTGCTCACTACCTCACTTTTCTATGTACCTCATACGCTAGAAAAACACGGCAAGGAACAAAAGATCTCCGTAAAAGAGTAACACGCGTTGTTACCCGTCAGGCATTGCAGCGCCGGCTTGACGTAGGAGCAGGAAGCCGATGATGCAAACAACATCACAAAAGGCTGAATGAGACATGTCATCCAGCCCATTAGTTGTGTGAGGCTTCTTAGTTCCGACAAGGAACTTGCTGACTTCCCAAACTCCCTTTTCCTCCACTACTTCTTCCGAGAGAGAGACTCTATTACAGACTTAATTCTAGGGGAACTTTGTACAACCTCTTTTGCTACATGCTTAAGGGCAGGGACAAGGTTAGAAGGTAAGGGGTCTTTTGTATGAGAGGACAGTTTAAGATTACCAATTCTTTTAAGGACTTCAAGCTCAGGCATAGGGAGGAAGTTGATCAGGGAAGCATTGTTCTTTAGTTGTCAGTTAGGGGATTTGGGTTCCGGAGATGAGGTCAAGCCTAGGTGTTGGGGGTTTTTGGGAGGTGAGGAGGTAGGCAGGTGAGGAGAGTCTCTGGGGAGAGGTAGAATAGTGGGCAAGGGAGAGAAGGGGTCAACTGGTCGAGGGGATGTGAAGAGGGCATTGGAGGTGAGGGCAGGAAAGCATTGGGAGTGAGAGGGGAGCTTCATGGGAAGAAAGGATTGGTCAATTTTGGCTATCTTTTCTAAGAAAAAATTGGAAATTTCTTCACACCTGGCTGAGAAGGAGATCAAGATTGTAGGTGCGGGGGAAGTTTAGTTTCGAATGATTTTGAAGAGTTCTCTGGGTCTGTTTTTGGCACGGTCAAGTTGAGTGTGGAAGAAGGATGCCTTTTCCTTGAAGATGTGTTTATTGTAGGTGGATCTAGCACGTCTGAGGAGTGCAAGATGGGAGGGGGATGGACGGTGTCTCCAGGTTCTTTCCGACAGTCTGAGTGACTGTCTTCGTTATTAAGCTCGGTATTAAACCAGGAGTTGGAGGGGGTGTTCCTTAGGTATTTGAGTTTTGGCGGGGCCAGTTGGTCAAGGATACTGGTGACAGTATTGTTAAAGTGTTCCGTGAGCTCATTTGCATTTTGTGAGGGAGGAATGAGAAGAAGTTGAGCTTGGAGTTTAGACTCAAGAACACCCTGGGGAATACGTTTTAGATTTCTGGTCAGTTTCTTTGGTCTGTTTATTTTGGAGGTGGTGAGATTCACCGTGGTGGCAATGGTGAACAGAATAAGGTGATGGTCAGTCCTGTCGATGGGGACAATGTTGGTCATGGAGTCCAGATCTTCGTTAGAGAGAATGGCGTCAAGGATGGCTTCTTTAGTGTGTGTCGTGGACAGACATAGTTGTTTGAGTTCATTGACCTCAAGTAGATTAGTGAGGAGGGCGATTGTGGGGTCATTGGTGTCATTCCAATGGAGGTTCAAGTCCCCAAGGAAAAATTTTGGGGAGTTGGATAGTGAAGATTGAGTCATGAGCTCAGATAAGTCCTCAATGAAGTGCTGGGGGGGACCAGGGGGGCGATAAATGTTGTGAAGACGAATAGGCTGGGAATTTTGAGTTATCAGTTCAGCTTCTAGGTATTCACAAGAGGAGTATCCAGAGTTATTGACAAGGGAGAACTGAAGTTCATTTTTAAAAATAATGGCTAGACCACCCCCAGTAGGTCAAGTATGCTTGTTGAGTGGTCATTGAGCCAGGTTTCAGTGAGGAATGCAATGTCAATTGATTCACTAAGGATAGTTTCTGACATTTCTGTGGCGTGTTGGACTGCAGAACGACAGTTGACAAGCATACATGTAAGTGGTGTGGGGTTGCATATGGTGGGTGTAGAAGTGTTGATTAATGTGAGTTGTGGCTGTGGTCTAGGGTACGTGGAGGAAGAGGGGGTTCTGTTTGTCCCAAGGATAACAGGGATGTGGGAGTAGGGGGTGGAGGATTTGTGGTTGATAAATTTAGACGGTAAGAGTTGCATAGGTCGGAGAGGTCAGAAGGGGAGAGATGGTACGAGGTGCGGTACGGTTTATGTAACCGGCTGCAGAGAGGGGTTGTTCTCCATTTATTTTGTTTGGTGTTAGGGATTTTTGGGGGGGGGGTTTATGGGTGGATGAAACAGGGGGTACTGAATGGGGCTGGACGGAGGGAACGGAAATATCTGGGGGTAGGGAGAAATCTGCATTGGTTGCAGTCAGTGGCCTAATGTGAGAGGGGGGAAAAATGGTTGCGGTCGGTAGCCTAATGTGTGCTGGAAATATGGTAGAGGATGTAGAGTGGGGGATGTCAGAGCTGTAAGGTGTGAGGGGTTGGGCGAGTTTAGACAGGAGATTAAGTACTTCAGGGGAAGAGGTCAGAGGGGATAAAAGAGCATAGAGTGTGTGGAGAGCGGATATGTTGGGGTGTAGGGGTTGAGTATTTATTAGGGGTTGGGATAAAGGATTAGGAGGTGGAGATTGGGGCGCATGGAGGGGCAGGATAGGAGGGATGGGGAGGAGGAGAGGGTGTTCAGGATGGGTAAGTGGTGGGTGGTGAGTAGTAGTGTTTGGGGATTGAGGGAAAAAGACAGTGGAGTATGTGAGAGTTTGGGGGGAGAGGATTTGGGGGTCATGGAGAGGAGGGATCATGGGAGGGGAATGATATATAGGGGGCAGGGATTAGGGGCTGCCATGTTTTGTAGGGTGGTCCGAGAAGTGTGAGTTCCGGGAGTTAGGGGGAGAGAGGGGATTTGGAAGGGGATGGGAAATAGATAAGGGTGGTTGGGGGGTGTCGTTTGCTGTAGAGAGGTCCAGGGAGGGTAATGATGAAGTCAATTGTTGGAGGATAGTGTTTGCTGGATGGTTTAGAGTGGAAGTGGAGCTAGGGGGAGGGGGGGTTGAGAGATTGGAGGGGCGTTATTCAGTTGAGGAAAGGTATTGATAGGCGCAGAGTGGTCAAGGAGGAGGGACATAATGCTGAAGTGGTGTTCAAAGATGGAAAGGTGAGAAGCTGTGGCTTGTATGAGGATGTTACCCGTTTTGAAGATGGAGATATCAATATCGCCCTGAAAAACTGGGGAAGGAGTGGTGGATAATTTGAATCCATAAGGTATTTTAGTGGATTTAGAGATTGGGAGGTGTTGCAGGAAGAGGCTTTTCCATTTGGAAGGGCGTTTGGAGTAAAAGATGTAGTTGGTTATAATGGGGGAGGAGAGGCTGCGGTAGTTATCAACAATGAGTTTTTCAGGGTTGCGGATAAGGAGTTTATGTTTGAAATTTTCTTTGCATGTTTGGAGAGACTGTGGGTAGAGAATGGTCCATGAGTTGGAGAAAGTAGGGTCCAGGGGGTGAAAGTCACAGCTGTGAGGAGGCATGTTGGGAAGACATGGGTGGAGAGAGGTGGGAAGGAGGTTGAGGAAATGGGGAGTGGAGCAGGAGAGAATAGGTAAAGCAGATTAGATAGACAAATTATAACTACAACATGGAGCGAATCAGATATATATCACTGTAGCAAAACTTGCAATCAATGGAGTAACAGTCGGTAGGACAACAACAATGTTAGTGATGGCGTGGGATAAACAACGCTTCGAGATATTAAAATTAGAGATGGACTATCGGAGGAGAGAGTAATACATGAGTATATAACAATATTGTAACAATCGGTAAGATAACACCAATGCTTGAGATGGCGTGGAATGACAAAGATTAGAGATCACAAAATTAGTGATGGAATATTGGAGGAGAGAGGAATACAGGAGTATAGATATAGGAAGAGTTAGAGGGACACTTGAGAATTAGAGATATCAAGATTCAAGATGGAATATTGGAAGAGAGAGAGTAATACAAGAGCATAAAAGTAAAAGAGTTAGAGGGACATAAGGGTAAAAACAATGAGCTAAGAAGAATAATAAGCAGTGAAAAAGAATTGAGTAGGAAGATAGAGTCAGTAATCAATAGAAACTTTTAGAGAATGGAAATCCTGAAGGAGAGAGTAATACCGGAGCACATTTAAGCCAATTTAGAGAGACATATGGATGAATCAATGAGCAAAGCCGAATAAAAGCGATTAAAAAGTAAAAAGTAAGAGTAGGAGGATAGAGTCAGCTATTAATAGAAACAACAACAATATATGTAAACAATAAGGTTAGCAATAGGGTTACATTAGATTTATAATAAACAGATACATAACAGAGTACAGATACATCTGATACATCAGCGTTCAGTTGGGGATTCCCTCAGTCTTCAGTCTTTAGACAATCACTGTAAGGAAGTGTAGACAAAAAAGACATCGAAAACTGCACCTCCCAATTACCTATCGGATCAGTGGACACGTCCTGCGAAGTGCGATCAGTTAAATTTACTCGACCTGGTGAGTTGGCCAGAGAGTCACTTACAGTGTCACTTACCCAAGAGTCAGATGTCCTTAAACAAAACTTCTGACAGAGACCTGCGATGATCTCGTGAGCAAGGGGTGGCCATTTAAGGTGGAGGGCGGTAGGACCTTAATGGAGGGTTAAGCCGAGGAGATCCAGGGAGGAAGTGGCGGCCATCTTAGCAAAATTCTGCATCTAACTTGCAGGGGGTGGGGAGGAGATAAAAACCGGAACAGCCTCAAGTATCTTCGGGGAGCAGAGAGGCAGGAAAGAGTGGCATCGAGAAGCATCAGGCCACCATCGAGCCGGATGAGCCAAAAGGACGAGGTGGTAGGCCCCAGACTGGCAAGCAGCAGCCCCGAAACGAGTGGCACGGAGAGCATAGATACTTCAGGGCGACAGGACCCCCCCACCCCACACTTAGCATGCATCCCGCAAATAACACACTAGACACCAGTGTTACATTGGGAAGAAACTGTCGCAGGTTTATTTTATTACATACAACGTTATGTAATCATAGTGGGTTATCTTATGGGCAATCCAAGGGCAGGCCGCATTCTCGCCACCTGCCCGCCTGATGAGCCAGGCAGCACCGTGTCGAACCACCATGTGCTGCCCCTTATGGTAAACATAATACTCACGCCCCTTGCGGGGCGTACTAGGCAAACCCCTGGTTGCACAGGCCCACAACCGCCCGAAGGACGAATGGGGCGCCGACACGTGTTCCCGGAACCTCCCATGAGGCCCCAGGTCTTAGGCTCTGGCACCCCTATGTGCCCGCTGAGGTCCAGCGCTGAACTTCTCTGCTTCCGGATTGCCCTGTAACTCCGCCACAGCCCGGCCGGCGGCAACCGTCGCTGCCCGGGCCCCCCACTACTTAGCTCCTTCCTACCTGCAACCTTTGTCCTTATGTCTTGCAATTAACTTTCTCAGTTAGCATTGTCCCTAATACGGGATACTAACACGTTTTTATACTATTGGAGCTTAAACGTGCTTACGCACGGCCATCCCAATAGTAACCAAGAGGCACCGCCTTCGACCAGGACTTGACCGTAAAGTCTAACCGATTATTAGTGCATTGTGAGCATCCAATAAAAAGGGGGGGCATACTGTTGGAAGTTCTATTATGAGAGAAAGCACTTCGCTATTACTGCCAGAAACATGTAGGGTAAGCTGAAGACCCGCTGTCCCAGCTGCTCCATCTCTCAGAAACTAACATAAGTATAAAGATGGAAGAGTGGTAAATAACCTGACTTTCAGAAAGAAAATATTCTTATTTCTGCAGCGCCTTCAAAATGGCAAGTTGGCCGACTGGAGCTGGACTTTACGTTAGGGTGACATTGCCCTCATACTCCTTAGTCCATGAGATAATAGGCTCACTGCACACCGATCACCTCGCACTTCTGGCCTCCAGCCTTACCACTGCATCGCGAACCGAACTGTGCCCCTCACTATAGTTTAAGAAGAACACATCTTCTGAAATATGAAGACAATGCAGAGCGTGTATCCTGGAGTTCTGAGTGCCATTTTCCCCATTAAACTCTTTGTACCTTATTGCATAATGTGCCGTGTTTACAAGAGCTCGTACGCTCCCCACACGACCGAGGTCAGGCTACTTGTACAGTACGGGCACTACATGGAATGCTAACAGCTGACTGAACCTCAGTTGAGGCACCCATAAACTGGAAATTGGGAATGCCCAAGTTCTAAAATACCCTGTCGCCACACCGCTCCACACCTCTTCGCAGAACAGCACACCTGGTTGCTTACAACACAAAAAACTCGCCTGCTGGCCTGGCTAAGGCGCAGTGGATGACATACTGCGACCTGTAGCCCGCCCTTGGAAGTTAACATGAATTGGCAAGGGTCAGGGTAGGGATGTGCTGCCCCCACAAAGAGCCGGAGAATGGCGGACACCCATGCCGGTACCAATAAAACCACACATTATAAGTGGGGTGTGTGCGCAGAGCACACAAGAAATACTGTATGTTATGAATATACATCGTTATAGGCCATATTCTCATAACATGCCGGACACGTAGGTCGGTTGTAACCTGAAGTGCCAGGTGGTTCCTAGTTGTGACTTCGTGAAAGACATGGGGGGCCACCATAATAACCTTGCTGCTCCGTAAGGGAACTCCTAAAAGAGCGGTGATGGTCTGGCCCTTGGGGGGGATAGGACAAAACTAGAAGTAAAAGACCTCCTTACCTTGGCTTAGGGGGTGAGCCCAGTCTGCTGTACTCAGAGAGCTGTCCTACGAGCTGCACAGGAGCTCTCAGAACATCCCTAGAAGATTCACAAGTTAGAAACCCAGTGATGCCACAGCTGGCATTACAGTCCTCACAGGCTATAGCATATCTTCCAGCCAGAACTGTGTAAACGACTCATAATCATTATAACGAATACCAGTGTCCAGAACTAGAGCAGACCCAGAATGTATCGTGAGGAACCAGACACTGCTCCTGTCCTCCTGATACCTGCCAGGTCCCTATAAGTGTGGGTGGGGGGGGGGGGGGTCAGCTGTTGACCCCTGGCAGCTGCTAAGGTCATGTTTTAGCTCAAAACCTGGTGGAGTTCACCCGCTCGAACTAGTGGTGCCTGGTACCATCACTAGTCAGTGCGTTGCCCGAGCTGAGCCAACAGGGTGCAACGGCGAAATGCAAGTTGAGTTAACCCGAGGTAATGCCCACCTTACATTATGAAGGTGTATAGTGTAACGCTCTGCAGGGGATAGTGTCTGAACCAGAGAGCCAGTGAAATTAGTGACTTCAGTATATTTAGTGCTGTGAAGCACCCCGCCTGTGGCAGGAAGCACAGGGAGCATGTAGGCAAAATAAAACTTGCAAACCCCCTGCATATACTGGTTGCTACGATGTGGAAACTCATTGAGATAACACAGCTTTTGAAGATAAATTTGTTAAAACTCAGGCACAAGGTCGTGTAAATTATTATAAGTTCATGACTGTCTTAATATAAGCATACACTGCCCCAGAGAGCTCATAACTCCCTTGCAACAACTCTCACACAATGCTGGTCCTCGACTATACTACATTTGTAGATTAGCATGTGGTGCACAAAGGCATAAGATGGTTAGAGTGTGGACTAAAGCACACCTAATCAGACATTTCAGTCAAAATCCTTTTGCTCCTAAGCACACCTAAACGATTCAAACGAGCCATCTTTGTGAAACAACCTGAAAAGAGCACCGAAATACTACCCTTGTGCCTTCAGGCAGCTGGGTGTTCTGGCTGTCAATTCTAGACTACAGGCTATGGCAACTCCTCTGAGTGCCTTTACGCAGCGTTAAGATGCATGGACGCTATCAGCGAGAGCATATTATTGCTGACCACTTTGGAAAATTCCAAGTGAATGTAAAAATTGACGAAAAAGTGTATTATTGATCTCTAGTCACCATGCTAATCAATAACACTATTGGTTTTGACGCCCCCTTTCTATCAGACTCTTGATGTAAAATAACATTTCTAAAATTGAAGCAGCCTCCGAGCAACACGGGCGACTGAACCGCCCAAACACATTCCCGTCTGTTTAACATACATGGTACATGGCAGTGCCAGGGGCAGAGCGCACGGCGGCTTACATCACTCTGATACTGATATTACAGCAACCTCTCAAACCTGAAAGTGACCTGAATCACGTGCACTTCCGCTTGTGCATTCCGTGCCGGTGCAAACACCCGGAAGCGTGGCAGTTCTGACGCGCGTGTCAGATGTTTAGGACACGAGGCGACAGGCATCCTTTGAGCAGTCATTCGCATTCTTTCTCAGCACCGCTGCTGCATCCTACATTCCATTGGGATGCCAACCTTACAGTTGCTCTATTTAACAAGGTCATAAGCAGATTAATCATTGTTGATTTTTGGCTGCTACATTAGATTGTATGGATAATGCTCCATGACAGCCAAGTCCCCTCCTCGTGTTCCGATCAGCGTTCTGAGCCGTTTCGGGAAATCTCAATAAATGCATGAGTAAGAGAGGGTCATTTATTCTGAAAGGGCAGAAACCTAAACTAATACGAGGAAAGTCTAAATCAGTGAGCAAACCGGAGTAGTCGCTTTTTGCATTAATCTGTGATGCAGCTAAATCATAACATCTCAAAGTTTAACATACAAGAACTGTGGCGGCTAGCCAAGAGATGGTCACTGAAAATACATGATAACAATGACGGAGTCGGTTCATGTGTCCGCATTTTATACTGGTAGCCCTACTGCACCTCTGGAATAAAGATAGGAACGCCAACCCTGAAGGAAGGGGAGAGCCATGCAGCGCTCACTGCCCTCCCCCAGCACATTCAACATCTCCGAGCACCCGAACTAGTAATTAGCCCAAGCAAACGCACAAAACCGTAACAGCGCATGCTTCAGCATAACCTCAGTGACACCTACTATAAATGGCCAACTAATGGACAAAACCCTGTCCTGTCTCAAAACGCCACTAGTGTTTCTGGCAGCCTCGCAGCCGCCCGGACCTCCACAACCGGCCCAAAAGACACAAACTTGAAATACGCTGGGGCTAAAGGGACCCACGATGCAGTGCGGCCAAGGGGATGTTGTGTTTGTAGTTCTAGTGTCACTACAGGACATCCCATCCTCGTGCTAGCTTTCTATAATAAAGGAATTTACTACGTAAATCGAGTGATCCTTTACAACCGGGGATACGCTCATGCCTGC
This sequence comes from Lissotriton helveticus, assembly GCF_964261635.1. Taxonomy (NCBI): domain Eukaryota; kingdom Metazoa; phylum Chordata; class Amphibia; order Caudata; family Salamandridae; genus Lissotriton; species Lissotriton helveticus. The sequence continues at coordinate 24,306,408 of NC_136064.1, forward strand.
CCGAGAGAGTGAAGAGGGGGCGGAGCGTGGGGACCCGCTGAGGCGTAGTGAAGTAGGGCCACCTACCACACAAAGCCCCTTCGATGCCCTTAGTTGCATTCGCATGAATCCCCGATAGCGAGCAGCCCTGCCCGCTCCTAGGGTATATGTAATTTATGAACTCTGAGCAGGGCCACAGACGGCCCAAAATTAATTAAGCCACACGCGCACCGCCAAAATTGTAACACGCTGCGCTTCCTGCCAAAGGTCTCATGCAAATGGAGGAGCACAACTGTTTGAAGCTGCTTCAAACCAGCTAAGCTGGCACACACTTGCGCCCGAGGTGACACAAACTAGAGGAGAAGAGGCCGCCCTAAACACCGCTACTGCCAACGCATAAGAAATGCGTTACTTACCTGTAACAGCAGTTATCCAGTATTGGTGTCTTTCATAGATTCACATGCCTGAATCATTCCCCGTCGTCGAGACGGGAGCCTCCGGTAAATAAAAAAGTAATGTCCTATAGACATACATAGAGAAAATAGGCTCTAGGGTCTCCCCTTAGTGGCCTTTCCTTGTCCTTATGTAAAAAGGACCAAACTCTTACAGTCAGCCAATCAGCTCCGACCTCCCTCTAGGACCTCCCTGGGAGGAGCCCCAGTCCCTCAGATTTTCGTACGCACCCAACTAGGTTGGCGTAATATTGTTAGAGAGGGATGTGAGACCTTCCAGGGGAGGCGGGAGGGTTGCATGTGAATCTATGAAAGACACCAATACTGGATAACTGCTGTTACAGGTAAGTAACGCATTTCTTATCCAGTATTTGAGTGTCTTTCATAGATTCACATGCCTGAATCAGAATAGCTAGCAATCAGATATGCACCTGCGTGATGGAAATGCTCTGTAGTCACAGTAGACAATGCATGTGTCGTCATACAACATGTGGACAGCATAACAGTAACATCACAATAGCAAGGAACGTGCATACCTGGATGGCGGGATGTAGGAAGGCTCACATCACTGAAAGAGATGGCGAAGCACTGCCTGGCCCACTGCCGCATCCTTCTGAAGTTCGATATCCAGGCAGTAATGTCTGGAGAAAGTGTGCGGTGACTTCCAAGTCGCCGCTCTGCAAATGTCCAAGATTGGTACCCCAGCGAACAGTGCTGCGGACGTGGACATCGCCCTGGTGGAGTGAGCAGTAACATGCTCAGTTAAAGGCCGTCCGGCCTTGTCGTGGCAGAATGCAATCGCTGAGGATATCCACCTGGAGATGCTTTGCTTCGTGAGAGGCAGGCCCACTCTTGGTCTGCTGTATGCCACAAACAGCTGTGAAGATTTCCTGAGAGCCTTAGTTTTGTCCAGGTAGAATTTTAGGCACCTCTGAAGGTCCAGAGAATGCAGCGCTCTTTCCGCTGCTGTGGACGGATTTGCAAAGAAGGACCTGAGGACAATTGGCTCGTTGAGATGAAAGTCCGAAGGGACTTTAGGTATGAATTTAGGGTTTGGTCTCAGCACTACCCTGTCTTGTCTGAATTGCATATATGGTTCCTGAATGGACAAAGCTTGCAGCTCGCTAACTCTCCTGGCTGATGTTAGAGCGAGCAAGAGTGCTGTTTTCCAGGAGATGTGTTTGATGGATGCTCGATGGATGGGTTCAAACGGACTTCTCATGAGTTGGTTGAGTACCAGATTCAGTTGCCATGTTGGAGGGACTTTCCGAGGCCTCGGAAAGGATCTGTAGAGCCCCTTCAGGAATTGTTTGACTAGTCTACTGGACCACAGAGAAGGTCCTGTGAAAGTCCTAGTGAATCTAGAGATAGCTGCGAGGTGAACCTTTATGGATGCATGTGCCAGGCCTGATTGTGCTAAATGCAGCAGGTATGGTAGTATTTGTTCAGGGGTGACTGAGAGTGGTCGTAGATCCCGATCCACACACCACATGCAGAACCGTTTCCACTTGAGAGTGTAGGTTTTGTTTGTACTATCCGCTCTCGCTTTCGACAGGATATCCCTGCAGTCCTGCGGGATATTTAGTCCACTGAACTCCCTGTGCTCAGGAGCCAGGCCGACAACTTGAGTGATTGGAGGTTCGGGTGTTGCACCTGACCGTTGGACATTGTTAAGAGGTTCGGGTGCTGCCTCAGACGGATCGGTGACCTGATGGAAAGTCGAAGTAGATCCGAGAACCAGTGTTGTCTCGGCCAGAACGGGGCAATCAGGATTAGGGTACATGGCTCCGCCTTCATCTTCCTGAGGAGCCTCGGGATCATTGGAAACGGAGGAAAGGCGTACGCAAACGCGCTGGACCATCCGATGGAGAATGCATTCCCCAGAGACCCTTGTTGGGGATGCCAGCTTGCGTAGTGCGGACATTTGGTGTTTTCTTTGGTGGCAAACAGGTCGATGTTCGGGACTCCCCATTGAGAGAAGACGTGTTCCAGGGCGTTGTCGCTCAGCTCCCACTCGTGGGAGAGGGATCTTTGCCTGCTCAGGGCATCCGCGATAGTATTGTCTTTTCCGGGGACATAGTCCGCCTTGAGTTGGATCCCGTGTAACACCAGCCAGTTCCAGATTTTCTGCGATTCGCGTGATAGAGAGAGCGAACGCGTTCCCCCCTGTTTGTTGAGGTAGTGCATCGTCGTGGTGTTGTCCGTTTTGACGAGCACTGGGGAGTTCTGGATGCGTGGCAGGAATGCCTGTAGAGCAAGATATACCGCCCTCAGCTCCAAGAGATTTATATGGAGCAGTTTTTCCTGAGAGTCCCACTTGCCGCTGATTCGAAGATCTTGTAGAACGGCGCCCCATCCTTCCAAGGAGGCGTCCGTGGTGATCACCAGAGGTGTCGCCGGAAGGAGAAACGGTAATCCTACATTCAGATTTTTTCGATTCCTCCACCAAGCTAGGCTTAGGACATTTTTGGTGTGATTTGCACAATGTCCTCGAAAGAGCCAGTGCTTTGGGTCCATTGGGTTGCGAGAGCTTCCTGCAATGGGCGCATCCTGAGTCGGCAGTGAGGGATAAGGAGTATGCACGAAGACATCATTCCCATGAGGGATGTGTAAGTGCGCACTTTGATGTATGTTTTTGTCGCCACAGCCGTGGCCAGAGATAGTATCTTGTCTGCCCTCTCCTTCGAGGGAAAGGCCTTCACGCACTCCGTGTCCAGGATAGCCCCTAGGAAGGTGATCCTTGTCGTAGGGGTGATGCAGGATTTTTTGAGATTGATGGTTAATCCTAGCCTCTGAAAAAGATTGGTGCAGGCGCAGGAGGATGCTGCCGCGTCCTCGGCTGAGGGTGCTTTCACCAGCCAGTCGTCTAGGTAAGGGAAGACTTGGTGACCCAACTGACGCAGAAATGCCGCCACCGGTGCTAGGCACTTCGTGAAAATCCGCGGCGCGGACTTGAGGCCAAATGGTAGGACTCTGAACTGATAATGTCGGCCCGCCACCTCGAACCGCAGGAACTTTCTGTGACGCTTGAGGATGGGGATGTGGTAGTAGGCATCCTGGAGATCTAAGGATGTCATGAAATCTCCGCGTTCGAGAGTATCCAGGATTTCTTGAATCGTCACCATCCTGAACGATTGGCTCCGTAGGAAGGCATTGAGTGCCCGAAGGTCTAGAATGGGCCTCCACTTGTCCTCTTTCTGTCTTACAAGAAAGAAGTGTGAATAAAACCCCTTCCCCTTCTGGGATGCTGGAACTCGTTCGATTGCTCTTTTTTGTAGCATTATAGCGAGTTCTAGGGTAAGGAGCCGTAGATGTTTGTGCGTCCGTCTTTTGGGAGGTGTGTTGGGAGGCAGGGATGTGAACTCGAGAGAGTGTCCGAATCTTATAATTTGGAGAACCCATCGGTCCGTGGTGATGTGTTGCCAATTGTCGAGGAAATGGGTCAGTTTCCCTCCAATTTGAAAGGATGTAGAGGGTGGTGGGACTGGCTGGAGTAATCGGTCACTGGCGTCCGCCAGCGCCCCTTTTGGAATTCCTGCCCCTGAAGGTAGATCGTCCGTATGAAGATTGACGGGCTTGTTGTTGTTTATGCTGGTATTGATTTTTGTTGGTAGAGGAATACGAGGACCGGTTCTGGTAGGAACCGCGATAAGAGGACTGACCTCTGGATCGGTTTTCTCGAAAGGACTGGTTCCGGGACTGTAACGTGCCTAGTGCCCTTGCAGTGTCGGTGTCCTTCTTGATAGTTTGCAGTGCCTCGTCGATCTTGTCCCCAAAGAGATGCTGGCCGTCGAAGGGCATGTCCAGCACCTTCAATTGTACTTCCTGGCGGAACGACGTCGCCTTCAGCCATCCTTGACGGCATAGCACAGCAGCTCTGGCTAGTTGACGGAAGCCAGTCATGGCTGCATCTATAGCGCAGTCAATTATTTCCGCCGCCGAAGATTGACCTTCCGACAGGAGAGCCTTGACCTCCCCCCTTACGGCATCAGGCAGTTCCTTCAGGTATGGGGCTATGTCCTCCCAGAGTTGCCGATTGTAGCGCCCCAACAAGGCAATGGAGTTGGCGATCTTGATGGTCATGGCCGACGTGGACGTGAATCTCTTCCCTATCGTGTCCAGCTTCCTGCCTTCCTTGTCCGGAGGAGCGGACAGTGGGGAGGAAGGGTTGCGGGAGTGTTTCTGGGCCGCCTGCGTGACCACCGAGTCAGGTTTTGGGTGCCCGTTGAGGCAAGCCGCCGCCTTAAGTGGGGCTTTATATTTCTTGTCCAGGCGCGGAACAACCGCAGGCACGGAAGCGGGTGTCAGCATCAATTTCTTGCCCTGTTCCCACAAGAACTCTATGATTGGAATAGATTTGGTTGCCTTTTGTGTCTGCTCTTTGAAGTCATGCAGGAAGCAGTCCGTTTCCGTTGATTCCACTACCATATGGAATCTCTTCGCTGCCCGTTCCACAATTTTGTGGAAGCCTGCTATGTCCACAGGCGGCGAATCCGCCTGTCGCGGTTCAGGTGAAGCCGGGGATGGCGCTACATACTCGTTATCTCCATACTCGTTATCTCCATCCTGGTCCGAGTGGACCGAGTGGACTTCCTGGACCTCTCCTTCCTCCAATTCTTCCTCCTCCTCGTCGTCGTCCGAGGAGTCCATCACCTGAGGCTGGGTCTCACGGTGGGTTTGAGGGAGAGTTTGAGATCGTTTTGGGGCAGACGCTGGTGTATGGTCTACCGGTGTCTGATGACCACTGTCCGCATCCGGGAATCTTTGCTTGTAGTCCTGTACAAGGAACCGCAGGTCATTGACCAGAGTCGCCGGTAGGCATATCATGGGGGTGACCTCCGTGCGGACACTAGTGTGGATGGAGTGTTCCTGAAAAGTTAGGTCCTCCTGCTCCTCATCGGTGCTTTGGCACTTGACGTTGAGGTCCGAGATGGAGGTAGCTGGACCCATGTGGTCATCCTCTTCGGATTCCTCACTTTGGAAGATGTCGTGAGGTGGTTGCATCTCCACTTTGCTCGGAGACGTGGTTTCCGGGGTAATTTGCGTTTTTCTAGACTTGCTAGACGCAGCATGTGTTCCTGTCGACGTCGAGGGCGTCGTCGACGGCGGTAGCATGAGGGTCGGCATCTCTACCAGTTCGGATTTTTTCCATGGTTCCGATGCCATCTCCGACGACGAGTCTTCCTTCGTCGTCGGCGTCGTCGACGACGACGGTCCCTTCGTCGACGGTCCCTTCGTCGACGGTCCCTTCGTCGACGGTTCCTTCGTCGACGGTTCCTTCGTCGACGGTTCCTTCGTCGACGGTGCCTTCGTCGACGGTGCCTTCGTCGACGGTGCCTTCGTCGACGGTGCCTTCGTCGACGGTGTCGTCGTCGACTGCGTGGACGACTGTACCTTGGTCGTCGACGACTTCGATGACGATGTTGTCGTCGTCGGTACCTTCGTCGACGGCGAGCCCGCCGTCGACGGTGTCTTCGTCGTCGACGTCTTCGTCGACGTCTGTGAGTTCTTCGACGACGGTGGGCTCGTTAATGACGATGCCGTCGTCGATGGTGTGGTTCTCGTCGTCGACAGGGTCTTCGTCGTCGACGACGATTGCAGTAATATAATAGAGGAAACAGGTCTACCTGATGATGTTGAGGAAGTAGTCGTCGTCGTCGACGCTGAAGGCGATGACGCTGATGTCGTCGACACAGTGGTTGTGACAGAGGTTGTTTTGTGGGTCTGTCTGGTAGACGATGGAGCAGGCCTTTTGAAGGTGTGATCAGCCTGAACAGACACTGAAGATGACGTAGATCTTGCCTCTGAAGACTTTTTTGTCTTCGTAGGAGGAGTGTCTGAGGGGCCCGGGGAAGATACCCTAGGCCTCTTTTTAGAGACTTCTGAGCTTTTGGAAACACTGCTCTCAGAAGATTCTAGATTGTCTCTGTCCTTCAGCCTGTCCAGCCAGATGAGAAGGCGTCCTTCCCTGTCTCTCACAGTCTTTTTAGGGAAAGACCTACAGATCCTGCACTTGTCCGAGACATGATCTGGGTAAAGGCAGTACAAGCATAGCTCATGCTTATCATCCACATGGATCCTCTTCTTCCCACAGGAAGAGCAGGCCCTGAACAGGGCTTTCTTCTGTGACTCCGACATGGAAGAAGTTTGTGGAAAGAAGCCACTTACTGCAAAACAGTGTAGTGAAGAATCCTTGAAGGGTTGAGAGCGAGGAATCACTTTTGAAGAAAGTTAGATGATTATAAGTAATCTTGAGCAGAGCTCAAGCTGGAGACTCCCTAGCACAACGTGCGGTAGAAAATCTGAGGGACTGGGGCTCCTCCCAGGGAGGTCCTAGAGGGAGGTCGGAGCTGATTGGCTGACTGTAAGAGTTTGGTCCTTTTTACATAAGGACAAGGAAAGGCCACTAAGGGGAGACCCTTGGGCCTATTTTCTCTATGTATGTCTATAGGACATTACTTTTTTATTTACCGGAGGCTCCCGTCTCGACGACGGGGAATGATTCAGGCATGTGAATCTATGAAAGACACCCAAATACTGGATAAACAGTCCGAGACAGCCCGCGCCGGGAACTAAGTGTTTTACACGGACTCTCGGCGCCTAACACTATGACTGAAAACCTGTGCATCATCACCACCCTCAGGTCTGTGTACCCCATTACAGTGTACGGTGTCCGAGAGGGCGGCCACACATATGAATTACGCATACCAATCTGACAAGAGGGGAAAAAGGCGACTCCGCCAGTCTGCAGCCCGACACGTGCCTGCAGAATCTCATCAGACTAATGCGCACGTAACATGTCCCCCACAAATAACAAGAAAAAGCATAATGGCAGCACTGGGCCCCATTACCCACATGCGCCGGACATCTCGCGAAATATTGCCCCTGGGAATGGCCGCACACAGACGCCCTTACCCACGTGCGCCGGTCATACGAAACATGGCGCCCATAAAATGGCCGCAAACGGACACCGTAACAACATGCGCCGGACCATACACACGAGACTGCCCGTGAAAATTAACCAGCAACCCAGGGGAACTGCGTGCCCCCTGCCACAACCACCATAGGGGGGTGAACCGATGACCCACCGCCCTACCCGCAGAGATACATAGTCACGGGAGGGTGTGAAACGTGCACGCACCCTACTCCTCTGAGCCGAGGAGCTCTGTGCCGGTAGAAGAACGAAAAATGTATCGCTGACCCTTCTGTTTCATCGCACACTCAAACACTAAGTGCCCCGAACAAAGGACCAGGAGTTCGCCCCCCTAGGTGCACTAACCCCATACACTCACAATTCCTACCTCGACCTCCCTTGAAAGGGGGGCCAAGACTCCCAACTACAAGGCACCAATGCTAACCATCCCATGAACGACTCTTATCCGTGCCCAGTGCAAAAGGCCTAATGCAGAGCATTGCTGCTTCAGCAATACAATATAGGTTACTGTACCAAGAATTCCCACACAGATAAGTGGCAAAAGTATTGTACAGCCTACCCATCAAGTCAAGATTGGTAATTAAATACTATCTGCAGAGGTGTCCCTATATGACGCCGAATCTCGATATTGCAATCCGTGACTTGCTGCACGGTGTACTCATGGGAACGGGGTGAATAATGTGCCTGCCCCATACCTCCTAGCTGTACTGCCCCAGCCGGGTAGTGACCCTCAACCTCACTGCCACTGCACTGAAGTGTATGCGAACATGATTCCGGACACATAGCAAGCTACAGAAGACTGTAGGATACAGGGAGGTTGCTACTCTTACCCGATGAGGATCGCGGCAACTTTACCAGACGCCTAAGCAAGGAGGCCATGCCTAGAGGTATAATACACAAACCAGTAAACACCGTACAATGCAGTTAACAACCAATAAACATATAACTGTAATTGAACTGTCGCTCAGAGTGGCCCGTGACTCTCGCGCCCGCTCCATAAACAATCTCCCCCGACCGCTGCCCTCTGCCCGTGAAGCGTGGGCCTCAAAAGCCACCTTGGCTACCCTGGCGGCGCTGGCTGACATACAAGCATGCTAACCCACCACAAGGACCTTTTTGGGTACCCTGCACCAATGCCCAAGACAGAGAAACTCGGGCAAAACACATGCGTTCCCACAAGCCCTCGTACTGCCGAGGCTGTATCACGGAGAACCTCCCGGGGTGCGGGGCAGAGGTATGCGCCCACGACCCGTGCAGAAGCATATGCACCACCGCTGCCCCAATGCATGTGAGGCGCTGAGACACCCCCATTAACCCGACTCACCGCAAGGGAAACACACCGGCGGGAAGCCCAGCACCAGACGCTAGACCAGGCCTCTGGACGACCTCCAGAAGGCACACCAAAAGGCATAAAGGGTAGGCCAGGGAGGGAGGGGGGGATCGAGATGCCACCGCAATACGCAGCATGGAAGCTCCGTACAGGGATAAAGTTATGGGAGAATCCATCGCCCGACTGGCGCGACCTCCGACCCAAAGAAAATGGCCGCCCACGGACGCCATTACCCACGTGCACCGGACAATGAACAGCATAATATTATAACATCCCCGTGGATATTCGACCTCAGGCAGGAAAAGCTGCCATAAAACGGAGGACCGGAAGTTAATTGAATAAGGTAACTGTTACCTGATGGCGCCCCCCCCGAGTAAAACCTTTCAAAGCTACATGTAAACAAAAGGCTGCCCAAAATGGAGTCAGCCCGCCACGCTGACGGTTCTGCAGCCGGATCCGCCGCAGAAGTGCTTAACCATAGCCCCAGGGGCATGGCAGTCTGCTCATGCCCGCCTCAACCTCGAATAACCCGGAGAGGACCCTACTTGGCGCGCGATCCCGGAGCCCGACAGACGCTCCCCTCCCAAGTAGCCCCTCCGATGGCTAAGCCCAAGGCCCCTAAAATCTAAAACGCTCGCGCCCTTGCCAGCCCCCGAACAACGAAGACCGTGAACCGGAAGACAACCCGGGCTGCAGGGCACCGCATGCAACATGCAAAATGCAAAGTAGAACCCATCTTAACGCTCCCCGCCAGAAGCCCTAATTATAAGAATATGTTCTTATAGAGAATCAGAATTCAAGAGGCAAAATTGAGTAGCTGGGAACTAAGCGTGAGTTCCTAAACTGCCATAGGTTACGCGAAAGGACCAGGGCGGGCCGGGCGGGCCACCCTCAGCCGAACCTCAACAAGCTGTGAAGGTAAAACAAGTCCAAAGCCCCATCTCTGTGCTGCGACTTGGCTCCTTTCTACAGGAAAAGAACCAGTTATTTCCTCACCCACCATTTCGACAACTTTGCACGCACAAAACCAAACGCCATGCAGTGGAACTGTCTGCATCTGCAGAGTAATGACGTCGTGCATCACAACCGAGCTTAGTTTCCTGTCCTCAAGACTGGGGGGGTGGGGGACAACCGCTTAAACATTCCAGGTCAGACCAATCGGCAGATGACTAAGACATGCGACAAAAGGCAACCAGGGCACGTTGCTCCCAACCGAAGGCAAGGAAGCAACGTGGCTTTGAGGGAAATAATGAGTGCGATGAGAAGACAACACAGAATGCCGAAAGCCATCGCGTTGTGCTCGAAATACTCATGTTCATACTCCGCATAACACACGCTCCCTGCACGAGAAAGCCACGAAAGCCTTGAAACAACGCCTAGTGCACTCCTTTACAACACAAAATGATGTGATGGAATCCGGATGCGATGTATTCCGCGCATGCAGAGCCTATTAGTAACGTTACGCGCTTCATATAAACCAGGACTGCGTAAACCAGCAGAAAGAATGGATTAATTTCCTGGCTGCGTGGCTCTATTCAGACAATTATTAAAATCCGTGCAGGCTCAAGCCCTTGCCCTCTAAAGACAATCGCAGGCAGTAGCTCATCCCTGTCCCCTGAAATGATTCCAGCTCCTCAAGTAATCTAGCAACCTATAAGCACTAAACTGAGCAGGGTAAAATACAACATGCACGCTATTCCATAGACACACGATCGGAGGTGGAATTCAACCAACAAAGACAACACCACGATCCTTTTCACCCGAGTATATACCGCAGGGTCAGTCATAGCAAATTATCACAAGAAATCCGAAAGTATGCGCCTCCTGATAATGGAACATTCCAGGGCGGTTCTGACAAGCGGACAAAGGCTTCCGTGGTCACATTCATAATTGCCTGTGTCACACTTCCTAGATGCCACTCCCAACGAGCATTGAACCCTGTTATCCAGCTCCACTGTCGGTACTGTTATGAGTTGAGCCACCTCCTCGCCCCCTTATATCTCTCTAACCAGTGTATCCAGAGTGATTAATCGCAGCACGTTCAAAAGCCACTGCATGCTCACCCGAGCCCAAGACAAACGTGAACAAATCCCCGAGCCCGAGGCCACTGTATTCTCTGCTATGGCATAGTGCCCACACTCACCGGAACAAACACGGCGCCAAGACCAGGACCGACGCGACACCGGGGTGAGCCAACAGCAGTAGCTCCGCGAAAGACAACCAAAAATGTGTGTCCCCCCGCGAGGACACTCCGACGCGTCCGGGGCGGCAAAGAGGCAGAGAAAATGGCGAGGGGGGCTTATGTACCCCTCGCCCTGCCTGCCGCACCGGACGTGCCCATACAGCTCCTCCTAGCTCCCCTCGGGACTCCGCCTGCCCGGGGGAGGAGAGGGGCTAGAGAGGGGCGGGGGGAACCCTCGGTATCTAAGGGGCCGCCCTCCTGATGGCCACTGCGTGGCCTCGGGCAGCCGCATAGCTGTGTAAAAATTAAAATGAAGGCGGATCTCCAAAAGAGGCAGCCTGGATGGCGCGGGGGCCTCTAACGAGAGAATCAGGCTCAGCTCTGAGGGAGATGCGCTCCGGGGAAGCCCACTACCGGTGAGGGCTCCTCAGCGGGTGTACGCATGGTGAGATGGGAAGGTCCGAGATCTCCTGCCAAGACGAGACTGAGGCGGAGGCAGGCGCAGCACCAGGACGCCGAGCCAGGGCACATCTGTCGCGGGGCTCTCCACAGCACCGGGGGAGCGGAAACTGCAGCCGAGAAAGGGGGGGCAAATCACCTCATGCGCCTGACCATGACATGTCCAGCAGCCCCGAGATACGAGCCACACGGAGAACAGCCAAGTAGAAATCACGAAGGTGGCGGCCTGGATGGTGCGGGGGGCCTCCGACGGGAGAATCATCTATGGTGGCAGGCCTAATAGCAGGCAGCCCGCGCCAGGGTGCCTCTCTCGCGGGGCTCCCCACAGCGCCGGCAGAGTAGAAGTAGCAGCCCAGAAGGGGTGAGGGGGTTACACCTCATGCGCCTGACACAAGACGTGACCGCCACAGACCAGGGGCTCAATCACTCCCCTGTTGTCAGAGCAACCCTGCCCTGCCCCACAAAACTGCCTCAGCACGGAAAAATAAAATGATAATAACCTTGCGTTATTATCATTTTCTTTTTCCTTTTCCGCAGTGCTAAAAGGCAGTGGGGTGACGTTGCTCCACCTTAGCGGAGGACCCTCCATGCTCCACTGCCTTTTGGCTTGGTTTGCGCTATTTACATACTACATACATAGATAATGCATTAATTTGGAAACAATTTGTTAACATTTGATTAAAGATATACATTTTGGAGACACCTATGCAAAGCTTTCCACCCAGTGTGACTCCTAGAATGTATTTTCACTAAATAGAACTTTAATGTCCTTATGTTGATAGAGTTATTATTTATGTTTTTATTGTTTTATTGATATCAGGACAAGAAAAATTTCTTCTTCCAAAGTTGTATTAATGATGACATAGAACTAAAAGTCAGTTGATGACACTCGTTATGATTTAATTTCCTCGGATGTCAGATTGTATGCAAATTAGAAGAGACCGTTCATTACCTTTCTTCCCGGGATCTGAAGCACTCAAAACTGCCCATGAATCCAAACATATAACGATGAGAAACAAACTAAAGGAAATGATTTGAAGTAGATAGCATTCCTCTGAAGCATTGTAGCTTGTCCTCTCTGCACAGAACCCACAGCAAACAAGTTACATTTCTGTTACCCTCAGCTGGAAAGCATGTTTACTGTGTCATGATTAGTTTAACTCAATGAAGCTAAACTGTTGGTATGCCATATGATGGTGGTGCCATAAGGAGCCTGTACAACTAACCACAGTGATGCTCACCTACTACAAAATACAGAAGGAGTGCTAAAAGTGTGAGGGACAAGGAGGCCTGGCTGGGAAATGAGGAATACGTAATACAAAAAGTGGTTAGTAAAAGTACATGGGGATTTAGGGAGGGACAGGCTACTACAAACACCTACCCACAGAAAAAGTAAGCCCACTACCATTAGACAAACTACACTTCTCAAGTTGTTATAGCTTAAAGATTTCAAAATAGCAGTCAATGTGCTCCAGCTCTAAAGGTGACAAACCAGCATTAATTATACTACAGCCAAGGCTTGGAGTAAGTCATGCACCACATATGACCACTCCCAGTTACTGTAACACACTCCCATAGAAAATAATGGTGGCAGTGACTTAAAATAATAATACCCCATCACATAAGAAATAATGTTAAAAACACATATTTAATAGCATTATATAAATATTATATTTTATATAATTCTTTATATTATTTTAATAAATATATAACTACGTACACGAAGTGGCAGTTATAGTTAAGACCACATTACCACAAAAAAATATTTTCTTTTGTTTGCTAATAGCTTTGGGCCCTTTGACTAATTCTCCCTAACCTTCCCAAAACCTTTCCAAAAAAAAAGTCTCACTCACCTCCACTCCTTTATAGAAAGATTTGGGTTGATCCATTAAGCAGAGGCAGATAAAAACAGTGGTCCAAAAACAAGTTTCCCCCATGCTACTTTCCATGGAAAAATTGATGAGTGATACCATAGAAACGGCTGAACGGAATTACAGAAAATTTGAAAGAAAGCTAGATCTTGGTCCAGAAAGAAAGCTTTTTTAAATTTGTTGTTAATCAGTTCAGTAGTTTTTGAGAAATTACTGGTCAAAATACATGTGTTTATCACACCATGGAGTATTCCCCGATTCAGCAGATCTACTGAGAAGATCTGGTTGGATCCCACCACATCAAGAAAGATGTGGCGGAAGCCACTTTAGGACGGGTTCCCCGGGGCACTGCTGCCATCTGGCCCCAGTAATGGGGTCCCCGAGCCACTGGAGAGAGGATTCCCCATGCCCCCTTCCCGACAAAAACATATTCGGGCCCCTGTGGATGGGGTCTCTGGGGCCCTCCAAAGACTCAGGGAGGGATGCCCGACGTAGACCTTCACACAAAAACTAATCCCAAGCCCCAACCTCCCCAAAAATTAACCCCGGGGATTTGGGTCCAGGAGCTATGCTTTTCACTAAGGAACACCTTAGAAATTCACTGAAAAAAAGGTTAACATGACATTATAGTATGGTGAAGATTTCAGTTGAAACATACTGTTTAAACGAACGAAACCACTGAAATTCACAGGTTACATTTATCTCGAGAAACTATAACTCGTGCCCTAAAGTTTACTATAACTCTAACCCGCGCCATGCACTGCTAAATACTTCACATATTACATTGTACATTTGTTGATAACATTGCTGCAACATCTGAAATGACTCACTGTGCATCAAAACAGGTTTATTTTTATATTTTCAGAATTAACAGTGCCATGTGAGGCACAAATCTATACATTAGGGGCCAGATGTAGGTAGGCCGTTACCGATCGGAATCGGCCGAAAATACCGATTTTCGGCCGTTTCCGATCGGTATTGAGCGTTCGATATGTAGGTGACCAAAAATAGGCTGAATCGGTAAATTTACCGATCGGTACATTTACCGATCAGTAAAATACCGATAATGGAATTTTACCTAGCGGTAATGTTACCGATCGGTAATGTCACCGATCGGTAATGTCACCGATCGGTAATGTCACCGATCGGTAATGTTACCGATCGGTAATGTCACAGATCGGTAATGTTACCGATCGGTAATGTTACCGATCGGTAATGTCACAGATCGGTAATGTTACCGATCGGTAATGTTCCCGATCGGGAAATAAAAATAGGTAAAATTGAACATTGAGATGTAGGGAGGCCCAGTAATACCGATTTTGCCTCAAAATCGGTATTTGAGAGTCGGAATTTACCATGGATTCAAATCAGGTGGTAACCAGGTGCAGCCTATAAAAAAGGACCCAAAATGCAATTCATGCAGCCTATAAAAAAGGACCCAAAATGCAATTCAGTTTGCACAATGGCGGCATTCTATGTAATAGCAAGACGTCTACGGCTACGGGAGGAAGGAGAGAGGGAATGGCTGAGACAGGAGCAGGTCTACAGGCAGAGGGTCACCCTGTTCATGCTGACAGAGGAGGATATACTACAAAGGTACAGGTTGGCTCCAGTAACCATCATGGAGCTCATCAGGGACCTTAAACCACTGTTGGAGCACCCCACCCCAAGGGCACATGCAATTCCAGCACATGTACAGGTGCTGTGCAGCCTCCACCTGCTGGCGTCAGGGAGCTACCAGAGCGTGATTGCTGTGGCGGGAGGGGTGACCCAGAGCAGCCTCTCAAGGTTTTTTCACCAATTCCTTGACGCCATGTTGCACAGGATGGAGCATTACATTTCATTTCCATCCACCCATGCTGAACTGGTACAAACAAAATCAGACTTCTACCAGATGGCAAGATTTCCCCATATCATCGGATGCATTGATGGGACACACATCCCCATTTGTCCCCCTGCTGCCACAGAATACATTTACCGCAATAGGAAGTCAAGCCACACCATCAACGTCCAGGTGATTTGCGATGCAAAGTACGTCATCACAGACCTTGTCGCTAAATTCCCTGGAAGTACACATGACTCCTATATATTTCAGAACAGCGGCATCTATGAACGGCTGTCAGCAGGGGAATTTGGCGAAGGATACCTCCTAGGTAAGACAGAGTCTGCGACAGCATTCACACATATTGCAGTGAGATTTACAAGTATGCATGTGAGTAATGTATTCCCATTTCCCTTTTAGGAGACAGTGCATATGCCCTACGTTCTTTTATTCTCACTCCCTACCTCAACCCCTCCACACCCAGCCAAAGGAGGTATAACCGGGCACATAAAAGTACAAGGAATGTGGTAGAACGGACATTTGGCATCTGGAAGAGCAGATTTAGATGCCTTCACAAGAGTGGAGGCGCAAGGCAGTATACCCCCACAACATGCTGCAAAATCATAGCTGCCTGTGCCATGTTGCACAACTTGGCTGTGAGAAAGGGTACAGAGGTGGAGTTGGAAGACTACGAGGATCATGATGACGACAATGCCGTGCCTGACATACAACCTGCTGGAGTCACAACACCAAGTGATGGGAGATACAGGCGTGAGGAAATAACAAGCAACTATTTCTGAGTAAGTAATGACACACAGACAGGTTGTGAATGGAAGTAAAGTATTTATCTGTTGGCACGAACTTACAGCACTTAGGTGCAACAAATTAAAATGTACAAAGGTGGGGACAACATGTCCAGGGTTACTTCACCCAAACTTGGAGAGTCACTTTCTCTGCCGCTTCCCAGACACACTGGGATTATCCCCACTGCCTTCCTCCAGGCTTGAAGGCTCAGCTGTGCGCCTCCGGCTCCTACGAGCAGGCACCACAGCACTACCCAAGCTGCTGCGGCTACTACTGTCCTCTCCTTCAGCCACATCCAGGGCAGGATTGTGAGCAGCATTAGTGATCATCATTGCCTCTAGGGCACTGGTTATTTTGGCTATGCCCCTTGTGACCTCTGCCGTATTTTGTGTTAGGCTTTCCTGCATATTGTTTCCTCTCCTGCATAGCTGTGCAGTGGCAGTGGCAAGGCGATTCAGCGCCCTGTTGGTAGCGCGGGCGTCCCTGCGCCTTGCGTTGTCGATGTGGTCCATCTTATCGCACAGCTGCGTGATAGCAGACGTAATACCAGCAACTAGGTTGACATTCGATTTTACCATGTCCCTGCTGCAATTGGCTATATCATTAATGCCCTTCCCCATCTCTCCTACAGTTTGATTGAGGGCACGGAATTGCCGGTGGCAGGCCTGGATGGATCTGCCCTGCATGCGCTGGATGCGCACCATGCTTCCCTCCAGCCCCCGGAAGACAGTGCCTTCTCCAGTGCCTCCTGCAGTGCTGGGCATGCGGCGACGTCTGTGCATGGTGTCTTGATGAGTGTTTGCCTGCAGTGCAGCATGAGGCATAGGTGGAGTTTGCTCAGCCTGATCTAATGCTGCCTCCATCAAGGGCAGTGTGGCCACGAGTCGCCTCCTGGCTGGTGGTGTTGCAGGTGCAGCCTGTTGCATTACTGGGGAAGTCTCCGGTGAGAATACTAATGCAGGTGATTGTGACAGGTGTGGGGAGTGTGGAAGGTTGGGGGTGAGGTCTGTCTCCTCCTCCTGTGCAATGCCACTTGTGTCCTCCTCATCTTGCGATGCTTGCACATGGCTTGGCCCTGCCTCCTCACTCTCCTCCCTCGCTGCTGCAGTCCCTGGTGTCGATGTGCCTTGCTTGGCTGATGGTGCCCCTAGGTGTAAATAAGCGTATGTACATTGATTGTTACTGTGTCACAGTGACTATAAATAAATCTTTACACATTTAACTTTCATGATTCTGCAATACTTTCACTGCCTTGCTGATGTCTGTTCAGTTATACATGGTCTAATATTTGCTGACTACATTTCCCATAATGCATTGCTCCTGTATAGTGCTAGCAGTACTGGACTGGGCTTGGCCTGTGCTCAGAGGTTTAAGGGATGCTGCTTGGTATGGGGTGTTGTGCTGCGCATGCATCTTACCTTTTGATTTGGCTCGGGCTGAGCTGTCCACTGCTCCCAGTCCCACCACACTGTCTGGCTCGATGGTAGACGCCACCAACTCCTCCAGCTCAGTCAGGGGGGGTGCTGGATTCCTGCCTCCTCCAGTGACACCAGCCTGTTTATGCTGCTCTGCAAGCTTCCTCTTGGTTAGGCTCCTGAGGTCATAAAATCTTTTCTTTAAATCCTCCATGCTCCTGCTGGTGACTCCCACTGCATTTACCCTTTCCACTATGTGCAGCCACAGCTTTCGCTTAGCTGACTCAGGCAGGGTGAGGGACAGCTTCCCAAATAGTTGGGTGTGCACCCTGACCACCTCCTCAACTAGGAGTTGAAGCTCAGTGTTGCTGAACTTAATTTTTCTCTTTCTCTCAGTGCTGCTTGCCATTATTCCTGGGTTTTAAACACAAACAACTCTCTCCCTGCTCCTCTCTCTGTGTGCTCTGCTCTGCCTGTCTCCAGAACTTTCTAATGAGTTGCAGCTGGCTGGGCAGGCACTTCCTGGGAGGAAGGGGGAGGGTGGTTGCACCTGATTGGCTGTTGTGTTCAGTTTCACTTTTGTTAGCTGCACGTTTGTTTGTAATACCGATCGGTAATTACCGATCGGTATTACCGATCGGTATTTGCCGATCGGTATTACAGATCGGTATTTCCAATGCATTCCCATGGGCCAAAAGGCCCATGGGAATGCATTGGAAATGCCGATCGGTAAATGCCGATCGGTAATACCGATCGGTACTACCGATCGGTAATTACCGATCTTCCGATACCGACTTTTACCGATTCGGTAAATTATACCGATTTTTTACCTACATATCATTTTCCGATTTTTAAATACCGATTCGGTAAAAATCGGTATTTAAAAATCGGTAAAATGGATTTACCTACATCTGGCCCTAGGTCAGTTATATCCGCAAGCTACAGAGAGTTCCAGCATTCTTAAGACAGAAAACCTGTCACAGATCAGCCTTTATTTGGCTATTTGGGGTCATTTTTTATTTAATGGGGAAAAAGAGCTGAGGTAGAAAGCATCTGTTTTTTTCCCCTGCAAACTGTATCAACAAAGGGTTTGTGGTGCTGGAATCACCATCTTCTCAGCTTTCAGGGACAGGCAGACTGTTGTGAGAAAACCAACATTTTCAACACAGTTTGGGCATTTCACTGGGACATAGCCTATTTTTGCTTTATTTGTTATTTCAAACTACTTCTATTTAGTGGTAAAAATGGGTTTGAAAGCAATAATGGTTCCCAGAAAGCTATACATTTCTGAAAAGTAGACAATATTTTTAATTCAGAAAGGGGTCATTTGTGTAGATCCTTCAAGGTTCCTCATATTTCAGTGATGCAAAGTTCTGGAATCTGCATGTATCCACAAACTTCCACACACCCAGAAATCCCCAAAGTCTCCCGATAAAAATGGCGCCTCACTGGTGTGGGTAGGCCAAGTACCACGACAGGAAACGGCCTAAAACACTAAGTGGACACATCACATTCGTCCAGTGAAACTGACCTTTTTAGGTCTCGCCTACACAGCACGCATGCGCGCTGCTTAGGAGAGACCTATTGCCATCACCACAGCGTTATCAGCAAAGACGTGCATGCATTGCATTGCTTGCAATGCCAACGCGTGCAATGTCTGGAGATTTCCTTGCGGAGCGCGCGACGCCATTATATGGTCGCACGCTCCTGCAAGGTCATCGCGTATGCCCCCTCCCCTGCTGCCGAGGCGCGTGCTTGTTCAAAAATGCTTGTGTTCACAAAATCTTTCAACCCTCCCAAAGACGTACCGGTGACGTATTGGTGTTAATGCAAAACCACCAATTTGTGATACCGAGGCGCCCTCTGCAGGTCATTAAGATGCACATAAAATCAGCGGAATCACGACAATGGATGCTTGCCACCTTGACACGAAGAACCTCTGATGTGTTATGTTATGTTATGTTATGTTAATAAGGCATTTATTAAGCACACTATCACCAATTGGTGTCTTGGCGCTGAGATCAACAGTAACATAATCATGGATGTGAGGAGGAGAGTTATTGGTATGCTTGTCTGTACAGCCAGGTCTTCAAAGCTTTCCGAAATGAGAGGAGGTCCTGACAGGTCCGAATCTCAAGAGGGAAGGTGTTCCACAGACAAGGAGCCAGTGTTGCAAACCTGCGACCGCCAGAGCGCTTGAGTTTGAAAAGGGGCGTCTGGAGGAGGCCCTGATGGGAAGAACGTAGGTTACGAGATGGTACATATTTTGTGATGAGTTGGTCAATGAATTTGGGGCTTTTGCAATGAAAAGATTTAAAGATCATACATCCTGTTTTAAAAGCACAGCGTTGGATAATTGGGAGCCAGTGGAGTTTCATGAGTAAGGGAGTGGCTGCGTGCCACCTGGGTTGATTCAAAATCAATCTAGCAGCATAGTTTTGTACCATCTGGAGGCGTTTTGACAAATAGAGGGGGAGACCTAAATAGATGGAGTTGGCGCATCCAGATGGGACAGAACGGTGGCAATCACTACTTGGGTAATTGCTTCCAAAGTGAGAAGACGCCGAACCTTTCGGATTTTTTTTAATTGGAAAAAGCATTTAGAGACCACCTGGCCCACTTGTGTTTTTAATGAAAGGTCACTGTCCACAGTGACCCCAAGCGTTTTTGCCGATGGTGAGGGAGTCGGGACTTCACTCAGATCCGATGGCCAATAGTGGGGACCTCAGTGCTTGGCGCTGTCTCCAGTGAGAACCAACTCTGTTTTTCCAGGGTTTAATTTCAGCTGGTTTTGGTCCATCCATGCTTTGATGAACCTCATGGTGGATTGGAAATGTGATATGGAAGTTTCAGAATTGTCAATCGTAAAAAGCAGCTGTAAATCGTCGGCGTAATTAAAGACCCTTACCTGCTCGTCTCTAAGGGCTTGAATCAGTGGGAGGATGTTACAGATTGAACAGGTAGGGTGACAGGGAGGAGCCCTGTGGAACTCCACATGTGATGGACTGTTTAGAGCCAACTAGGTCTCCGAGGCGTACTGCTTGAGAGCGATTCTCCAGAAAGGACATCAGCCAGCAGGCCGCCGTGTCCCGGATGCCGGCCTGTCCAACACGGTCGATCAAGATGTTGTGATCGACCGTGTCGAACGCGGCCGACAAATCAAGGAGCACCAGAGTCTGAAGAGAACGCCTATGAGCACATTCCCGGAGAGTGTCCAGGACTGTGGTTACCACTGCCTCTGTTGAATGTGCCGGCCGGAACCCTGCTTGGTGGGGGTCAAAGCAGCCAGATTCCTCTAAGAAGTTCAATCAATCAATCAATCAATCAATCAATCAATCATAACACTTGTATAGCGCACTACTCACCCGGAAGGGTCTCAAGTTGGAGAGACATTTAGCTACGTGAGCCTCCAAAATCTTAGCCAAATAGGGCAATAGGGAAATAGGGCGGTAATTTGCCTTACAAGATGGATCAGCCCCAGGTTTTGTCAGTAGTGGTATGACGGTGGCTTCCTTGAAGGCTAGAGGAACTAGACCGGAAGTCAGAGAGTCATTCAAGAGTGTAAGAGCAGGGGTGGGAATAATGGAAAAACACTCTTTCAGGACGTGAGGAGGGCAACTGTCCAAGGGGGCACCAGATTTAACTCTTATTAATAGTTCCTGAAATTGATCCTGGGTTATAGGTGAGAAACTACTGAGAGTGCCAGGGCTATTCTTGATTGTCATAGCAGTAGTAATTGGGGTCACAGGCTGGGGGATGCTGGCTTTAATGTCTACAATTTTCTCACTAAAATAAGTGTTAAGTGAGTCACAGAGAGACTGGGTAGGAATTGTCCTGGGGCGGACGTTATCCAAGTTCGTTAATTCGTTAAGAATAGAAAAAATATCCTTGGATCTATTTGAAGATTTAAGGACTCGAGAAGAGAAATAAGCCACCTTCGCAGCGGAAATGGCCTTCCTGGCCCTTAAATAAATAGTCTTTGACTCAGGTTCATAGTCGTGGCGCCATTGACGTTCCAACTGCCGCAAGGCTGATTTCTTGGATTTTAGGTCAGAAGAGAACCATCTATGGGCGTCAGCGCGCCGTGCCAGTCTGACTTTTTTGTAGGGGGCATGTAAATCACTAGCAGCTTGTAGCCAGCCAGAAAGATTAGATTCTGAGAAGTTAATATCAGAGTGAAGGGTGGGAGTGGAGTTGGCTAGTGATTGTAAAAAAGCTGCTTTATCCATAGCATTCCGATTCCTAGCTAGACCTCCTGTGGCCGGTGTGGTAGTCCTAGCGAGGTCGAAACAAATATTACATTTGAGGATTAGATGATCAGACCAAAGACATGGTAGGGTTATTGGAGTTGTCACACATGTAGTGTTGGTCCAAACCTGGTCTAAAATGTGGCCCTTATAGTGAGTCGGGGAGAGCACTAATTGTGAAAAGTTTAAGTTGGACAGAAGTTCGGTCAATTCCGCCGATTGCGGGCATCCATTGGGATCATTGAACCAATAATTTAGATCGCCTACTAAAAAAATCCTGGCATGGTCCAGTGCTAAATTAGCAACTTGATCGCTTAATACCATAGGAAATGAAGGCATCGAGTTAGGTGGTCTGTACAGGATAACACATGCTATCGTCATGTGGAAAAAGTCGATCTTTAACACTAAATTATCTGTGTTTAATAACGTTAGGCAGGTCAAAGAGGTAACTTCCAAGCTTATGCGGATAATTGCCGCAACTCCCCCGCCCACTTTCTCCGTGTCCCGGTCTGCATGAATAATATAGTAATTAGGTGGGAGGGCTGCTATTATGTCAGGGGCGGAATCTGGGGTCAGCCACGTCTCGGTGAGTAGGAGGATATCCGGTTTTGTCCATGTCCAACAGAAGGAAAATATCCATCTGATGTTTCACCAGGGAACGGGTGTTTAGGTAAAGGATTGTAAGTGGATGGGATGTGCCCCGGGGTTAACCTGGCTCTTTACAGGGGTAGCCGGAGAACAACCTTTAATCAGAATGCCATTCCTACTTGCCCGTCTGAGTGTCTCCATCGGCAGGTGGCCCTGACCTTTATTCATTTCCATAAGGACTTCCCTGGGATAATAGATATGGCGGACAGCATGAACTGCCTCTCGTCCCGGCTGGTCGCGGACAGGTGCAGACGGGCTTGTCTTTGGCGCGTCTTTGGTGCGCCGTCGACGCGCCCGCTGCGCTCGTCCGCTGCGCTTCCTAGGTGGCGGTATCATTTTATGTGGACAGAGGTGGGAGGGGCCGAGCACTGTACCGCTCGCCTGCTCCTCACCTAAGATGGAGGCTTCTGCTCTGAACCCCGGCAGAGCCTAATCGGCTGCAGTGGGGCGAGCAGGATCGGAGGAGCAAGGGACAGAGGTGGGTTTGAAAAATAATGACCAGAGTGATCAATGAGTCAATTTATAAGTAAAGCACACAGTATACAATACACTTTTAAAAAAGCGAATTCTGCTGCTCACTCACACAAACTGTCCCGGCTTCCGCCTCAGGACACTCAACATCCGCGTGCACACTGCTAATCGGTGCACGCGATCAGGATCGGCGATTTTATGTGGACAGAGGTGGGAGGGGCCGAGCACTGTACCGCTCGCCTGCTCCTCACCTAAGATGGTGGCTTCTGCTCTGAACCCCAGCAGCGCCTAATCGGCTGCAGTGGGGCAGTAGAGATTGGGGGACCTTCCCTTTGGACCACAGCGTAGGAGAGCTGGGCTGATCGCAGGGTCCTCTGGGATGCGTGGAATTTGAGTCGGCAGTTCAGGTATGCTGGTCCGGTGTTGTGGTGGGCCTTGTGGGCGTGGGTGAGCATCTTGAAGGTGACTCTAGCTTCGATGGGGAGCCAGTGGAGTGTGCGCAGGTGCTGGGAGATGTGGCAGTGTCTTGGCAGGTCGAGGACCTGTCTTGCGGCGGCGTTCTGGATGTTCTTGTGGATGCTGAAATAGAAATAAGAAATAATATCACAAATACAGTTCTCTGTCAGCACAGAAGATAACCAAATTTATTGGAGACCAAAAAACAATGCAGAATATGTGCTGCATGGAGACAGACAGCATAGATACTGAATGTCCAATGATGTGACGTTTGTGATAGTTTATATAGGGCCAAACCGCAGAAAGATGCAGCATCATATCATAAGTAGCACAACTTAAGCACAATTCATTGATCCAATAATTATGGGCCTACAGTGTGATTTTACCATTTAAGGTCCTTAGTCTACTGTTGCTGACCACGTGTCCCACGAAGGCAGCTTTTGTGACTTTCCACTCTACTGTAAGAAATCTATTCCGGTCCTTTCTTGATAATTATTGCAACATAATAACAGTGCCCTGTAATACTGCGAAATGTGATATGCTAGAACATTAATTGTGTAAGCGAGCACCTTCTTTTGCCACGTATCTGTGTTTTGAGCAAGCCTTGCATTACTAACGCCGTTTCTCTGAGGCTGAGGCTAAGGAAAAGTATAAGCATCCTGTGCCGTGAGTTTCATGCCAACTTAACATGGCCTAGAAGCTTACTGCATTTGGTATCACATAAGAAAGACGGCTTCTACATTGCCCCATCTGATACCAAATCATATAATGGAATTTTGGTTGATTTCATTTTGGTCCCTTGGTCTTCATGTGTGTGGTGTCTATTACTGCTACTTCTTGTTACACCGTTGGCACATGCTGCAGAAAAGGCAGCACAGCACTCTGGACAAACGTTGATCACGATACACAGAGTGATCAAAACCGTTATTACTATGATGATCATCTCCAATATCCATGATCCCCAGCTTTAAAGCCATAGTAGAACTGGTTCCCATATTCCTCTTGTATGTATGCTGTGTGCTTCATCCCCAACTTTATCCATTACATCTATCACCTTGTATATATTCCCACTGTTGTCAGGTATATACGAACAGCACTGCTGGTGGATGACGTTGCAGACTCCATCCTCTTTGGCCAGGATGATGTCTAACGCAACTCTGTTCTGTATCACTACAACCCTCATGGCAGTCAGTTCTTCCGTAATATTTCCTAGTCCCGCTGCTGTTGAGTCAGCCAAGTCTTCAATCATTTTTGCTAACTGGTGTACACTAACTGTGGTGTATACCACACCAGCACCAGGGATTAGCACCCCTATTCCTGTCATTAAATTATCTGCCCACTCTGGTGTCCTTCTAATTTCTAATTTGTCTTGGCTGGTTGGTCTTGTTCTCTACCTGCATCAGGTCAGTGAAGTGGGTCATGCAGGGCAGGATGGAGGCAAGGTAACAACTGCCATACCATCCCGGGGGCAAATAGAAGTATGCCCATTGGCCACAAACAAAAAACAGTCCCCACTAGTCCAGGTGAGTACTTCTGATTACTTGTTCTAATCCGTAATAGCCTTGTCACGTGTGTGCATTTGCTCTCGCCAACGGAAACCTGTCTTACTTTCTTTTCTTCCATTATTCCCTTTATCCTGTTTATCCTATCCTCACATTCTATAAATCCCTGTTCTCCTTGTGCCATTTCCGCAATAGTGCACCCAAATGAAATGCAATCCTTCCAGGCATCTTTCTGTATTAATTTTTGTATGGAGCAGCTTTTCCCCTCAGGTGGTCATTTTGTTTTCCTTTTTCACGGGTTCACCCTGTCATTCCTGATGCAGGAAGGGGCGGAAAGGAGTTATTCTATTCTAAATCTTGGTATTTTCAACTCTCCTTATTTCTCTGTTCTCATGTTGTCCCCATTCTCCCTGCCCTCCCATCCCTCATTCCTGGGTGTCCTGTCAAATGTTTCTAGCATCACTTTGTCTCTTTTTGTTGGTTGCATGTTTATGTATAGGACTCTTTTTGTTTTGGGTGGTATTGTTGCCAGTACTGTTGCAACCATACTACTTTCAGGAGGTGGGACTAATGCGGACATGTTGTGCTGAGTGAAGAGCATATTGTGCATCAGGACACAGCCCACGTATTTAGTAACAGGTAGGACATTGTAACTCATACTGTTCTGTGTGTCTGGAGGCAGGTGTGTGCAAACATAACATTCGGATATGTTCATAATACGTACATACTTCTTCATCATTTCAATGTATTGATTCCCATTGTATTCATCCCACAATCCTCTCACCCCTCCTTTTTTAATGTCAACACCCCCCAAAATGTCTACTTCAGAAATATCTATTTTTCTGTCATCAAATGTTGCATTTGCATCGCTCCCGTCCCCAACTTGACCATTTAGGAACGGTATTTCAAGATCCTTTGCATATATTATTATCAATGCAGTGACTATTATTCCTGGTACTGGTGATAGTATTGCCAGTAGCACTGCTGGCCACCTTCGTCCTTCTTCCCTAGGATGTGGCATTGTATTGATGAGTGTCTTCCTTTCGTGTTCCGTTACCCTTACTCAAGTAACTGTCTTTTCCTCCCAATTGCCTGAATCTAGGTCTTTTACTAGCTCATCTCCTACTGCCCGGAGTACGGTGCGGTAGATCCCTATCTTGAGTTCTTCGGCTTGTGGACCTGTATACAGACATGTGGGTGATAACAAATCTGGGAACTGGAGTGGGCTACCCAGACAGGCAAAAGCAATTTTACTTTGAAGCGGATTCCCTGGCCAAGAGCCAGATAATATTGAAGGTGTTTCTAAACATGGAGCTAAGAAGGTGATATGCACATAAATCCTATCTGGTGTGTGGTTTACTGTATAGCCCACTTTTCTATTAATTTGGAAAATGTGTGTCCTTTTTTATAGTTGGATATCTCTGAAGATGCGTATTCCACCGTTCTCACGGGCATATACAATAAACTGTAAAATGTCAAGGCGAGTTGCTTCTGTGTCTTGTTCTGATGGTTGATCTCCGAAATTTGGAAATGAAATAAGGTACAGTATCAGAATTCTCAGTTTACTCAGCAGCGGGGGGTTTGGCACAGCTAATCTTATAACACCTGTTATCTCTATTCCTGTGGCCCATACCAGTAACACTGATCTTGTTGTTAGTCGCATGCGTGTTCCTTCTATGTGTATCGTTATGGACCTGGAATTTCCAATTTTTGTTAGTGACATTTGGTGTCCTTATGACAATGTTCACTTGGAGCTGTACCTGAAGCTATTGTCTCATGGTATCTAACAAGCAGGTTCTGTACTGCTAAGTGTCTTTTGGTGGAGAAGTGTGGCTCACTGGTTAGAGGAGGCAGACCCTGAAGCAGAGGTCAGACCCGGGACCAGGGTTCAATTCCCGACGCGGCAGGGTCTTGAGCCCAAATATCCACGGACTCGATAATTCTCGTTTCGGTGCCTACTCGAATCACGGGTTCACACTCTGCAGCTCTGGGCATTAGCCTGCTTAATCTCCACTACGGCCCCCCCGCGGCGGGATGCCTGGCTTTCACCTTGGGGAAGCCAGGACGGGTTCCCAAGGCAAGCGCCGAGATGCCTACGGGTAATCGAGCGCTATATAAGAACGCATAATAATAATAATAAAAATAATAATAATAATAATAATAATTATTGGTACAGACGCCAGTAACGCTAACTAGCGAGTTCTGTACCCCTGTCTTCCCAATGGAACAGTAACTAGCAACACTTGTGAAGAGGTGACGTTAGTGCCTTTATGATGTACTGTCAGAGGTTACTAGCAATTGACAGTTGATGCTTCAGAAAATAACAGGTGTCTCTGGCATGAGGTTATCCAGGGGCCTAGTCTGCTATGCGTGGCAGGGAGCTGCCTCTGGTATGTAGTTCCTTCCGTTGGAGGCCAGGCCTGCAGCAAGCAGGGAGCTGCCTCTTTCTTACTTCTCTGTGTGGTCCTTCCTGCTGGATCAAAGGTTGTACCTGCGGGATGCCTCAGATGCCACTGGCGGTGTTGGTGGAGCTTGCTCTTCGTTGCCTGGCCCCGGTGCCCATTTGCTGTGGGAGCTGTGAGTCCATGATGTCAGTCCATCGCACTTCACGGCTGTAGCTGTCATCAGTAGGACCTGGTGGGGGCCTTTCTATCTCGGCTGGAGGCAGTGTTGTCTGGTGTGAGCCTTTACCCAAACCCAATCACCGAGCTGCAGATCATGTGGTGGTGGAGTTGCTGCTTCTGGAAGTGCCTGTAGAACCTGGCTATGAAAATAATAAAATGTCTCTGTTAATATCTTGCAATAACACAAAAGCAAATTGTCTGTTATTGACAGTGGAGCAGTGGACATGTGGCCTATAACGTTCATGTGTCGGCCAAAGACAATTTCGTGGGGGCTGAGCTTCGTTACCCTATCTGGTGTGCTTCTCATTGCCAGCAGGGCTAGCGGTAGTGCATCCACCCATGAAAGTTCTGTTGATGCACAAATCTTTCCAATTTTATTTTTCAACACCCCATTCTTTCTTTCCACCGCACCCGCTGCTGGTGGGTGATAGGCACAGTGTAGTTTTTGTGTGACCCCAAGCCCCTTGCATATTGCCCCTATCACATGGGAAATTAACGCAGGCCCATTGTCTGAGCTCAGAAGGGCTGGAATTCTAAAACATGGGATAAGTTCCTTCAGGAGGCATTTAGCAACAGTATGTGCATCACAGTTCTTTGTCAGATAGGCCTCAGTCCATTTACTGAACATGCATACTATTACCAAAGCATGTTTATACTTCTGGGTGGGAGGCATGTCGATAAAGTCTAGTTGGAGACTTTCGAAGGGTCCGTGAAGCGGTGGGAAATGGCCAGGTGCAGTTGGTGTACCCTTCCCAGTATTATACTGTGCGCAAATAGAGCATTGCCTACAAAGTCTCTCTGCTATTTGGCAAAACTTGCTGCTGTGCCAACATTGGGAAAACAGTCTGATCATGCCGTCTCAGCCCACTTGGGAAGGGCCGTGAAAGAGGCGTGCCATAGAGGAAAGCATTAATTAAGGCAGGCATATTTTCCCATTTGGCCCTGTACATAACTTCTCCTTTGTTTGCACACATCCTTTTACCCATTCCTCTTTTTCATGTTCCTCAACCCCTTGCTGTATGTGCATGGGGTCAAAATGCAGTGAGGCATTGCTAATGTCTGTGTCTTTGTTGTGGCTTATCATCTGTACCATTGCTAGCTGGCAGCCTGTGAGCGCTATCCTTTTTGCTTCTCCATCAATACATGCGTTTCCTTTTCATACATAGTCTTTCAATAAAGTGTGTGCTGCACATTTTATGATAACCACTTCTAATTGTAGTAGTAAGGCTTGGAGATCACTGATCAATTGTGCGTGTTGTATTTGTTGACCTGCTGACGTGAGGAATCCCCTCATTGACCATAGTTGGCCGAAGTCATGGACCACCCCGAAGGCATACTGGCTGTCAGAGTATATATTTACTCTTTTTCCTTTAGTCAATGTGCATGACCTCGTCAGTGCCACAAGTTCGGCCACTTGTTCGCTTTTAGCAGCCATCAGCCTTCCCCTTTCCAGTAGTTTGTTAACAGTACCTTCTGCATAGGAGGCCTGCAGTGTCCCTTTCTCATCCCTCAGACATGACCCATCTACAAACAAATCCCCTTGGGCATCTGGCAGTGGTGTGTCTTTTAGGTCCGGGCACACCTTTGTATGCCTGTCTATAGCCAGTGCACAATAGCGAAATGCATCATCTGATGTCAGATCATCCAGGTCATACTCTGTTGGTTGGTGCTTCGCTAAGTTCACTTTTGAGTTTGTGAAATGCCTGGTCACAGTCCTGCGACCAGGGTACCATCTTTGGAACCTCTTTGTGTGTTAGTGCTTGCAATGGTTTGACAATCAGGCAGAAGTTTGGGATCCAGTGCCGATAGTATCCCACCACCCCCATGAAAGCCCTGACCTCCTTTTGTGTGCGTGGTCGGGGAAAGAGGATGATGGTGGATATCCTGTCAGGTAGTAACTTCCTGGTCCCTTCGGAGAGTTTGTGGCCTAGATACTTCATAGCAGTGAGACAGAACTGTAGTTTCTTTGGGGAAACTTTGTAACCTTTCAGTGCCAGATGGCACAGAACTGCAATGGTGTCCTTTATAAATGTGTCTTTTGACGGTGAGGCCAGTAGTAAATCATCTATGTACTGGATAAGTGTGGAGCCTTCCTTTAGCACCAGTGAGTCTAAATATATTTTAATGCATGTGTGAAGATGGAGGGGGACTCTGTATAGCCTTTTGGGAGTCGACACCATGTGAAACGTCTAGACCGGAAACTGAAGCTGAAATATGATTGGCTGTCAGGATGCAGGAGAATGGTAAAGAAGGCGGAGCTAAGGTCCAATACTGAGAAGTGTGTGGATGTTGCTGGGATGTTGGACAATATTGTTGCTGGGTTTGGAACCACTGGGAAGGATGGTACCACTATTTTGTTCAATTCTCTCAGGTCTTGGGTAAAATGATATACAGGGGCCCCATCCGGGCCCTTAAATGCCTTCTTTACAGGGAGTATTGGCGTGCTGCATGGGCTGGAGCATATCTCCTTTATTATTCCCTGCTACAGGAGGTCTTGTGTTACTGGTGCTATGCCTTCCTCCCCTTCTTTGGAAATCTTGTACTGTGCCACTCTTGAGAGGCGTTCTCAGGGCTTCAATTTGATCTGTACTGGTAGATAGTTTAGCACCTGTCCTACATCATTGGCACTGGTAGCCCAATACTCGAGGGGGCACGCAGTTGCGCAGCTCTGAGGGTATGGTAGGGTTGGTGCATGTCATGAAAGCCTGCAACATCAGACCATTTGACCTACTTTCTAGAAAGACTTCTGTCGATGAGTTATGTATGGTGCATTGTAATTTACAGAGCAAGTCCCTTCCGAGTAGGTTCACTGGGCAGAATCTGCTGAGGATAAACTGATGGTTGACAGTTATGTTGCCTATGACTAATTGTAGTGGCTGTGTGAGGTATTAATCTATTGGTTGTCCTGTCATTCCGACTGCCGTTATCTGTACTCCCGAAAGTGGTGCCTCCGGCATCTCTGGCGCCTTTAGCAGTGATCTTTGAGCTCCTGTGTCAATCAAGAATGGTACTATTTTGCCCAATACCGTTCCCGTTACATATGGGCTAGATTGATCCACTGCTATTGCTGGAGCTATTAGGCAGTCTTCCACTTTCAGGCATCCCTGGAATGAATCTTGTGGCAGTGGTGGGAAATCATTGTCTCACTGCGCCCATCCGTCCCTTCCTGTCCAGCCCTGCTGTGCTTGGGGCGTGTCATTTGACATATATCCTTGCTGGCCATTGTCTCTATACCCTGTACGCTCTGCAATATGCTGGTATTGTTGCCCCTGGCCTCTATTCTGTATCTGTCTGTGTTCCCCATATTTCTTCTTTAATACTGGGTAGTC
Source organism: Lissotriton helveticus (assembly GCF_964261635.1). Lineage (NCBI taxonomy): Eukaryota > Metazoa > Chordata > Amphibia > Caudata > Salamandridae > Lissotriton > Lissotriton helveticus. Next base: position 24,336,933 of record NC_136064.1, read on the forward strand.
TGCCTTCCAGTGGTTGGCTAACTTTACAGTAGAAGCAAGCTATACCGGGTAGAGGTAGGGAAGCTGATCTGCCATTTTGTTGTCTTCCTGTACCCCTCCTCTTCCCCTTCCCCTGCCTTTCGCTTGCTGGCTGGTATAAAATCTTTCTTGCGCTACCATCAATCTTACTTTCTCTTTCTTTACTTTTTCCGCTTCAATTATCTGTGCATTGGACTGATAGTCAGAGCAGTATCTGGCTGCTGCCAGTACCTTTTCTATGGGCTCTTGTTGCCAGCAAACCAAAGATGTTTGCAGGTGTGTTTTAATCAGTGGTCTCAGGCTTTGGACAAATGTTGTGACAAAGGATGGCATAGCCTCTCTCATTGGATTCTTTAGGCCGCTGTTCTGCTGATAAATTCGCAGAAGGCGGTCGAAATAGGATTTCACACTCTCATCCTTTTCCTGTTTTGTGTGTGTAATCTTATTCCAATCAACCTTGTCTTCTGATAATTTCTCTTTTAATATTCCACTACCTCTCTATATTTTTCTTCCACCTCACCCCCTGGTACTCCTCCCTTTCCTCTCTTTGGCTCCCCCTTAGGCCACTTCATTTTTACTTTACAATCTTCCCACAGATCTTTGGGCACTATTATGTTGAATAATGTATCAAAGTCTCTCCATAACAATCCTCCCAATGCTGCCATTCTATCCAGCTTAACATACCATTTCCATGGTTCTTCTCTGAGCTTTAGAAAGTATTTGGTGAAGCACATGTCTTGTCTGGACCAGGGGACATGGACATACCCCAAATCGTTGTCCACACTATCTGGTGGCAGAGGTACTTCTCGTAGGGGCATAATGAGGGCTGGTGTTGCTGTGCAAGGGATGAGAGTCTGCGCTACTTCTAACACTGCAAATGTGTTCACCAGCTTCTTCCATTGTTGTAATTTATCTATTGCATATTGTAGTGTGTTTTGTAATTTCGCCTCCTCCCACACCATTAGGTCTGAGTCTGTGAAGCTGAATCTTGCCATATCCCAGCCATACTGTGTCGCTAATGGTGGGTCAACTAGAGTGTCGAGGTGTGTCTTCTTCATTTGCTAAACGTATGCGTTGTGTGCATGGGGGCCATTATCCATCAGTTGTGCTCGAGCCAATGTCAATACTTTTTCTGTCCTGGTGTTCAGTGAAAGTGTCTACAGATAACGTTCCTTCCACCATCTGTTATACCACTGTGTGACATTTAGCTACAGCTGAATTCAGCATCTTCTTTGGTAGTGTGGGCGAGGCGTGTGTGGAATAGGGAGCACTAATCGGTTTACTTATACTGTCTCGCCGAGGCGGCTGGGTCCCTTGTAACACTTGCTCAATGGCGGTGATGTCATGGGCTGTGTGGAGTGCATATTTGCACGCATCCCAAATTAATTCCTGCCACTGAGTAATGGTTAGCCCATCGCTGTTGTGTCATCGAATAGCTGCTTCGTATTAATCGTGGGGCTGTCATCTTTTTCTGCATACATTCTGCTAACAGCTGCTCTTTTTTATCACAGTATTTGGATGCGGGCCTGACAGCTTCTGTCCTCATTAGTTGTAATACTGCACTGTCTTAGACGGTGTCCACGTCTTTCTTGGCTGCGTCTCCATTGAGAACTCTGCGTATTAAAGCTATCGCTTCTGTCTGCTGTGCTTGTGTTAGCTCAGGGGGTTCCTCTGTGTCTGTGGGAGCAGAGGGCAAGACTGTTGTGGATCTTATCCGCCCCATTAAAAGGTTCTCTAGTACTGAGTCCTCGTCTCCCTTGTCTTCCTTACCTCCCTGCTTTTCTTTCTCTACCTGGATGGATGGATATACTCCTACCCTGTCCAATATTACCTCCCTCCTATTCTCATTTATTTTCTGTTTGCCAACTCACTTATCATTCTGTTTTTAACGTCTAGTAACTCTCTATGGACCTTTGACTTTATGTCGCTACATGCACACATGTCACGCAAGACCAAGTCCCCCTGATAAAAAGATTCCCATTCTGCGGCTCTTATCTTTTTTCCTTCTAATGTTAAAATTTGTCTCAAATATGACAACGTATTCAGGTTGTAGGTCCCATTACATGGAACTTGTAAGTCTGGTCTTTTAGCTGTCAGGTCATGCCATTTGTGTATAAATAGTATGAAACTGAGTCCTTGGCGTAGGGCCACAATGTAGGCTGGGGAGTCTTTGGGCGGAGCTGGCTGACTGCTATTTAAATAATTTTTACTTGTGCAGTTCCCCATGGTGAGAGAGAGTATGGGTGTTGAAGTGCAAGCACTAACCTTCCTTGCCTTATGATTTTTAACTGAAATATACCAGACAAATAGAGGATAGGGAACGGGGTATCGCGCTGTACTACAGATACACAATACACTGGGGGGACGAACGTTATCATGTGCTGTTCAGCCACGCTTCAGCTGTCTGCAATAGCAGCAATCTCCCAGTGACCTGTAAGTGGGTGAGAGGGGCGGCTAGACAAAATTAAAGACCCTCTGGCTGGTGCCAAGAGGTCCAGTCATTCAAATAAATATTGAAGCTGATTCTGTCCTTGGAGGGAAATGATTCTACCTCCCTGGAGGAATTCCACAACTGCATGCGAGCCACTGCGGAATGGCTGAAAGCCAATTCGCTGCAATTTAACACAGGGAAGACCGAGGTGTTATACTGCCCTCGGCCCAGGATACTATCTTTTCTACCTAGTAACTTCTGGCCAAGGGACTTTTCTACACTGGTCCAGCCTGTGAAGGTAGTCCGGAACCTGGGTGTGATGTTCAGCAGCGATCTCTCCCTGGAGGCGCAGGTCACAAAGGTGGCAGCTAGCTGTATGACCATCATCCGCCTCCTGAGAAAAATCTTGCCCCTGTTACCGCCCACTGCTCGGATAGAGGTGGTGCGCTGCACCGTGCTTAGTAGGTTAGACTATTGCAACGCCCTGCTGCTAGAGTCCCCAAGTTACCTTATGGATAGGCTTCAGAGACTCCAGTCTGCAGCTGCTAAACTAGCCTTAGGGTGGTCTACGAGATCGTCCTCCTCAGGGGCTTTGGCTCAGCTGCACTGGCTCCCAGTGAGGCAGAGGGTGATTTTTAAGTCCCTATGTCTGACCTTTAAAGCTCTTCACGGTTTCGGCCCGGCATGTCTACAATGGAAGTTCTCTTGGTATGTGCCAGCCCGTAACCTACGCTCCTCCTCGGCCAGGGTGGTGACCGTACCGAGGTTCAGGAGATCCAGAGCAGGAGGAAGATCGTTCAGTGTGGCTGCGGCCAAGCTCTGGAACTCTTTGCCCATTGAACTTAGGCAGGTCAACAGCCTTCTTGCCTTTAGAAGGCAGTTAAAAACCTGGCTTTTTTCCCTCCCTCCCTAATCCTCAGCCTGTTAATAGCTGTCCTCCTTTCTTCCTCGAGTCTGCTAGCGCCAGGATGCCTCTCGAGGTGATAGTGCGCTTTATAAGTGAAATAAATAAAATAAAGAAGTGGTGAACTCCAAATGCCATTCAGACAATACACAAAAAACATAAAAGCAGCACTTTTGCACCCTGCGCAGCAGCGCTGTTGATGAAAAGTGATGTGAGTGGGTGATGAGTGAGTGTGCGAATCCCAGAATATTAACAGTGGAAACAGGAAAAATATTATTGGTATTCCAGTGGACATAAGGAATAAAAAATCCAGGTGGGAGGTAATATACAGTATAGGGCAAAGAGAAATAAGTCTAGCCTGTTCATAGTGGAGGGGTGGGAATTTTAGGAGGCATTAGGTATGGTGGTAAATAGTGGTGGAGGGTGGCTAAATTGGTTGTCAGGTAATAGAAGCATCAATTATGTCAGTCACGTAGCGTCAAAATACCCAAACAATAGGATAATCTGACAAGTACTCAAAACACCCTACAATCCTAACTATATTTTGCCACAATGTATCGGAGGAACAGTATAAAGACACAATAAAAAAATGCAGAGAAACCCACCATTATAGATAATAGAACAACTGACACCCCCTCCTCTTTGTGGCTAGGCGTAACCCTTGACACAACAGGAGACCTCCTTTGGAGTGCCGGCGGATGCTGCCAGTGCTGTGGTGTTGAATCAGGTCGACCCAGCTGTGCATTCATGAAGGGTGAGATACGGGGCCAGGGTCTGAGGGGAGGGTAGTTAGCTGGACCAGAATCAGAGGTCATAAAAACTTCAAAATGTTCAACTCAAACAGAAAAAAAAACTTGTTGCAACCTCAAAGAGCAGCCTGAGCTGGGCACAAACCCTACGATTTTGTATCTGCACATCAACTGTGTGCAGCCACAGGGGCGCCTCAACTGCTGCCTCCTGTACCAAGGGGAGCAAAACCGCCAAAACCCTAAAACGGGTAGCTACCTGCTACAATCCACATTAGAGGGTAGAGAAAAACCCAATCAGGACTTACTGGTGTACGTTGAACCTGGCAAAGCGTATCGACCTCTGCTCCCGTCAGTTGAAGTAACGTGGAACGTCCCCCTTCCCCATCGGCCGGGGACTCTCCGCAGGCAAGACAGGGTGATGCAGTAGTTCACCCTCCTTGGAACACCGTCAGTCAAGTGCTGCTAAGCACAAGGGAGTCACTGCGTGCATGGAACTGGCGGAAGTTCACCGTCACCAGCCAGGTGGGGAGGGTACCAAGACCAGATACTAAAATGAGGGCAAAAACCATACATTTAAGGGGAGGTAGGAGAGATCGGTAGCAGTGTCAGAGGTCAAAGAAAGACCGCAAAGGGAGGAGGACAAAGAAATGCGATCATCAAACAGGCGCAGTCCTCAGCAGAGTGATAACAACACAAAAGTAAAGCGACCAGAGCCACAAAAAGAGCACCACAAGCACAGAAGAAGATGATAAGTACGACGGAAATTATAGGCATGTCTCTGGAAACGAAAAAACAAGCTCTGCAGATATCATTGGGACAGAAAGATATTGGCCCATGCAGAAAGGCCTTGACAATGGGGGAAAAAATGTGATGGAGAATGGAGAAGAAAAAAGTAATTAAGTAGATGCTACACAGCCGTCCTGAGATATAAAACTTAGCAGGAGCGAGGTATATGACAAATTCAACTTACAGGCAGACGCAGTACCCCAGGATCCAAGGGAGCGGAGGAGAGAAAAAAATGTAAATGTTATCAAACCTCAGGTCTCCGAACTCCAATGGAAGCCAGAGTCCAGCAGCCAGCTAGTGAAGCCGTCAGTGATTCTGGAGCCACATTCTCTGCAATCAAAATTCATAAAGAAGAAACTTAGGGGCATATTACCAACCAATAGAGATAATTTTTGTCTCTAACTTGTTTAGAGACAAAAATTATCGCCGCAAATCGGCGATTTTTATCGCAGATAAACCTTGCTATTAGCAAGGTTTATCGCAAATGCGATAAAAAACGGCCGCAATGCATGAATAGCGCTGAAAAGTCAGCGATATTCATGCATTATCGAGCAAATGCTCTTGTGATGTATTCCTATAGGTCCTGAATCGATCCCCCTATTCCTGACCCTATTCTGGTTAGTAAACTAACAAGTTAACTAGTAATCAGCCCATGAGGCAGAAAACCCCCATGATGCAGATACCGTTATCTGACGCAGTCACACTACGGCACAGGAACGTGTTATCTGATTAGGTCATAACGCTTGCGATCTAATTAGACAAACGATATTCCTCCAGCCCCTGATAAGGCATACGGAGTTCTCATAACAAATCAAACCTATGACAACCTGGGCAAAACCCTGCGGCCATTGTTTTGATTTCACCGAGAACTTCAGTAAAAGAATGTGCTAACGAGCAAGTCGTATGACATCCTTATTGACGTATCCATGTCCATCCTTACGTCAATCTCGGCACCTTAAAGGTATAAATATTACCGATCTTGCCCTATGCAAACACACGCGTGGTGACGAGACGGGGCAGCCATACTTGCCGAAGCCAAGAGCAGAGCAGACCCCGCTGGCAGCAGCCCCGCCTTCCTGACGCGCTGAGAGACGCGCTGACTTCTCCTGCCGAGAAATCCAGCCCCGGCGTTTCTGGGTAGCCCTCGCAGGCAGCCTGGAATATCGAGACCAGAGAGAGAGATACCATTCCTCATTCATCCTAACTTCCAGGTACAGAACTGAATAACCCCTCACAGAGAATTCTTAAGTTATTCACTTGGCAAAAACAAACTTAACTTAAACTGTAACTTTCTATTCCCGCCCTCGTATTAGACTTAGGTCAGGTACACGGGGTAGGCGTATCTAGAAACAGCAGTTGAGTACGTTTAGTCAAATGTATATGTGTATGTAATATATTTTATTCATTTTAAAACATCTTATGGCTTAGAAACCATATCAATGTTTTTACAGTATTATTTTATACTACTGCTTTTAATGTATGCACTTTACTTAACTATAAGTATTGCAATAATATCGATCCATTTCTCTTGTACGAGAAAAGAGACTGATCAATAAATAACACCTTTTTATTGAACACGCCCGTCTCTTCCTTTTCTCTACATTCTGATGAGACTAAGAATGCACGTACTGACTGAGTAAAATAAATTGCCTTTTGTTCACACGACTCTCGAGATATACTCTTGATTAGGGGAGAGCAAAGTTGTCATGTTCTATGGTTGTCAGAAACTAAATCCCTTCTTGTCTAATCAGGGGAGTTAATTCTTTCCTGAACATTCGAGAAAGTTTCTAGTGAACTCTGAGCTAAGCTGGCAAACCCAAAACTTTAAGTCTAGTATCGACAGTAGTAGACCTAGTTAACGTCTGGTCTAGGCCTTTACTGCTGTAGGTATTATTCCAATGCGCAGAGCCTATTGGGATGATAGGAACTACACTACACTCTTAGCCATGTTATCCACCTCCCATTGGATAACATGGCTAAGAACTGCTCCTGGGCAAGTGTTAGCTTTTGGAGATATTCGCGCTTAGCCCGAATATCTCCAAAAGTTGGTAATAGGAGATAGCGATGTTAGCGACTGTTTTCAGTCGCTAACATCTTGGCACGCCCACTTTGCATGTCATTAGTGATAAATATCACTGACATGCAAAGCGGGGCCCAAGATGGTTACTATCTCCTATTAGCTGTCGCTAACTGGTGTTAGCGACAGCTTGGTAATAGGGAGATAATTTTATCTCCGCTTTCTTGGCTTTTAAAGCCAAAAAAGCGGAGATAAAGCCCCTTGATAATATGCCCCTAAATCTGCTCAAGCTCTACATTATGAAGAGAGAATAATGCTGGCATCTAATTCCCCTGTGAACTTTGTCTCATCGTTAAAACTCTCCTTAAACTGCGCCCCCCCTCCAGTTGTGTCCGCTGATGCTTCCTCTCGCTGCAACCAGCTGGCAACATTTTTTCTTAATAAAATTCAAGAGATATACACCTCCTTTCCCCAGGCGGCGGTCCAGCTGAACCTACCTCCATTGGCTAATGTGTCCCAAACTTGTGAACACTCATTTGAGGAAATTCCTCCTCTGAACCTGATTTCACTACGAAGTATTTTAGATAGACTACAATCGGGCTCTCCTACAGACTCAGTTCCCCCTTCCATCCTGAATCAAGTCTTTGAAACAGTGTCCCTAGTTATACTGGAATTGATTAATGCCTCATCAGACGGGAGTTGTCCCCCCCCACCCCCTGGAAATGTGCCATGGTAAAATCACTGTTAAAAAAACAATCTTGATCTTCTGGATCGTTACTGACAGGGATCAGTAAGATTGCTGAGAAGCATGTGAACTCAGCTCTCTCTGTATTCTTGGAATACCATAGCTACCTTCACGCTTCACAGACGGGATTCAGACCCCAACAAGGTACTGAAACTGCCCTCTTGACAGTGGTGGAAGAATCCAGGAAAATTGCAGATGGCGGAGGCTGTGCTGCTATTATTCTCCTGGATATCAGTGCAGCATTTGACACTGTTAATCACCATACTCTGATTCAGCGACTGAGTGATGTGGGAGAAACAGGGGGGCCTTAAATTGGTTACAATCCTTTCTGGAGGGTAGGTCTTTCCAAGTTTTTGAAGAAGACACTATCTCAGAACACATTCCCCTCAGATGTGACGTCGCTCAGGGGTCTTCCTAGAGCCTCACTAAATTTAATGTCTATATGAGCCCTTTGGCAGATATAGTTAAAAGCCTTTTGGAGTCTAGATTCTAATCTATGCTGATGATACACAACTTGTTTCTCTCAACCATCTGGACAATGTGTCGCCTGGCCTAGGCCTGTGCTTGGAGAAGGTAGCAATCTGGATAGAACACTCATATTTGAAAGTGAAAAGAGCTAAGGCGGAGATGATGCTCCTTGACAAATCTCCTACTTTTTATGTGGAATCTCTGTGGCCAGTTTGCTTTGATCCTACTCCTATTCCTAAGGACCAGATTAAGAGTCTCACATCTGGCTTGACCGCAACCTTGACTTTAAGGAGCAGGCACGTAAGGTGGCAGCTAGCTGTTATGGAATAATTAGGATGTTGCGGAAAGTGCTCCCGCGGAAAGTGCTCCCGCTCCTTCCATTCCTTGCCAGAAGCCTTATGGCCCAGGCACTGATTCTGTCGTGGCTGGAATACACTAATGTCCTCTACTTAGGTACACCATGTGATACCATTACAAAATTACAGATTGTTCAAAACTGTGCAGCACGTATGCTCCTGAGGATTCCCAACCGCCAATCGGCAAAGCCTGCCCTCACTACTCTCCACTGGCTTCCCATACAGAGGAGAGTTGAGTTTAAGGCTCTGTGTATCGTACACAAGACATTAGCAGGCAGGGACCATCCATTAATTGATCTCTCATTCTGCCTTATTGTTCGAACAGGGGTCTCTGTTCGGAGAATCATCATCTGGCCGCAGTTCCCAAAATAAGATAGTCAAGAAGTGGAGGCCATCTGTTTTCTTATAATGCCTCCAGGCCTTGGAATTCTCTCCCCCTCCATGTCTATCTCAAGACTAACCACCTGATCTCGGAAACTGCTTAAAACTTTACTCTTTCCCTAATGACGCTTGGAGTTCTTTGAATGTACTGCTATTAGCGCAGGGATGCCTTCGAGTAGCTACACGCTTATGAAATGCTTCATTCATTCATTCATTCAATGTGCATCAATCCTCCATTCACTTATTCATTCTACATCAGGTTGCTGTTTTAACCCAGGGTGATTCTGGCCGTAATGTTTTATGAGATGGTGTCGTAGGAAGTCCAGGGAAGGGAAGATAAACTAAAGGGGCAGTTGGATTAGTTAAACTAAGTAACACTTTATGGAAATAGTTATAGTAAATAAAGCCAATCCGTATGCAGAATGTTGTCCCTAGTATTAACTTTATGCATCCATCGAGATGCCTGAACACAGGTTACGGAAGAATAGGCTAGCGCAGTCCATGAAATCTTACAAGTAGGCAGAAGAAATAGAGGCATAATTCACTGCCTATCCTGAATCTCAATGCCACTTCCTCGCAGCAGTAGTGAATGTACTCATGTTCCATCTATCACAACATGTTAGGATGGATACTGTCTGGTCTACATGGCATAACATGCAGAATTGTCTGTATGTTTTAAGGGGTACCAAGTATTTCACATCTTTGACCTTGATTATATTGGATGAATCTATTGACCATCCGTCAGAGCCACTGCAGCTCAGTGTAATCCAGCACTTTTTATATCAATTCTTGGCCGACTTAGAGTTCATGTTTGCATCTCTACATGTTCTAATAGCCTATCCCATAGTCCACTCTGAGTTTGGTAAGTAAGAGTTGGTCAGCAACCACAATATCTTAAAACCTTAAAAAACCTCTGATCTGATGTGAAAGATATGTCATGGCCCTGTTTCTGTTCATTGGCTCCTGAGAGATTCATTGAGTTCCACCAAGCATTTGTCTCAGTGGAAACATGCCTTTCCTGACTTGATGCACCTGTCAAATGACATTTCTGTAGGAAAACGTATTAACAAATCAAATGCCTTTATCTATCTCATCCATCTTTTCATTCCTTACCCATTTTTCTGCTTTTCTTGAGTGGGATCAAAGGATGAAAAGTAAATCTAAAGCCAACCAGTGACGACCACCAGAAGAAATTAATCATTGGTCTGGTCTAGTATGTCTTGTGTATATATTGAAATTTTATTTGTACAAAAAAGCATGTTAGACTTCTTGACACCTGGAACTACAGAGCAAAATACTAATTCACCACTAATCCTTAATCGAAGCCCATGTTAGATGTGAACACATCTAACATGGGCTTCGATTGGAATTTATAGAGCATATTATCAAGGCCATTATCGCCGCTTTATCGGCAGTTTCCTGCCGATAAAAGCGGCGATAATGTATCGCCTGTCCTTGATAATATGCCCCACAATGTTTAAAACACTAGCTGCTATAAATGTATATATTATGAAATTAAATGAAATAATGATTTCTAAAGCGCACTACTACCTGTGGGTGTGTAGGCGCTAACTGCCAAAACAGGGTGGGTCCGAGTGAAAATAACACCAGCCTAGTGAAACACAAGAGAGGCGGCACAGCAAGATAAACTAGTGGTTGAATAACCAAGCTTTAAGAGCTTCCCGAAACGTGAATAGATTTCCTGGCGTTTTGAGTGTTAGTGGCATTGTGTTCCAGAGTTTGGCAGTGGCCACTGCAAAGCTCTTCCCTCCCCAGGTAGCTCTTTTAAACTTGGGAACAACCGATCTTAAGGGTTTGGCAGGGGTGTACAGAATGGAAGAGTTACTTAATAGAGGCTGAAGGGTCTTTAAAGGCTATGCACAGGGCCTTGAACATAACCTTCTTTTTGACCTGGAACCAGTGCAGTAGGGGGAGGAACTTGGACACCGACTGATGCTTTGGAATTCTCAAAATCATTCTAGCAGGCGCCTTTTGGACCATTTGTAGTTTGTCCAGGGCTTTCTTATGGGCGGTCAGAAAGACCCTGTTGCAGTAATCTATTTTTAGAAAAGATCAGTGTTGTGATCACTGCTTTGCGTAGGTCAATAGGGATACAAGGAAAAACCTTCCTGAGTGATTTAAAGATGAAAAAACATGATGAGGTAATGACATTGGCATGTCCCACAAAAGACAGTTTTCCAACAAACTGTACTCCCAGGTTTTTCACCTTTGGCACCGGAATGGGGAGGGAAACCAACTCTTGAGGCCACCAGAAAGGAGACCAGAAGGAGAGTTGCTTGCCAAAGAGTAGTACCTCAGTTTTGTCTGGGTTCAATTTCAGACAATTGATGGACATCCACCTCCCAATCTGTCCCATGCAGCTGTGAAAGCATTTAGCTGTGTAATCTGCATATTTCGTGACACTACAATTTGAGTGTCGTCAGCATAAGAGACGACGAGAAGCCCAGGTCTAGTGAAGCCAGGGGTATGACATATAAATGAAAAAGGGTAGGACTCAATGCCGACCCTTGTGGTACGCCACAGGGAAGAGTAAAAGACGTAGAACTGTGACCATTACATTCCACATACTGAAGTCTGAAGGGAGAAATGAGTTGAGGAGTTTAAGGGCAGTACCTCTGACTCCTATCTTGGACAGACGGTTGATAAGGAGTTGATGGTTGACGGTGTTCAATGCTGCTGAGAGGTCTAACAATATTAGGGCAGCATTCCCTCCTTTGTCTAAAGTTGTTCTGACGTATTCTGTGGCTGAGATCAGGGCTGTCTCAGTGCTATCTTGGCTTCTGAAACCAAACTGTGATGGATCCAGTAAGTTGATAAATAGAGTGAGCTCAGTGTTTATAGCTTCCTCAATCAGTTTGGCCAGGAAGGGAAGTCAAGAGATTGGCCTGTAATTATTGGGATTATCGGCATCCAGAATGTTTTTTTTAAAAGAGGTAGGATTGATGCGATATTTTGGGGGGAAATATCCAGACTAGAGCATTTGATTAAAGATCCCCAAAAGATGTTCAGGAACTTCAGCAGAAGCTTGCTGCATGAATCTGGTTGGACATAGAGCAAAAGGTGAACCTAACTTAATTTGCAGTTCGTTACTAGGTCTATTGTGAGAGGGGAGAAAGCAGAGAGAGTGGGGTTATTGGATTGGGAGCGTCCTGGTACGTCAGTCCCAAAATAGTGGCATTCCCGCTAATCTTTCCAGCTTTGTCCCCATTACCCTCCTCTGCCTGTGAGTTGTCGTAATCCCCAGCTGCCTGTGGGTTACCATTTGAGCACAGCCCCACTATGCTCGGGCTTGTGATTAAAGCATTGAAGATCACTTCTACCTTACTTTTGAAAGGTTGCAAGTTTATTGCAGAATGAGGTATCTGCATTAAGGTTACTGGCTGGTGGCGGGTTGCTTAGCTTGACCATTGTGGAGAATAACTAAGTATTCCTAGCCGAGTTAATCTTTTCTATAAAAAACTAAATTCTATAAAAAACTATATTAATTAATTAATTAATTACACTACCTTATCAGTTTACAGTGGTCACTTCATCCTCTGTATGAAATGTCTTTGCTTTTTGGATCACTTTAATTTCTTTGGATTATAAAATTGCTGTATGCCTTTAAAAATCCAGTTCTCACAAAAACAGCTGTCCTATTGGACTTCTTTTAGTCAGGCTCTTTGTTTTCATTCTCTTTATGCATTTCCTGATGGGGAACTGGCTCCCATAGGATGTTCGTACCTGAAAGTCACAATGTCTTTAAGCAGCACAATGCTACCAAGAGTGTTGTAAAACAAACAACAGACAGCCGCGGCTCCTCTGCTATGGCAGAGGAGGATCACCCCCTCTCCACCCCCCTGCCAGCTGCCTCAAAATGGCAGGAAAGTAAAAAATGAAAAGATAATAAACATGTTTATTATTTTTCCTTTCCCGACGAGTCTTTGGGGTCATGGCCATGGGGGATAACAGGTTCAGGAGGAGTGGTTGCACTGTTATCAGTGAGCATGATAGTTTGGCCAGTATCTAAGGGCAGCCAAACCATCAAGGCACTGAAGCTGTCTCCAACACAAGCTGCATTCTCAGGGTGGAGAGAGCAGGCACAGGCTCCCAGTCTCCCTGGAAGTGCAAATCCAGAGCGCTCAGGCCAATCCAGATGCTGCTCTCATGCCATGAGAGATGCATCAGGATTGGCCTCAATGGCATCTAGGAGCCTGTGCCTGCGAGAAGAGAAGCAGAAGAGCGCAATGCGGCCTGCATGCAGGTAAGATTTTTTTTTTCTTGTCCTCCATCCCCTCTGACACCTTCCCATCCCATCCCGCCACATCACTTCCTGCCTCACCACACAGCACCAACTGCTACTGATACTATAAACAGCATCCCCTTGCTGCACCCTCATGAGAGATAAACTGTAAGAGGCGACGTGACTGTAACAACACGGTCTATAAATAACAATGCGACCTCAAACAAGCTGCACACCAATATGAATAACAGCCCAACTGGCTGCATAAAGAAATGATACAGGAACTTGTAGGTTGCACTGAGGGGAAAAGAAGTTAGTGGCGAACAAGTGCAACCATTGCCTACACAATGAGGACCAGGAATCAGTAGCCAATTTCAAACATCAAGTTTTTTACAACAATGAGATTAAGTTCAAGTAAATTAATCTTCAGTCAATACTAGATAAGTAAAGAAAAACAACAAATATACCTAGTCTACTGAAGAAATTTAAACAAATTCACATGAAACAAGCCAACAGCTTGACTAAAGTTACACAGGACAATAACGTCAGGATTTGTAGGACAGAGTTCCCAAGCTTGTACATTAGTAAAATAATCAACCCTTTAAATCAGAAAATGTCTTCAATTTGTTTAGAGTCCCAGAAATAGACCTAGCAAGATTTCAAACAAAAAGCATAGTTTCAATCTAAACACCACAATCATCTGTAATTTGAGCTCAGTCAAGAGTCTCCAGTTGGTCACCAATAGACAATCGTAGAGATGGTTCTAAAGTAATTCAACTCTCATGATGCATTAAGGCAGGAAGGAGAACAAGACTAAAAGGCAGTCAAAGGTTCAGGAGGGGATTCTCACAGAGTCCTACAGAATAGGGACTGAGTCCATTTGCAAAGTTACAAAGGCATCTCTAAAGAGGAAGCAGGAAAGGGTCCATCAGTGAGAAGCAAAGAGTTCTCTCAAGAGGTGCGTGGCCAGCGCCCGCAGAGAATGGCGGCTTGTCCGTGACTCTCACGGGACACGGGAAGCGGAGGCGAGCCCAGCGCGACTCCCAGGACTTAATATGATGCTGAAGCGCTGGAGAAAGCGGGGGAAGCCCTGCGGATTCACCGGGCCCCACCGTCAAGTCTCCCAGTGGCGTCTGCATCGAGTTATTTGCGTGGTTCCTGGTGAGCAGCCAGGTCAGGTAGCGGCCGCCATTTTATATGCCCGCTGACGGAGCTTGCTCCTATGCGGTCCCAATTTCACCGTGCATTCCCGCCTCAGCGCTTTTGTCTTAATCGTTGGGCATTAACCCCCTGCGCTCCGCTTTCCTGGAGATTTCTTTCACAAACAGAGGATAATGTTCTTCACTCCCACAAATTGACTGCTCGAGCCTTGTGCTACTTCATACACCACAGGCCATTCCTTATCAGAAAATATTGTGATTTATTAAATGTATTAGGCTATTTGAGCTATTATATCTTCATGCTATTGATGGAGCGAGGTTCAGAATAAAATTTTGTTCCTACTCAAAAAGTTAAACTTCCATAATGTTATAATCGTATTAATCAGTGTATGTTGAAAAGTACTAATCAACCTAGTTTTAAAATGCATTACACGATACAAGGGACTAATTTATGTGCTCTATGTTGCACTTGCAAGTGTGTTGAAAATAAGAAAACTAACCTTGTCTATTGTCTTTATCAGTATTAAATGCGGCTGTTTAACTAATGGCATGTGCTTATTTTGTGTGCTTATGTTATGTTATGTCTTTTCGTCTTTATGTGGCATCAGCTCATGGAGGATTCTTTGCGGCCTAAATGAAGAAGGTTGTTATAAAACGCAGCTTTGTGTGCACAGCTAGGTAACATAGATTAATGGGTTAATAATTAGCAAAGGGGGCGGGTAACAGAATTGGTCTCAATTCTCTAATTAATTAATGTCTTGTGTTTGTTTGAATACTAGTTACCAAGGGAGAGGCTTAAGGCCTAGCGTTTTAAAGATGGTATTTAGAATCCTGTCCAGGGTGGAGTCCTGCACGTTCTTGAGAAGTGGAAACGTTTGCAACATCGACAGTTGTCAAAGAAATATGATGAATAACTTTTGTGCAGGACGTGCTCTAAGAGTGACAAAATCAAGGACAGGATGCGGCAAGCCTACCAAGCTAAGGAAGTAACGGACTGTTACTTGAAGAATGTTGCATTTCCGAGGAAGCCGAATGACATGTATTTTGTCGGACAATGAAGTCAAAGAAAAGGCTTGGTTTTGGGTTGAAAACGTGATGAGCTGCCATGGACTGACATCTGTCAGCCAATAGGAACTCTGGATGGCAAGAGAATACATACATTTTAGTGAGATTAGCTAGACAGAAAAGGTATAAAACTTGGCCCCTTTGACAGGAGGGCGCTGCTCGCTTTCCGATTCCTGAAGGGCGTGTTGTGCCGTTGGACTATTTTGGCGCACGTAAGGATAATAGGCCCAAATGATTTTTCCCTTACAGGTGGAGCAAATAATAGTTAGAGAAATAGCTTGAGGGATTGGAAACTGTTATTTTGCCTTAAAACATGCTTAATGATTTGCTTTAAAATGTCAGTCTAATTGATCATTCCTTATATATAGGGAGATTCTGATTACAGCACTCCAAGTTGTTATAGTTCATCAGAGCTTTAATGTATAGCCCTCAACACTCAAGTTTTTGTACACAGAAGTGTTCAAACAAGCACACTCAATTGCAATTTTGAAAAAACAATTTCTTTGCCATGTAGAATGGGATCAACAGTTATCATGCCAATATAGTTAGAAGTCCAAGTCTGTATTCTTCAAATTTTCTTTATTCAGAGTTTCATAAATATTAATCCAGCATATTGTTCGCGAACAATATGCTGGCAAAGAAATTGTTTTTTCAAAATTGCAATTGAGTGTGCTTGTTTGAACACTTCTGTGTACAAAAACTTGAGTGTTGAGGGCTATACATTAAAGCTCTGATGAACTATAACAACTTGGAGTGCTGTAATCAGAATTTCCCTATATATATAGACCCGGGCTTACATTTTGTGTTTGCCTTAAGCACCTTTGGATAGTAGGTGCATAGATTTTCTTTAGCACCCAAGAAACCGATACGACCTTTTGCTTTTTCTTATAATAATTTGTGTACTACTTCTAGATACATACTTGTGGCCCATAGAATAGTGCGGACATTTCCCTCGGGAAACACTACTATCCTCTTTTTCTGTACTAATTGATCATTCCTCATTAAATGCTGTTTATTTGCTAATAAAATAATTATTTATTGAATAAAATGCTTTTTCTTTGACGAATAAAATTAATAAATTAGATTTTGATTCGACAAGCTGGTCTTGTTTATTCATGGTCTAGTTACCATCAGCTGATCCATTTACCTTAGTGACTTAATTAAAATGATATTTGCATAAAAACCATGGTAAGAGATGATAAACTGCAGATGTATATAAATGTGTAAATAGTTTTTGAATAGGTTCTGATTAATTAGGTCACATGATTCAGTTGCCCAAAAATTGTCTCGTTGGTTTATGGGCCTTGTGAGTGATTTATGATTAATGGTGAGTATCATGGTGTTGGGTAGCGTTGTTGAGACAGTTTTTCTATAGGGGCGCTGGATCAATTCCTTGATAGCAAAGTTACGGTTGCTATGGTAACTGTCATGCTACATGGTAATTACATAGGATCGATGTTTAACATATGTTAAGTTTGTTCAGTTGTTATATGTAGTCAAAAGGTTTTTTCCAGCAGTGTGAAAATTCCTGGTTTTGTGCCGGCATAAGAGTAGTTTAACAGGTGAAGTTGCACAGTGCATTTGTTCTGTTTCAAAATAGTGGTATTGTCATATATCACTAGTTTTGTGGTCGTACAGCACAAGTTTAGGGATTATAGGTGTGCTAGGTAAAATGTATAGTAAGGGTTGTCTATGAAAACGTTAGCTTTCGAGTATAGGGACATCTGTCCTGTTTTAAAACTCACTGTGAAAAGAGTAGTAGAATCTATCCAAGCTTGAGTGAAGGGTAAGGTGGCGTCATCTATTCTTACTAGTGAGTGAGGATTTCATTGGTTGGTTAAAGTCCTACCAAGATGCATGTATGTATGGTTAGGGATATTTTCTGTTTGAATGTGCGTAAATGAATTTTGTAATATACGATCAAGTGAAACTTTGAATTGTCACTTTAAGTGCATTCAGAGAGAAACAAGTTCGTTATTACCTGTTAGAAGGGTAGAGTAGCCTTACTTTATCAACGTATGAATATTCTGTGAGAATAGCGTCGTCTATTTCACGCAAAAGAATACTTGAGTGATTGTAAAAAGATATCACTTTATTTTAGTGAAACAGACAAATGGTTTGATTTTCTGGAGTTACTAACTGAATTCCATTAAAGTTTTGTTAAAATGGCGCTGTGATAATATTTTGTGAACGAGGGGTGAGTTCTAGGAGTGAGAGACGAGAAGCTGCAGCGGCAGTGTACGTCACAGGGTCTGCGCTGTGATTGGCTAACATACCTCACAGCAAGCGCGCTGATAGGCTCACGTGACTAAAACGAGCTGACAGCTGATTGGTTCTTCCTGAAAGCAGCAACTCTTTTGGTTGAGCAAGGTGGTGACGTAGCTTAACCTGATTGGCTTGTTGGTGTGTTTCGCGTACGGATTGGTTGGTTTTGCGGAACAACCAGGAAACATTTACGATCTATTCTAAGTAAGCGGAATCATTTAAAAACATGGATTATTATTATATTAAGCAGAAAAAGAAGCTTTCATGGTTTCAGAAATTGAAAAATAAATTGAAATCTGACAAGAAAATTGAAACGCGTGGTGGAAAGTTACTTCATAAGTACAAAACACCTGCAGCTTATATGGAAGGTGAATATGGTTATCATACTTGCCTTTGGTTTGAAAATTTGATGGATTATACCAAGAATGATGGTGTTTTAGCATGGCTGGAAGATGGTTCCTTTAACATTAAGGTCATGAAAAATTTAAGAGACAAGATGATGACACTTGAACCAAAGCCTAGACCTACACAATTTGAGGCTTTAGCTGAATGGGAGGATGAGATGTTTCAATTGGAAAGGGAGAATAAAGGTATAACAAGAGGTACTAGATTAGATATTGATCGAGAAACTCATGAAGATAGAATGCGTCGTTGGAGACGTAGTGCATGTGATGGTTTGTACCCGGTAAGAGTGATGGTTACAGAAGTATCAGGTCAAAAGAATTCTCAAAAGAAAATTAATAATGCTGAAGAAAGTGAATTAGAAGATGCAGTTTTAGAAGAGATTTATAATACAAAACCGAAAAAGCCTCCTCCTTATCAACCAGCTTGTACATGGCCTTCTCCGATGATTCCTTCAAGAACTTCCCCAAGTGCTCCTTCTAGAGAAATTATTGATGAGGCATCACCCAGATTATACCCGAATAATGCAAAAACTCCTGAAAGAGTAGAAACAAGATCTAGTTCCAGTATATCTGGAGAAAACAGAAATTATGTTGATACACCAGTTCGCAGAAATGAAACCCCAAGAAATGTAATGAGAACAGAAGGTTGTGGGGAAATGCCAAATACTTCAGAATATTTTCGAACAAAAGATGAATTAATACAACAGTTAACTAAAAGCATGGAAGCAGTAATGGTACCAGTAACAATTGGACCTGTTCAACCAGTATTTGATCAAAGAGAAGTTAGACATTCAGCTTTAACTATTCCATTAAATGCAGAAATTCAGAAAGTGGCTGAAAAATTTTATTCAGATTTATCAGAAATTCACAGAGAAAAAACAATGATGCCCGATTTAACTTTTAATCAAAGTCCGTTATGTAGAACACCAACAGGTGCAGAATCTGATACTGATTCACCAGAAAAGAGCATAAATAAAATAGATTTAACGCATACCCCAAAGATTCCAGAAATTAAATTACTTGATGTCGCAAAATTAAAAGCAGATTTGGAGGAATTGATTATTGGCACAATTGGACCTGACAATTTGAAGCAATATCAGGATGATGAATTATTGTTTATTTGCAAAAGTATACAATGGAAAACGAAAACAAAGTATGATCAATTAGAGGAATTAGCTGCTGAATTGGAAATTGACTTGAGTAGACAGAAAAATTTGGGAAAGAGTTACAGAGTGGATTTCTCTGAAAAAGACATTGAGAGCATGAACACCACAGGAAGAATAATTCATATAAAAGAATTAATTGTGTTCCTAAAAAGATTAGGTGAATTAAGTAAGTGAGAGTAAAATGGACAAAGAAAAGAGAGGAAGAAAGGAGAGAAAGAGGAGAGGTAGCAGGTCAGTTTCCAATGAGAGAAATTGCTGGAGGTGGGTATGTGCATGTTCCTTGGACAAGGCAGGATATTTTATTGTTCACCAATGATTTCCCTCGGCTGAGAGAAAAACCTGTGGAATGGTATCGACAGGTGGATAGATTTATTAAGGTTTCAAAAGTTCTGTGGATTGATCTTGATGGATTCCTTGACATTGTTGTCCCATCGGATCTTTGGACAGAATGTAACATTTCTGTAAGTTGGCCCAAGGAAGAACCTGCTCGAGATAGAATAACAGGTGCTCCATCAGCAGATGTTATGGATCTCTATGACAAAGTAATTGTGTGGTTGAAAAACAAGATTGCCCCAAAAGAAGTTGATTGGGTTAAAATAGACAGAACAAATCAAGAGCCAAAAGAATCAGTACATTCATTTTATGAAAGGTTACTGTTGGTTTTTAAACAATACAGTGGCTATGAAAAATTAAGTGAAAAGGACATGAGCCACTTTATATACAGGTTTGTTTATGGTTTAAGACCTGAAATTGGTGAAATGATTAGAAATGGAATTGTTGGTTGGCAATCACTAACAGTTGATGACATTTTGAGAAAAGCAAAATATTGTAGTGATGAAATAGATGCAAAACAAAAGAAGCTGAAAGAGAAAGCTATGTGGGCACAGGTGAAGGTAGCTGAACAGCAAATAGCAACTTTGGAAAGCAAAAATGTTAATCAGAATCAGGGAAAATGTAAAAGTAATAAGCCGAAATTGATGGGAAATATTGAGGAGTTAAAGCAAAAACTCCCATGTTTTAATTGCGCGAAATTGGACACTGGAAGCGCGAATGTAAAAATCCGCCCAGAAATTTTAAAAATGCATCATTAAATCCGCAGATGCAGAATGAGATAAATCTGCAGCAATAGCTACAGCAACAGCTACAGCGACAGGTAGTGAATCAGCAGAGTCAGATTCCACAACCTCCACTTCCAAATTGTGTAAATGTGCAGAGATACAATACAGAAACGGGATTCTGCGGAGGAGAGGAGGTAAACAGATCGCAAAGAGTGAATGTGCAAAATGTTTCTCAACAATATTTGATGAAAGAAAATGGAGGGAGTGATTCTGAGGATTACTTATGACAGTGCCTGAGAGAGGAGGAAGAGTGTGTGCTTGGAGCCACTCTTGAGGTAGACCAATCAGGTCCATTTGTAAATGGTAAAGTGAATGATGTAGAAATCACTTTTCTTGTGGACACTGGTGCTACCCGTTCTACTGTTAGATCAGTGGAAATAGAAAACCTGCCTCTCTCTGGTGAGTCAATCCAAGTAGTTGGTGTAGGTAATCAACAGATTAAAACAGATTTAACAGAGCATGTGAAAATAGAAATTGGCAAATTTAAAGATAAACATAGATTTGTGGTTTGTAACAGCAGTCCTGTAAACTTGCTGGGAAGAGATATTCTCTGCAAGATGAACTGCAAAATATATTGTTCACCGGAGGGTATTGAACTTCAGACTCTAGAAGAAGATGGTCTTTATAAACTGACAATGCTAATGGTTGAAGCAGAGGAAAGTAAATTATTTCCAGCATTTGATAAAGATAATTTACCTGAAGAATTAAAAAAGACTGTCAAATCTGAAATTTGGGACTTGACAGGAGATGAAATGGGTTTAATGAAAAATGTAGATCCAGTTAAAATCACAGTGAAACAGGGAATAGATTTTCCAAACATTCCTCAGTACAAAATGAAAGCAGAAACAATAGAAGGTGTCATTCCTGTAATTGACAAATTTATTAAACAAGGTGTATTAAAGGAAATTGAAAGTAGTCCTTGTAATTCACCGATTATGGGGATCAAAAAGCCAAACGGAACATACAGAATAGTTCAGGATTTGAGAAAAGTTAACCAGATAGTTGTTCCATGTTGTCCAGTTGTTCCAAACCCAGCAGTAATTCTTTACCAAATTCCGCATGATGCAGAATGGTATACAGTCATTGATCTTTGCAATGCGTTCTTTACTGTTCCATTGCATCCAGACAGCCAGCAAATCTTTGCGTTCAGGTTCCAAGGTCGCATATTAGCATGGTGTCGTATCCCTCAAGGGTATACAGAGAGTCCTTCTATCTTTAATCAGTTGTTGAAGAAATCTTTGGAAAATTTAGATTTGCCAGGAAAATCGACTTTGGTCCAATACATTGATGATTTGCTTGTGGCAGCAAAAACTGGAGATAATTGTGTCATAGATACCATTACTCTTTTGAATCATCTGGCAGATGAGGGACATAAAGTGTCACCTACAAAATTACAGTTTTGCAAACAAGAGGTAAAATACCTTGGTCACAGAATTGCAAAAGGAATCAGACAAGTTACAATTGAGAGAATCAAAATGATTCAGGGAATGCAACCTCCAAAAACTCAGAGACAAGTTAGAATGTTTTTAGGGATGGTTGGCTATTGTCGCCAATGGATTAGTGGATTTTCAGTAATTGCAAAACCACTACAAAGATTAACAAAATCAGATATAAAAGATCCGATTGTCCTTACAGAAATTGAAATGGAAGCTTTTGAAAAATTAAAAAGAAGTTTATGTGAAGCGCCTGCATTAGGCATGCCAGATTACGAAAAAGAATTTGAATTGTACTGCAGTGAGAGGGAAGGATGTGCATTGTCTGTTCTAATTCAGAGACATGGAAAACTGAGAAAACCAATAGCATATTTCTCAGCAGTGCTTGATCCTGTTGCAAAAGCATTACCAGGCTGCTTAAAGGCAGTAGCTGCAACTAGTGTGAGCCTTGAGCAAAGTGAAGGAATCTTTATGGGATTTCCTATAAAAGTTTATGTACCTCATTCAGTTGAAATTTTGCTTACTCGAAGTAAGACTCAAGATTTGACGAGTAACAGACTTACAAAATACGAGAAAATTATTCTGGGATCAGATAATGTCTCAATAGCAAGGTGTGTGAATTTAAATCCTTCCACATTGTTGCCTGATGGTACTGTAACAGAAATCAGGAATGAAAATGACATTGATCATGAGTGCTTGGATGTTTTAGACTATTGCACCAAGCCAAGACAGGACATAAAAGATGTTCCTTTGCCAGAGTCAGATTTTGTTTACTTTGTTGATGGTTCATGTCTAAGAACAGAAGAAGGATTTTTGAGAGCAGCATATTCTGTCTGCACAGTTGCTGATATAATTGAAGCATCATGTCTCGAAGGAGTTCGTTCAGCTCAAGTAGCAGAATTAATTGCTTTGATTCGTGCATGTGAAAAAGGTGAAAAGTTAAAAATTACTGTAGTGACTGAGAGTCAATATGAATACGCAGTTGTGCATGATTATGGACAGCTCTGGTCTCAAAGAGGTTATTTAACCTCAGCAGGTTCACCCATCAGAAATGCAAATTTGATTAAGAGATTGATTGATGGCATTCAATTACCAGAAAAGATTGCTGTCGTGAAATGTGCAGCTCACAAAAAGGGTGAGGATTTTATTACAAAAGGGAATGGTTACGCAGATGAGGTTGCTAAGTATTGTGCGAAAAACAATTGTTCAATAAACCGGGAAAAGAATGATGAACATGTCTTGAATTCACTTATGCTAACATCAGTAGTTGAAACATGGCAGGGAGTGAAGGATTTGCAAGATGAAGCAAGTGATGAGGAGAAAAACACATGGTTAAAAGCAGAATGTAGACACGGAGAAGATGGAATTTGGACTTACAAAGATGGCAGACCAGTTTTACCAAATAGCATGATTGCTGATATGGCTAGGATGTATCATGGTCAGGGACATATTGGAAGAGATTCTATGATCAGGCTTTTCAGACAGACTTGGTTTAATCCAAAATTCAGGTTAATAGCAGAATCTTTTTGCCAAAGGTGCTTAATTTGCCAACAAATGAACCCTAACAGGAAAACAGTCGTGAGCATGGGAACCATAGGACGGGAGGGTGGTCCTTTCACAAGATTACAGATGGATTTCATTGATATGCCAACCCATAACAAGTTGAGATATATTCTTGTGATAGTCTGTCTGTTTTCAAGATGGGTTAAAGCGTTTCCCACACGTCACAATGATTCAATTACTGTGGCAAAATTGCTCTTAAGGGAGATTATACCTAGGTACGGTTTCCCGGTGACTGTGGAAAGTGATCGAGGAACAGATTATTACAAATGATTTGTGAGGCTTTACACATTGAGCAGAAACTACATTGTGCATACAGACCGGAAGCATCAGGTGTTGTTGAACAAATAAATGGAACTATTAAAAATAGAATTAGCAAAATGTGTCTAGCTACAGATATGAAGTGGACTGATGCACTTCCACTTGTTCTGATGTCTCTGAGAAGTACACCTAATAAAAAGACAGATTTAAGTCCACATGATATAATCATGGGAAGAGTGATGAGACAGGCATTTATTCCAGTGGGAAAATTGATGACTATTAATGATTGCGTCATTTTGGAGTACTGCAGGAATTTGTCTGACATAGTGACTTCTGTGTTCCATCAGGTGGGAACTGAAGGGAAAATGAGAGAAAAAGAGCAAGCACATGATTTGTTACCAGGTGATTGGGTAAGAACAAAAGTTCATCGAAGAAGAAATTGTTTGGTACCTAGATGGCAGAAAGCAAGACAAGTCATTCTAGTCACAACTAATGCAGTGAAGTGTAAGGGTTTGAAGAGGTGCATTCACGCAAGTCATACTATTCGTGTACCTACACCTGAAAATTCTGATGCAGAGAGTGATACCACTGCTGATTCGGATTCTGAAGAAGAACCTGAGAGAAATCTAGATTCTGAAGATCGACAGGAAAGTCGACATCTGGAAAATTCAACTGCGAATGAAGCATTGAATGAAAAAGATTTGGAAATTGTGATACTAGACTCTGAAAATGATGAAGATGTGCTAGAAAAAGAAAAAGGAAAAGAGTCTGATCAAGTTGACATTTAAGACCAGGAAAGTATTGAAAAGCAGAAAAGAAGCTCTGAAAGCAGGAACAGAAAATCTGAAACTGGGAAGTTAAAGGTAATTGAAGAAGAAGACGAATTACCGAGTACCAGCTATAAAGATGAAGTTCCTAACGGAGTAAAATTGCTGAGTAAAGAAGAACCTGAGTCCAGAATACAAATTTCTGACAGTGAAACTTAAGATAGTGATGAAGATTCTCAGATAAGAAAATTCTGAAAAAGAGCTTGGAGAACAGAGTGTAATGTAACTGAGCCAAAGAGAAAATTACCAAGAAAAGGTGATAACTGGCCAAGTGAAAATGAAGGTCTAAAATATAAATTGATAAAGAAATCAAAGGAGCAAATAAATGAAATATCAAGTCAAAAGGATCCTGAAAAGAAAAGTGAAGCAGGAAAGAAAATAGAAGTTATTAGTAGTAGGGCAAAGAGAGTTTTGAAGCCAAACCAAAAGTATAAGTCACCTGAGTGGACTTATATAATTATTCCACCTGTTGTGGAGGTCAACAGTAGTAGTCAGGAAGAAATTGGAGACAATAGTGACAATGATTGAAGTATTTTTCTGATAAAATTTAAGATTCTTATTTTTGGCATAAGGCTGAAGAAATTGTGTTAGGTGACACAAGGTCGAAGAAATTGTGTTAGTTGAAAAAACGCATTGATGTAAGACGAGACGTTAGGTTGAAGAAAAGCTGTTAGAAAGTGGGTTTTCTTTAAAAAAAAAAAAATTAAAATAGGGGGGTGTTAGAAATGTAAAATTTTAAATTTTTGATCTTTGATTTATAAGCTCTTTGTTAAAAGACTAAAAATGCCTTACGTTTTTGTTAATAATAGTTTGAGGTGTTCCATTTTTAGGAGATGTTGTAAAATGTCTTTAATTTGTGTGGTTTTAATAATTCTACTTTGGTTAGTCTTAGCTGTCATCTTCCCTTTTGGAATTGACAAAGAAATGTATAAGGCAAATATGACAAGCAAAGCTTCTGTTAGACAAGATAAACATAGTGTATCGAGCAAAACTAACAGAGTTATTGATCATAGACCAGAGATTCATCAAGATAGATCTGTTAGTGATTTTTCTAGCAATACTTTTTCAAGACTCCTGGCTGAATATGTAAAGGTCATGGAAGTCAAAGATTGTTATATCTGTGTGAAATTGCCTGCTTCTGTTTCGGAGGGAGTCACTTATAATATGCTTCCTTTTACTTATGGCATAACCTGTAGTGTAATAGCTAGTTTATTCTATCAGACTGGTCGTTTGGAATATTATTATTCTAATTATGATGAAGTTTTTGCAAACCTGAAAATTGAGAAAACTCTAAGTAAGCACAAGCAAGCCAAACAGATGAGGGAATTCTTTATTGTGACAAATGAAATCACCTATGAGTATGCTTTCTGAAATACTTTGACATGTAAATTGAGATCTGAGGAAAAGTCTTTCTTGAATTTAGTTGAGGAGATAAGAGCAATTTATAAAAGGAATGAGATGCTTAAACAGACTAAATCTAAGTTCTGGCAGAAAGAGGATGAAAAACGTAATGGTAAATCTTTTGAGAATGCTGCTATACACATAGATAAACCAATTAGTGGTACATTTTGCATTAGAAGAGACAATACTTTATTTGACAATTATTTTGTGGGTGCTAGTCATTGTGAGGATACTTATTAAATCATGGGGGGTTGGGGATTCAAAGGTGGCAAAGACCCGATATTTCCTGGGATTTACTTTGTATGTGATGATAAAGCCTATTATAACCTCCCAGATCATTGGTATAGGACGTGTTTTGTTGGATTAGTTTTTCCAAAAATATTTCATGTTGACAGAAATGCAGAAGGTTCATTTGAAATCAGCAATCATCATAATAGATATAAAAGAGAAAGTTTTGCAGAAATTTTGGGAGACATCTTTGAAGCAGTAATACCATTCGTAGGTATAACCCTGAATGCGGGAAGAATTAGAAAATTGTCTACAATTGTTGACAGGTTGTCAACAGATACAGCTAGTGGTTTCCAATTAGTGGATACTGAGGTCATTGCAATACGATCTATGGTAATGCAAAATCGTCTTGCTTTAGACATTTTGCTAGCAAAAGAGGGTGGAGTCTGTGGTATTTTACATGTCCAACACTGTTGTACCTATATTCCTGACGAAAGTCAGGATATTGAAAAGTATATCAAAAATATTACTGAGTTACAATCAGAAATTGTATCTTTAGAAGAAGATGATTTTTCAGAACGTTTATCCAAGAGATTTCAAGCAATCAAAACCTGGTTTCAAGAGATTGGTGGTTCAATTCTTGGCAAAATACTGACACCTTTATTGGTTATAGTTTTTGTGATATTGTTGTTAAAGATTAGTTGTATGTTACACAGGAGAAAGAAATATTTGAGGGAAAAGAAGAGAATATACAAGATCAGAAAGGAACAGGAGAGAGAAATAGAACTGGAAGAATTTCGTAGAACTCAATATGAGAATTGCAAACAAACAGCTGAGACTAGTCTTTAGAAATACTAACACAGTGAAAATCAATACATGTTCATTTTTGGGATAAAATGTTGCCGAAATTTTGGGGTGTAGTTTGGTGATTTTGAAATCACCAGATGAGGGAGTTGATGGAGCGAGATTTAGAAATATATTTATTTCAACTCGCAAAGTTAAACTTCCATAATAAGTAATCATACTAAACGTGAATGGAGTGAAAATGATTAATCAATCTAGAGTAAAATTGCAAATCATTACACGTGGGAAACTAATATATGTGCTCATATATGTGCTTTATGTTGCAAAAGCATGTTTGTGAAAATAATAAATTAAACTTGTCTATTGATTTGTCAGAATTAAATGTGGCTGTTTTATTAATGGCATGTGCTTATTTCTGTGTGCTCATGTTATGTCTTTTCGTCTTTATGTTGCATGATTCTGTTTGTTGCTTTATTTGCTTCTGCTAGGTAACATAGATTAATGGGTTAAAATTAGCAAAGGTGGGTGGGTAACAGAACAAGCTTTATTTCTCACATTAATCAGTGTTTTGTGTTTGTTTATATATTAGTTTTGCGAGTGGGCCTAAATGATGGCTGGCAGTGCTGCAGTTTTCGAGACTTGACCAGAGTTAAACTTTCACACATGCGCAGGAAATTTTGCTGAGCTGACAAGGTTTTATGTAGAAGAAATCCTGGTCGAGTTGAATGTGTTCTTGGTGACATTTCCAAGGACAGGATGCTGTAAGGCCTGCCAAGATTAGGAAGTAAATGTTTCCTCCGTCAAAAGTATCATTTTGAGGAAGCAAAGAGGATGGTGAATCTAAGAACAATAGGGGCTATGATGAGGCTCCGGACTTGGTCAGAAAAGCGTAACCTGACAGTGGACTGACATGGTTCAGCAAATCGCAATTTTGGATTGACAGAAAAAACGTCCGATAATGTTACTTTAGTTAGTCAGAAAGGGTATAAAAACTGACCCCTTTGAAGAGAGGGCGCTTCTCGCTTTCCGAATCCAGAAGGGCGTGACGTGCTGTCGGACTCTTTGGAGCACGTAAGGATCAATAGGGTTAAATGAATTTACTTTAATTCCTTTAGGCAAAGTGAGTTTTAGACAGGGAAATTAGGGTTTAGGTGATGGAAAACTGTTTATTCTTCATTTCAATTATGCTAATTGATTTTGCTTGAAAACTGTCATTTCTAATTGCTATTCTTCAAACAATGCTGCTTGAATGAAAAGATTCGAATACAATGCTCTTTCCTTGAATAAATAGTTAATAAATAGGATTATGAAAAGACAAGCTGGCATTGTTATTTCAGAGTCATGTTATCATCAGCAGATCCATTTGCCTAAGTGACTTAATTAAATAAAAAGTTTATAGTAATCATGGTAAAATCATTATACTGCAGTTGTATATAAATGTATATATTTAGTGAATAGGTTTTAATTAGGTCACATGATTCAGTCGCACAAAAATATGTCTTGTTAGTTTATGGGCCTAGTGAGTGTTTTATGATTAATGGTGAGTATTGTGAAGTTGGGTAGTGTTGTTATGACATATTTTCTATATGGACGCTGGATCAACCCCATTCAGTTGAGATTCTTCTTACCAGAAGCAAAACACAGCATTTGACAAGTAACAGATTAACCAAATATGAAAGAGTAATTCTGGGATCAGATAATGTCTCGATAGCAAGGTGTGTGAATTTAAATCCTTCCACATTATTGCCTGATGGTACAGTAACAGAAATCAGAAACGAGAATGACATTGATCATGAATGCCTGGATGTTTTAGAATTATGCACCAAACCCAGGCAGGACATTAAAGATGTCCCATTAACTGAATCAGATTTTGTTTACTTCGTTGATGGTTCATGCTTAAGAACAGATGAAGGTGTTCTGAGAGCAGCATATTCTGTCTGTACAGTTGCGGAGGTAATTGAGGCTTCATGTCTCGAAGGAATTTGTTCAGCTCAAGTATCAGAATTGATTGCTTTGATTCGTGCATGTGAAAGAGCAAAGGAGTTAAGAATTACCATAGTGACTGATAGTCAGTATGGACACGGTGTAGTCCATGACTATGGCCAGCTCTGGTCTCAAAGAGGTTTTTTAACTTCTGTGGGAACACCAATAAGGAATGTAAAACTGATCAAGAGGTTGATCGATGGCATTCAGCTACTAGAGAAAATCGCTGTCGTGAAATGTACAGCGCATAAAAAGGGCGATGATTATATAACTAAAGGAAATGCTTATGCTGATGAGATTGCGAGGTTCTGCGCGAAAAATAATATGTCAATCAATCGGGAGAAAAACAATGAACATGTTTTGAATTCACTTATGCTAACATCTGTAGTTGAGACATGGCAAGGAATAAAAGATTTACAAGATGAGGCAGATGATGAGGAAAAAGACACATAAAAGCAGGTTGCAGACAGCGAGAAGAAGATGAGATTTGGGTTGACAAAGATGACAGACCAGTTATGCCAAATAGCATGATTGCTGACATGGCTCGAATGTATCATGGTCCAGGACATATTGGAAGGGATTCTGTGATCAGGTTGTTTAGACAAACATGGTATAATCCAAAGTTCAGACTAATTGCAGAATCTTTTTGTCAGAGATGTTTGACCTGCCAGCAGATCAATCCAAACAGAAAAACAGTTGTGAGCATGGGAACCATAGGACGGGAGGGTGGTCCTTTTACTAGATTGCAAATGGATTTCATTGACATGCCACCCCATAACAAGTTAAGATATGTCTTAGTGATAGTCTGTTTGTTTTCAAGTTGGGTTGAAGCGTTCCCAACACGTCACAATGATTCAGTTACTGTTGCAAAATTGATTTTAAGGGAGATCATACCTAGGTACAGATTTCCAGTGACTGTTGAAACTGATCGTGGCACACATTTTGAAAACAGACTATTACAAATGATTTGTGAAGCATTGAATATAAAACAAAAGTTGCATTGTGCCTACAGACCAGAAGCATCAGGTGTTGTTGAACAAATAAATGGTACAATCAAGAATAGAATAGCTAAAATGTGTTTAGCTACAGGAGTAAAGTGGACTGATGCACTTCCAGTTGTTTTAATGTCTTTGAGAAGTACTCCTGATAAAAAGACAGGTTTGAGCCCCCATGAGATACTTATGGGCAGAGTCATGAGACAAGCATTTGTTCCAGTTGGTAAAGTAATGAGTATAAATGATAGCGTCATTTTGGAATACTGCAGGAACCTTTCTGACGTTGTGACTTCTGTGTTCCATCAGGTGGGAACTGAAGTGATAACAAGAGAGAAGGAACAAGCTCATGATCTGTTCCCAGGAGACTGGGTGAGGACAAAAATACACCGGAGAAGAAATTGGCTAGTACCCAGGTGGCAGAAAGCAAGACAGGTGATTCTTGTCACAACAAATGCAGTAAAGTGCAGAGGTTTGAAAAGGTGGATTCATGCTAATCACACCATTCGTGTGCCAACACCTGAAAATCCTGATGAAGGTGACACTACAACTGATTCAGATTCTGAAGAAGAACCTGAAAGAAATCCAGAAACTGAAGATCAACAAGAAGGTCGACATCTGGAGAATTCAAATGCGAATAAGGCATTGAATGAAGATACTGAAGAAATTGTGATACTTGACTCAGAAGATGATGAAAATCTGCTAGAAAAAGAAGCAGAAGAAGAGTCTGATCAAGTGGTGATTCAAAGTCAGGAGAGTATTGAAAAAAAGATTGAAGGCAGGAACGGTAATTCTGAAACTGGGAAGTTGGAAGCTATTGCAGAAGAAGAAGAAGACAAAATTCCGAGTACCAGCTATAAGTCTGATGTTCCTAACGTAGTGAAACTGATGATTAAAGAAGAACCTAGATTTAGATTTGAAATCTCAGATACTGATTCAGATGAAAGTGATGATGAATCCACACTGAAAGGTTCAAGAAAGAGAGCTTGGAGAGCAGAGTGTAACTCGACTGAACCAAAGAAGAAGTTATCAAGAAAAGGAGATAACTGGCCTAATGAGAATGAAGGTCTGAAATTCAAATTAGTTAACAGATCAAAAGAGCAAATTAATGATATATCAAGTCAAAAAGGAGATACAGATAAGAAAATTCAAGCAGGGAAAAAGATTGAAGTAATTAGCAGTAGGGCAAAAAGAGTTGTAAAACCTAACCAGAAGTACAAGTCCCCTAAGTGTACTTATATTATAATCCCACCAGTAGTGGAGGTAAATAGCAGTAGTCAGGAAGATTTAAATGACACAAGTGATAATGACTGATTTTGTTTCAATTTAAAGTTAAAATCTGTTTTTGGCATAAGGCTGAAGAAATTGTGTTAGGTGACACAAGGTCGAAGAAATTGTGTTAGCTGAAAAATACATTGATGTAAGACGTAAGGTTGAAGAAAAGTTGTTAGAAAGTAGGGTTTTCTTTAAAAAAAAATATATATATAAAACAGGGGGGTATTAGTAATTTTTAAATGTTTACATTTTTGATTTTTTTGTAAAGCTCTTGTTACAGAGTAAAGATGCCTACTACTAACAGAAATTCAAGATGTTCTATTCTAAGAAAATGTTGTAAAATGTCTTTTATTTGTGTGGTTTTAATAATCTTGGTTTGGTTAATTTTGGCTGTCATTTTCCCTTTTGGAATTGACAAAGAGATGTACAAAGTTAATGTGACAAGTAAAACTATGACTAAACAAGATAATCATGGTACAGCAGGCAAAAATAACAGAGGTATTGATCATAAACCAGAGATCCACCAAGATAGCTCTGTTGGTGATTTTTCTAGTAATACTTTTTCAAGACTTTTATCTGAATATGTTAGGGTCATGGATGTTAAGGATTGCTACATTTGTGTGAAACTACCCGCTTCTGTTTCGGAGGGGGTAATGTATAATATGCTTCACCTTACTTATGGCATTACTTGCAGTGTAATAGCTAGTCTGTTTTATCAAACAGGTCGTTTAGAGTACTATTATTCTAACTACGACGAGATTTTTGCAAATTTAAAGGTTGATAAAAGCTTGAATAAGCATAAACAAGCTAAACAGATGAGGGAAGTTTTTCATTGTAACTAATGAACTTACTTATGAGTATGCTTTTAGAAACAATTTAACTTGCAAGCTGAGAGCTGAAGAAAAGTCTTTCTTAAACTTAGTTGAAGAGAGAAGAGCAATTTATAAAAGGAATGAGATGCTGAAACAAACCAAATCTAAGTTTTGGCAAATTGAGGATGAAAAGTTAAATGCTAGAACTGGAAATGTTGCTATTCACATAGATAAACCTGTTAGTGGAAAGCTTTGTATTAGGAGAGACAATACGCTTTTTGACAATTATTTTGTGGGTGCAAGTCAATGCGAGGATACTTATCAAATCTTGGGTGGATGGGGATTTAAAGGTGGTAAAGATCCAATTTTTCCTGGAATTTATTTTGTGTGTGGAGATAAAGCCTATTATAATCTCCCACATCACTGGTATGGCACTTGCTATATCGGATTAGTTTTTCCAATTTTTTTTCATGTAGATCGAAATGTGAGGGGTTCATTTGAAATTAGCAATCATCTAAGTAGATTCAAGAGAGAAATTTTTTCAGAAATTCTGGGAGATATTTTTGGTGCAGTAATACCTTTGGTGGGTATAACCCTGAATGGAGTTAAAATCAGGAAATTGTCTACAATTGTTGACAGATTGTCTACTGATACTGCCGGTGATTTCCAGTTAGTGGATACTGAAATTATTGCTATGAGATCTATGGTTATGCAGAACCGTCTTGCCCTTGATATTCTGCTAGCAAAAGAGGGAGGAGTTTGTGGAATATTACATGTCCAGCATTGCTGCACATATATTCCTGATAAGAGTCAGAATATTGAGATGTACATTAAAAACATTACAGAATTACATTCAGAAATTGTACCTTTAGAAGATGAAGATTTTTCAGAACGCTTGAGCAAAAGATTTGCAGCAATCCAAACCTGGTTTCAAGAGATTGGTAGTTCAATTATAGGCAAAATACTGACTCCTTTATTAGTTATAGTTTTTGTGATACTTTTGTTGAAAATTAGTTGCATGCTACACAAAAGAAAGAAATATCTAAAGGAAAAGAAGAGGATTTATAAGCTCAGACAGGAACAAGATATGGAAATAGAACTAGAAGAGTTTCGTAGATCACAGTATGAGAGTTACAACCAGACAGCAGAATCAAAACTTTAGAAACACTAATACAGTGAAAGTCAAAACATGTTCTAGGGTTTAAATTTTTTTGATAAAAATTTTGGGTGTAGTTTGGTGATTTTGAAATCACCAGATGAGGGAGTTGATGGAGCGAGGTTCAGAATAAAATGAAATGAAATTTATATCGCGCAACTAAGCCCGTAGGCATCAAGGCGCCTAACAAAATAAATGTTGTTCTGACTCGCAAAGTTAAACTTCCATAATGTTATAATCGTATTAATCAGTGTATGTTGAAAAGTACTAATCAACCTAGTTTTAAAATGCATTACACGATACAAGGGACTAATTTATGTGCTCTATGTTGCACTTGCAAGTGTGTTGAAAATAATAAACTAACCTTGTCTATTGTCTTCATCAGTATTAAATGCGGCTGTTTAACTAATGGCATGTGCTTATTTTGTGTTCTTATGTTATGTTATGTCTTTTCGTCTTTATGTGGCATCAGCTCATGGAGGATTCTTTGCGGCCTAAATGAAGAAGGTTGTTATAAAACGCAGCTTTGTGTGCACAGCTAGGTAACATAGATTAATGGGTTAATAATTAGCAAAGGGGGTGGGTAACAGAATGGGTCTCAATTCTCTAATTAATTAATGTCTTGTGTTTGTTTGAATACTAGTTACCAAGCGAGAGGCTTAAGACCTAGCGTTTTAAAGATGGTGTTTAGAATCCTGTCCAGTGTGGAGTCCTGCACTTTCGTGAGAAGTGGAAACTTTTGCCACATTGACAGTTGTCAAAGAAATATGATGAATAACTTTTGTGCAGGACGTGCTCTAAGAGTGACAAAATCAAGGACAGGATGCGGCAAGTCTGCCAAGCTAAGGAAGTAACGGACTGTTACTTGAAGAATGTTGCATTTCCGAGGAAGCCGAATGACATGTATTTTGTCGGACAATGAAGTCAAAGAAAAGGCTTGGTTTTGGGTTGAAAACGTGATGAGCTGACATGGACTGACATCTGTCAGCCAATAGGAACTCTGGATGGCAAGAGAAAAAATACATTTTAGTGAGATTAGCTAGACAGAAAAGGTATAAAACTTGGCCCCTTTGACAGGAGGGCGCTGCTCGCTTTCCGATTCCTGAAGGGCGTGTCGTGCCGTTGGACTCTTTTGGCGCACGTAAGGATATTTGGGCCCAAATGATTTTTCCCTTACAGGTGGAGCAAAGAATAGTTAGGGAAATAGCTTGAGGGATTGGAAACTGTTATTTTGCCTTAAAACATGCTTAATGATTTGCTTTAAAATGTCAGTCTAATTGATCATTCCTCATTAAATGCTGCTTATTGGCTAATAAAATAATGATTTATTGAATAAAATGTTTTTTCTTTGACAAATAAAATTAATAAATTAGATTTTGATTCGACAAGCTGGTCTTGTTTATTCATGGTGTAGTTACCATCAGCTGATCCATTTACCTTAGTGACTTAATTAAAATATTTGCATAAAAACCATGGTAAGAGATGATAAACTGCAGATGTATATAAATGTGTAAATAGTTTTTGAATAGGTTCTGATTAATTAGGTCACATGATTCAGTTGCCCAAAAATTGTCTCGTTGGTTTATGGGCCTTGTGAG
This sequence comes from Lissotriton helveticus, assembly GCF_964261635.1. Taxonomy (NCBI): domain Eukaryota; kingdom Metazoa; phylum Chordata; class Amphibia; order Caudata; family Salamandridae; genus Lissotriton; species Lissotriton helveticus. Next base: position 24,371,539 of record NC_136064.1, read on the forward strand.
TGATTTATGATTAATGGTGAGTATCATGGTGTTGGGTAGCGTTGTTGAGACAGTTTTTCTATAGGGGCGCTGGATCACTATCCTCCACATTGGATATGTATATTTATTCGCAGATTCAATCTGACAGTATTTGAGTTATTGTGCAGCTTCCTATGCTTTTACATATTCTATGGGTAGACTCTCCAAGATCCTCCATAACACTCACCCTTCTAAGAAGACCCTTTTGACTCGCACTGGTTCTAGATTTCAGTGTTTATCGATGGAGGACACTTCGGACACCATTCCTTCTTCTAAGGCCTCTTCCATTACTTCTACTTCATCAAGATCTAGTACTAATAAAGGCTCTATAAAAAGACTCAAACAGACTCCTCCATCCCCCCCAAAGCAAACTATTCCAACCACAATGGATCTCCTACTAGATGAAATAAGGGCCTTAAAACCTTTAATTGAAGAGACAAAATCCACTCTGCAAATGCTTTTGGATAAATGGTCGAATAATCGGGTCACAGTCCTGGAACAAAATGTGGCTTCACTTGAATCTTCTGTTTCCAAAGTTGACCCTTTATGGGTGCAAATATCAGTGTTACACAAGCAGATTGAAAACTTGGAAAACAGAAATAGACGGAACAATCTCCGCATTTATGGTTTGCAGACAATTCAGAAGGATCAGACCCCATCCCTTTCTTCAAATCCTTTTTACCAAAATGACTTCATTTGCCAGATTCTACTACTCTTAACATACAAAGAGCACATCGTCTCGGCCCAATGCCTGGAGGAACACATTCTTCAACTGCAAGGAAACCAAGAGGTGTTATCTTGTACTTCCTTGAGTACACCGACCTGCTCATGATTTTATCTGCTGCAAGATCCATGAAACGTATCACTTGGTCAGGGAGCCCTCTTTATCTTTCTCAAGATTATGCCAAGTCTACAGCGGACCGTCGCAAGGAATTTTTATCCCTTCGACCACAACTGCGCTCCACGGGAGCACGCTTTGGGCTGTTCCATCCTTTTCTTTTCAAAGTGACTTTCAATAATAAGACTACCACTTATGAAGATCCAATGAAGTTGAAAAGCTTTCTGTATTCTCATAGTGCTGATACAATGGAATTTGCCTCTGCGTCCACTCCTAAATAGCATGCTTGTTTCTGAAATTGTTTTGTTTCATCAGGTTCACATTTGCTGGTTAGAGTTCCTTTTTATTTTTTATTTTTAGATGGTTACTGGCATTATGTTCTGTTTTATACATATTCGTATTAATGTTTTTGTCTTTTTTGCCCAGACTTATCTCTTTGTCCTTTTTACCCTTACAGATATACTTTCTGCGCACCATCCCCCTTACCTGATGTTTTTGGAGTTCGTGGGTTTCATTCTTCTCTCCCGTTCTCCCTCCTGAGTTGTGGATCCGTCACTGTTCTATGTGGCTTCCACCCTCCCACCACTTCCATGTTCTGGATGTTTTGTAAGTTATTTTTTCTGATTATTTCTCTCTCATTTCTTCCTATTTTTCTCTTTCCTCTTCTTTTTTCTTACCTGTTCCTATTTATAACTTTGCATTTTCTTTTAATGTTATCACCTTGTTTTATCCATTGTTTTTCATGGATATCTCTTGTTTGGTTTTTGATTCATTTTAATGCAGTTTTTACATGCGTTTATTGCTTATGTTCTTCTCATATGCCCCTTGACCTTGTTTCTGAAATGTTCTTTTGATTTCTGTACATGCCTTTAAAAATAATATCTTGGAATGTTAGAGGTTTACATTCACCAATCAAAAGACAAAGAGTTTTAACACACCGTGCCAAATTGAATGCAGATATCGCTTGTTTACAAGAATCACACTTATCGGATGAGGAATCTGCTAAATTGAAGAGAGGTTGGGTAGGCGAGGTTTATTTTTCCCCAGGTGATGGTAAGCGAAATGGAGTTCTGATTTTGTTTCGAAAATCCCTTCACGTCAAACTAATAACGAGCTCTGTGGATACTTCAGGTAGATGGGTTCTAGTTAAATTCACATTAGATGAGGTACCTATTTCCATTTTAAATATCTATGCCCCAGTGACTGGTGATGCCTCTTTTTGGACCTCCCTGGCACCGCACATTTCACAGCACTATGCTGACAATTTTATCCTTGTAGGTGATTGCAATGAAGTCTTTGACCCATTTCTTGAAAGGCATTCATCTAGTGCTTACATCCCTCACAAATCCCATAAATCTTTTACACAACTTATTACTCAGTACAAACTTATTGATGCATGGAGACTTTGCAATCCCACACTGCGTGAATACTCCTTCTCACCACCTCATCAGACCCAATCACGATTAGATTACTTTTTCATTTCACACCACCTTTCTCAGTCCCTTATTGCTTCAGACATTGGTTCAATTTTGATTTCCTATCACGCGCCAGTCTCTATCTATTTAGATGTTTTACAAAAACCTAATTCTACTCGGAAATGGCGTTTCAATAATTCTCTCCTTCTTGATTCAGATTTTGTCTCTTCCTTTACTTCCTTTTTTCATGAATACTTTTTGCTTAATCATACTGCTGATATCCAATTCCCTGTAATTTGGGATGCCTTTAAAGCATCGGCCAGAGACTTTATTATTAGCTATGTTTCTCGCAAGCGGAAGAAAGCACTACTGAACTTTTATCTAAAATTAAACGATTGGAACACTCTTTTTACACTTCCAAATCTAAGGACTGAGCTCATCGCTACTAAACTCCAATTCAATAAAGACTCCACATATAACGCCTCCAATTTTCTCTTAAAATCCAGTGCTAAATTTTATGGCGGTCAAAATAAGACTGGGAAATTATTAGCCAATTATTTAAAAGTTAAACAATCTAAAGTTAATATTGATTCCACTTTTGGTCAGGACGGTTCACTAAAGCATAAAGATGAGGAAATTCTACAGGAATTTCTTCATTTTTACGAAACCTTATATTCCTCTGAATCAGTTTCTTCTGAGTCATCCATCTGTCAATTCCTGTCCAAGATTAAATCACCTTTTGATACGCCTCCAGATCTTTCCTCATTAGAAGTGGATCTAACACAAAAAGAACTCTTTCATGCACTAAATACACTCAAAAATGGAAAAGCCCCAGGCCCAGATGGTTTCACTGTTGAATTCACTTTTTTTGAATCTGGATCTGCCTCCGGCACATTCTCTGATGCCTTTATTTGCATTATCCCAAAACCAGGTAAGGACTCCCAATACTGCAAAAATTACCGTCCCATCTCCTTAGTTAACATAGATTATAAAATGATTTCGAAAGCGTTGGCCTTGCGTTTAGAATCATCTTTACCCGCTCTCTTAGGAAAGGAACAGTCCGGTTTCATTAAAGGTAGGTTATTAGCAGATAACACTAGAATATTTTTTTATATCTTTTCTAAAACCTCGCATTCTTCTCACCCCCTTGCAGCCATAGCTTTAGATGCTGAAAAAGCTTTCGATAGGGTCGAGTGGACATATCTTTTTAATACTCGGAAGTGGTTTGGTTTTGGCCCAAAAATGTCCACGCTCATTTCACTCCTATATTCTCACCCCAGAGCGGCGATTTCGGCAAATGGTGGCGTATCTTCTTATTTCTCTCTTAATAGAGGGGTCAGACAGGGTTGTCCACTTTCTCCTTTCTTATTCAACCTAGCTCTAAAACCTTTTTTGTTGCGGATTCATCAAAATGATCAAATACATGGTTTCACTTTCCAAAAATCTACAATTAAAATGGCAGCATATGCCGATGACGTGTTATTATTTTTATCCCAGCCTACTTCATCCCTTCTCGCTTTCTTAGATGAAGTTAATTCTTTCGCATATGTTTCTGGCTATAAATTAAATAAAGATAAATGCGAGATCATACCCCTTACTAAATTTACTTTTCAAAATGATTTCTTAAATTCGGGCTTTACGTGGAGTCCCAATTCTAATAAATATTTAGGTCTTCATTTTACATCTGACCTTTCAGGTACAGTTACTCGTTGTATGAAAGACTGTATACAAAAATTAACTAACCTCGTTACAATATAGCATCCCTTGTACCTGTCCTGGTGGGGTAGACTTGATACCATCAAGATGATGCTTTCTCCTATTGTCCTCTTTACAATTTCTAATATACCATTTTCTATATCCTTGAAGTATTTCAATAAAATCAATTCCATTTTATCTACCTTTTTGTGGGGACATAAGAAATCTCGTATGTCTTTATCTAAATTGATGCGTCCTAAAAAGGAGGGAGGGGTCAACTTCCCAAATTTTTCCTTGTATCATAAGTCTTTTTTACTACATCAAGCGTCCAACTGGATTACTGATTCCACCTCATCCTCCCCTCTTTGGTTGATCTTGGAACGCTCTTTCATTTCTCCTTTTTCATTCAAGGAATATCTTTTGTTTACTCGTAAACCACAATCCATATCCACTCCCATTCTTAAATATACTTCCAAGATTCTTCCTCCCTTTCCTATTACTTCCTTTCTTGCTCAACCCATTTGGCACAATATATCTATTTTAATTAAAGGTAAACCCATTTTTTGGAAATCCTGGAGATCGTGTGGCCTTATTTGGGTTCATCAACGATTCCATCACGATCAGGTTATCCCATTCTCATTAGCTGTCTCCTCGTTTCATTTTCCCCCCCACTTTGCGCGCTAAATATTTGTTATTGACACTTGCACTACAATCTACTTTTGGTGCTTCCCTTGTTTCTCCTCCCCCCTCGTATCAGGAGTCCTCTGTTACAACTTCATTACACTCTTTACTTCTTAAACATTCCAAAGCTTCAACAATTTATGCACTTCTTCAATCTATACCTTTACCCCGTGTTAAAACTAAAACAGAAGAAGCATGGGAAGAAGATTTGAAAATTTCTTGGCCTATTGAGTTATGGGACAAATTATGGTTAAAGATTTGCAAATCTTCCAGGGCTGCTAACACAACTCAGACATTATTTTTCATTTATAATCGTTTATTACTACCGCCACTGACTCTTAGTAAACGGTATGCAGATACCTCTGACAAATGTTAGTCCTGCTCTTCACCACATGCAGACTTATTCCATATGCTTTTCAAATGTCCCCTAGTTCATACTTTTTGGGTGAAGGTGTGGTCCCAAATTAACAAGAATTTTGCTTTTACTCACTCCTTTTCTATTTTTCGTATTTTCCTGGGCAGTGCTTCTCCTATTTGGGAACATTGTTCTTTTAGGGTAACAATAATTGATTTACTAATCGCAATAGCCTTCCAACAGATTACTAAAAATTGGAACGATTTTACTAACATCTCATATCAGGCTTGGTGGTATGCTGTTTGCTACAATCATAGATTAGATACAACCTTTGTCTACCCCTTGATTTTAGCTACAAAGAGGAGAGAGTTTAGGAGCCCAGTTACATTATTTTTTTTATATAAGTGCTAGATGTTCTTTGTCTTTAACCCCAATACAACACGAAGTTGCTAAACCTCCATGATTTCCTATAGGTTATTATATGTACTTTCTCTATTTTACACTTTTTATATTTATTGTATATCTCCTATGTAATTCATTATTCTGTAATTTACCAGTCGCTGGCCATGCTTACAGTCCTCAACTTTTGACCTTTTTTATTCTTATTATTTTTCTTGCCTGTTTTGCTATTTGATCATATTCATTATATGCAAAGTCTTATTTTGTAACTTTTTACTTTATTTGTTTCAATAAACACTTTTCTGAACTTAAAAAAAAAGAGTTCTCTCAAGTCAGAGTATGTCTCTTGGCAAGGGACAAAAGAGTCTCTGCAAACAAGACTGTCCATTGGCAAAGCAAGAGTGGGAGAGTCCATTGTCATCAGTCAAGGGTGATCGGTATATCGATCCTGTTGATTCAGATGTAACGTCCATTTGATCACACCATAATTGAAAGTCCATTGTTGATGGTGTCACATGTTTCTAATAGATACAGTTCCAGGTTTGCCCATACTGGGCATGGGAACGACTGCTTCTTCAGACTCTCGAGGTAGAAAACACCAGAGCATTTATCAGCATTAGTTTTCTTGTGTACAGTATCGAATGTATGCTACCATTCTTATGAGAAACCTCAGGAAGAATATCTACATTAACAATGAAATCATCTCTGGGTACTCTTGGGGTAAATCCAGGCCTTAAATGAAATGCGATTTTAGTCATCCATTTCAATAGTACTCATTAACACGTGATTGTATGACTTAATTCTATATATATATATATATATATAGCTTTGTCAATACTTTATAATTTTAGTAAACATGTTTAATACATTCTCATTATTCATGGATAACTATATCCCAGACCTACATTAGAAAAAAACTGTATGCACTATGTATGAATCCTTTGTTATTCAAATCTCGTTTCTTAACACCTATTGTAGCATATTCAGTGTGAATTTCAGTTAACTAGCACCAATCCTCACAGTTTTACACCAAGTTGTATTTTATGTCGAGAGGATGGTTCTTAATATAGCTTCTAGGCATCTAGCAATGTTATTATAATCATTTCTTTAACATCAATAAGTCAGTATTTTAGATTATTTTACGATACATTCATTAGCTGAATTTGGCCTCGTCTAATAATTTCTCTCCTCTCTATATTCAATTTCGTCATTGCTGTGAAACATCATGTTTTCACTTTGTCATTTTGTCACGCACAATTTATGTTCAAGGTACGTTTTCATTTCACGTCAGGTGATTTATGTCAATATAGGCTTTTCATGCCGTGGGATGGTTTCACTCAGCACTACACTGCATCAGAAACAAACTTGAGAACTAGTGAGCCTCCACCCCAAACTTCATTCAAGCGTATGAAGACGCGCTACTTTCCTATTAGCCCTATAACTTAGACTCCCTCAATGCTCCACAATGTTCATGTGTTTTATCTTGGCCCTCAGAAGCAATCAATCCCCAGTGTTGGAGCTGATCTAACACAGAGTGAACAAGCACATGCAAAAAACAAATAATAATTGTCGTCTGGCTTCTCATCGAATGAAAACAATGACGTCTTAAAACAGTGTCTCCCTTCACTCAATCCCACCGAGTAGCTACCAAGTTTTCAGATTGTTCATGCGTGACATCACATGTCTATGTGGAGCAGCGAAATTTTAGCTCTGCCCTTTTACGTTTTGGAAATGCCATATTTACCTACATGTAGTATATTTGCGTGTTCTAATTTCATTAACGTGAAGTGGTGCACTTGACTGAAATACTGAAGGTGCGTTTACTGTATAATCACGGTATTTACATGCATGTTCATACTAATGTTTTCCTCATAATATAATCAAATTGTAGTTCTAATGTATATATGTATTTGTGTAATATTGTTGACTCTTATATAATCATATATTCATTTGAATAGTGTCCTGTATTTTTTAACCGTACCGTATCCATAACCATGGATTTAAATATGTAGCTTGTCCAAAGGCCTTAAGAATTTGGGGCATCATTTGCCAGTTTTTGGTGCAGGGCAGTGGACCAAATCACTTGACTGTGCTGCCCTGTGTCAAAAGGAAAGGGCATGAATGCACAGTATTTATGATATACAGCGCATTCCTGCCCTTTCTGACTGTGCTGGCGCCCTTTTGACTGACTTGTGCCAACCTAGGCACCCTTGAACCATGGCTTTTATTTTATAACCGTACATGTATCCATAACTGTGCAGTTAAATATGTATTTAAATGTTTTTCTAAGTTAGCTTGTCCAAAGGCCTTAAGCATTTGGACTCTAATGTTTAACCTTCAACATGAATGTTGCTTGGGTTGCAATATTTTTCTCTCCTCTGCAGGTGCGTTCGTATGAGATCATAGGTAAAGAAAGGCACATTGTGTGTAAGAGGTAGTGGAGCTCGGGAGAGAAACCCTTGGGAAGGACGAGAGGTGCTAACGAACGGAAGGGAGGGTATCCAGTCATAAGATTCTGAGACAGGAGATCCAAGGACATTTGGATTTGAAGGCCCTAAGATGGGAATATTGAATACAGACACCAAGTCCCACTGAGAGAAGGTGGAAAAGCACTGGGACGCATGATGTGGTATTCTCAAATGTTCTGTGGAGTTTTAATTGGTGGTCACTCTTTGGCTTTAGGCAGATTTCTTTTAGACTCCGAGAGCTACAGACCTCTCTGCTATATTTATTTTGTGTGGCTTTGTGCGATACAATACACCTGATTTTGAAGAACTACCTCAGATAACTCTACAATGCTGACACCTTCATGCTTTCACTGAACTAATTAGGGTTTCCCTTATTAATGCCACCTAGTTTAGATTTTGTTAGGAAACTGGGATTACTCATGCATAAGCAAGAGGACCTCAAAACATATTTTGACCATCAGATTCATTTCTTCATTGTCTGCATTGCTATAACTGAATACCTTGAATGTTTTATGCTGCTGAGTCTAAACTTTGTTAGACGATTTGGATTACCAGTTGTGTTCCTGTATTTTTCTAATGTATTTCTGAGATTTGTATACATCAGCCTGGCTTTGAATCTGTAATAAATGTATACCTAATTCCATTTACTGATGTTTGGTCCTCTCTGTGTGACCAAATTGGCTACACTGCAAAATGAACTTTTGGATGATGTTAACTCCTCTTTATTCCTCAGGCATCTAAAAAAGGATCATTGCAGGGAAACTGGATCTTCGCCTCAGTGCTCCGACATATGTTTTCAGTGTGATTTTAGGACATTTCATTTCCATGTGTGTGACAATTCGAGTGACACCCCAAAATACACAGAACAATTATGTTATGACCTTGTAATTAAACATCTTAGAAAGCACATATGTACATTACGGTCAGCATATTGTTGTAAACGTATCTGGGACCCTATTTAAATATTCCCGATTTATGCCCTTATGTGGTTATAACAAAACATATCCTTTTAAAGGCATAAGAATCATATCCATATTTAGTCATAGCCAATGCAGTCCAAATACGGCAAGGCTACTCCCATAGACTAACACACGAGAGATACCAAGGGTCTTCAAGAAGTCCTGTGCTTAACACTCAATTGTAGTGTCTGGACAGGGCAAACCGAACAAGTTACCAAAGAAGTGCAGAAACAGTTCCAAAGGAGAGATAAATGAGAAGGTAGAAAAAGACGAAAAAGAAATGCCCATCAGCCCAGCCATTGGCGGAACTTCATCATCTGGGTTTAGAGAAATGAACACTGGTATCCGCTAGACACCTCATCAAAGTGTTTTAGAGGATTACTAGTATCGGATCCTCCAGTGAGAGCATGAGCCAGAAGGTGAGAGTAGTAGGCTGAAGAGGCAAGTTGCAGTGCTCATAAAGTGTGAAAAGAAATAGTGAAAATTCTAAAAATGCCTGTTATGATGTCTAAGTATTCTTTATTAGATTTGTACATCAGAACGGCAAGATTAAAAACAGAGTGAAGATAGTGTGTAAGGAATTACTATCCATCATAGATTTAATTGGTCGACATGTTTCAGCCTCAACAGGCTTTCATCAGGACCTATGATGTGCACTACTGCAACAATGAAGACAAACTGTGATGAAGATAATATAATTATGTAGACCTACCAGTATTCTTAACGTTAACGACGGATAGAGCGTGGCCTCTTTGCCCTGAGCGAGCGCCAGGCGAGGTGAGGTCTTCTCCCCTTCATACATGGGAGAGTTTATGATATCATGATATGAGACTGCCTCAAAATTAAGAATACTATCTTCACTCTGTTTTTAATCTAGCGGATACCAGTGTTCATTTCTCTAAACCCAGATGATCAAGTTCCGCCAATGGGTGGGCTGATGGGCATTTCTTTATCGTCTTTTTCTACCTTCTCATTTATCTCTCCTTTGGAACTGTTTCTGCACTTCTTTGGCAACTTGTTCGGTTTGCCCTGTCCAGACACTACAATTGAGTGTTAAGCACAGGACTTCTTGAAGACCCTTGGTATCTCTCATGTGTTAGTATATTGTTCAGTTGGGGGACAAGATACAAGCAGGTCTATAAATACTATTTCCCCTCGGACCCCCGCATATTTTTGTTCGAAGTACTCCCATAGACTCCTAGAAAGCACAACGCGTTCTTAAACAAAACAAGCCTCCAGCAACCCGGGAATTCCCCCTGCTTCTGTATTGATTTGTTCTAGAACTCCTGGAGTCCAAAAGAACTGCGAGTTCTTAGTGACGTCTTATGTCCAACCTTACAGCAAACTCGGCACCTTCCAGGTATAAATATACCAACAGCTGCCCTTGCAAACACACGGTGGTTTGGAGCAGATCAGCTATCTACTTGCCCGATGCCCTGCTGTGGCAAGTGCCGAAGGAAGCTGACCCTCCCATTGACGCACTGAGAGAGACGCTGTCTTTTCTCCTGCCAGTGTTTCCAGTCACCCTTGCGGGTTGCTGGGAGATCGAGTCCTGAGAGAGAGATACAAGACCTCCTTCATTCTATAACCAAGGTACGGAGCTGATTAGACCCTTAGAGGATTCTTGATTCAGATTCTTGGCAAAAACTATCTTAACTTAAACTGCAACTCACTTACTCCTTCCCACGTACTAGACTTAGGTTAGGTACACTGGGGTAGGCGTATCTTAGAAGCACCAGTTGAGTACGTTTAGTCATGGTTTTATCTATGTATATATTTTATCTATTTTAGATACCGTATGGCTTAGAAACCATACCATGCTTTTACAGTATTATTTTATAATACTCCTTTTACTGTACGCACTTTACTTTATAACAAGTATTGCAATTGTGGCAACTCACTTCTCTTGCATGAGAAAGAAGACTGTTCAATAAATAACCACTTTTATTGAAAACGCCCGTCTCTCTATTTCTCTGCGCTTCTGGTGAAACTAAGTATGCACGATTGACTGAGTAAAATAGTTATCTATTGTTTCCGCGACTCTGGAGATGTACTCCTTATTCTGGAGGGAGCAAAGTTGTCATGTTTATGCGGTTGTCAGAAACGAATCCCTTCTTGTCTATTCAGGAAAGTTAACACCTTCTTGTCTACTCGAGAAAGTTTCTAGTGACCTCTGAGCTAGCTGGCATTCATAATTAAGTCTAACATATTCAATAGAGACCTAGTCGACCTAAGTCCTACGTCTAAACTATCGTTTATGTTATTCCAATGCGCAGAGCCTATTGGGAATATAGGAACTACACTACATAGCGCCCAACGTTTGGTAAGGCGATAATTTAACGCTAGATACTAGAGTAACTCAGTCGTGCTTTTCACACAGACCCCTTTTTCCCGTAAATACTCCAATAGACGTCTGGAGTGGGTGAAAGGTTAATATCCGCAAAAACTTAGTAGGAAGAGATTCCTATGTATTAGTTTTTGGTTTAGTCAACGTTGAAGGATAAAGTGTTCCAAAATATTGGGCACCTAATCTTTGTTTCCTTGAAACTTGCTCTGCAAAAAACCTTTCTGTCAGCAAAATGTCGGAAGGTGAAGAGGATAAAGACAGAGAAGCGTTAGCAGCTCAACTTTCAGCGGAAGACACAAGTCTCCGGCAAGATGACCCGGAGGCTATAATAATACCAGTCAATGTAAGGAAGAGTTTAACTTACAAACTTTTAAATAATGGAGTGTCACCAAGAGGTGGTACAGTCATATTTGTGGTAGAGGCCCATGAATATCGGCAGACACACGTATTCTATGCATGGATACATTTTCCAGCAGCACATGCTGTGACACGCGATTTCCACTACTACAAAATAGATGAATCTCCAACGGAATACGATCCTTTCGAAGACATTGAAATTCCACGAACATACCAAGAACACCAGCTCTGGTTTAATGGCGCCCTAAACATCAAAATCACTTCACCAGGCTCGGTCCACTAGGTAGACCAGGAGCCACATGGCTCGGTCATACACCACATCCTGACATCGAAAAAATGTCAAGCGGAGAACTTTTAGTTCAGCTAAAACAACTAAATAAAATACATAGACAATTGGTCCAATATGTCATGCGGGCTTTAACAGTCCAACCAGCAATAAGAATTCCACAGCACATCCCTCACCAGGGGAACACAAATAAAATTACACCACAGACAATACAATCAGTCATTGGCAATTTACCCGCAAAACGGGAACAAATTCCATTCTGGTTAGCTCAAAAAATTAGTCAGATAGAGGCAGTATTTCCTGATACTACACCTCATGACAAACACAGAATTCTGACTATATGTCTTCCAATAGGTATCGCACCAAATGTGGAGGACTGTGACACTTGGGGCACAGTCTTTGCTTCGATATACACAAAAACACATGGTGTTCCGTCTACGGCGGTTATACCAGACGTACTAAGACAGATTCAAAATGTATACGGTCCAGAGCCTGCTTTAAATCTAGGTATGAAATTACTGAAAGACTTTAAGCAAGTCTCGGCTATACTGTTAGCCAACATAAAAGGAGAAGCAGCATCTGTGGCGATCCGCCAAGAGTTGAAAGAAACAGATATAGCCGAACAACCTTCCGAACTTGCCAGAATAATTGAAAAATCCTATGAAGAATTAGGTGGAGATAGTTTGGGTGGGAAAGCACTAAAACCACAAATAACTGAAAATCCTGAAAGGAGCTTTATTAAAAATAATCTCATTACTACAAAAAAGAAGTGGGAGGGTAATAAACAAACTACTCCCAGAGAAAAACAGTTCCAGTCCAGAGGAAGGTCTCCCCAACGGAGAAATAAAAATCCAGAACGGTGGGGCAGGTCTCCACAACGGGAGCCCTCAGAAAAAAGATACAACCTTAGAAATAGGGATAATTTAAGAAAACCTGACAGATAACAAGATAATGATACACGTCCCTCTCGATCTTTTCAGACTTCCTCACAGAAATCGGAAAGAAGAGGACAGTCAGAACATAAAGAAGAGCGCGTCAAGTCCAAAGACAAGGAACCTGCTCATCAAAGTAAAAAATTACAATTTCCAAAAAAGTAGGTAGCCAGTATTAAAATAAAACATGCCGAGGAATCGGAGGACACAACTCATGAACGGAGAATGGGCCCAGACAATGCTAGACAGCGCAGCAGAAGTGACCATAGCTCGCAAGATCCTGATGAATCTTCTGGAGACAGTGGACACGAACTAATACATTCAAGTAGAAACTGCAGACACCAGAGTTAGTGTGCCCCATAAATTATATGAAATAACATTACGTATAGAAGGGGACAAAAGTAGGAAAATAAAAGGTCTCTTTTGGGAGAACCTATCTAAAGGCTATGATATCCTGCTAGCAGAGAAAGACTGGCCACCAGAGTTTGTCAGGGAGTGCCCACATGGCGAAGAAATGATTATGCCTGCCTTCTCAAATCACATTCCAATTCATAAAAAATACACATTTGCTAGAAAATGGGCAGTGGCCCAAGCCCCTGCACTATATAAAAATCATGTAGGATGGAATGAGGATTCTCCTCACCGTAAAATTCAGTTAAAAAATTAACCTACTGCACAGAGGCAGTATCCTGTTAAGCAAGAGGCTAAAAAACAAGTCAGGGAGATCTTAGATCAACTTGAATATCAGGGGGTGATTGAAACATGCACCTCACAAATGAACAATCCTTTGTTTCCTGTCTCCAAGCCAGACGATTCATATCGTTTAGTATTGGACTACAGACACCTAAACTCATGCTGCAAAACATTTGCAGTACAAAACTCACACAGTGCAGCACTAATGAATAACATTGTGCGCAAAAAATATAAAACAACATTAGATATTTCGAATGGTTTCTTCTGTCAAAACATAGCACCAGAAAGCAGGTATTTGACCGCTTTCTCAAGTATGGGGGCCCAAAGGCAATTCTGTCGTCTCCCACAGGGATTCAAGAACAGCCCAGGATTATTTTCAGCAAGGGTAACAGAATTACTACAAATGTATGATGATGAGGCATTATCCTATGTCGATGACATCTATCTTACAGACGATGACCTGGAGACACACTTGAAAAGAGTGAACACCATTATACTTGGGTTCGCATCTGAAGGGTACAAATTCAACTTCAAAAAGTCACAAATTGCCCAATACACTGTCCTATTTTTAGGATATGAATTATCAAGTGAAGGCAAAAGCCTAGCAGACAACTTCTTGGAGAAGTGTGCAGTACTCCAAGCTCCAAAAACGCTGAAAAACTTACAATCAACTCTAGGTTTCCTGAATTTCGGAAGAACTTATATTCTAAACTATGCAGAGAGGGTTAAACCTCTCTACGAATTAATAAAACCTGATTTGAAACCAATCAATTGGACTCAGAAACACACAAAAATTTTAAGATCAATACAAACAGACATGTTAACTAAAACAAAACTGCAAACACGCGCAAATGAACGCAACCTTGTAATCCGAGTCATCCTAGGAAGATGCGGATTTACGTACTTAACCTCTAATGAGGGAGAAACGGTACCAATAGCGTATAAATCACACTTGTACACACAAGCTGAAATAAAATTCAGTTCTACTGAAAAAATTCTGACTGTGGTTCAAACTGCTGTAGCAAAAGAAAGAGCCCTAGCCCAAGGGAAGAGCATATCTGTTTTAACAGCAGTATCAGCCCTTGAGGCAGTAACAAGACCAAGCATTCCGAATGCTAAAGCTTTAGATCCAAAATGGATACAATGGGAAAATTCTCTTGCTGCAACAGACGTGAAACACGCATTTGATCAGAAAATGAAAAAACTAGAAGATCTGGAATACGAACATGAATGTCCTCTGTCAATCGAAATTCTGCCTCTCGAACAATACACCAGTGTAATCTACACGGACAGATTTGCACAACACTACTTGTTGAAAAACAAATTTACAATGCAGCATGCGCGATTGTTAAAGGTCGCTGGTGCTTAGGTAAATTCAGACCGATGGCCACTAAAACTGAATCACTCAGAAACTGTACAGCTCAGCGAGCTGAAATAAGATTTTTAAAGATGGTGCTTGAGAATGCTGTTCGCGAATTCCCCACACAAAGAGTGTGCGATTCGTATTATTGCGTCAAGTCTTACAACGAATTCATGCAGACCTGGAGTAAAAACGGTTACAAAGATGAGACAGGTGTCACAATAAAGCATAAAAAACTTTGGGAACAAGTAGTTCTTTTACAGAAAGAACTACGAAAGACTCACGTGATACATACGCAGAGTCATCAACGTGATTGCGTTCACGTTGCAGGGAATTCATTGGCTAACAGTGCCAGAACGGCAGCGGTTCAACCGGCTTCCGTAGCTACAAAAAAGCATTCTAAAAAACAAATAGATGGAGAAACCATGCTGGCAGTAAAAGCCTCATTAAAAGGCGACTATGCAGCATTACCTCTCAACTATCCACTCGACAATAGATGCATAATTGATGCGAACTCCGTTCCTTTTGCTCGAATCCCTGGAGTGGGGGACAGAGTAATTCCAAACACGAACCGTAGGGCTTACTTGATTCAAGAAGCACACATGGGAATGGGTCTGAGGCACCAAGAGATCTTGAAATCTCTAATAGAATTACAATCACAATACTGGTGGCCGGGGATGAGCGTGCAAATTTATAACTTGGCAATGGATTGTCAGGACTGCAACAGAGATCGCAGTTGTGAACCGGACCAGACACCAGCCCAGACACCTCTATTAGATAGCATTAGGCTCTCTACACGCAGACATCCACAAGGAAAATGCGATCCCATAATAATTAAGATGAGATTCTTTTAGATGAGGCCTCAGCGCTCGGCTGACGCCAGAACTGTTATAAAAGATTTGTGAGTCTTTATCGGCACATACGCAATTGGCATGCTACATTTTGACCAGGGTCCTGCGTTTAGCTCGCAAGCTTACAAGGAGGCCATGGCCAGCTTGGGCATTGCATTGCGGTACTCTAGTCCATTCCATCCCGAAGGAAATGCAGTAGTGGAGAGAAAAAAACGTGACATAAAGCAATCTATAACAGCGAGGGTATTAGGTTCGGGTGACGGGTGGGTCAAACATCAACAAGTGTCCAACGTAGTCTTAATAATCTGCCAAGACATTCTCTTGAGGGAATCACTCCGTATGAACTTTTGTTTGGTACTAGAATGATAATCGAAGACCTCGATTGTCAGACTTCAGTGGTAGAACAAAAAACCTTTGATATCAAAGATCGTTTGGCTGTTTTATAGGACTTTAATTAAACGAGAAGAAGTCTAAGTAACACAAAACTAAAGCCAACGGCCACTGAAGAAAAACCACCTGTCCCAGCAAGACCTGTCTGGATTCCAAAGATTGGGGATCTGGTCAGAGAAAAGATCGCGATGAAGAAGGAATTTGGGCCTTCTTACAGAAAAGCAGTACCTGTCTTAGCTATCAGCGGAACAAGATCAGTAGTACTACCGCCCCTTGCTGGTAAAAAGGAGAACAGAGTTGTATCAATCGACCTGGTAAAACCACAATCATGTGGCCAATAATAAGTAGTAGGACCAGTGGACTCCCAAGAAGTAGCAGAAGACCAAACCTTGCTACAATTCAAGAGGTTCAAACTGAGAGACTAATCACATTTGATAAACCTGCAGTGAATAAAAAAGGACTATGCAACAAAGCCATGGAACTTGTGCCTCTTGAAACCCAAATTGCAACAGTCCGTCAAGAAACACAAATCTACAATGATGTAGCCTAGGACTACACAAATGCAAAGATTAATGAAAATCCGGAAGCAATTCCAACAATTGACATAACTGCATCTGGCTACTTCATCAATTTCGCTGACTTTTCTGAAGATCGAAGTGAACATGAAGAAACGCCAGCAACTAAAACTTTCAAAGAAAAAATGACTGAACTCTTTCATCAACTCAAAGAAACATATCTGATTTCACCATGGGTTGAATTATGGATTGTTTTAGGTGTACTTTTCCTCCTACTCTGACTCATTTTGGTTTTAAGCTTGGGAAGAATGATTGAAGGAAAATATAGTACAATGGACACAGCAAGTCAGAACATCAACTTGGTCCTAAAGCCTCACAGATCTTCTCACATTGAAAAAATAGAACTATCATCAGTAAACATCACAGCCATTCCTATACCTGGTGGTGTAGCATGGGACACTACTGTATATGACATATATGGCCCGGTTGAACTTTTGAGATATCCACATTAGTTTAAGGTTTCATTAAGTGTCTTTGTATCACCTAGTACTTTCTCTGATGATCGGGACTTTGAAAATATTAATAATATGATGTCAGATTTAGAAATGTCAGCAAAATTTATAGAACATGATTATTTAGAAGGCTCATCAAACTATGAAGAAATGTATTGCTTTAATCATTTTGGGCATCACTATTTGCTTAAATCTGCTAATCCTAGAAATGTTTTTATTTATAATCAATGGGAACATTGTCCAACACCGCCAAAAGGCAGTTCAAAAACAATTTATGAGAAATTGCCATACTTTTCAGGGTTTAACATCACTGATACAGAAACGTTTTATTTTAAAATGTTAAATAAGACAGGAATGAAAAACATGTTGACAAACACTAAATTGATATATTCCACAACATTTTATGAAAAAATGTCTACATTTGGTTTTGAATTTTGGAAAGACAACATTGAAACAAAAACCAATTGGGGTACAAAAGATTGGCAGGTACAAGGTCTAGAATCATTATTTAGAGCCTGCATGAACCCAGAACAAATAATGTTCCTGAATGACACCATTCAACAAACAACCTGTCTTGGCCTAGCCAAAATAAAGGACCTAAATAAACCATCTATACCAAAGCCCATACCTGATAGTAATAGCTCTACAGATGCGGAAATAGACGTATCCCATATTTTACAACAAAACAGAACTAATCCTGATTGAGGAAAATGGTTGATCTGGCCCACAGACACTAATAACTGTCAAGATAGATTCCTGAATAAAAGACAGGGGTTCAAACAGAACAGGCCAGACCCAAGATATACCCAGAGACAACATCCAGGGATAATTACAACATACAGTGTAGGGAAACTATGCCTCGAATGGCTACAAAAATACACACTGCCTGAAATTAAGCAACACTTGACTTTACTTAAAGAAGGTGCTGACTTGCGAGATTTCATATTGGGACCTCGCAAACAGCGTCAAAAATGTTTCATATACGCCAGTATATATGCTGCTTACAACGAAGCTTGGAAAGTAACGCAAATTGAAACTGCTGTAAAAATACGAGAAATTGATCGTATTCATTTGGAAAAATCACTGTCTGTAGTGGACAATGGGTTAACGACTCTGTCCTCCAGAATTTATTCACTGGACAGCATTGTATCATCTGCTATTGATATAATAGAACAGGATATGCTAATGTTAAAACATGGCCAGTCCCAATTGCGTTCTATTGTACAGTTAGGCTGGACGTTGCAAAACCTCCGTTCAGGCTACGCGCAATGGCGTCTAATCAACACAACGTCATTATTTTATTTCTTTAACCTTACTGATAAACAAATCTCTTTGGCACAAAAAGGAGCAGACTATACGGTGCTGAGCATTGAAAAACTAGAAAAAATGCCATTGACAGTCTCCAAAAGACCCGTCATTGAATGGATAATACATGGCACAATTACAATTCCGATAACGACTTTCCAGTTTCAATATTGCCAAAAGCATATACCAGCAGGCCTGTATGAAAGGTTGGGTAAAGGTTACATCAAGTCGACCTGGAATCTACCGTATACACATAAATGTTACAGTGGGGGGGGGAAAGAGGTGTTTCTTAGTGGTAATAACTGTAAAAATTCACTAAGCGGCACACTTCTGTGTCAAGGAATTAACTTGCATGGAGCCTGCAAAGGTTCATCAAATAACCTTTCATGCCACCTGCACGGCACCCCAGCTACACAGATAGAGCCTTTTTTCAGACAATTTTCCAACGGCAGTTACGTTATAATAAGTGACCGCACCTGTTGTGGCATGGTTCCAGGAAGGGCCTATCTCGTCAGTGTAACTTCCATGGTCACTTGCTGTATGCAAGTATTGTATCCAAACAGCAAAACAGACAAGGAGGCAACGATATGGCCTTCTCTGAATATCTCTTCTATTCGAATTGATACTTTAAGCAGAATGAAATCCATTTTTTTACAAACAACTGTGCCTTTAACCTCGTCTAGAGAGACGTATGATCTGCAAGTTGCAAGGAGAGCGGCAGAGATACATGCATTATTATCAACAAATTGCCCCGTGCATTTCGTAGAAATGTTAGGTCAAATTTTAAACATGTCTGATACCAGTGGCATCACACGTGTATTTAAGACAATTTTTTCGGGACTGTTAGCACCCTTTGAAGCAGTCCTGAGCATCTTCCCGAATTTTGTGCACTCTGTGTTTGTCGGCCTGCCTCTCATCTTGGGACTCGTAGCAGGAATTTTAGTTTTGTTCCTTCTGCTCCGATATGGCAAATCCAGCCACAAACAAAAGTCAGGCTACCATGGAAGAAACAATCCTTGCGATGAGATACCGAGAAAGAATAACTAAAGTACTCGGCTTGGCTCGACTAAGAGATCTGAATACTACCTGGTTTCTTTCATTCAGACCAATCTGGCAAGATTGCATCCTACCTGTTCTACGATGCCTGCTATGCGGAGAAGAATGCGTATTGGACGTCTGTCTCACACTAACATCAGCAGTACCTTTGGATATCGATACTTTGCTTGGTTCGGTAACGGCTCATGCAACGTGTTGTCCCCAGTGGCTACCTATTCTGATGACGGCATTCGTTGAGACCTCACCATTACGATTAGGTGATGGTGAGGTACGAGAGGAAAGCGGCACACATGTTCCACCTTCTGTGACCATTGCTGATCTGAACACCGATGACAGCAATGCCTCTCATATCTGCACTATTTCTACTTTTTCGGACTTGGTCCAACTTTCACCTACTGTTGTAGACAAATTCTTTGCCACCCTATCTGAGTTAATGTTCTCTCCTAACAACGAGAATAACTTTTGAGCACATAGCGTTCCTGAACTCTGAATTCGACCTTCAATTTGGAAAAACAGAAACTTCTAAAAAACTGAGGAACTATTATTTGCCCTGAAAGCGAAATTTGTTTTCCCCGTTCCCAAAATATTTACCTTTTTTTTGGCACATGATACTCTGCTTAAAGTAGAACTATTCTTAGAGAAAAAGATTTCTATTTTGAAACTCTAGAGACAATATTTTGATTCAGCCTCTAGCACATGTACAATCTTGTATAAATATGTGATGAAATGGTCTCGACCTTCTCTTCTGTATTAAGAGCCATATCATGAATGTAATTTTAGTGATTCATTCAGCCAATATTTAAACGTACTATATTTGCATTATCTGAATGATACCACTGCTTGAAAACGTACAGTATATTACTCATTTTTCGTGTATATACCATTTCAAATGCATTTTATGTATTTTGGGGTGGAATGGAAAACACATGCATAGTCATATGTTTAAAATTGCTTAGTATTTAGTAATGATGGACATTATACGTGGAGTGGGTGTTGTAAACGTATCTAGGACCCTATTTAAATATTCCCGATTTATGCCCTTATGTGGTTATAACAGAACATATCCTTATAAAGGCATAAGAATCATATCCATATTTAGTCATAGCCAATGCAGTCCAAATACGGCAAGGCGACTCCCATAGACTCCTAGAAAGCACAACGCGTTCTTAAACAAACCAAGCCTCCAGCAGCGTGGGAATTCCCCCTGCTTCTGTATTGATTTGTCCTAGAACTCCTGGAGTCCTGAAAGAACTGCGAGTTCTTAGTGACGTCTTATGTCCAACCTTACAGCAAACTCGGCACCTTCCAGGTATAAATATACCAACAGCTACCCTAGCAAACACACGGTGGTTTGGAGCAGATCAGCTATCTACTTGCCCGACGCCCTGCTGTGGCAAGTGCCGAAGGAAGCCGACCCTCCCATTGACGCACTGAGAGAGACGCTGTCTTTTCTCCTGCCAAGAAATCCAGCTCCAGTGTTTCCAGTCACCCTTGCGGGTTGCTGGGAGATCGAGTCCTGAGAGAGAGATACAAGACCTCCTTCATTCTATAACCAAGGTACGGAGCTGATTAGACCCTTAGAGGATTCTTGATTCAGATTCTTGGCAAAAACTATCTTAACTTAAACTGCAGCTCACTTACTCCTTCCCACGTACTAGGCTTAGGTTAGGTACACTGGGGTAGGCGTATCTTAGAAACACCAGTTGAGTACGTTTAGTCATGGTTTTATCTATGTATATATTTTATCTATTTTAGATACCGTATGGCTTAGAAACCATACCATGCTTTTACAGTATTATTTTATAATACTCCTTTTACTGTACGCACTTTACTTTATAACAAGTATTGCAATTGTGGCAACTCACTTCTCTTGCATGAGAAAGAAGACTGTTCAATAAATAACCACTTTTATTGAAAACGCCCGTCTCTCTATTTCTCTGCGCTTCTGGTGAAACTAAGTATGCACGATTGACTGAGTAAAATAGTTATCTATTGTTTCCGCGACTCTGGAGATATACTCCTTATTCTGGAGGGAGCAAAGTTGTCATGTTTATGCGGTTGTCAGAAACGAATCCCTTCTTGTCTATTCAGGAAAATTAACACCTTCTTGTTTACTCGAGAAAGTTTCTAGTGACCTCTGAGCTAGCTGGCATTCATAATTAAGTCTAACATATTCAATAGAGACCTAGTCGACCTAAGTCCTACGTCTAAACTATCGTTTATGTTATTCCAATGTGCAGAGTCTATTGGGAATATAGGAACTACACTACAATATCTTTGATACTTGCAAAGTATGCATGGATCCTGACCCATACACAGAGGCAGGCCATTGGTACTTTGGCAGTATATACAACATGCACATGAGAGGACACCTTTAATAAACATATATTATTCAGGCCTCAGGCAGTTTCTGCACATTGTGCACATAATGAGTAAAATATCCCAATCATTTTCCAACCACCCCTGACATCTATCTGTTTGGTTCTGCAGGGTACAGACAGGATCAACTCAACATTCTATCTTTCTGAGGTCAATAGATTGAGTACAATTAAACTGGGTAATTGTACAGCACTCAGAAAGTGCACTTAGAAATAACACCATAAAAATCTTAGGCTATTATGATGTTTCAGATGCTTGCATACAAGACATATATAAGAACCGTGCATACTGGTCATGCGTCTGAGGCTTTCAAACTATGAATATGTAATATGGCTGCACACTGTGCATATATCTGTGCATTTATGAGATGTTGGCACATTGTACATACATGACATTTGAATCTACTCAAGAGGTCACATTCTAATAGAGGTATGAGCTTCAGGCATCTTTCTGAATGACTTCAAGATCATCTACATCAAGCAGATGATAAAGAAATCAAACATCGATATCGCCAAAGAGGTCTGGAGTCTGTGCCCTATTACTGCTTGACCCCTCCACTGCCTGTGGACAGCCATTTGTCCCACAGCAGTACTTTGGCTATAAAACGGAAGTATTCAGGGAACCATCCTAGATTGTATCTACTCCTCAACATATGAAGAGCTTGGGAGGTAGATAATCTTAGTTCCACAGTACTCCTCAACTATATTCAACACCAAATCTGGAGTCCTGCAATACTCCATCATCTCTCGACTCCTCTGCAATGCCGGACCTCATCTGGCCATTCAATAAAACCTGTTACAACTACACAGTTGACACTTAGATAAACGGCAAGCTCAGGAGCCTGGCAAATGTAATCTCCTCTGGCTTAGATCAATCCCTTCAAGCAGTGGTCCAGCGGATCCCTCTGAAACTCAAACCATCAAAACTAAGGGCCTTATTATGATGGCGGACGGACTTGCGTCCGTCCGCCACCCCTGCGTAAGAGGGACCGTCTGCATGGGCAGCGGCGGTCCCTCCACGGCAATTAGGATGTGACCGCCACCCTGGCGGTCACATCCTGTATTTTTTACATTGCGGCGGGTGCTGCTTGAAGCAGCACCCGCCGCAATGTAAAAAATGAAAGCAGTGCATTTGCATGCACAAAGCAGCAGGCACCGCACGTTGCCTGCCGCTTCGTGCACGCAAAGGCAGGGGGGTACCTTAGGTACCCCCCATGTGCACCCCCGCCCCCCCTTCACCCAGGGGACCCGCTACGGGCCCGCGAGGTGAAGATCCACATGCTTTTCCTCGGCGGAGAATCCGCCGCGGAAAAGCATGTTTGCACAGCCATCCTAATATGTCTGGCGGTGTCTGAGAGACACCGCCACCATATTAGGCCTTTTCTGCCGCGGTTGTAAGTCAACCGCGGCGGAAAAGCGGCAGACAGAAACCAGGACCCACCAGCCATCCTAATGTGGTGGTGGGTCTTTGGTGGATCCGCAGAGGATTTTCCGCATCCTCCGGGCCGGCAGTGGCTTCCTCCGGCCCGGAGGATGCGGAAAATCCTCCATCGTAATGTGCCCCTTAGATCCTTCCCTGCAGAAACTGGGACAATTACCACACTACGGCCTTGAGAACCCAGGCATAAACTGCTTCCAAAAACAATTAAGAAACTTGGGAGTAAGCATGGGCACTGACCAATCATTCATGCTGCAAGAAAAACAAGGTGTCAAAAGTGTGTTCTCATCATTTCAACTCTGCAGCATTTTCTCTCTTCTAGGTTTTCCTCATAAAGTCCACTGTGCTAACACTGTTGTAACTTGACAATAAGGCTTGGGGGCTTTAACGTGGCTCCCCATTCACCATTTAAGAAGAAAACGGAGAATTTAGAATGTAGCTACCTGACAACTACAGCTCTATGCTTTACCTACAGGGCTATCTCCTGCACTGGCACTCCTCAATCCATGTGAAATTTATGAGGTACATGCAAAAGAGCAGTCTACACTCAAGACTGATACTCTCAGTGTCTCTTACACTTTTCAAGGAAAAGTGTATTGGCTGTACAT
Source organism: Lissotriton helveticus (assembly GCF_964261635.1). Taxonomy (NCBI): domain Eukaryota; kingdom Metazoa; phylum Chordata; class Amphibia; order Caudata; family Salamandridae; genus Lissotriton; species Lissotriton helveticus. The sequence continues at coordinate 24,395,395 of NC_136064.1, forward strand.
CCTTGTTTGTTCAAACCTCAATACTAGCTGCTGGCATAGAATAGAGATACCTACAATTCGGGAAGGCAGTAAAGAAATCTGTATTCTGAAATTATGCCCCGCCCCCTTATTGTAAACACCATAACACGAATACCAGACTGTGATTACCTCATCAAAGGAAGAAATAGAAGGGCACACATGAATATCTCTCAACCGCCCTCTTCGCTCCCTGATAAAGCACAACTACAAGTTTGCCAAAGTCAGTACCCTTCTGGTCCACATCCACAATAGCAAAACTCTTCGGACCACACTATAAACTCACACTCTACCAACGTAGCAGATAAAACAGAGTCATGAGTTGAAATCCCGGCAAAGCTGACTCAGCCTTCAAGTTTCTGAGGCCAGTGAACAGTGTAATAGGAACACTTGCTATTCACAATGCTGAGGGTCTGGTATACATTGCCATATAAACAAGTTTCTAATATTATTTCTATTGAGAGATAGTTTACGTCTGCAACAAGGGTTAAAAATAAATGTACACAGTATTCACCCTTGAAAATGAATCAACATATTTTAGCAATGTAAAATGGTCCTTTGGACCCCACTCTTGTATCAGGATCTGACATCCAATCTATATTCACAAGTATTGGATTAATATGGGGGTATGACTTTGCCTGGATGCAGAATGGCCGCACTCTAAGTGGGCTCTGCCGGCTGAGCCACTGTAATGTGTTCCTCATTATCTAATATGTATATGGTTGTACCTTTTCCATTTCTATTACTGTGATTTGTAATGTATGCTCCATTGCGCGCACCTTGTCAGAATGTATTCCTTTAAAGGTGCATCGCTCGTGGTGTCTGTTTGCCAAAGGACTCCAACTGCTGAATCAGGCATTCAGCAGTTGGACATCCTGCATAACAGTTGTGCTCAGTGATACTGCTGTTATCTTGAGAAGAATAAACACATTTGTTTTATAAAGCTTCCTGCTTCGTCTACTTCAATTACTTGATCTTATGAAGAAAGGATCTTCACATTCACAAAACGGCTAATCACCAACTTTTGCACAGAATTTGATTAAAGGAATTGAAGCTTTACCTTCAAGGAGAAATTGATCCTATCATCTTTAAAGACATTACGGTGAAAATGACCTGCGGAACGAATGGGAGGTGAATTTTGAATAGTTTTCCGAAAATCCAGCAATTGGTTGAAGCAACGTCATTCATGACGAGGAGACCAACGTCACAGTGATGATCTCGTGCAGGATCAGGAAACGTAAGAGCACCTCATCACACACGTTTACGTGATCACGCTCCCGGCGGCCATTTTCTTTCACCTAAACAAACCGTTTCCATAACAACGGCACGACGATCATCATAAACAGGAAAGCAACGCGTAGAAAAGGAATTCATCGACGATACACACGTCTATGTGTACTTTCTTTCACCACAACAAAGTGCTTTCATTACAACAGCACAACAATCATTATAAAGAAGAAAGCAACACATAGACAAGGATATCATCGACGACACACACGTCGATGTGTATTATAAAAAAAATAAGTATATAGCGAATTAATTTAAACAAAGGTGAAGAAGGAAAGAAAAAGAAATATTACCGGAAGACTGAAAATAAGTAAGGTACACTTGTTTGTTTATATTTATATATTTTTATTTTTAAAAAAAGAGAAAGGGATTTATTTCACAATAACTTTATATATATATTATAAATTGATATAAAGTAAAATGGGCACAAATCAACAAATTGTTAACTTAAATCATTTTCTTCCTGTACCAGGCAAACCCAAAGAGACATGGAAAATGTGGTTTAAAAGCTTTGAGAGTTATCTGATAGCAATAGATGCAGATGATTATTAAGCAAAAAGAAAGTTAGCTATTTTATACAGTCATTTGGGGAGTGCTGGGCATCAGATTTTTGATAACCTTCCGGCTTCTATCCCTCCACCTGGAAATGGTGATGGATGGAATGTTTTTACTGATGCTGTGCAGAGACTAAATAAGAAGTTCATAGAACAACCCAGTGTTATGTTAGAACGATACAACTTCATGAAAAGAAAACAAACAAAATGAAACAGTGGAGGAATTTATATCTGCACTCAGAAATTTAGCTGCAGATTTCAACTTTGGAGCATATTTAGATACTGTGATCAGAGATCAATTTGTTTATAAGTGCTTTCATAAAAGAAATGCAAGAAAGAATTCTAATTTGCCGTGATCCATCCCTTTCAGAAGTCTTTGACATGGCAAAAAGCATAGAAAGATCTATTGTTTTATCAAAATGTATTGCGGAGGAAAGTATTTCATCTATGCAAAATGACATGCACGTTAATGCTATTTATTCAAAACACAAATTTGTCAAACCATTCCAAAGAAAAACTATTTACTCGTGCTACAGATGTGGATCAAGAGCACACCTTGGGAACAGTCCGGTTTTTCTTGCTTTAGGATAAAAGTGTACAATTTGTCACAAAATTGGACACTTTCACACTGTCTGTAGAAACAAACGAGCAATTCAAGTTAGTGCCATAACTTCAATGGAAAATGTTGACGTTGATATTTCATCTCTCGAATCTCCTTTAGAGAACCTTAACATTAACACTGTTGAAATTAATGCATTGGATGTATCCTCATATATTTTACCAGAAAAAATTATACTTTCTATTGATTCAATAGAAACATCACCTGGCATTAATCGTGCAAAGGATCCAACTTGTGAAGTTATAATTGATCATTATTCATTTGATATGATGGCAGATTCAGGGGCACCTGTAACCATTATTTCTGATGTTTTGTTCAATCTTCATTGGTCTTCTCATGTGCATTTACAACCTTTAGACATCATTCCAAAAGCTTATGGTGGTAAGGATATAGATATGCTGGGACATTTTGTAACAAATGTCTCATGTCTAGGTAGATGCATAAAAACAAAGGTTTACATAGCCATTGAAGGAAAGAGCATCGTTGGTTGGCAAGATCTTGCGAGAATGGGCCTTAAATTAGTCCCAGGTTTGGATTGTCCTGTTCAGATTAACAATGTCTCCATTTCTCTTGTGACCAATAGTGAAAAAACAGTGATTGACTACATTATTTCTGTTTTTTCCAGAAGTTTTTAATGACTCAGTTGGAAAAATCAGAAATTTTGAATATCTCATTAGGTTAAAACCAAATGCCATTCCTGCCATTCATAAGTTGAGAAATATACCTCTTAATGTAAGAGCTGATTTAAAAAAAGTTTTAGACAAGATGGTGTCTGAAGGCATAATTGAATCAACAGATTACTCACTATGGGTCAGTCAATTGTAGTGGTTAAAAAAGAGATTCCAGCATTTGTCTATGTGCTGATATTCGCTCTTTGAATCAAAATATAATTATTGATTGCCACCCATTACGGAAAATTCAAGATTTACTCACTGGCATTTCTGGTTCAAAGTTTTTCACTCTTCTTGACCTCAGAAGTGCTTACCATCAAATTCCATTCTCTTAGTGTTCTTTACAACTCACTACATTTATCACTCCTTTTGGAGCATTTAAGTATTTTAGACTCCCGTTTGGATTGGCCTCAGCGGCTCGTGTCTTTCAGAAATTTATGGACACTTTATTGCATAATATTGATTGTGTTCAGGCCTATCAAGACGACATATTAATATACTCAAAGAGTATTGTCACGCTTCAAAGATGTTGGGGTAACTCTAGGAAAAAACAAATGTAAATTTTTCGCAAAAGAGGTGGATTATCTTGGACATTCAATATCAGCAGAGGGAATTAAGCCCAAGTATTCTCTTACTCAAGCCATATCAAATGTTCCCATTCCTAAGGATAAAGACTCTTTAAAGTCCTTTCTAGGCTTTTTTTTTTTTGCCCTCATTAGCCACAAAATCGATCCAGAGATGCTCCAACCATGAGATCCAGTCTCCACTATAACATCCGGAAGCCAATAAATGGTCTTCTAGTACCCAGAAGGGCAGACAAGGAATCTCAGGCAATGAAGGGCCTCGCACGATCTATCTCCATTCAAGCCATTTATTGGCAAGTAGGTCCATCAACGGTATGTATTGCGGTGCCTCCCACTGGACAAGGAGATTTAGGCCCAATCATCGGACCCGGGAAAAAAAAAAAAACCCGGGTTGACTAATTACACCTTCTCCACTCAATCAAGAAGTCTCAGAATCTCACAGCACGAGGGCTGCATCTTCTAGTTAAGTCTACCTTCGATGTTACAAATAGTGATGACAGCCACCCTGCGTGCGTTGGAGAGTTCATACTGACCCAATTCTTACAGATTTCTCTTCTCGCTAATAGAATAGCAAAAAATAGAAATTCTCTTTCTAGCCCCTTGATGTTCTCGTTTAGTCCGAAGATGACTAAAGACCATGACAGTGGAATAGAAATTCTGAGGATTGATTCGAGCGATGCCTTGATTTCTTGCCAATAGATAGCGTTGTTCGGACACTCCCAGAACATGTGTAGGTCTGAAGCTTCTGGGAAAGAGCACTTGCTACAGCACTTCCCGGGTTGAAATTTCGAGAGCCTCTTGGGGGAGTAGTACGCCCGGTGTAATGTATAAAAATGATTACGCCTCAGCCATACTGGCTTAATGATTTTGTAAAGGAGGGAAAAAGATTCCTCCCATGTGATCTCAACCTGGGGTTCTCCCTCTTCTCCCCACAATTTTGCTGGCAGATTAAGGTCGCCCTCTCCATCCTCTATGATATTCCAATAGAAGAGTGCGACCTCCTTCCTTCCCACGGGTTTCTCCACTAAGTTGTTTTCTAGAAGGCTATATTCACCCATTATTGCCTTATTCTTTGTTTGAGTTCGAAGCCAGCTAGCCAGTTGTATATATGCTAACCAGGAGGATGGTGTTATTACCCTGAGCTTGAATATTTCCCAATTCACGAGAGATCCTTCTACCACTAATTCTCCCCACCGTGTTATACCTGCGTCCAATAGGACCTTTTTGACTGTGTTGGAGTGCTGTGGTGAGAGCCCAGGTAATTCCCAAATCGGTGCATGGTTGGAGAGATACCCTATCCCTGCCTTAGATTTAATTTTAGTCCATTCTTTTATGGGGCCCAGTAATGACTTTAGTCTGACCTTCTTGAAAAATTTCTGGTGGCCGAACTTAAATAAAAGGCCATTCAATGGGAGATCAGAGCCCAGTATCATTGCCTTATACATATTGCCATTTGCGTTGTCCAAGGGGATCTTAAGTAGCATCCTAAAATGAGTCAAGTGGAATGCCCAGGCGTAGTATTCTAAGTCTGGCAAGGCAAGCCCCCCTTTCTCCCTTCTCCTCCTCAGTTTCCTCCACGCTAATCTACTTGACTTATAGCCCCAGATAAATGAGTTAATATTTTGTTGGCATTTTACAAGTTGTTTGTTTGTTTGGTTTCAAAAACTAGTGGGATGTATGAATGTATATTTGGGGAGAATACTCATTTTTACCAGATTGGTTCTCCCGAAGATGGTAAGTGGGAGCAAGGACCAGGATTTCATCAAGATTTTTGATTCACGTGAGATCCGGTCTAGGTTATTTTGAGCTAGGTGATCCAAGTCTTTGGTAACTGTTATTCCCAGGTATCTCATTGAGACTTTTACCAGAAGTTGGAGATTTGTAATATTCCAGGCCATTATTTCCGTCTTCCCAGCATTTATTTCATACCCAGAGAATTTCCCAAATTCCTCCGCCTTCTTTATGACCGTTGGAAATGCCAGGGCCGGATCTGTTGTATAAATGAGGATATCGTCGGCATATAGACCGACTTTCTTCTCCCATCCAAAAAAAGAGAAGTGCGGGATGTTAATATCCTCTCTTATGGACTGCGCAAATGGCTCTACATACAAATTAAAAAGGAGGGGGGAAAGGGGACACCCCTGCCTTGTCCCTCTACTGATTTTAAAAGGGTGTGTTCGCGTACCATTAACTAACAGACAGGCTCTGGGGTTGTTATATAGTAGTCCTATGACTCTACAAAATTTTTGGCCAAGTTGAAATGTAACCATTGTGGTGTTTAAATATGCCCAGTTGACCCTGTCAAAGGCTTTTGTGGCATCAAGTGTCATGGTAGCAAGGGGCAAGGAAAAGGTTGAAGCGATGTCAGCGGCCCCTATTAAATCATATGTTAGGTCAGCCAGTTGTCGACCTCTAATAAACCCCTTTTGGTCGCGATGGATAATTGATCCAATCTCGCTACCCAATTGTGCGGCCAAAATTGACGTAAAGATTTTATAGTCATTATTGAGGAGCGAGATTGGACGGTATGATCCACACTCAGCTGGGTCTTTACCTGCTTTTAATATTAGGGCTATATTTGCTTCCCCCCAGGAACTAGGTGGTATCTCGCCTTTTATTAATATATTGTTAAATAGGGTCGTGAGGACTGGGGTAAGAGTAGAATTAAGTACCCGAAATAGTTCTCCTGGGAGACCATCCGGCCCTGCAGCCTTCCCGTGTTTTAATTGTTTAATAGCCTTTTCTACCTCCATTTCTGTTATTTCTTTATCGAGGTTTTCTCCCTGTGACCGGTTTAGATTTGGTAAAGTTATTTTATCAAGCCATTCAGAACTTTCCTCAAGATTCGTGTTAATCTCTTCTGTGTAGATATTTCGAAAGAAGTCCCTAAAGGCTTCCCCGATGTCAACATCCTTCGTCCTATTGACCACTTCTCCAGCTACTCTCACCTCTTTAATATGATTTCTAGTCTGGTCAGCTTTTATTTTCCAGGCTAGCAGTTTCCCAGCAGATTTGCCGTATTCAAAGTTCGAGAGTTTGCTGGCCTGTCATCTTTTCTTCAGTCTTTCCTGCAGCAAGGTATCTAGTTTACTTTTTAATTCATTTTTCTCCTCTTGATTATCTGAGGGAACTTGATCTGCCGACTCCAAACGAGTCAGATCTTGCTCTATTGTTAGTATTGCTTCTCTATATTTCTTTTTCCTATAAGAAGCCCTATTAGTAATACAGCCCCTTATATAAGCCTTCCAGGCATTCCATACATTAACCAGAGAAGTAGAGCCTATATTCCACTCTAAGAAGGAGGCGGTTTCCCGTATAAGATGTTCTCTCTCCTCTTCCTCTAATATTAAAGTTAGGACAAAAGACCAAGATGCATGAGTAATTTCCTGCTCTGATTTCAGCGAGAAGAAAATCGCAGAGTGATCTGATAGGTGCAAAGGTAAGTATGTTAAGTTTTTAATCTGATCTTTAAAAGACAGGCTAAACAGGGCATAATCAATTCGTGATTTATGCTTGTACTTATAGTTGTGAAAGGAAACTCCCATGGTTTCCCCAGCCCTTTGTCTCCAAAGATCTTGTAGCCCAAGGTTTGACATGCAGCACCGGAGCGTGTCCCTCATGTTACTTTGCACTACAGCTCTGGAGCTGGGAGATTTGTCTAGTTTCGGATCTAACACTAGATTGAAGTCACCCATCCATATTATGGGGTCAGAGCAAGTGATCAGATGGTTCTGTAATATGTTTAGGTAAGAGGAGTCGTCCTGATTGGGGCCATAATAACTAACAATAGTGAGATGCCTTGAGTACAGTTGGACATTGACTATCAGCCATCTACCACTCGCGTCTGTTTTCCAGCCTGTGATCTGAGCCCTTACTCCTTTTTTTAAAATAATGGCAGTCCCGCGAATACTGGCATTATGATCAGTACTTACGAACTTATCAACCCACTTTGAATTCTTTAATATATCCGTGATTTCCTGTTTGTTTAGATGTGTCTCCTGGATCGCCATGATCTGCGCGGGCGAATCTCTAAGGTACTGTATTATTCTATGCCTTCTTGCCCTTACTCGCAGACCATTGATGTTTTCAGAATAAAAAATTTATATCTATCATCTTATTTTATCATCCCACTGCACTAGTGCCAGACTGTGGTTATACTGTGACCTTGGATCTGTGATTGTTAGAATTATAAAAATTGGCTTTTGAGAACTTTTTTTTTGTGCCTTCCCCCCCCCCACCCACCCCTGGAAACCCCCCCCAACTTACTCTGGCTTGGTGTCTTGCCAGATTGTCGTTCCCCGACGTGCTTCCATCTAACGCCCTCGCTTTCACCTTATTCGGTCGAATTAGTCCAGATTTTTATTTGTTTATTTTATTTTATTTTTTATTTTTATAGGTACTGAGAGTACGATTTTGTTAAATTCTAGCTATGTTACATATTTTATATATCTAGGACCCTCCTTAAATTGCGAAAGTATGATGAGGCATAGGTCATGGGAAGAATTGGTCTTGCACGGATCTTGCACGGGATACCTTATCGACAGGGGGTAACCCAATAATAGAATTTTATTAATTTTCTCCCTTTTTTTTTTCCCCCTTATCCTCCCCGTGCCCAAAATTATTATTATTTTTTTTTTTGCCCCCCCCTTCCCATCTTTTATCTAACCCCTATATTGAAAAAGAAAAAAAGGAAAGGAGTTTTTTTTCCAAATTGCTCACTGCTTCTTCCCCCATTATTATTATTTTTTTTTTTGGCTTTACTTCTTATTTCTGTCCCTTATATTTTCCTTCCCTCAATTGCTAGCTACTGCTGCTCCTGGGCGTCAATGGGACTTTGCAGCTTCCCCGATGGAGACTAATAGCTCATCCGCTTCAAAGGGAGTCTTAATGTTATGCATTTTATTATTGTACATAACCCTTAAGAAGGCGGGAAATCGCATCTGCACGATAGCTCCTAAACCTCTAAATTTCTCCATCCGCTGGCCCAGTTCCCATTGCCTATCCAAAGTAGTTTTGGATAAGTCAGATCTAACTTCAAAAGGGAAGTCCGAGGTTTTTAGGGTCTTGATTTTGAGTGCTGAATTTAGTATCTTTTCTTTCAATGAGTAAGTTAGGAAGTTCACCAAAATTTTTCTGGTTTTAGTTCTGCTTGGGTTGAGGCGAAAGGGGTCACGGTGAACTCTCTGTATGTCAGACTCCAGATCGGACACAGATTCTTCCAGGTTAAGGGAGTCTTTAAGTATGGTTGCCACAAAGTTCCTGATCTCTCCTCCCTCTTTCCCCTCTGGGATTTTTAGCAGTCTCAGGTTGTTCCTTCTTGAAAAATTTTTAAGGGACTCTTTTCGCAGGGTCTGGATCTTAATTTCTGCATGGTCCAATTTTGCTTTGAGTTCGCCAACCGTGTCTTCTAGGCTTCCGGTTCTCAAAAAGAGCCCATCTACCTTGATCTCTAGGTTCTCACACATTGAAAGAATCTCTGACTGATTCTGTCTTGATTCTTCAAAGCATTTTTTAGACTCCTCAAACCCATTCCTGATCTCCTTCCTCATACTGATAAGTATATGTTGAAGGGAGTCTTCACTCCCTCCACTCCCCCCAGCACACAAATCCGGATCTTTAGCTGCTCCTTCTGTCTCAGTTAAGTTATCTGCTTGATGATCTGCAGGAGCCGCCGTGGTTACAGTCTGCTCCGCTGAGTCTCCCATCACTTCACCACCAGCCTGTGCCTGTACCTCCAACCCAGTTACCTCCTCCTCTACTGCCCCCCGAGGTTACTGTATACGTGTGTAGTGTCAAGAACTTCCACTTGGGTAGGTGCGATTGGCGTATTAATGGGACTTTGAAGCTCTTGATTTATATTAAGAACCTGGGGCAGGACCTTAAAGTAGGACTTTAGTGAGGGTGTAATCCGTGGGGCCTTAATCTTTTTGGAATTACCCTTATTCTGACTCTCCTTATGGGGTAGTTCCTTAGGGCTGATATATAGTGGCTGATGTCTCTTACCCCTTCTCAGTGTCCTTTGGGACAAAGGTTGCGCTCCTTCAAGCTCAACTTCTGTGTCTGATTCTGTAGCTTTTTGATTCTCTAAATTTCTTTGGGGTTCTTGTGGCTGTCCTATACCCCCAAGTTTCCCAGAGACACTTAAGTCTTTATCTTTGTTGCAGCCTTTCCCTTTCCCCTTCGCCTTTCGCTTCCCCAAGGTCACAGCGTTTACTACCCCCGAGATCTCTACCTGAGGAGGTACTTTGCTGTTTGTCTGATCAGGAGCTAAATAGAGAGGGGCTTGTAAATTTCCCTTAAAGCTGAACAGGTTAGGTGTAAAAGCTGGATAAAACCCCTTCTCAATATCTTGCGCTGAGCTAGAGCCTTGGTTATCTATGGAGCCTGAGTCTGATGTAGACTGTACTTCTCCCTTTAGCAAGCACCCCTCCCGCTGACCCCCCTTACCGCACCGTGTATTCGCTGCCAGCGAAATTGCTCTACTCGAGAAGACGCTATGTGTGGCAGCCCTTCGAGTTTTCCGCAGCTCCACGGCTGCGTCTCTCCAGCGGTAGGGCGCGGGAAGGAGAGCCCGCCCCCAACACATCGACGGCTCCGACCGCGACTGCAGTGCTCTATGGACGCCGGCGTCTCCAAGGTTAGGCTCGACTCAGCCTGCAGCCGCCGCTCTGCTCCCAATCCGCTGCCGCTCAGCTTCAGCTCCCAATCCGTCGAATCGTGCGGGTCCTAACTCGGATTTCCGACCTCAAACCTCCGCCATGCCGAATAACCAGCGACCGATATGTTGTCAGTCAAACCGGAGCATCTAAACTGGAGCTCCGTCGGGAACGAGCGCACCGCATTAACAAGCGGCCGCCATGTTTCCCCGATCGACTCCCGTTTGGATTGGCCTCAGCGGCTAGTGTCTTTCAGAAATGTATGGACACTTTATTGCATAATATTGATTGTGTTCAGGCCTATCAAGACGACATATTAATATACTCAAAGAGTATTGTCACGCTTCAAAGATGTTGGGGTAACTCTAGGAAAAAACAAATGTAAATTTTTCGCAAAAGAGGTGGATTATCTTGGACATTCAATATCAGCAGAGGGAATTAAGCCCAAGTATTCTCTTACTCAAGCCATATCAAATGTTCCCATTCCTAAGGATAAAGACTCTTTAAAGTCCTTTCTAGGCTTAACGGAATACTATTCTAGGTTTATTCAAAGTTTCTCACAATTAGTTCAACCTTTACGTGCACTTTTAAAAAAAGATGTGACGTTTTTGTGGTCTCAAGAAACAGAATTTGCATTCAATATTGTTTAAAAAGTCATAATAGAAGCATCTGCTTTGTCCTCCTTCACCCCTAGATTAAAATGCACTATTTCTGTTGATGCTAGCCAGAAGGGGCTGGGTGCGGTGCTTTGTCAATGGAATGGTGCAAAAGAGAACACCATTGGTTTTGCATTAAGATCTCTCAGTGGTGCAGAATCTAACTACAGTACCATTGAGAGAGAAGCCCTTGCCTGCTCTTGGGCGGTAGAAAAATTTAAAACTTACATTTGAGGTTCCTATTTTATACTCCTCAGTGATCACAAGCCCCTATTACATCTTCTTAATGGAAATGGGACGGGAAAGGCATCGGCAAGACTTGTCAGAATTCTATCAAGACTACATGAATATTATTTCACAATACGACACATTTCTGGAGGTAATAATTTAAGGGCCGATGCTCTTTCTAGATTACCTTTAGAAAATGATGCAAAAGATAAAAATGTTGATGATATAGAATGTGTTGTTGCCTCTTTAAAGGAGTTATTTTTTTCTCCTTTTTCTATTTCTTAATCTGATTGGGATAAAGGTTATTCTGATGATTCAACCTTAATGGCAGTTAAAAACATGATCATTTCAGGTTGGCCGAAAGAACATTCTCTTCCTGCCTCTCTGAAATCTTATGCTCAAGTTTCGGATGACCTATCCATCATAAATGATGTGAACTTTAGGGGAGATCAATGTGTCCCTCCTTCTAAGATTCACAATACACTTTTTCTTGCAGCACATCAAGGTCACTTAGGTGTTGGAGGCACATTAAGAAAGTTGAAAGAGCACTTTTGGTGGCCAGCTCTTGACAAAGATGTAGCACTTTGGATTAATAGTTCTGATACCTGCTTAGTGTCAGATAAACACTGGAAAACTTCTCAACTTCCTTTACACATTGTTCCTTTACCAGAGGAGGCTTGGGATAAATTAGTCATTGATTTTGCACGGCCATTTGAAGTTTTGCCACATGATAAACGATATATTATTACACTCATTAACTATCACTCTAAATGGGTTGATTTTGAATTTTGTGAAAGTCCTAATTCGCTTTCAGTTGTAAATTTCTTTAGTATAGTTTTTCTCACAGAGGGTTCTCCAAAAGAAATTTTAAGTGATAATGCATCTCATTTTTGCTCTTCTGTTGTGCAAGAATTTTTGAAATTACATGATATCAATCACCTTAGGGTGGCACTCCATTCTCCTTCATCTAATGGTTTAATTGAGAGGATGAATAGGTTCATCAAGGAGGGCATACAAACCGCTATTTCATGTAATGTAGATGTAGAAGATTTTCTTTAAAAAAAAGGTGTAGTCGTATTTGGTTACTCCACATTCCACAACAGACATTGTAGTGTGTTTATCTAGGTACCTGAATCGATATTCCTATTCTTTGCCCTTGTCCGGTTATAAATCAATAATATCCCTACAACGGCATAGAAACCCTTTTCATAATTCAGTCATAGCGCATGCTGTCACATTAAGCAAGCCTATTCCTCCAGCCCCCTGGAAAGCACACCGAGTTCTTAAACAAATCCAAGCCTCCAGCAACCTGGGAAATCCCCGCTGCTTTGTTTTGATTTCGTCCGAGAACTCCTGTACAGCACTGTAAGAACGACCAGTTCTTAGTGACATCTTTATTGACGTCTTATGTCCAGCCTTACGTCAAACCCGGCACCTTTCAGGTATAAATATACCAACGTTGCCTTAAGCAAACACACGGTGGTAATCCTGGAGCAGAGCAGCTATCTACTTCCGAAGAGCCCAGCTGATGCGAGAGCCCACAGACGCTGCCCCTCCCTTTTGACGCGCTGAGAAAGACGCTGTCTTTTCTCCTGCCGAGAAATCCAGCCTCCGGCGTTTCCAGCCTACCCTTGCGGGTGACTGGGATACCGAGTCCTGAGAGAGAGATACCAGCCCTCCTGCCTTCTAATACCCAGGTACTGAACTGACTAAACCCTTACAGAGAATTCTTGAGTCAGATTCTTGACAAAACAAACTTAACTTAAACTGCTACTTACTTACTCCTTCCCACGTATTAGGCTTAGGTCAGGTACACCGGGGTAGGCGTAGTTAGAAGCACCAGTTGAGTACGATTAGTCAATGTATATATGTATGGATCTATTTTATCCATTTTAAAGTATCATATGGCTAAGAAACCATATCCATGCTTTTACAGTATTATTTCATCATCCTGCTTTTACTGTATGCACTTTACTGAACTATAAGTATTGCAATTGTAGCAATTCATTTCTCTTGTATGAGGAAAGAGACTGCTCAATAAATAACACCTTTTATTGAAAACGCCCGTCTCTCTTTTTCTCTGCAATCTGGTGAAACTAAGTACGCACTTATTGACTGAGTGAAATAGCTGTCTTTTGTTTTCACACGACTCTAGAGATATACTCTTATTCAGGGAGAGCAAAGTTGTCATGTTTTATGGTTGTCAGAAACTAAATCCCTTCTTGTCTATCCAGGGAGGTTAAACTCCTCCTCGCTTATTCGAGAAAGTTTCTAGTGAACTCTGAGCTAGCTGGCAAACACTTAAGTCTAATATAGTCAGTAGAGACCTAGTTAACCTCAGTCCTACATCTACACTACTGAAGATATTATTCCAATGCGCAGAGCCTATTGGGACTATAGGAACTACACTACAACATTTCACCTTTCAGATTACTCAAGAAAAGAAATCCTAATGGTAATATATGTCCATCATGGATCAAAGGTCTTGGTAAAAACATTGAGTCGTGTCTAGCTTGTCATGACAAAGATATTGTAAAGAAAAATGTTTTCAATCAACAAAAGATTAAACAGAAACACTTTGATTCTAACATCAATCCTGTTTTACATACTTTTAGGGTTGGTGATTGGGTCATGATCAAGACTCCTAACAGGGTCAAGAAAGGAATGTCTAAGTTTTCCCTTCCTACTCAGGTTCTTAAAGTTTCTAAGGGTTCTCTTTTCCTTGATAAAAAGGGATGGTGGAACAAGTGAGTAAGAGTCAAACTTACTCCAGAACAAGCCGACAGAGATTTAGAACTGAACACTTTGCTGACTGTTCTTTTTGTTCCTATTTTCCTTTGGGATCCCCTTCAGATAATCTTTTACAACCTTGTGCACAAGTCATACAAACTTCAACTGATAATTCTTTTCATTGTAATGCCCCTAATATTAACTCCCAATTAATTTCCAGTCCTTCCACTTCTTCTGCTTCAACTTCAAGCAGAGCTCATAGAAATTGCTCATTTCCTTCACGATTTAAAGATTTCTATTTATCTTAATTGTCATTTTATTTTATTTGTTGTTCTTCACTTTTCAATTGTTTGTAAAAAGGGAGATGATGTAATGTGTTCCTCAATATCTAATATGTATATGGTTGCACCTTTTCCATTTCTATTTCCAGTATGCTCCACGGCGCGCACCTTATCAGAATGTATTCCTTTAAAGGTGCATCGCTTGTGGTGTCTGTTTGCCAAAGGACTCCAACTGCTGAATCAGGCATCCAGCAGTTGGACATCCTGCAGAACAGTTGTGCTGCAGTGATACTGCTGTTATCTTGAGAAGAATATACCCATTTATTTTATAAAGCTTCCTGCTTCGTCTACTTCAATTACTTGGTCTTATGAAGAAAGGTTCTTCACACCCACACAATCCGGCATAATCCTGCATACAGAGGGGCCTAAACAGAGCTCCCGAAACTGGACTGTCCTTTACTACATCGCCGAAGCTAGCGGTGATCTCTTTCCACCCTGGATTGCGCCAGAGGTAGACTGATGACCCAGAGCGCTGCGGTCTACCACTTGCCTCCCGATATCGGCTGCCGGGAGGACCGCGAGTAAGGAGATGGCTGAGTGGAGACCTGAACCGCCAAAAATGCTTGTTGCCACCACTGGGCTTTGTTGAAAGAGATGGGGGCTGGGGCCATCTCCGAAGTGTTGCGGAGCACACCCCCCAGGCCATGTGACCTGGCGAGAGATCTGACGGCTGGGCCTGGCCTCCAAGCGCTCAGGGCTACTGACTGCCCCCGAGAAGAGGCACTGCGTGGAGCCTGGAGGCTGGGCTTGAATCCATGTGGCTGAAGCTGCGAGACGCCCATACGGGGGAGACGAGGCGTGAGGCCTGAGTAGACGTCCTGCCCTTCCTGCTGACGTGTCCTGCTCCAGACAGCTGCAGCCAACAGAAATCACGGTGATTGCCAGGTGGGTGTGCGGGGCACGGTGTGTGGTGGTGGGTGCAGCCCATGTGGCTCCCTGTGGGAAGGTACCCAGCTGGCCGCTCCCCCACCACTATACCCCCGCCCATACCTGTGCCTGGAGACGGTACCGATTTTCACCCATGTAGACTCCCTAACTCCAACTGTCCTGGGAACAAAGAGACTGTAAGCCACACTGGCATAGCCACAACGTAATCCACAACAAGAGGGCGAGGGGGGGCACTGATGGATTGAAGGGGCTGAGCCTGGTGGGCCCTGCGGGAGGAACAAAAGTGCTCTTTGCGGGGTGAACCTGATGCTGGCCGCACCCTAGGGCGCAGGTGGATGTTGTCATCACTGCTGAGAAGCTGCTGCATGTAGATGCCGTGACCCGGCCTCCTCTTTTGGCCAGCGCCCCCCCCCCGTGAATGGCCCCTGGGAAAGCGGTCCTGCCGGGGACCCTGGCAAAGCAGCATGAGGTGAAGCCCCCCTGCCTACCCTATGCTATTGCAATCTGACAACAACACCAATGATCTCCCTCGTCTGAAAAGCCCACGGACACTCGCAGAAGACTGACCAGACACCATGCGAGGACACCCCTGGGAGACCAGCCATGGGCAAATTAGACACTAAACAGATCCCTCTACTGACCACTCGGCCACCCTAGTCCTTAAGACAGGGTTGTACGCCAGGTGCTCCACAGCCCCGTGGGATAATCCCACACTGTTATGTTACTGGGTTTTCAGAAGTTGGGGTGTTGGGCGGGCATGTTGTCTCAACCTGATTGGGAGGTTGGAGTGGGTGGGGGTTTGATGATCATAGCAGTCTTTTATTGTTTGGAAACTTGGGGGAGGTGGCAGGGAGGGAGGGACGTTCACACAGACTCATTCAGTTTAGATTACACTCTGACTCGACGGGGACACCTACTGTACACTGCCTGACCTGCACTAGGGCCCATAGAACACACCGGGCTAGTGATCAGGGATCACCGACACACAATGTTGTGGTCACAGTCTCAAGGTAAAGCTCACTGATGGTTAACATTTGATGTCTCACCTGGAATAGCCGAGGCCTAAATGACTACCGAAAATCACGACTGGTGCATACCTATTTAGCCACACATAAAATAGACATATGTCTCCTACAGGAGACTCATTAACTGCAGGTACCGCCCATAAATTGAAGGCCCGATGTTGGGGGGAGACACACTCCTCGCTGTACTCCAATTACAGTAGAGGAGTAGCCCTGCTGATTAAAAAGGGGACACCGTGGCACACCACACATCTCCACATTGGCCAGGAAGGTAGATACATGATTGTGACTGGTACAATATATAAACAGCCCTTGTCATTGATAGCAATGTACAGACCAAATGTAGATGACCCAGAGTTCTTCCTGAATGTCTGGAGGCAGGTAGAGGTCAAACACCTCCCACACATATTCTCTGATCAGGCGCCAATTCTCCTAAAGCTTCAACTTCTACAGACCATCCCTGCGCTTTTACTTGGAGACTCCTCCAAATACATTGTGGGATGCAGCCTTTAAGGAGAATATCCGAGCAGCATTTGCTAACTACTTCATATGAGATGTTGGCACGGTGGAATCACCTTCTACACTGGGAGGCATTCAAACTGGTCATACGAGGTGAGTGCATTGCGCAACAGTTGGGAGTGCTGCGGTCGCTGCGGGGTACCCTAAGTAGATTGGTACATGAGATTAGGAGTCTGGAACAAGACTATTGTGCCAATTCTACCCCAGGAGCTCTGGCTGACATCAGACCAAAACCTACGCTTTTTGCGGAGGAGGCTGACAGAGAAGCCAACTTTCTAGGTAAAGAGGCCAATGCAAGGAGATATGGGGAGAGCGACCGATCTGGGACGACGCTGGCAGGTGTGCTGCGTAAGCCCCATACGTTGACCTACATGGCCAAACTGGGGGGATCGGATTTTCAGCTTGTCTCTTCCGTGACAGAGCTGGTTGAGGTCTTCTACAGCTGCCTATACCCAGCGGGGTGATGGAGGACCCTGTAGCGCTGAAGGAGCTCTTGAACTCCATTCAGCTACCGTGGCTTGATCAGGCACACAGAGATTACTTGGACGCTCTGGTCCTGACTGAGGCGATCGCCAGCATGATTGCGAGTCTGCGAACTGATATGGAACCGGGGCTGGATGGGTCCCGTCAGCTTTTTATAAAGAATATGCCCCTCTGCTCATCCCACACCTAATAAAAATGTATCATGAATCACTGGTGGCAGGATGTCAACCACCCTCACTTCGAGAGGCAATGATAGTGATGATTTTGAAACCTGACAAGCCCGCAGAACTGTGCGATTCATACCGCTCCATATCATTAATTACTATTGATAATAAGATATATGCGAAGATATTGGCAAACCTCCTGCTTCCCCTTCTGCCGTTTATCGTCCGCCCAGACCAGTTGTGCTTCATTCCTGGCCAATACTAAAGCAATTAGGACTAAGCTCTACATACATTCAGAAAATACGCCTTTTATACACCCTCCCAATGGCATGCATCTGATTGAACGGAGGGATCTCTAAACCAATTACCTTCGCCAGAGGCAGGAGACGGGGTGCCCCCTACCTCCCCTCCTCTTTGCCATGTAACCGTTGGCAGCCAGGCTGCGGCAACATCACGCAGAAAGGGGCATTGGCTTTAATGTCGAGCTGACTAATAATATCCATGTATGCAGACAACGTGGCCCTCTATGTCCGAGACCTCTTAACTAATCTGAAACCGGTCATACGGGAGGTGATACGCTAAGGTGGACACTCTGGAATCCAGATTACCTGGTCCAAATCCATTTTATTTCCCCTGACAGACACAACTCAACCATATGACATCGAATACCCTCTACAATGGGACATAGAACCAGGCAAATACCTAGGCACATGGCTCAGCAGGGACCCAGAGGAGGTTGTGAGGGATAATTATGTCAGGGCAGTGGATTGGCTGGAGGCCCGAATTTAGCTGTGGATCAAGCTCTCGCTGTCACTAGCAGGCCATTTAGCCATTGCAAAAATGGTAGTGTACCAAAGTTTTTATACTTATTTGTTAACATCCCGCTCACGGCACAGTTTTTAAACAGACTACAATACAACGTCATAACGCTTGTATGAGCAGGCAGCCAACCGCGAGTGTCTTATGAACGGTTGACTCTGCCACCATGTCGGGGAGGCCTCGGGGCACTGGACATGCAGCTATATGCTTTTTGCGGGCAAGCGCAATTCTTACATAATTGGGTGCACCCCTCCCTTTTTCTGCCCCACGCTGCCACTGAGGACCGCGGTGTTTCAGCACTATAAAGCTGCAGAAAAGAATATCAACACTGTAGAGTGTTATCAATGGGCATGGGCAGGTATCCACAAATGGACAATGTTGTTTTGCACCAGCGGCACCCATAAAAGACTTAGTACCCCTGCAACAGGGCAGTGGGGCAGTGCGATGCGCGGAGTCGCATGGCACTGTGACATTCGCAGATTTATTCCCTATGGGTGTGTTCTGTTCCATCTTGGCGACGATGGATGGTTATACACCAACCTTTTTAGACACGTTGCTGTATTACCAACTCAAGGCACACTGGTGGAAGCTCGGACACATTCCCTGGCTCCCCACCCATGATTGCTACTTATTAATATGTATATACAGCCACTTCCCCACGCAAACTTATTAATCGGATGTACCTGCTGACACAATAATTTATACCTCTAGGGCCCGGACAGCATGGGAGGGGGTTAACTACAACAGCAAGGGTGCACCACCACATTTAGCATACAGTGTAAAATGTCTAATGATTCACAAAGGATGACATTCCTCAATTTGATATTCTTTATTTAAAAAAACACGGTTGAAGCACCATGCAGTCAACGTGTTTCGTCCAAACAGCGTGATTTCTTCAGGGCTGTTAAACACAAATACATAAATAGACAGGGTATAAGAACTTATGTTTGACAAAATACACAGATACACATAAATATACACTGCAATTAGTAAACACATACATTTAAAAAGCGTTTAAAATTTGATAGACATGGGAGTATGTCTGTCAATTTTTCATCTTCATTGTGATTCAAAAATGTCTGTATCTCAATGAGTTACCTCAATATGGATTTAAAAATTTCTTAACAGACAGCATGGAGAAGGGTTTGAAAGAAGCATGTGGTCTATATACTAATAATATCTAAATCATGCAGTGAGCAGTCTCATTTGATTGCTCAAATCCTTGAAAAGCCCCATATAAATAAACATTTGCCATTCACTAATTTAAGGGGCAGACCAGGGAGAAGAAAAGAGAAGAGAAGAGAGAAGAAATGAAGGGAGAGGAAAGGGGAGAGATGATGGAGAAGATGAGAGAAGATGAGAGAGTGAGATGAAGCACTAACAGATAAGGTCCAAAAAACTGTATATATATATATATACCTTATACAAGTGATATAGGTTTCAAGGCTGATGAAAACACCAAGATCTAAGATATGGCCCGTTGATGGTGTGAGATCGTCTCCTTATATGGCGTGAGATCGTCTCCTCATATATAAACTGCAAATGATAAAGTCAAAATGTTAATGGCGGACTATCCACCCTAGAGAGTCAATCTAGTTAAATCTGAAGGCTAGGGTGAATGTGGTGGTGCAAAAGGTAAAAAGCCAATTACTTACAGGAAAATAATGAATCCAATTAGTCCAAAGATCACAACTAATGTGCTCCAAATTGTACTTCCAGATGTGGTCAGGTGGATTTATATCTGCCACTATTTATGAGAAGCCTGTAAAAGTAAATATCAGAGTCAATACGTTGGTTTCCCTACTCAACAAGGAAAAAAGGATGATTGTGCATTAGGTCTTCAATAAAAATATCGTCACAGTCCTCTATCTTGGTAGAAGCTGAAATGGTGGACATATCATTTTTTATTATTGATTCAGTCAAGTTGAATCTGTTGATTCCACTGAGATAACAACATCTTAAGCTAGGGAAGTGTATAAAACAAAGGGAAAATGAACTCCCCAAAGTGTCTCTACCCAGAACCACAGAAGGTCGCCTACCTAGAACAGGTGAGTTCAAAGTTCAATGTGAACAGGCTATATGGTATAGAGGTTGCCTATGTAAAAGTTTGGGGGAATAGGCACATTCTATATATGCCTAGTAATATGTATCTCTATATCATCAATGACTATCAGGGAGTAAAAAAGAGGCATAATATCCATGTTGTATCGAAAGAATGCATACCCACCTAGAAGCAAATGGAAATCAATGATCCAATATGTCTAAGAGACTGAAGAATAAGAGTAAGCAAACAATGCCACAATCTGTAAAAGATGTGATGAAACGACACATTAATCTATATATTGACCAAAAGTGAAATCAAGATCAAAGAATGGTCCCCAATCAACCATCAACTAAGAATTAGCCACCCATAGCCACTTGTAACAAAATGGTACGTTCCTAAGTCACAATGCCCAGAATATCTGCCCACAATGAAAATACTAGTATTTGCTAGTAAAGGGACCAATGACCTCAGTTACAGTCAGCAGCAAAAAAAAGAAAAAGACGAAAAGTCCAAAGCCTACCCAGTTATCGGTTACATTTGTCTACCCAAGCGTCTTGTCCCCCAGCAAGGTATTGGTAAAACCATTGAAACATTATCTCCAGGATATAGGAGCCCTCAAACCCGCTCTGTTAGCTCTTCTTCACTCTGCAGCTCAATTGTATCCCAGTTGCTGTCTAAGAGAGCAAGACCAACAAAACCCCCCCAAGCGATGACTTACCGGTCTATAATAGGACTGCATGGGAGGGGGGACCTGAAATCAACTATCACTGAGGCGCAATGGTTCTTCTGCTGTTCCCAAATGGTGAAATTATCCCCTAACTATAGACTCCGACTAATACACTTTAATTATCTACACAGAACCTTTTGCACACCGGTACAACTATACTAAACAGGACTGGTGGCTGACCTGTGCTGCTGGCGCTGCGGGAGTTTGGAGGCCACCTTTTTAGGTCTCGCCTACGCAGCACGCATGCGCTGCATAGGAGCTAATGCCATCAGCACAGCTTTGGGGGCAAAAACGTGCATGCGTTGCATTGCTTGCAATGGCAACACGTGCCCGTCTGGCGATTTCCTTGCGGGAGCGTGGCGCCATATGGTGGCGCCATATGATCGCGCGCTCCTGCAAGGGAATCAGGCAGGCCCCCTCCCCTGCTGCTGCGTGCTTGTTCTTTAAATGGTGAGACTTGTAGTCTCAGTGTAATACCGACATGAATTATACTGCAAATAGAAAAAAGCGAACTCATCTTCAGATGCGATTAAGGTACTATGTCTTTACCTAACATCCGTGCCCGTTACGTGTCAGTAAATAGAGTGCTTGCTGTTTACACACCCGTTTTAAGTCACCAGGAAAATCCCTGGCAGTCTGTGTGGTGTCTGATTATATTCCAGAAAGAGCTTTCCTAGCCTCAAACTCTTTCACTGCGCTGATTCTAAGTGAAATAAATGTCATTATTATTCAAAGTGTTTCCGGCAAACCAAGCTTCTTAACCAGTAAGTAAAAGCACTGGTTGGAAATGTTCCCCTTTGCAAGGTGCTCCTTAAATAATGGATTGATTTTTAGGTCAAGTTTAGGCATCAAATCGTTATCAGCTCCATTCCTGTGAATCCGTTGCAAGGCCATCCTCCTCACGCTGCCAACTGCACCCCGCCTCATGTGAATTTTGCTTCATGTAGACACTCATTTTTCCTGCTTGACTCATACAACCTCCTCCTCACACCCCCCTCCCACATCCAGAGGGAAGCTCTCCTTTCTTTCTCTTGCACATATTCCCGGCAGACATACTTCACTCTGCATCCAGCGCTGCAGACCCAATGTTAGAGTATAGCGCCAGGAAGAGGTAGCTACAGCACAAGACGCGGGAGACTGCACCTTGGAACACCAGAGCTGGAAACCATCAGGTAGACTGCAAATCCTCATCCTACTGTCGACAAAGAAGAGCCCCTACCAATGAGAACCATAACCCATTTTATATACCGCTTCAACCAAAGTTTGTGGGTTCTAACCACTGAAAATGATAGGATATCACATCACTGTGCAGTCTCCTCTCACTGCCCACTACTTGTCGAGAACCCCAAAAAATGATAATATGGATAACGAGCTTTAATATAGTGCTTCATACCAAATTTCTACAGTTCGCAACTACTGAAAACAGCAAGCCTGCCAACCCATCAGCTAAAACACACCCTTCTTCTACTGCTAAACATCCCTTGTAGATGTTCTGCCATGCTTGTTATAATGCTTGAGTGCTAAAGTTACGATAAGAGATGGCTTTGAATAGCATCCTTTATATATGTAACACACCATCTCAGTTCTCTTTAGAAATGTTAATCATCTTTCACATCTTTCATCTTTTAGGTCGAAGCCTACCAGACAGTGCAGCTCGGGGGCATTCAGAAAGCTTTCCTGGGAATGCATTCCGCCCATTGCTTTACATTGGTGTTGTGGTTTGTAACACATTTGCTTGCTTTCTAAATGCTGGCTTTATTTGTTTTAGGCTGTCCAGCTTGAGTTTGTCTCTTCCGTGGCCCATACCTTATTCACTGTGTTCTTTCACAGCTCTATTTCTGTAAACAGGCCTTTAAATCTTGATCTTATTTTGTCACATTTGCTGTTCAGTCACATGTCAGGCTTTGTCTTCCAAGGGAGCTTAGCATTTCCTTTATTTTCTCTGACTTCAAAGTGAGAGGATTTATGTGACAATCATGCTGGCTACTATAGGGAAGACTATACAAGGTTATTTTTTTCTAGCGCACAAGAAAATATCTGTAAATTAACTGTTTAACTGTGCAGATACTTCAAATTAGAAAAGCAGAAATGAAACACAATATTTGGTGATTCTGAAGTGGGACGGAAACAATTTGAATATGATCAAAACAAATCAAACCACTAGGTCAGTGATTCTTAAACAGTGGTCTGCCAAACACTAGAAGTCCATGACTCCTACACAGGGGGCCCGTGACTTCAGAACAATAAACTGGCCCCAAGCTCTGGGACGTTGCAATTTAAAATCTCATACAAGTTTGAAGGACCATGCTACAGAGTTCTTGTGTGACCTGCAATTAGGCAGTAATAAACATGTCAAGATAACTGTGGTGATTACTATACGTGTAGGAGAGGTCTGAGTTTTGTCTAGTGGAAGTTTTGATTCATCACAAAAAGAGGGTAAATGTGCCTGCTACAAAGCACAATGTTTAACATGCAGATCACATATTTGTATTTCATTTAGATAACCCAGTAGGTTAATGATTTTGTCATAGAGATCCTTTGTTTACTTGCATAAAATACAATCCCTCTTATACAGCACATAAACCAGTATCAAATAGCTGAACACAAATGTTAAGGCATTGGTTTTGAGGTGTTTTTTTCTCCCCGTCAATCTTGTTTTACTCTGACGTTGCTAAAGCACAAGTTACTACTTGTGTAACGATATATCTGTAAGAGACATTAGTTAGTGATAGATTCCTTACCTTAGAAAATCCCCAGGCGTCAGACTGGATCCGAAAAATTTTGCGTAGCAATACCCCTGCGTGCAGGCAGGCGTCGTCCGCAGCTCCGCGTCCGTCATCGGCGTCGTTAGCGCCGGAATGACGTCGTCGGAGTATTTAGACGCCGCCCATGCGCGCTGACATCAGTTCTGATACACAGCTTTTCCGCGCCAGATATGCAGAGCCATGATAGAACCAACACTGGTGCCATGAAACTAGGGCCCTAAAAGGGGATGACCTTAACCCTAGATATCGGTTCGCAGAACGGGGAGGATGGGTGGGTCGGTAAGGAATCTATCACTAACTAATGTCTCTTACAGATATATCGTTACACAAGTAGTAACTTGTGCATCTGAAAGAGACACGTTAGTGATAGATTCCTTACCTTAGAATAGATACCCCAGCAATACCAACCCCGGTGGTGGGTCTGCATACCAATAATCACACCAGAAAGTCCGGGAGGACGGAACGGCCAAAGAAGCCATCCCTCCGGACTTGGCTGTCCAGGCAGTAGTGCCGTGCAAACGTGTGCAGCGAGTCCCACGTAGCTGGCTGGCAAATGTCCTGCAAGGGCACTCCTCGGCCCAGGGCAGTGGTAGTCGCCGTAGCCCGAGTGGAATGAGCCCTCAATCCAACAGGGGGCTCCTTCTTAGCCAAGGAGTAACACGCCTGGATACACAAGATGATCCACCGAGAGATGGTCTGCTTGTGCACCGCCTTTCCCTTCTTAGCGCCCACGTAACCAACAAAGAGTTGGTCATCCACCCGGAACTGGCGTGTGCTATCCAGATAGTAAGAGAGCGCACGTTTTTGGTCCCGACGGTGGAGACTCTCTTCCTCTTTCGAGGGATGCAGAGGCGGAAAGAAGGTGGGCAAGGTAATGGACTGCCCGATGTGGAAGGTCGTGACAACCTTGGGCAGGAAAGAGGGTCTTGTCCGCAACACAACCTTGTCCGAATGGACAGAGAGGAAATGAGGTGTGGAAGAAAGACCCTGTAGCTCGCTCACTCTCCTGGCAGAGGTGATGGCAACCAGGAAAGCAGTCTTCAGAGTAAGAGGACAGTTATGGAGCGGCTCAAAGGGAGAACACATTAGGTAAGTAAGAACAAGGTTCAAGTCCCACTGGGGCATCACGAAAGGAACAGGAGGGTACATGTGTGTGATGCCCTTCAAAAACCTATTTACAATTGGGGACTTGAACCAGGAAGGCTGATCAGGTAGCCTTAAGAAGGTGGAAAGGGCAGAAAAGTACCCCTTGATAGTGCCCAGAGCAGAGCCCTGCTGGGCAAGAGAAAGAAGGAAGAGGAGAACCTCAGAAAGGGGTGCAGAGAGTGGATCCACAGCCTTTGCTGTGCACCATGCCACAAATCTGTTCCACCTGCAGGCGTATACCGACTTTGTGGAGGGACGCCTGGCTGCCAGAATGACATTACAGACTTCAGGAGGCAAGTCAAATGGCCTCAACTGCCGCCGCTCAATCTCCAAGCTTGTAGGTGGAGACTGGACAGGTTCAGGTGGAGAACCGTCCCCTGCTGCTGCGACAGAAGGTCCTCCCGAAGAGGCAGACGAATCGGGGGATCGACTGACATGCTGAGTAGCTCGGGATACCAGTATCTTCGTGCCCAGTCCGGAGCCACAAGGATAACCTGGGCCCGGTCGCGCCTGATCTTCTTCAGCACTCTGGGCAGAAGTGGTATAGGCGGAAAGGCGTACAATAGACCGCAACTCCACTTGCGACGGAAAGCGTCTCTGAGTGAGTGCCGCCTTGAAAATTCCAACGCGCAGAACTGATGACATTGCGCATTCTCTTCTGTGGCGAATAGATCTAACCAAGGCTCTCCCCACTGCTGAAAGAGGCCTTGCGCCACGTCCGAGTTCAGACGCCATTCGTGATCCATCATGCACCGACGGCTGAGTTCGTCCGCCCTGCCATTCAGAGAACCTGCCAGGTGTTGAACCACCAGGGTCACGTCCTGATGTTCCAGCCACTGCCTGAGGCGCAGAGCCTCCTGGCATAGGGTCCACGACCCCACCCCGCCCTGTTTGTTGCAGTACCACATGGTGGTGATGTTGTCTGTGAACACCTGCACTACACTCCCCCGGACAGAGGGGAGGAATGCCTTCAGTGCTAGTTGGATCGCCCACAGCTCCAACAGGTTGATATGGAGCCGGGACTCCGCCAGAGACCAGAGGCCTCTGATCTCCGCCTCTCCCATGTGGCCTCCCCAGCCCTGGAGGGACGCGTCCGTCACAACCACGTGCTCCGGGTGGGGTAGGGAGAGGGATCTGCCACTGACCCAATCGCGGTCCGTGAGCCACCACTGCAACTGTCTTGCAGTGCCCTCCGAGATCAAGACATGATTGGACAAGTTGCCCTGATGCTGGGCCCATTGAAACTTCAGGTCCCACTGCAGAGCCCGCATCCGCCACCGGGCGTGATGCACCAGAAGGATGCAGGAGGCCAGCGGCGCCGCTCCGGCGCCAGATCCGGACAGAAGGGAGGATTGGGGATGGCGTCCATAGTGGGCGCCGGGGGCGACACCCGCAGGGCCGGCGCCGGTGAGGTCGACCGGCGACGACCCGGATCCGGAAGCGGATCCAGTGAGTGCCTGCGGCGCCGGGACCGAAGTCGCCGGCGGCGCTGGGGTCGAAGCACCCAACGGCGTCGGAGCCGAAGCACCCGACCCGCTAGGCCCTCCAGCCGGGGCCGTTGGGCCCGGAGGCGCCACGGGACACGGCTGAGAAGGGAGGGACCTCATGGCCATGAGGTACCGCTCGACCTCCTCTGGCGTCGCACCATGCCTAGGGACCCGAAGGTGTGGAGCAGGCGGCGACGCCTGCGACTCCGTCGGAGTCGCGTGGGTGGTGTCACCCAAACCCCTGGCCGCATCGTGCGAGCGTCAGGGTGGGTCGGAGGAACGATGACGTCTCTCCGACCTCTCATGCCTCTTACCTGAGGACTTGAATCCTGACGACCGATGTCCACTCCCGGAGCTGCGAGGACTCTGACCCCGCGACCGGTCCCTCGACCTCCTGTGGGACCGGGACCTGGAGCGGCGCGGGGCCGACTGCCGGAGCTCGAGTCGCTTGTGGGACCGCTCCCGCCTAGCTTTAGACGTCAGGGCCCGGCATTTGGAGCAGGTGCGGTCGTCGTGGTCAAGGCCTAAACACTTGAAGCACCGGCGATGGGGGTCGGTAACCGACATCAGTCGGTCGCACTTGGAGCAGGGTTTAAACCCGGGCATCCCTACCGGCACCGTCGGAGTCGAAGACTGGAGTAGCGAAATGATCAAAAGATCAAAAAAGTTTAGTCAAAAAATGACTAAGGGGTAGAGCTTCTCCGGCGAAGAACTGACGGCAGGGGTATTGCTACGCAAAATTTTCCGGATCCAGTCTGACGCCTGGGGATATTCCAAGGTAAGGAATCTATCACTAACGTGTCTCTTTCAGATAATGTGGTTCCTTTGTGCAGTAATAATTTTTAGGTCGAGCCTAGCAGCACGCATACGCTGCTTTGCGAGGTATGGTGTATTCTCTCTGTCAACTTTGGCCATGCCCATCACTTGTAATTGGCTCTCTGTTGTGCTCCTTGTAAAAACTTCCTGTTCTATGGTACCTTTGCTGTCTTTGTCCTGCCTTTTTGGCCATATTTGTTCTGCCCTGACGACTGACCCAGTTACATGGATCAGTTCACTTTTCACCACTTATGCACGTTTGGCACACTACTTTTTGTTTTGCTTCAGCTCACTCCCTGTCCGTACACCACCTACCGACTGTTGCTGCCTTTCATGCTTTTGTTGGCACCCTAGCCAGTGTGCATCTGTGGACGCTCTGCACCTTTGTTCTACAATTCCTTTTCTTTTCATGCATATTTGTCTTTGTAACCAGGTAAGGCTATACCAATGTTCACTAAACCCTGGTAGCCCCTCTCTTCCCCCACCCTTTGGAATTTAATTATCTGTCTTAGTTTCTCCCATGCTGTCTTTCCCGCGTGGCACTTATAGTATGCGCATAATTGAAAAAAATATATTTGCAATGCAATAGGTCACACATTAAATGCGAGACCTATGGCATTGCAAACAAGCGTCTGAAATTGTCCTGGCTCAGTAAAGAACAAGGCAAATTCCCCCTTGAAAAGCAGGCCCGAAACCAAACGACTATCCTACCAAAAGAAGCCCAAATGACGATCGACAATGGAAAGTTGCAAAAAGACGAGAGAGAAAAACAAGCATTGGCATAGCCAATAGGTCTCGCTTTTGGGACCTTATAAGTATTTACTTATGCAGCACAATATCCTTGGTGCAACAACATCACCTGTTGCATGGCTAAACACTTATAAGCTCCCAAAAGCGAGACCTATTGTCTATGCCAATGCTTGTTTAGCAATGGAATAGGCTGGCTATAACAGAGTTGAGACTATGATCTGCCTTCCAAATTCCTTGGCCTGCGGAGGGCATTTTTACTTCTTTTCTAAATTATTCTGGATGATTCCCATCTTTGCTGGTACTGAGCTCAAGAGCTTAGCCATCTGCACAGTGTGCCCTCAAAATGAGATTTTTAAAAGGGCATAACTATAAGGAAGAAAGATGCAATCTTGAATGGAGCTTCATTATCTGTGTGCATCTCAGAAGAATCAGTGGGATGAAACAAAGTCTAATTCTCTTGATGCCCCTGTGGGAGATGTAGAGAGGGTCTTTTGCTGGCTGCATGTGGCAACAGACAAGCAGTGGAGAATTTGAAGCGTTGGAAGATGTTATTACGTAGATGCAGTCCTCTACCAGTCACTTTCTTAATTATTTGAAATTCATGAAGCAGATAGAGCAGGGCTCCTCGGTGTAGGCTAATGGCCCAATTAAAGCACCACAGCCCCATGTAATTGCCCTAACACTGTGTGCCAGTCCGAGAAGCAGGACGATTCAGTACAGGATTAACATTTGAAAATGACACATTTGGTTACTTGATTTACATGTGGCCCTAGAGCCAGCTACATCTGTTGATGTGTGATAATATTGGCAAAGGTTGCAGACAAGGGTCTCACTTTTTAAAGAGATGCGCTTGAAATGGTTAGTTCACAACTTGGGTGCATTGAGCTAGGTCGCAGGAGTATGGTATATAGACCTGCCAGTTTTTTAACCTAGAGATGATCTTGGTGTTGTCTTCATAGCTCTAACAGGTTAGAGTGATATATTTGATTTGCGGCCGGTAACAGGCTGATGTATGCATTGAAGTGGCATGGTGCAATGATGAAACTTTGCAGGACGCCAGACTTGGAGTGGAAGAGCTTGGATAGCTAGGGTGGTGGTGATACAATGCGGGATCTACCTAAAGACAGAATGACTGCAGTCCAAGTAGGTACCTTGAATACCAACATTGTTCTGTCTCTGTAGAAATATTCTGCCATCCCCAGTGAAGTGTGGCCATTTGTGTTAATTGTCGCCTTTAGATCATAGCAAAGATGCCCTTGCAGGGGTCCATTTGTTTTCCTGAACAACATTATAGGCTTCAGTGTGGTCCTCATACTGATGTTTCAGTGTTGTGTGAGAGAAATAAACGTGGTGAAAGAGAGAAAAAAACAGATGCAGTGTAATTTAAATATAGCCACAATCTGATTTTCTCAAAATCGAAAAGGGTGTTGTGCTGGGACATAGCAAGCATTGACAAACCCAATAAGTCTCGCTTTGAGACTATTGACTCTGCCAGTGGCTTTTGTTTCTAATGTACAGTATGGGCATTGCTGACATTGGCAGTGATTTATGGCATTGCTGTATAGCAGTCTGGTTGCTTTGAGTGTGGTTAAAAATAACAATAAACAAGCATTGGCATAGCCAGTAGGTCTTGGATTTGGGAACTTATAAGTGTTTAGTCATGCAACAGTTGATGTTGTTGCACCAAGGATATTGTGCTGCAAAACAAAATACTTATAAGGTCCCAAAAGCGAGACCTATTGGCTATGCCAATGCTTGCGGCATTTGGCGTGGTCCTGCCCTAGGGTAGCTGCTTACTAGGGGGATCCCATCACCCGCCTGCTTTGCTTCATGAGAAGGGTTTCAGAGGGAAACAGGCGGCTGGCGGCTATGTTAATTTTAGTGGCAAAACGGAGAGTGGCGATTCATTGGGGAGGCAACCGACCCCGACGACACAGGCCTGGATAGCTGATGTTTCTCGCTGTCAGGAGCTGCTAAAAACGTACTGGAACCTGATGCACAGGCTAAGGATATTTGGGAACGCTTTATAGCCTACCTCTGACTAAATTACAAGGAAAGTGTGCACAAGGCACGAGGCGATAGCGGGCTCTCCCCTCCATACCAGTAGTTAGAATGATCCAAAGAGATTCTCTGGGAACAACTAGCATGACCTGATTGACTACGGCCAGCAGTATGAGGCTGAACATTTGGCTCACGGTGGGGATCACAGCACATGTAAGACAGGTCACTTGGATTGTAAACGATGTCTAAGAAGTTTGTCATGAGGAACCTAATGTAATGTATTTGAGTCTTGTGTGACCTTGTTGGGGGAGGGGGATCTGTTATCTTCCTATAAAACCTCAATAAATATATTTTCCAAAAAAAGGAATTGGATTAATATGGCCCCCACCACGAGCTGGGAACTAAAATATAACTATTATTGGGATGCAAAGGGCTCCTAACATCCATGGATGCTGGTGGCACCGAACCACTGCACTAGTCATAGGGTTTCTCTGGGTAAACCACCTACCTCAAGACCTTCCTTGTTTTCTGATGAATAATGGTGAGAACTATCTCATCCCAGAATCCAAAGGTCAGCTGTGTTCTGGGCCTTTCAGTCTTGAGCCTGGGGTACCTAAAGTTGGACATCGACTCATAAACATGCAATGAGTTTCTGGACTTATTTTATGGTGCTGGATTAAGTGGAGACAGCATTGATCTCGACAGGTAAGACCATGATAGAGGGATGTGCCTATGTCACGTCTTATGCACTCACCCTCTACTCCAAAACAGACTTACCCACATTTAAGTACAATACACTTGACAACCCCACTGTTTTATAGACACATATCTGCACAGCGAGGCCTACGAAAAGAAGAAGAAACTGGACCAGGCGGTGGGTCCATTGTGGGCGTTGGGGCGTTGCCCCACTAGCCACCGTCGTCACGTCACCCATTCAATTAAGTATGTGCAGTGCTGCAGTGATTCAAAAATAAATTATCCTAAGAAGTGCACTCACAGTCTGCGTGCGTCAATGAGAGCCAGCTGTACCGGGACAAGCCCGACAGAATCGTACATCGCGGAAGGGTGTGGGGGCGGGGCTGCGGGAGTGAATGACAGCGCCAGCTGAGCAGAAATAGCGCAGCAGGCAGCACAGTGTGTGTGCGCATTTCGGCCTAGTCATTTTTTACGACTGGCCCACGCCTGCGCACACGCAGTAGTCCCTTCCCGCCTCCTCCTCCCCTCTAGCTCGCAGACAGGCAGGGAGGGTCTCATAAGAGCAGTATTCACCCTGCTCTTTGTCCAATCCTGGCGCAGTGGCGCTGTTAAGCTGCGCCAGGATTGGCTCGGTATACACATTTGCACGTGACGTCACAACAACACGACGAGGCAGAGTCACGAGGGAGAGTGTGCATTATACAGACACTGGTAGTAGACCTCGTGACTCGTGTCGTGACTCGTGACCACTACTTGTCGTGAGTCGTGCGGCGTGCCTGCCTGCTGCAGTCAGTAAGTAGTGTCTTCTGACTTCCACTTCATCTTGTCCAGTCCGAGTCGACACAATTCCTCATATAACCGACCGTAACGTAAGTTTTTTTGTAATAGTAGTATTTATTTTATTTATTTATGCATTTTTATATAGCGCGGACTTTACCCAAAGGCGTCAGAGCGCTTCACAATAGGAACAGAAATGAGACATAATGAGAAACATTACACATTAACAGATTACAAAAGCATACGTTACGTTACATAAGGTAATAGTGACAATTGTGAGCAAACAAAATACATGAGGTAGTAAAAATTGTGAGCAACCAAAAATACATGAGGTAGTAACAAGTGCACAAGAGGAAAAAGTGACAAGTGTGCGGTTACAAGAGAAAACAAAGTATCATTTGAGGTATAATACTGCAAAAGGTGCTAGACACTCATGCACAAAAAGCGTTACGTAGGCAAAGGTGGCACTTGTGCAGGTAACAAAGGTAGAACATGTGAGAGGTAGCAAACCGTGTGTTACCAGGGCAAAGTGGTGTGTGCATGTTACAAAAGGGCACCAAACACAAGTACATGGAAAACACTACAAACAGGCAGACACACCAACCACAAGAATACACTGGGAAGGCACTTCCATGGTCATGTGAGGTAGAAATTTTCAGTAGTGGGAAGTCTTCCTCCAAATAACATGAGGACGTGAATTACTTTTGGAGGTGTCTCTGGAGGAGGAGAACTTTGAGGTCCCTTTTGAAGGCCTGGGAGGAGGCGGTGGTCCGGAGCTGAGGCGGAAAAGAGTTCCAGATTCTCACTGCATTGCCTGAAAAGAATTGGGCCATTGTTCTCTCCTTCTTGAAAGTGGGAGGTTCAAGCAGTAGATTTTCCGCATTGCGTGAAGGTCTAGAGCCTCCAGAGAGTTTCAGTTTATTCGCCAGGTAGCGAGGAGAGGAGGAGTGCAAGGCTTTGTGGGTGATACAAGCGGTCTTGTAGATAGCTCTAGCCTCGAAGGGAAGCCAGCGGAGGGTAGATAACAACGGTGTGATGTGATTGCTTCTTTTGGCCCCATAAATGAAACGAGCTGCTGAATGGAAAACAGACTTAAGTGGGGACAGGTGAGATTTGGGGAGGCCAGTAAGAAGAGAATTGCAGTAGTCGAGTCTGGAGAGGACCAGTGATTGCACCAGGGTTATAAGGTCCTGCTCCGGGAAGAAGCGTCGTATTCCCCAAAGAAGGCGCAGTTGGTAACGCGCAGATTTTGCAGTAGAATTGATGTGGGGAGTTAGAATGAGTTTTTTGTCGAGAATGACACCAAGGGATTTTGCGCTGTCGACAATGATGGTTTTATTGTTTAGTAGATTCATCTCATCCATCCATGATTGAACCGGGGGAGGAGAGAGTGAGGAGGAGAAGAGGAGGAATTCAGTTTTGGAGGGATTCAGAATCAATTGATGAGTTGACATCCAGTTTTGGATGGAGTCGAGAGTGGAGCTTAGGATGGAGAGATCATGAGAGGAGGTAACCTTGAGGTAGAGTTGGGTGTCGTCTGCATAGAGATGATAGTGAATCCCGGATTTGCTTAGGAGGTTTCCCAGTGGTTCTAAGTAGAGATTGAACAATGTGGGTGCAAGTATAGAGCCTTGGGGAACACCTTGACCCACCGCCACAGGAGAAGAGAGACTATTCGCTATTTTGATCATTTGAGATCTGTCAGAGAGGAAGGATGCAAACCATTTAAGCACAGTGCCCTCCATGCCCATTCTCTGTTGTAGGATATTGAGGAGGGTGTTGTGATTGACAGTGTCAAAGGCTGCAGAAAGGTCAAGGAGAATTAGCAGACAGGACCCCCCTGAGTCGAGTATCCTCAGCGCATCATCAACCACTTGCAGTAGGGCTGTTTCAGTGCTGCAGTTTTGGATGAAGCCGGACTGACAATTGTCAAGAAGATCATTGTCCTTGATATGACGAGAGAGTTGTTTTGCTACACATCTTTCTGTGATCTTCGCAAGAAAGGGAAGGTTAGTGATGGGGCGGAAGTTGTTGAGGTCCTTCGCATCAGCAGTGGGCTTTTTAAGCAGAGGGGTGACCTGCCCAGTTTTGAAGGCGACAGGAAGGGAGCCTTGCCATAGGGAGAGGTTGATCAAAGTGGTCCAATAGGAAAGGGAATGGGTATAGAAGTCAACGGCAATGGCACTGGGGATAGGGTCAAGAGAATGGTTGGAGGGCTTTGTTTTGCGTATGCACTTGAGAAGGGCATCTTCAGATATGGGATCAAAGCTCTGCCAAATGGCTAAGGATTTGCGCTCCTCTGGAGGTGTAGGATGAGCGACCTGATCCACAAGTGATTTCACTTTTTCATCGAAGAAAGTAGCGAAATCCGCTGTTCTCTTAGTAGGATCCTCCACCTCGGAGGATGTGGGAGAGCAGCTCGGAATCTTGATGAGATCGAATAGTTTTTTGGGTCTATTTTTGGCGGAGTCAAGGAGGGCTTTGAAATGCGCCGCTTTCTCAAGGAAGATATGCTTGTGGGACTTTGATCTTGCTGTGCGAAGCATGGCTAAATTGTCTATGGAGGGCACTTGCCTCCATTGCTTCTCCAGGAATCTTAGCTGCTTCCTTTCCTCATAAAGGGATTTGTTGAACCAAGGTGCTGAGGGAGTGGGCCTGATCCTTTTGCATTTGAGTGGAGCGACGTTATTGATTTCAGCTGCAAGAACTGTGAGGCATTGGGAGGTGAGATCGTCAACAGCTATGTTCGGGTCTAGCTTTGGGAGTGAAAGCAAAGCTGATTCACAGAGGGGACCGACGATAGTATTGCGTTGACCAGTCAATACTAATACTAAGAAGTGCGTGTGGTGTGCGGTGTGCGTGGCGGTGGCACAGGCAGTCAGTGATCATGATGATACTAGTAGATGGATGAACTAGCTGGCAGTGGCACTTGACACAGATTTTATTTTATGCGCAACTGCTGAAGCCACAGCCAGCCAGTTATCTAGGCCTCGGAGGAGGCGCCCCTGAGCCCCGGCTGCCGGCACCTCCTCCCCGCCCCCCTAATTTTCAATGTCACCCCAATATCTGCAGCGCCGACGACAGCGCGGCCGCTCCTGACTCCTGGGCCTGGGTTGGGGTTATTTATTTATTAATTATGCGTTTTTAAATATTACTCGGAGTCGGGGCCTCCACCTCAGTGCCACCACTCCAAGGCCACGTAGATAAACAATCCGGCCTCCACATCTCTCTGCCTCGTGGTTCGCGCACAGCAGGCTGGGCCCAGCCCTTGTGTTCAGGCAGCTCCACAGTCCCCGTCAGGGCAGTCACAGTCATCAAATGCTACCAGGCAATGCTGCTCGGTTCAAAACAGGCCGCGGACTTTACCCGAGGGTGTCAGACTCAGAGCGCTTCACAATAGGAACAGAACTGAAACATGAGAAGTGAGAACGTTACAAGTGAACAAATTACAAAAGCAAAAGTTACATGAGGCGAAAGTGACAATCGTGAGCAAACAAAAACACAATTGCTCATATAACCGTAAGTAAGTTTTTTTGTAATAGTATCACCAGTCAGTGACTGGGTGTGCGCGGCGGTGGTCCAGGCAGTCAGTGATCATGATGATAGAGCCCTGCTCGTGAGGCCCTCGAGATGTTATGTAACACTCTGGAGGAATGGCCTGCATAGTAAATTACAATACTGTCAAAATTTGGCTCTTGAAACCCTCCACGACTTAGTCACAGCGCAAAGGCTAAAGTACATTTTTTCCTTTTAAGCTTAGAGGGAAAGCAATTTGCCCGAAATTACATGATTATGACTTACTTGGTACGTAGTTAGTACTGGGCTGTGGCGCTTATATGATGTGTGAAGAGAAAGCCTTTGGCAAAGCCCTAATGCTCAATTACTGTTTGAAAAGCTGATTTAGTGAGCTTTCGAAAGTCGAAAAAATGTCATAGATGTCCGAGGTTGGGCATGTGTTTACCTCACAATGCACTGTCTGCATTTCGAAATTAGCGCTTTTATAGAATAGATCCGATTGTAGTAGCTGTTGGACTCCTCTTTCCATTGCAGTCGCTCTGCTACAGATGCCAATGCAATAGTGCACCACGTGTCAACCAGGAATGCATGGGGTAAACACATGAAGTCAAACTATTGAAAAGATATATATAATTATTTTTGCACTTTTATAAAGCGTATATTTGACTCGAAAGTATTGGAGCACTTTACATGAGCAAGTAGTTACATTACCCATGGACACATTCACCTATTTAGATGATAACGGACTCACTTGTTAATTACAGCTAATAAAGCAGATTTGCACACCAGAGTAACCTAACTGTTGAACATATTTAATGCAGAAGGATATGGGGTATTTTGTTATGTGTTTAACTATTTCAAGTCTACAGATTCACAATTGCTTTATAAACCTTCTTGCACTCACAATGTTGCCTTAAACGCTCTATTTGCCCACTTTTTAAAAAAACGTATTGCGACGTAGCACTCATCTACAACTTTTCTGCCCTACCACTTTCAAATGTCACCAGCCGCTGCTGAACTGGACTCTCTAAAAAACACACAGCATCAATGAAATTCAAGCCTGTATATACACTTTAAAAGACTTTTCATATGTTTTAGTCTCGAAAAGGTGTTTAAAGCTCAACTTAGGGAAAACCAAAGTCATCCTTTTTGTGAACAACCCTACTCTTTGGGCCCCGTCGTGGTAGTCTAAAAAAATGGGAGCCCTCCCCACCCTAGGGACAGGTTAGGAACCTGGGTGTGGTATTCAGTACTAATTTGACTGTCTTGGACCACAGGTTAAAGTAGCTGCTCCTTCTGCCTTCTTTGTCTGGCGCATGCTTCAAAAGACCTTTTCTTTTAGCACGGACATTGTATCTCTGCTCTGGTACCAGCTAAAATAGACTATAGTAATGATTATACATTAATTTGCCGGAACAACTCTTTAATAAACTTCAGGTATTACAAAATGTGGCAGCCAGAGCTCTAACAAGGATCCCTAAAAACAAATCAGCTGCCCTCGCCATCAAACAAATTCACTGGCTGCCTGTCTAGCAAAGGGTTACACTTAAAGCCCTTTGTCTAGCTCACAAGACACTCCAGGGAGATGGCTCAGAGTTCCTGAAAAAATCCATCACATGGTACATTCCAGGCAGGAACCTCAGGTGCAGTGGCTCTGGACAATTGATAGTTCAAAGGTACAAAATGACCAATTGGAGAGGCAGACGTTTTGTTACCACAACAGCAATGGCAGATCCTCTGCTAAGGCAGAGGAGTGTCGCCCCACTGCTTTGCAGCAGTGAAATAGAGGAAAAATAAAATATTATTAACTCAAAGTTATTTTCATTTTATTTTGTTGTGCTGTGGCAGCCTTGCAGGGTGGTGCAGGGTGGGGCTGCTCTGATAACAGTAGCAGGGGGAGTGGTGAGCATACTTTGTAAGTGCCCATGATTGTTTGGCTGACCGTCTCAGGTCAGCCAAACAGTCTTGTGCACTTTGTATGTTCTCCACACAGGCTGTGGAGAACACGCCCAGGCTCCCATTCACTGGCTGAGTGCCGAACCAGGGAGCTCAGACCAATCACAACTCTGTATTGTTGCATTGTGATTGGCCATGGGAAGCCTAGATGCGCTTCCTTGTTGGCTAGTGCGGAAGGACGACGAGGAGAGACGGAGGAGAGACGTGGCGTTAAGGTACTTTTTTTTTCTTTGTTATTTTAGATCCCCTTACCAGCCTTGCCCCCAGCCTTACCCCCCTCCCAATCCGTCCCAGCCACTATTGCCCAGCAGCCAAGTAATGGAATCCTCTTCCTCCCACATCAAATCCATTCCTAATCTGATCTGATCACTTTTAAGAAAGCCTTAAAATCCTGCTTATTTCCTTATCCCCTTTCATGCGCCCGTCGGCCAACAGCCGTCGCGAGCACCTAATCAAACTGTCGCACCGCGGCTGCAGCGTTAGTAATCGACATCAGCCTGCTCCATAACCCTAGTTAACATAACATAACATAACATAACATTGCATTGTAGACAGTGTTGGTGATTATCGTTTTATGTTTGGACTACACCTGGTTCACATACAGTATATAGTCAGAGATATAGATGGACATTTAAACAGGGGCTTCTGAAACTGAAATTTGGAAAGTGTTGTCTGACATGTTACCTAATCGCCTCCGCATAATTCTGTCCACCATTACTACAGATGCATAGCATGCCAATGTTTCTTCTAATTCTCTTTTTATATGTGTGCGGCAATGAAGGGTCGCTGCACAGCACCAAGTTACATGCATCAGAGAAATGCGACAACTCACTATGCAAGAGTACAGCGTGCAAGCTACTAAATGCTCAGATTAGTGTATTCAATGTGAATCCTATTGCCTTCTCAGCCTTTCACCTATCCTGTATATGTTGATAAAATGAGCACCTTTGAGCTGTTTCAAATAAAGTTGTCCAGGCACCTTCCTTGGTAGGACGGAAATGAGCACATTTCAGAGTGACACCAAAGCTTTTTACCTTTCCTTCTTCATACCTGTCCAGTCTCATAAGATTGAGTAATCAACATTAATGCAGCAACCAATAAAGAAATAGGGAAAAATGGAAGGGTAGATCTATCTAGCGCAGCTTGCATTTTCCATAACGTAAATCACATACCTACTCATCACACTCGCCAAACTGCTAAGCACACCTAAATCATGCATGACATGGAAACACTTCCCACAAAACCTCAATCCTAAAATAACTTTCTACCAACCACACACCCTACATGGTGTAGCATTCTACCCATGTGGGCATACACTTCAGTACCCCATCTAGGGGTAGTAGGCGCTATTTAAATCCTACAGTACAATATACCAAAATGACTTAATTTTTTCATCTTTATTTTATCATTTTTATTAAACTTTTTTAAATGCACCCAATGTTTGCGAACATTACTTTGGTGCTCATAAATACTGGTGGATAAGAAAAAAGTATTATATTAAAAAAGTCTCATATACTTTTAAAACATTTGGCAGCTAAAGAGAACCTTAGAAAAGGATGTGGTAAAGAAAAGCTCACAGTACATGATACTACAGAACACAGTGAAACAATTAAAAAATACAACCTTACCATTGTTTATTGCAATCAGCTTTATTTTCACGAATGGCAGAATGTCTTTTGTCACATGTCTGTCCCACTGCAGAATATGTACCTCCTACAGAAATCCTAACAAAGAGAGCGAGAGTCCCTACTTTCTCCTACTTGCACCTACTTTCTACTGACATTGTACTCAAGCTCCTGCTTGTGAGGGGAGCGCTACTAGTGGTATCTGTGAAGTCCAGAGTCCATATGTTGACCACTCCACTTCTGCACCATATGCTACCGCCCATGTGACCCATCTGTTCCAGATTGAACATACCACTGATGGAGCAAGGATTCAAGAAAACGAAACTTGCTCGGAGCAATCTCTCATTAACAGTACTAATCTGTAAAAATAGTATTGAAAACAAAATTAACATACGCACAACATTTACATATGGGGAAAGAGCTTTGAGCATGCTTAATTAATAAAGAATAAAGTGCAACCCAACTAAATCCCGCTTTAAACTGGAAAATGCTTTTGTGCATGTGCAAACCAGAATGACGTAGACAACGTAACTAAACCGTTTGAAAGGGGAAAACTCTCACGCATGCGCAGAAATGACTAACATTAGGTCTTGAGGCGCCGCATACCTGGCATATGCTTGCCTGAATTTAAAGAGAGCTGTTGCTGCTAATGCTTTGCTTAAAAGAATGAGAAAATAACATCGGATTGAGTAGAAGTGGGTGGTAAACAGTGAAATTCACATATTTGAGAAATTAACATCTGTTTATGATTCCTTTATTGATAGTGTACATTTGGGCCTAACGTGGCATGCAAAAGAAAAAGATGGCAACGAAAATGGAGGCAAGCTAAGCCTGTGCAGGGGCATCATGTGACCAGCTGACCTGGTCGCTGACAGACTGCCAAGAGTCAAGGACAACAGCTGCGTGAAACCTCTTCTCGACTGTGAAACAGCATACAATATGTATCAGATTTGCAACATTAAATATATGAGAAAAGAAATAAGACAGAATAAATGAATGAGCTAAAGGGGAAGGGTTTGCTAGACAAAAGAGTTTATTAAGAAATTAAACATGTCAGTATAAGATGATGACAACTCCCCAGTCCCTGCCCAATCAGAGTTCGTATTTCATCAAGATGTGTACCTTTTGAGGGTGGGACATGCAGAAAAGAAGACTATAACTAGACTAGAGTGACTTAAAATGTAAGAGTTGTCATGCATGTAAGCGAGGTAAGGCAAGCACGACTGCAAGAGAGAGGTGAGAATTAATGCTGCTGAGGAAGGAGAGAACAGACTGGGAAGATTCACCTCTAAAAGACACCTGATTAGATTGAAGTTTCCGGAAGAATATCGAGGAGGGAGAGAGTGTTAGAGAGGGATGCGCTCCGGTGCGTAGGGTCTAGTAAGTATTGCCCTGTCCTGATCCTGCCCTATAGTCTTTGTCTCCTGATTCTTTATCAGGGGACCGCCACCAGTCCTTTGGCCAGAGGGCTTGGTTTCCCGTTATCACCCTTGGGTAACTTCTGTCTTTAAATTTGCATATCTTTTGCAAATGAATGTTTTATTATGCCTTTTGTCTCTACATCCATCCACTCTTAATGCATTGACTTGTTGAATGATTCTGTGAATTTTCTCTCTGATGAAAGTGATGGAGTTTGCACTGTGAATTTGTACTGTTGAACGTTCATTTATGACTGAGATTTAGATCAAATTAATTGAATCTTACCAAGAGTCTGTGATTATTTCACTGAAATATGCAAGTTAATTAGTTAATTGTTCATATCACCATCAACTACTTAAGTAATGGTCCATCGACCAGAGGAAGAGTGTTGATCTGTGAAGATTAGTTAGATATTGAATAAAACTTCTCAGGAACAAAATTGAATCTACAGTGGGTTAACTAATTAAGATCAAAGTGAATTACAAAACTTGAACCCCAGCAAAACAGCCAGGAAACTTGATTGTGTATATGGGCTCATTTGAATTTTTGTGGACGGTAATGTGTTCATCCCTGGCTATCCACTGGATCAGTTTTTCTGGTAGCAGAGGGTGGTTATTATTAATTAGTTTGGTGATGATTGATTATTAGTTATTAATTATTGTTTATTGACTATATGTTTAACATTAAGAGTTAGCGTCACTTTTTATGTTGTCTGGAAGTACAGGTACAGAGATACCTGGGAATCCCGGGTACGGAATTTAGAAGAGTGTGGTAAGGAAATCACACTGCAAAAGGTTACTCATCTATTGTCATAATACCCAAAAGCTATGCAGGGCTGTAGGTGTTATATTATGAACTATATCGTATAAGAGTAGAGTGTGAGTGGCAGCAGAGGACCCGACTGTGAAACTTTGGCCTTACCCAAAGGAGGAGTATCCCTAGAGGAGTATCAGTTCCTCCCCGAGCTTAAGTGAAGGCTTAGCAGTGGGTTTTACTCGTAGAGACAGGAAGTATTTTTTCTTTGAAGCGAGTGAAGAAACTATCTTTGGTTTAGCGGAGCAGACAGAGTAGCGCTGTTTTTACGTTGTTACTAACAAGAAAATGTATAAAGAAAAAGTTAGAAAATACATTGTCGTAATACCTTGTGAAGGGAGGGTCAGTAGCAGAAGTCACGCTGACATTACAAAGAGCTGCGCTGGCATTGGTCAGACAAGTGGGTGTGTTGCCATCTCTATTGATCAGTAGACAAGTACTGTGCTGGTATTGGTTGTGGAAAAAAATAAGTAGTGAAACCTAATTGGACTGTTAGCGTCAGATGCACTGGTATAGGATGAGTGTTAACGAACAGAATTTGTGAAAAATAATTTTGTTGGATTTTACAGATTGAATTAAATTCGTTACAAGAATCGGAAGAATGAAGCTGAATAATAAGATCAAGAATTTCTTTAAGAAGGACAAGCATATAGTAACTAGGGTGGGAATTCTTAGGCCACCTCCTAACACGCCTGTTTCTTATATGATGATGGAAAGTGGATAGCATACGTGTGTATGGTTAGAAAATTGGGTGGAGTATACGAAAGGTGATGGTGTTCTAACTTTTCCAGAACATGGTACCTTTAATGTGAGGATTCTTCAGAATTTGAGAAACAAGATGAATTCATTAGAACCAAATCCCAAGTTAACACAGTATGAGGCTTTGGGGGAATGGGAAGTTGAGGCATTTGAAGAAGAGAAATACAGAGGAGGCAGAGAAATCAATAGAGGATTTTTACCCAGATACACATTTGACATTCAAGGAGATCAAATGAAAAGATGGAGAAGGCCTGTAGTAACAGCGGGTTTATATCCAGTATTGATGGCTGAAGATAAAGAAGGGAGCAAATGTAAAGAAAGAACGAAAAACATAGGTGTGACAGGAATAGGGTGTGATGAATCTAATGATGGATTGTTAGAAGATATTCTATTTAAAAGACCTCAGCCTTATAAAGAAAGTGCTAGAGATACAACTCCAAGTGCCCCTATGATGGGAACACCATTGGTTCCACAAGGTCTATATGATCCAACAGTCATCCGAGCATCACAAGAAAAGGAAAGGGATGCATTGAATAAATCAAAAGAAGAGATCATTCAAAAAAGAAACTAGTTAGGCTTAAATGCTGAAGCATTGACAGTGCCAGTAACTATTGGTTCTGTTATTGCATTGTATGGTGACAAAGGAGGAACACCAAAACCACAAAATGTGACCGTCTCACAGAATGGTGTTAGAAAAGAGATAGTGATGTTAGAAGAGCAAACTAGTGAGATCGATTTGAATGTCTCATTATTAGATCTCGCAAATCTTGAGACTGTGATTCAAACCCCAAAGAGAATTTCACCCATAGCTGCAAGGAGGAATGTAACAACTGTTACCCCAGTGGCAGGAAATTCTACTGCATTTTCACCAGAAGATCTAGAAGAATGGGCAAAGGGATTAGAATAGAAGAAACCTCAACCAAAAACTATACATGTAAGCAAGTTGAGAGTAGATTTGGAGGAAATGATTATTGGTACGATAAATCCAGACAGATTAGGTTCATATGGAGATGAAGAATTTATGTAAAAGTATAACCTGGAGAACAAAGAATCTTCATGAGAAGATAGTGGAAGCAGCTTTAGAATTTGGAATAGATGTAGAGAAATCTAAAATATTACAAAAACATTATAAATCATAATTTACTGAGAAGGACTCAGAAAGTTTGAATGTGTCAGAAAGGAGATTGCAAATAAAAGAACTAATGTAGATCGATTGAGAAGTAGATGGACAAAGAAGAGGAATGAAGCAGCTACAAAGGAAGCATCCACATTCCTGTTGAGAGAAGTAGAAAGGGTTGAAAGGATCTGTCTGATAGGAGAAGTTCCTGGTGGTGGATATGTTCATGTTCCATGGAGTAGACAGGATATTTTGTCTTTTGCGAATGACTTCCCTAGATTGGGAGAAAAAACAATTGAATGGTACAGGCAGGTAGAGAGATTTGTAGAGGTTTCAAAGGTATGTTGAAAGATTTGGATGACCTGTTTGACATAGTGGTACCAACAGATTTATGGACAGATGGTAAAATTACAGTTGATTGGCCAACTGAAGAGTATCCTAGAGAGGCAAAGACAGGGGTGCCTTCAGAGGATGTGATGAAGAAATATAATCAAGTTATTACTTTTCTGGAAGGGAAAATTCCCCCAAAAGAAACAGATTGGGTAAAAATAGATAGAACAACTCAGGAACTAAAAGAGTCAGTGCATGCATACTACAAAGGATTGCTACAGGTGTTTAAGCAGTATAGTGCATTTGAAAATATTGGGGATAAAGACACGGGGCATTTTGCCAATAGGTTTGTGTATGGATTAAGACCAGAAATTAGTCAGATGATTCAGCAGCATACGCTTTGCTGGCAGAGTAAGCCAATTGATGACACTTTACACTATGCAAAGTATTGTAGTGATGACATTGATGCAAAGCATAGAAAGTTAAAAGAGAAAATGATGTGGGTACAAGAGAAGTTGTCAGAACACCAAGAGGCAGCTTCTGGTTCTCAAAATGATAACCAGATGAATGGGAAAAATCAGAATAGTTAGATTTCAAAAGGAAATAAGGGGAAAGGACGAATGAGTAGAGATGAAGCAAAAAAGAAATATCCTTGTCATGGATGCGGAAAGCTTGGACATTGGAAGAATGAGTGTAGACGTATACAACAGAATAATGGGGTAAATTAAACACAGAGTGAGGTGTCTGTGAACCAACAACAACAACAACAGGTAGTTACTCCTCAGCTGCAAGTGCCACAAGCCCCTTTGTCCAACAATGTGAACGCTCAGGTACAGTGATACAGTGTGAACACCGGATTTCGTGGAGAAAGTTGTAAGAATACACAGACAGTTCAATAATATTGGATACAAAGTAATGAGAATGATTCAGAGATGTCCCAATGACGGTGCCTGAGAGGGAAGGAAGAGTGTGTGCTTGGCGCAGCCTTGGCGGTAGATTAGTCAGATCCATTTGTTGATGGAAAGGTTGAAGGGAATTCATTACTTTTCTAGTGGATACTGGCGCTACCCGTTCTACTGTGAGAGCAGTAGAAATTCCAAACCTACCCCTCTCGAGAGACACTATCCAAGTTGTAGGAGTCTCAAATAAGCAAATCAGGACCCCAGTCACAGAACCAATAGAAGTGAATATTGGGAATTTCAGGAGACATGCATCGGTTTGTAGTATGTGACTCAAGTCCTGTGAACCCGTTAGGCAGGGACTTATTATATAAGATGAACTGTACCATCTTCTGTATGCCTGATGGTGTTGCTTTCCAAACACCTGATGAAGATGTTGCTTTCAATATGATGTTAGCAAAACAGGGAACAGAAGTGGATGAGATGTTTTCACTTCTTACTCAAAG
The DNA here is from genome assembly GCF_964261635.1 of Lissotriton helveticus. Classification (NCBI taxonomy): domain Eukaryota; kingdom Metazoa; phylum Chordata; class Amphibia; order Caudata; family Salamandridae; genus Lissotriton; species Lissotriton helveticus. Next base: position 24,439,780 of record NC_136064.1, read on the forward strand.
CGATTTGCCTGATGAATTGAGAACCACAAATAGGTCAGATGTGTGGGAAAAGAAATTGGTCTAATGGCAAAGGTAGATCCAGTTAAAATTGTGGTAAAAGAAGGTACGATATATCCAAATACACCACAATATAGAATGAGCCCTGAAGTGAAAGCAGCAGTTGGCCCAGTAATTGATCAAATGATTGAACAAGGTATTCTGAAAGAAATATTGAGCAGTACATGTAATTCGCCAATCATGGGACTTAAAAAGTGTAGTGGAAATATAGAATAGTACAATATTTGAGGAAAATTCATAAAATAGTAGTACCCTGTAGTCCACTAGTACCAAATCCAGCAGTGATTGATGTGTGCCAAGCATTTTTTTTCGATTGCATTGCATCCGGATAGTCAATATTTATTTGCATTCCGGTTCAAAGACCGTGTTTTGGCATGGTGCTAAGTTCCTCAAGGGTGCACACAGAGTCCATTGATTTTCAATCAGATTCTGAAAAAATGTCTGGAGACTTTGGTTATGCCAGGAAATTTGGTCTTGGTTCAGTACATTGATGACCTATTGGTGGCATCAAAGACACGAGAAGCTTGTGTAATGGACACAATAGCTTTACTGAACCTTTTAGCAGAAGGAGGACACAAAGTGTCGCTAGAAAAGTTACAGTTTTGCCAACAAGAAGTTCAATATTTAGGACACAAGACAGAAAGAGGAGTCAGAAAAGTGACACCAGAAAGAATAAAAGTGATTCACCAAATGAGTCTGCCCAAAACCAAGAAAGAAGTATGAATGATTTTAGGAGTGGTTGGATATTGTCAACAATGGATCAGTGGATTTTCACTGCTTGCAAAAGTCTTAATAAGGGTGACATGAAAAGATGTAATTGATCTGATTGAATGGTATGATGAAAGTGAAGAAGCATTTATAAAACTGATAAGTTGTTTGTGTCAAGCACCAGCATTGGGAATGCCAGTTTATACGAAAGAGTTTGCTTTATTCTGCTATGAAAGGGAAGGTTGTGCGCTTTCAGTGTTAACAGAGACACGGATTGTCCCAACGTCCAGTAGCATACTTTTCTGCTACTCTGGATCCAGTGGCCGTGGCACTACCTGGCTGTTTAAAAGCAGTAGCTGCTACTTATGTGAGTCTGGAACAGAGTGAATCAATTGTGATGGGACATCCTATAATGGTGTATGTGCCACATTCTGTCGAGATTCTTTTAAAAAGGACTCATACTCAGCATCTGACCCCTAGTCGGCTGGCTAAGTATGAAAGAGTAATTTTGGGTGCTGAGAATATGTGTGACAAGATGCACCATGATGAATCCAGAAAACTTGTTGCCCGATTCCTATTGTGAAGAAGTGAAAGAGGAGATTGATCATGATTGCTTGAATGTGACAGAAATGTGTACAAAGCCCAGACATGACCTCCTTGACGTTCCTTTAGAAGAGTCAGACTTCGTATTGTTTGTTGATGGGTCAAGCTTGAGAAGGGAGAATTGAGAATTGATGTCTGGTTATGCTGTATGTACTGTGTCAGGTATCAAAGAAGCTTTCGGTCTAAGAGGAGTCAAGTCTGCACAAATAGCCAAATTGTTTGCTTTAACCAGAGCATTGAAAACGAAATTAACATACGCAAAACATTTACATATTGGGAAAGAGCTTTACGCATGTTTAATTAATGCTGAATAAAATGCAACGCAACTAAAATCCGCTTTAAATTGGAAAATACTTTTGCGCATGTGCAAACCAGAATGATGTAGACAACAACGTGACTAACCCATTTGAGAGGGAAAACTCTCATGCATGCACAGAAATTACAAACATTAGGTCTTGAGGCACTGGCATATGCTTGCCTGAATTTAAAGAGAGCTGTTGCTGCTGATGCTTTGCTTAAAAGAAGGAGAAAATAACATGGGATAGAGTAAAGTGGGTGGTGAACAGTGAAATTCACATATTTGAGAAATTAACATCTGTTTATGATTCCTGTATTGATAGTGTACGTTTGGGCATGCAAAAGAAAGAGATGGCGATGAAAATGGAGGCAAGCTAACCCTACACAGTGGAATCATCATGTCACGACTGACCGTGCTGCTGACAGACTGCTAAGAGTCAAGGGCAACAGCTGTGTGAAACTTCTTCCTGACTGTGAAACAGCACACAAGATGTTTCAGATCTGCAACATTCAATATATGAGAAAAGAAATAAGACATAATAAATGAATGAGCTAAAGGGTAAGGGTGGGTAAGACAAAAGAGTTTATTAAGAAATTAAACATGTCAGCATGAGGTGATGAGAACTCCGCTGTCCCTGCCCAATCAGAGTTCGTATTTCATCAAGATTTGTAACTTTTGAGGGTGGGACATGCAGAAAAGAAGACTATAACTAGAGTGACTTAAAATTTAAGAGTTGTCATGCATGTAAGCGAGGTGAGGCAAGCATGAGTGCAAGAGAAAGGCGTGAATTACTGCTGCGGAGGAAGGAGAGAACAGACTGGGAAGATTCACCTCTGAAAGACACCTGATTAGATTGAAGATTACGGAAGAATATCAAGGAGGGAGAGAGTGTAAGAGAGGGATGCGCTTCAGTGCATTGGGTCTGTAGAGACGTTTAGTAAGTATTGCCCTGTCCTGATCCTGTCCTATAGTCTTTGTCTCCTGATTCTTTATCAGGGGACCTCCATCAGTCCTTTGGCCAGAGGACTGCTTTTCCTATTATCACCCTTGGGTAACTATTATTCTGTATTTAAATTTGCGTATCTTTTGTAAATGAATGATTTATTATGCCTTTTGTCTCTTCATCTATCCACTCTTAATGCATTGATTTGTTGAATGATTCTGTGAATTGAATGTATTGCTAAATCAATTTTCTCGCCCATGAAAGTGATGGAGTTTGCACTGTCAATTTGTACTGATGAGCGTTTATTTATGACTGAGATTTAGATCAAATTCTTTGAATCTTACCCAGAATATGTGGTTATTTCACTGAAATCTGTAAGTTAATTAGTTAATTGATCATATCACCATCAACTACTTAACTAATGGTCAATCGACTAGAGGAAGAGTGTTGATCTGTGAAGATTAGTTAGACATTGAATAAAAATTCTCAGGAATAAAATTGAATCTACAGTGGGTTAACTAATTAAGATTAAAGTGAATTAAAAAACTTGACCCCCAGCGAAACAGCCAGGAAACTTGATTGTGTATATGGGCCAGTTTGAATTTTTGTGGACTGTGATGTGTTCATCCCTGGTTTTTCGCTGGATCACCACCATAGCCAGGACTCAGAAGGTCCATAGCAATTCACCACCTTGCATTGCCCCGTCTTTGTTCTATGGATCAGATACCAAATGTGCTAATTCTTCAATGTTCCTCTCTTCGGGCTGCCTGTCTGGGGCACCTTCACCAGCATGAGCCATCGTGTAAAGCCAGGCACAAATCAAATAATTTTTTCAACTTTAAGCAATCTTGCTTTGGATTAATAATCCAAAAACATAGCTTAGTTGTACTATATTTCAATGTGATTTGTGTTACTGTGTAAGTGTATTTATCAAATAACAAAAATAGATGCCACTACTGAAGAAATTAATTTTCTAATTGACCAACCACTAATTGATCAAAAACAAAAAGAGATGTGGACTGCTTTTTCTGTCTGATTTAATCAGGTTGAGTTTAATTATTTATTCAAAATCATACGAATTGGAATACATTTTAAGTGCTTTTTTCTTTTTTGATAACAAGATTGAAACATTAAAAACATATACAATTTACAAATCCAAAAAACCTCAAATACATTTTAATATTCAACTGAACAGATTTTCATACCTTCATTCATACCCACTCCACACATTCATCATACACAAATGCGACAATATTTACAATGGTTTGGTTTTTATACAAAATTTTTCAGTTGCCATAGAACTATACATTACAACAAAATTTCTCTTTTTAAAATTATTTTGAAGGTTCCTATTTAAGAAACTCTTATGGCTAGAAAACGGGTCTACGCGTTTCAAACTCAAAAAGACTTATTGAGTTCTCATCAGGACCGAAATAAACAAGCTGTGGGAAAATGAAAAAGAACCTAATAAGTCTCATTGCATCTTATAAGCTTGCCTACCTCAATTACAGAATCGGCCATCTCTTACCTCTACAGATACTTGTTGGGAACCAGATTTTATCTGCCGTAGAACACTGTAAAACGGAAAAGCATCTATTTGTTAACCCGTGGGGAATAACCACACTTAAAAAATACATCTAAACCGACACTTTGGAAGTTCACACTCGTGCAATGTAACTTACATGTGACTCGTGAGGTCTGGATCTAGAATTTTGGCTTGTATCAGGATGTTCGAAGTATCATGTCACTGTGATTAAAAAACGCATGGTGGGGGGTCAGTACAACGGGTACTTCAGTTGGCATGTTTTGGAAAAACAAGAGGAAACTTTTTGAAAGGCACTTACTTCGGCAAACAACCGATTGCGGCGGCTTACAAGACCACAAAGAAATAGATCTGGTATGGACGGTCATCTCAAAAGTAGAGAAAGATCAAAGAGGAGGGGATCTGGACCAGAAACTCTCAAGAAGAGAGGCCATGCTTATTGTCAAATTCAACACCGCAACAGATGGGCTTAATGACTTATCAGAAATGTACAACCTTGTATGAATGTGATCACGACTCTCCGAAATTCTGGTGGCCTTTGAATACTGAAACGACAACGACCATAAGACACCATTTCAGACTGCAGGGTTAATCGTTGATACATGCATCTAGACCGCCTTTGGTTTGAATCCAGATTACCCAGCTAACATTGGACAGCAAAGACAGACTTTTCCTGTCAATTTCAGAGTACAGGTTCCCATGTATAAGGCAGCTACTGTGTGATTTTACCACACCTTTCTTAAAAACTACATCTCCCAGGAGCTTAACGTGTCTAAACTACAACATTCAGGAATGTCTTGAAGGCTAACGCATTTGCCATGATGGAAACTACACCTCCCATGAACCACTCGGGCTTTACCTACAACTCCCATGTTTCTTAAAAAACTGTTGGGAAGACAAACGCCGGCACCCCTCTCGACCAAGCGACAAAGCGGGCACAAACACGAAGAAGCCTCGTGTAAATGGAAAAAAGACGGCGGTCCCAGCCGCACATTCAGGTACGGACACAAGACAGACATAATTTTGCATGTTAGCCATCGGTCCTTCAGAGTAATCACTGACATAAGGTAATCTGATTCATCTCATAGCGTGGACAAGAACAAGCGAACAGGAATCAACAAAGATGCCGCATTCGGTTGTTCGCCGAAGTAAGTGCCTTTCAAAAAGTTTCCTCTTGTTTTTCCAAAACACGCCAACTGAAGTACCCGTTGTACTGACCCCCACCATGCGTTTTTTAATCACAGTGACATGATACTTCGAACATCCTGATACAAGCCAAAATTCTAGATCCAGACCTCACGAGTCACATGTAAATTACATTGCAATTACATTGCACGAGTGTAAACTTCCAAAGTGTTGGTTTAGATGTATTTTTAAGTGTGGTTATTCCCCACGGGTTAACAAATAGATGCTATTCCGTTTTACAGTGTTCTACGGCAGATATATTCTGGTTCCCAACAAGTATCTGTAGAGGTAAGAGATGGCCGATTCTGTAATTGAGGGAGGCAAGCTTACAAGATGCAATGAGACTAATTAGGTTATTTTTCATTTTCCCACAGCTTGTTTATTTCGGTCCTGATGAGAACTCAATAAGTCTTTTTTACTTCGAATCGCGTAGACCCGTTTTCTAGCCATAAGAGTTTCTTAAATAGGAACCTTCAAAATAAATTTAAAAAGAGAAATTTTGTTGTAATGTATAGTTCTATGGCAACTGAAAAATTTTGTATAAAAACCAAACCATTGTAAATATTTTCGCTTTTGTGTATGGTGAATGTGTAGAGTGGATATGAATGAAGGTATGAAAATCTGTTCAGTTGAATGTTAAAATGTATTTGAGGTTTTTTTGGATTTGTAAATTGTATATGTTTTTAATGTTTCAATCTTGTCATCAAAAAAAGAAAAAAGCACTTAAAATGTATTCCAATTCGTATGATTTTGAATAAATTATTAAACTCACCCTGATTAAATCAGACAGAAAAAGCAGTCCACATCACTTTTTGTTTTAGATCAATTAGTGGTAGCTCAATTAGAAAAATTATTTCTTCAGTAGTGGCATCTATTTTTGTTATTTCATTTTCAAAGGCTTGGCCTTACTGTTGGGAGCCTTAACCCAGTAGTGTTGTTGAGGTAAGTGTATTTATGAGCCTGGCTTTGGACTACATCGCATGTATCAATTTCACACCAGGGTTATAGTAAAGTTAAAATAAGTTATGAAGTTATTAGTGGTTAGCTGCCTTTGCGAAATTGCAACATTTCCAGCACCATGGTTCAATTCCTTAATTGTTGCGTTTTTTAAAATGTGAATGGTTTTCCATTATGTGTATGTTTGCCTTAGGGTCTGCATTTGTGCAGATTTGTAAGTGTGTCACTTTAAGAGCATGTTATTTTATGCAGATTTGTAGAGCACACCACCACCCGGGAAGGTATCCTTGCTCTGAGCAGGTGTGAGTCAAGCCAAACCTAGGGCATAGTGGGACTACTCAAAAATCCAGGTCTTCAGCTTCTTGTGGATTTGACGAAGTGAGGAGGCGCCTCTTATGAGTAGTGGCTGGCTCTTCCATGCTTTAGGAGCGGTGCAGGATAAGGCTCCACCACTGGATCTGGTCTTCTGTATGCATGGGATGTGTGCAAACAGGAGTTCTGACGAGCAGAGGTGTCAGAAGGTGTATAAACACAGATGCAATTGTTGAGTTATGCTGGGCCAGTGTTATGTAGTACCTTGCAAGTGTGGGTGAGGAGTTTGAACTGTACTCATTTCGGTATGGGGACCCAGTGGAGCTCCTTCAAGTGGAAAAAGAAGGCTCCTATGGTGAATATGCCGATGTTTACCTGTAGAAGTCATAGCTGGCTTGTCTTTGCACTATGCCGTGTCCTTTGCACTGTTCAAACATTGCATAACATTCTGTGTGTGCCTTTGACAATGACAGAGCCCGTGAGATTAGTAGCTGGGGGAAAAGGTGCAGCGAGGGAGACAGTTCTTATGCTCCTGTGACAGTGGTGGGAAGTGCAGAACATACAGCAACTGTGGTTAGTGTCACTCAAGTCGGGCAAAGAGTCCCCCACAATGACTGGATATAGTTCCATTCCATGCGGTATGCCAATGCCAAATGCTGACTGGTGAATATGTTGGTTACAATGTATGTTGTGATGTATTAAGGGAGGGTAAGCATTGCCATGTGCAAGCATTGATAAAATGTCTTCTTAAAATGACTGTAGCCAACCCATTTCGACCCGAAAGGGTCTTCTTCAGGGCAATAGTAATAACTATGTTCTTATGACAATTCATTAAGATCCTTCTCCGTAAGTTAATTCGGTCCGATCGTGGCTATGTGGCGGGAGCGGTTCTTATACTGAACAAAGATGCGCAAAGGCTAAGAAACCCGTGTCCACAGCAACATGACCCACTAGAAATAGCTCTAAAAAAGAAGTAACTGAAACAGAAATTACTCACCGCTCTGGTATTTAAAAAAAACAATAAGAGGTGCGACTGACAGTCCTAGAGTGAGGGACCGAATTAAATTACGGAGAAGGAACTTAATGATTTGTCATAAGAACATTGTTATTACTATTGCCCTGAAGAAGACCCTTTCAGGACGAAACGCATTGGCTACGGTCATTTTAAGAAGAAATGTTCTCAATAAAGAAACAAGAACCTGTTGAGTTGATGTGCTTCTATTCACCTTGTCCGTATTAGTGGAAAACATTAATTTATATACTTTTTGAGTGCTGAATCATTGGTCTTGTAAATGTATAGGATCTGTATCCTTGGAGGCTTAAGGGGTATTGAGCCTCTGATTCTTTGCACCCACATATATTAAAAGAAAAAAATTACTTTTGTGGATATTGAGATAGGTGCATTTGTAATTACCCTATTCCCCTTGTTTTGTGTTCTTTACAGCTTATGACCTTACATGTGATATGACAGATGGCATTTCAAATATATCATTGATGTTATAGTGGATGGCATCATATATGACATCAGTGATTTAGAGTGAGGAAGCGAATCCTCACAAGATACGCGCTCAATATTACATGGAATAGGAAGTTCCTCCAAATTTCATCTGATTATAATCCAAATCATTACTCCATGTTTTTATGATTTCAGCGTTTTATTTTCATCTTTCAAATATTCATGATATTAATCTGATATTTTCTCAGCATTAAATTCATTTCTCAATCTTCTGGAAAAACCCAATCCATTTCGAGTCACAACAACAATGGACCCTTCTTCAGGGGTCTGTAAGGAAATCATACAGGACCAGGTTAGTAACCTACATTTCATCTAATCTGATCTACATGGTAAATTCACATACAACCATTTACTTTCTACAGTAACTCTATGCATGACAATAATGAAAAAAAACATAAGGACTCTCCTAACGTGACGTGCTAACCGGCATACGTTGATTGTATTCAGGTGTGAAGCTCTAACTCATATGGCAGCGATATTCCGCGATATTCCATACATTAAACACATTTGCATGAAACCGCCATGTCGATCGTCATATATACGCTATTTCAAATGCATGTGTTAAAACTCAAAAGTATAGTTTAGAAGCAAGATATTCAACTTACTGCAAGATCGAGAAACAGAGCGTCTCCGTGAACGCTTCGGCAGCCATAGTTAAGAGTTTCACTAACATTTCATTTAACCAATAGCTGACAGGGACCTACACACGTGACACCAGTCACATGATGTGGGTATACCGGCTTCAACGTGACCATGTAAACAGCGATGTGATGGATTGCGGTAGCTTCAACAAAATGAACAGCATCACACATTCCGACTTACAACTTCAAAGCGAAGATCTCATGGAGGGAGCCAAAATTAAATGAACAAAAATGAAAATAAAAATAAACATGAATAAAACACATATGACACAAAGTGTCAACATTACTTAAAAAACGAACATGTGTATAGTATGGCTGCCGAAGCGTTCACGGAGACGCTCTGTTTTTCGATCTTGCAGTAAGTTGAATATCTTGCTTCTAAACTATACTTTTGAGTTTTAACGCATGCTTTGAAATAGCGTATATATGACGATCGACATGGCGGTTTCATGCAAATGTGTTTAATGTATGGAATATCGCGGAATATCGCTGCCATATGAGTTAGAGCTTCACACCTGAATACAATCAACGTATGCCGGTTAGCACGTCACATTAGGAGAGCCCTTATGTTTTATTTTCATTATTGTCATGCATAGAGTTACTGTAGGAAGTAAATGGTTGTATGTGAATTTACCATGTAGATCAGATTAGATGAAATGTAGGTTACTAACCTGGTCCTGTATGATTTCCTTACAGACCCCTGAAGAAGGGTCCATTGTTGTTGTGACCCGAAATGCATTGGGTTTTTCCAGAAGATTGAGAAATGAATTTAATGCTGAGAAAATATCAGATTAATATCATGAATATTTGAAAGATGAAAATAAAACGCTGAAATCATAAAAACATGGAGTAATGATTTGGATTATAATCAGATGATATTTGGAGGAACTTCCTGTTCCATGTAATATTGAGCGCGTATCTTGTGAGGATTCGCTTCCTCACTCTAAATCACTGTTGTTAAGGCACGGATTGACGACGTGCGACAGATTCAGCGCCAACCTGAATGTTAAAAGAATTCTGAAATTATTCACAAACCATTAAGAGTGCACAGGGGTAATACAGATTGAATCATATATGACATCACCAGTCATGACAAAATGACGCAACTGATGTGCTTGATTTTCAGCAAGGAACTGGTATTAAGTTATTTAAAGTTAAATACCAGTCTTGGACTAGTTTCAGACCTATGAGTCCTTTGGATGTGCACAAACACACACACTGTAAATAACAAAGGGGGGGAGAGAGAGAAAAAGAGGGGTGTATTCATTCTCCCTGACACTATGAATAAACAACAAGAATCCACCTGATTGGGTGATGTGTTCCCTACTCAGTTGGGGAGCACATAGTGTTTTTAAAATACCCCTCACACACCAAAAGGACCCTTGGTGTCATGCTTCATCATTGGGGTCTTCACACCCCTCTACGGGATGCGGCGTGCTACGACCAAGCGGGAGCACTGATCACAAAGACTATGCGTGGTGCGTGTGAGGGTTGTGTGTGAGTATGTGGTGGAGCAATTTAAGTGAGTGAATGGTTAAAAAGTGCCTGGCTCGTGGGGTAAGTCAAAATAATTTTAATGAGCCCCCGGGCTGGTACTGTTAAAAGGGTGCAGGTTGATGTGAATATGTGATATTAAGCACATCGCCTCTTGGGTGCGTCGACATGTTTCGGAGATCAACTTCTTCTTTAGGACAGGGTGCAACACACCCACCTTACTCACATTTTTCTAAGTAAAAAAGTGTATTTACCAAAGAGTGAAAATGTAGTACTGCAATGTGCCTACAATGTAAATGGAGTTCTCTGCTAATATGCAAATAAACTAGGGGAAACAAAGGGAAGAAAGGACCACAATGTAGTACTCCGCTCCTCATCATTTCACATGCTGCAGTGACCTGTAACAAATGTATATATAGTGTGGGGTCACTAGACAAATGATGTCATACTACTCGAGCCATCAAAACACGTATGGATGAACACAAGAGCAACATCAGATGCAAAAAATGTACCACGAAAATGGCAACGCATTTTTTGGAAGCCCGACATTGTGTGAATGACATCAAATAGACGGTGATTTAACAACTACAAACCGAGACTGGGCTGTTCCAAAAGGAACAACGCTGGGTTTTCCGCCAGGGCACACAAATTGACAGGCTCAACAACGAAATCCCGTGAGGCCAACTTATCTGAATAATTACCCACTTCCTAACTGAATCACCAAAGGCCAGCAACCGGGCATTCCTTTCCATATGACATAGGAATTATGTATCCTTCCACGAGACCTATTGTGATTTTTGCCTTATAATATCTGGTCCCCAACACATAATGATACACTTTTTTACTTAGAAAAACGTGAGTAAGGTGGGGTGTGGTGCTCCCTGTCCTGAAGAAGGAGTTGATCTCTGAAACATGTCGACGCACCCAAGAGGCGATATGCTTAATATCACGTAATCACCTCAACCTGCACCCTTTTAACAGTACCAGCCCGGGGGCTCATTAAAATTATTTTGACTTACCCCACGAGCCAGGCACTTTTTAACCATTCACTCACTTAAATTGCTCCACCACATACTCACACACAACCCTCACACGCACCACGCATAGTCTTTGTGATCAGTGCTCCCGCGTAGTCGTAGGTCGAAGCACGCCGCATCCCGTAAAGGGGTGCGAAGACCCCAATGATGAAGCATGACACCAAGGGTCCTTTTGGTGTGTGAGGGGTATTTTAAAAACACTAGGTGCTCCCCACCACAGTAGGGAACACATCACCCAATCAGGTGGATTCTTGTTGTTTATTCACAAACACACACAGTCATAGAATCCTGAGCTCAAACTCTTAAATCCATACACCCACCATCTCATGGCCACATATTTGTTTTCTCCCCACGTAATCATTTATTTTTAGGTCAAGCCTGCAGGCAGCGTGCATGTGCTGTCGCTATGGCGACAATCTATTGTGTTAAAAAATAAATCAGAAGGGGCTTTTAGCCCACCGACAGTTACCAGAGGTTAAGGGCATGATCACTTTCGTTTGCTGCCTTCTAATTTGACAAAAGTCATGATACCTCACTTCCTGTGGTTTGTGTGCAGCACCGTTCAACTACAGATCAATTAAACTTAGTGTCCCGCTGCTGCAAATAGCGGGCTAATAAAGAGCAGGTGCTGGCAGGCTGACAGGCCGCAAGGCTGGCAGGAAGTGGCGCAGTTTCCGATGAAGGAGCCTTGCAGCAGTTTTGAAATGATTGCTCTCGAGTGTCCCTGCGAGGACACTGTATGTTGTAGTTATTTCTTGTGTCCCTGTGAGGACACCATACCACCCCGACTGTCATCTTGTCATCAGCTGTCAGTTGCCAGCTGATGACTTGCGGAGCGGCTGCATTCCTTATGCTCTGCCTTATGCAGAGCCTGTGTTGGTGAATTGAATAAAGGACACATTTTCAATACTTCTTCGTGTCGCAGAGAGTTCTTTACAGAATTTGGTGATGAGCACCAACACACGAACCCACCAGGAACATTACAACAGGAATCAGAGTGAAGACTCCGTTACAGCCTTGGTAAAAGGAATCTACGCATCACAAGAAAAAGATGAAAGAAGTTTACAACTACATAAGCAGACAAAAGTATTTTCAGGCTGATGAACTCAACAGGTAAAAGAGGTCAGTCAGCAAATTGAAAAAGCGTTCAAGATGAATGAATATGCTTAAAATTAAGTGAAGCGGCAATTTATGTGCAGAAGAATTGAAGGTGTATGAACGTATGCCTAACATTTGAAGAACTAAGCACATATAGCTTTGCTGAAAACTGTTGTATTACCTACAGAATATCTTAAAGATTATCTTGGTAAAGAAAAATAAAAGAGGTGAACTGTGAAGTGCAATTTGAGGAGTGCCACGAAGTAAGCAGCGAAGAGCCCTGTTCACCTGCTTTGCCATGACACCATATGAGGAGTTGCTAAAACGGTTCCGAGGAATACCAACGTGTTCTGAAGATGACAGTTCAACATATTCCCAACAGCCAGCACAAACAGTCAACTGTTGCGAACGTCACAAGCGACCGGTGCGTGTGCAGCTGATGGTTATGATGCATTGACGTTTGCACAGTGGCGGTCATCTTTGATCCTACAAGTCAGCTTTCCAGCTCTAAGGGTGTCGCGTCATGCACGTCTACGTGCCGCCATCATAGAAATCTTCGAGCGCACCGCGTGCATAGACTAATTTTCACGAGCATCGGGATGCATTGGCAGAAATCTACCAGCAACCACTGCATATGCAGCATTTCAAAGCCGTAATGAGGTACTGTCATAATAAAAGCAAGCACACGTTTCAATTGACACCCTTAAGTCTGTGTTACGTGACTAGAGCTAATTAGCGCAGATGGGCACAAGTCTATAATCCCACTGCAGCTAATTCTAAAAAAAAATAATATGTACTGGCACAATCCACTGTATAAATTTTAACATCATAAGGTTTACAACTGCAAATTTACCTTATACAACATGGCGTCTGGGCATTGGTGGAATTTATTGCCTCCTCAAGCATTCTTGCCCACAGGGGGTGAACACATACTCAAGTGGGAGGAATGGAGGGAATATTTTATAAATTACATTTCGAATTTTGACGATGATGAGGAGTTTAAAGCTGAGAAGAAATACAAATTATTACTGCACTGTCTTGGCGCAGATGTTATTAAGGTGTATAATAAAATCAACAAAAAAGTTAGAGGGGAGAATGAAGATGATGTTTTTCTGAATGCCATTGATAACCTTAATACTTACTACAAACCAACAGTTTGTGTGGGTGTGGATAGGTATAAATTCTTTCACAGAAAGCAGGGGAAGGATGAATCCATCGATGATTTTGTGTCAGCATTAAACAATCTAGCCATCAATTGTCGCTTTGGTGGATTACACAACGAGTTCATTAGAGACCAGATCATCATGCAAGGGTCCAATTCTAACATTCAGGACAGTTTGTGGGCCAAGGGCGAATACCCTCTACAAAACATTTTAGACATAGCAAGAAAAGCAGAGCTTACGGTACGTTGCGCTAAAGCTGTTCTAAACAAGAGCAAGGAAAAGAAGGAGGGTGATACCGTGAATATGGTAACAGAGGACAAGCGCACTCCCAAACAAACTTGGAGCAACAAGGGATCAAAAACTTCATACAACAAATCAATGAGCAGCAACAAGAGGTGTTGCTACAGGTGTGAAAACACCTCCCATATGGCTGATGATATGAAATGTCCTGCTCGTGGTGTAAGGTGCGCACACTGCGGTGTCTTCGGACATTTTCAGAAAGCTTGAAGGAAGAAATATACACATTCAGTCAAACTCAGTAAGAACTTTATTGTTGGTTAATTAAAACACTCACAATATAAAAACACTTGCCGTGTATTCTTAAAAGAAACACAATGTAAAATGACAGAGTTGCAAAATTAACATTTTACTTAAAACTCTACAGAGCTGCTTGACAGTTAATGTTTGACTCGAAGACCAGGTTAGGGTCAGCAGTTAATTGGTGGTCGGAAAGCTGTTACTGAACCCAAGGATGAAGTGCTGCACTGCTATAATGGCGAGTGGCTAGCAGCACTGATGACTTGCAACAGATTTAACGCCTTGGTGATGAGTTTTGTTAACCCAATATTCAACTTTGTGTGGTCCGGGTTTAAGGCTGCTATTATAGCTTGGCGGCATGATCGAATTCTGAGCCTAATTCGTTCTTCTCGCAGTAAAAATCGTCTGACAGTAAGCATTGCAGGACATAGGCAAACTATAGGTTCCATTCCTTCAGTGTGGTAGCCGCACGAACTACATTGGGTGTGACTGTCTGGGCGGCGCCATTCTGGGAGGTTCTTTAAAAAAGGCCTTTCACCCATCCTTAGAGGCAGGAACTTTCTTTTCCAATAAAGTGCGAACGTGCTTAATAAATAGGGGGATACAACTCCTAGTTTAATATTTGTGATCACTGCCCAGGCATGTTTCCTTTTAGACAATATTGCCCTATCCGAATGAAAGGACCACAACCTGATGCTCTTCTTGATAACTGCTTTTAATGCCAGCTGGGAGGGATTTGTTCCCCAGAATTCCTTGACACCAAGTAGTTGTAAACTATGATTCAGGTGAAACCGATATTTATGACTGGCATGACTTTTCTGGATTTCTTGCCAGAGTGTGTCCTCCAGAGAACCCTCCCGGGCGTGACGCAGTCTATTGCAAAACCTTATAAATGCGCCAGCCTCTACGCCATGATGGTCAAGTAGACCTAATTTGAGGAGCACTGTGCTGGCGATGCTGACTTTGGTAGATAAAACGCACGTTTAAAAATGTTGATTATTAGTTTGTTTAAAACAGTATTTGTGGTACCCTTGGTGACCTTGTGGCCGTACGACAATGAGTTGGTGATCTTCGCCTTCACCACTTTCAACATTGGGATTAAACTGGGGCCAAGTAGCTTTTTAGACAGTTTCGTAGCAGCGACCTTTAGAGCCAGGGCTTTGCTCCTCAGTACTTCTTTCTGTTTGACAAATGAGCTTCTAGTGTCAAGAAATATTCCCAGATATTTGTAGTGAGGGATTGAGTTGATGTTTACTTTGTTAAAGTGCCAACCTCTATGCATCTTTTTTAGCTTTCAAAGGAAATAGTTTTTGTTTTTGATAGGTTCAACTCTAAGAAGTTGCTTATAGTGTAAGGGAGCAGTTCATCAAGTACCCTCTGTAGGCAAACTTTCGTATGGCTAAGCAGCACCAGACCATCCGCGTATAAGAGGTTGCTCATACGTACTCCATCTAGTTGGGGGGGATGGCAGTTAACACTCTCGAGAATTGGCGAGAGATCCGATATGAACAGGTTAAAAAGGAGTGGAGCCAGCACGCAGCCTTGTTTAACTCCGCTTCTCGTCTCAATCTTCCCAGAAACATGAGAGCCTTCGCCCAGCTTGATTCTTATCCATGTTTCAGAATGGAGTTGAACTAGTGCGAGTAGCAAAGACCAGGGTACACCCCAGGACTTTAATTTTTGCCACAGTAAGCCCCGGGTCACTCGATCGAAGGCCACTTTGAAATCTACAAAGCAACAGTGCAGTTGGGTTTGTTGGACTGCTGCTTTCTCTACCAAAATGGATAGGGTTAATAGATTGGTTGTTGTACCAGAATTGGCCACAAAACCCGTCTGATTAAAGGGGAGGCGCTTTGTTTTGTTGGCCCAGGCCAGTAGCTCTTCCAATAAAATGCTGGCATTGTATTTAGAATCAATCGTTTTTATTGCATGGGATTCAGGGGATACGTACACAGCTTGCTGCCTGCATCTGAAAGCCGGCAGAGCGTGGATTAGGCATGCATACACAGCATATAGGTCTACACCCCAAAGTGTTGTATGGCGTTTTAGGATCCGAGTGAAAATTCCTGATTCATGCCCTTATATAGGTACAATTCACATTGCCCTTATATAGGCATAGAAATCATACCCTTATTTAGACATAGCCCATGCAGTCCAAATACAGGCAGTGCGACTTCCACCCATACCGAAAACGTCACAACGATTTTAAGGAAAATCGGTTTAAGCAGTCAGGGACCACTCCTTGCTTGAATATTGATTTGTCCAAGAAATCATGTACTTTACAAAGAACTTCTATTCCCTTGGGGTACTTTACTGACGTTATTATGCCCGACTTTACGTCAAACTAGGTACCTTCAAGGTATAAATATGCCTTCACTTGCCCTAGCAGGACACGGTGGTTCGGAGCCGTTCGACTATCTACTTGCCCGATGCAGCTCGCTACAGCAAGTGCCGAAGGAAGCTCACCC
Source organism: Lissotriton helveticus (assembly GCF_964261635.1). Lineage (NCBI taxonomy): Eukaryota > Metazoa > Chordata > Amphibia > Caudata > Salamandridae > Lissotriton > Lissotriton helveticus. Next base: position 24,456,340 of record NC_136064.1, read on the forward strand.
TCCAGCTGACGCACTGATCAAGAAGCTGTCCTTTCTCTCGCTGAGAATCCAGCTCCAGTGTTTCCAAGCTCCCCTTGCGGGGTGTTGGGAAATCACGTTTGAGACAGAGATACCATACCTCCTTCATTCTAAACTAAGGTATGGAGCTGATTAGAACCTAAGTGAAAATCTTGGATTCTTGGCAAAGAAAACTAAACCTAGGCTACACCATACTTACTTCTTCCCTCGTACTAGACTTAGGTTAGGTACACCGGGGTGCGGGATATTTTAGAAACACCAGTAGAGTATTTTTAGTCATTGTTATTTATGTATGTATTTTCATATGGCTTAGAAACCATACAATGCTCTTACAATATTATTTCCTAATATTGTTCTTACTGTACACATTATACTTTGCAGCCTGCGTTACGATTGTAGCAGTGTATTTCTTCTTTGTGAGAAAGAAGACTGTTCAATAAATCCTTTTATTGAAAACACCTGTCTCTCTATTTCTGTACACCTCTGTAGAAACGAAGTATGCACGATTGACTGAGTAAAATTTGTATCTATTGTTTCCGCGACTCTAGAGATACATTTGTTATTCTTGGGAAACAAAGTTGTCATGTTCATACGGTTGTCAGAAACTAATCCCTTCTTGTTCATTCAAGAAAGTTTCTAGTGACCTCTGAGCTAGCTGGCACACACTAGTAAGTTTAATATATTCAATAGAGACCTAGTCGACCTCAGTCCTACGTCTAAATTATAGGATATATTATTCCAATGTGCAGAGCCTATTGGGAATATTGGAACTATACTACATGGCGCCCAACGTTTGGTAAGGCACTAATGTAACGCTAGATACTAAAAGTAACTCAGTCATGCTTTTCTCAGAGACCCCTTTTTCCCCGTAAATACTCCAATAGAAGTCTGGAGTGGGTAAAAGGATAAAATATACGCCATAACTGAGTAGAACGAAAATCCTATGTATTAGTTTTTGGTTTGTTCAACGTTGAAGGATACAGTGTTCCAAAATATTGTGCACCTTATCTTTGTTTCCTTGAAACTTGCTCTGTAACTTTCATTAAACAATGTCGAATAACGGCGACAACAACGCAACCGGCGGAGCTACAGCAGATGCAGCCCTATCAGGTTTTGACGTAACAGGCTTTAATGAAGCCGACGCGGATGCTATAATCATCCCGGAAAATTTAAGGAAAACCATCACTATAAAGCTTATAACAAATGGCCTATCATCAAGAGGTGGTAGGGTAATTTTTGTCATAGAGGCACATGAATATTGGCAGACAGAGGTATTCTATTCATGGATTGTCTTTTCTGAAGCAAATCCAGTGACACTTGTGTTTCACTTCTACAAAGAAGAGGAACCTCCAACAGAATACACCCCTTCTGAGGATGTTGAAATTCCATTAACATACCAAGAGCATGCGCTCTGGTTTAAAGGCGTCCTACAACATCAAAATCACATTACCAGGCTCGGTCCACTAGGTAGACCAGGAGCAACATGGCCGTTATTAGCCAGCTATACACCACCTCCTGCCATTGAAGCAATGACAGGTGCGGAACTATTAGTACAACTAAAACAACTAATCAAAATAGATAGACAATTGGTTCAATATGTCATGCGGACTCTAACAGTCAAACCACCTATAACGATTCCACAACACACTCCTTATCAGGGGAACACAAATAAAATTACACCACAGACTATACAATCAGTCACTGGTAAATTGCCGGCAAAAAGGAACAAATTCCATTCTGGATAGCTCAAAAAATTACTCAGATAGGGGCAGTATTTCCGGATACTATCCCTCATGAGAAACACAGGATTCTAACAATCTGTTTACCAATGGGGATCGCACCACACCTGGAGGACTGTGACACTTGGGGTACAGTCTTTGCTGCAATCTACTCAAAAACACATGGTGTTCCGTCTATGGCGGTAAAACCAGACGTCCCGAAACAGATTCAAAATGAATACGGGGCAGAGCCTGCTTTAAATCTGGGTATGAAATTACTGAAAGATTTGAAACAGGGCTCAACAATAATATTAACTAATATTAAAGGTGAGGCAGCAGAAGTGGCGATCCGCCAAAAACTAAGAGAATTTGATGTAACTGAGCAACCATATGAACTGGCCAGAATAATTAAAAAATCCTATGAAGAACTAGGTAGAGATAGTTTGGGTTGGAAACCAGTTAAACCCCAACTAACTGAAAGCCCTGAAAAGGTTTTTATTAAAAACACTCTTACTCTTCCATAGAAGAAGTGGGAGAACACTAAACAAATTCCTAACGAGAAACGTTCCCAATCCAGAGGAAGGTCTCCTCAAAAGGAGCCCTCTAAAAAAAGGAATAACCTTATGAATAGGGATAATTTGAGAAAAGCTGATAAATATCAAGATACTGATACACGTTCCTCTCGTACCTTTCAGACTTCCTTGCAGAAATCGGAAAGAAGAGGACGGTCAGAACAAAAAGAAGAGCGCGTGAAGTCCAAAGACGATCAACACGTTCCAAAAAATAAGAAAACCCAATTCACCAAAAAGAAGGTAGCAGGTCTAAAAATCAGACATGCCGAGGATCTTGAGGACACAACTCAAGAACGGGGAGTGGGCTCAGACTATGCTGGACAGCGCAGCAGAAGTAACTGTAGCTAGCAAGATCTTGACGGATATCTGGAGACAGTGGACTTGAATGAGTACATTCAAGTTGAAACGGCTGATACCAGAGTTAGTGTACCCCATAAGTTATATGAACTAACACTCCGGATGGAGGGGGACATAACTAGAAAAATAAGAGCACTCTTTTGGGAGAAGCTCTCTAAGAGTTATGACATTCTTCTAGCTGAAAAAGACTGGCCACCTGAATTTGTCAGGGAGTGCCCACATGCCGAAGACATCATTATGCCAGCCTTCTCCAATCACATTCCAATTCATTTAAAATACACCTATGCAAGGGAATTGGCTGTAGCCCAGGCCCCTGCACTATATAAAAACAATGTAGGATGGGATGAGGATTCTCCTCACCATAAAATACCGTTAAAAACCCAACCAACTGCACAAAGGCAGTACACAGTTAAGCAAGAAGCTAAAAAAACAAGTCAGGGAGCTTTTAAATCAACTCGAATACCAAGGGGCGATTGAAACATGCACCTAGTCAAAGAACAATCATTTGTGTCCTGTCTCCAAACCGGACAATAAATCGTCTAGTTTTGGATTACATACACTTAAACTCGTGTTGCAAAACTTTTGCAGTACAAAATGCACACAGTGCAGCACTAATGAATAACATTGTGCGTAAAAAATATAAAACCACCTTAGACATTTCTAACGGGTTCTTCTGTCAGAACATCGCACCAGAAAGTACGTACTTCACCGCTTTCTCAATAATGGGGATACATGGCCACTTCTGTCGTCTCCCGCAGGGTTTCAAGAATAGTTCAGGGTTATTTCCAGCTAGAGTAACAGAGTCACTACAAACAAACGATGATGAGGCATTATCTTATGTCGATGACATCTATCTAACACACGATGATTTGGATAGGCACTTGGACAGGGTGAACACCATAATACTTGGCTTCACATCTGAAGGGTATAAATTCAATTTAAAAAAATCGAGAATTGCCCACCTCAATGTCCTGTTTTTAGGATATGAACTTTCAAGTGAAGGCAAAAGCCTGGCAGCAAACTTTCTAGAAAAGTGTGCGCTGCTCCAACCTCCAAAGACGCTGAAAAACTTACAGCCAATTCAAGGTTTCCTAAATTTCAGAAGAACTTACATTCTAAATTACGCAGAAAGGGTTAAACCTCTCTATGAATTAATCAAACCTGATTTTAAAACAAATAATTGGACTCAAAAACACAAAGAAATTTTGCGTTCAGTGTAAACAGACATGTTAGCAACAACACATTTACAGACTCGCGTAAGCGTACGCAACCTTGTGATCCGAATCATTCCAGGAAGATGCAGATTCACGTACTTAACCTTCAATGAAGGAGAAAAAGTACCAATAGCTTATAAATCACACTTGTACACACAAGCTGAAATGAAATTCACCTCTACAGAAAAAATTCTGACAGCGGTTCCAACTGCAGTAGCAAAAGAGAGAACCCTCGCACAGGGAAAACGCATAATGGTTGTTACTACTGTACACCTTAGAGGAAATGACAAAAGCAAGCATTCCAAATGCTAAAGCATTACATCCAAGGTGGATACAATTGGTTAATTCTCTTGCTGCAACAGACGTTGAATACATTTTTGACCCTTATTTGAAAACACAAGAATTTCTACAAGACGAACAAAAATGTCTTCTGCCCACTGAGATTCTACCTCTAGAACAGTACGAATGTATATTTTATACAGACGGATCAACACAGCCCACAATTGGGGCTAAACATGCTTATAAAGCTGCGTGCACGATCCTTAAAGGTCGCTGGTGCAATGGTAAATTCCAACCGATGGTCACTAAAACTCAATCCCTAGGAGATTGTACAGCTCAGCGAGCAGAACTACAAGCATTTAAGATGGCGCTTGAAAATACTGATTGCGAATTCCCCACACTCATAGTGTGCGATTACTATTACTGCGTTCAATCTTAAAATGAATACTTGCAGAACTGGATTCAAAACGGTTTCAAAGATACAAAAAGTGGCACAATGAAGCATAAGTTGCTTTGGGAACAAGTAGTTCAGTTACAAAAAGAACTACAAAAGACTCACGTGATCCATACACTGACTCATCAGCGTGATGGCGTTCACGTTGCAGGGAATTCATTGGCTGATGAAGCCGCGAAGGCAGCTTTGCAAACGGCTTCCTTAGCTGCAATCACTCGTTCAAAAACGAAAATAGACTGCAAAATAATGCTATCTGTCAATGCCACAAGCAAAGGCAGCGGTGCAGCGTTACCTCAAAACTATCCACTCACATATTCATACATAATTTATCCAAACTCCGTTCCTTTTCCTCGAATCCCTGGAGTGGGTGATAGAGTAATTCCAAACAGGAAACGTAGAGTAGCTTTGATACACGAAGCACATTTGGGAGAGGGTCTGACACATCAGGGGATCTCTAAATCTACAGTAGAATTAAAAGAGACGTACTGGTGGCCAGGGATGAATGCCCACATTCACGAATTTGCAATTAATTGCCATGACTGCAACAGAGATTGCAGCAGAGAACGCCGTCAGATACCTGACTATAGGGTAGCCATCCCAGTACAGACACCATTGTTAGACAGCATTAGACTTTCTACATGCAGACGTCACTATGGACGAATGTGGTCCCACAACTATTAGGGCAAGAGTAATGTGGATGTGGCCTCAGCGCTCGGCTGACGCTCGAACTGTTATAAAAGATTTTCGAATCTTTATCGGCACATACGCAGTCGGCACGCTACATTCTGACAAGGGCCCTGCTTTTAGCTCAAAGTCTTACAAGGAGGCCATGGCAAATCTAGGAGTTGCATTGTGGTATTCTAGTCCATTCCATCCTGAGGGAAATTTGGTTGTGGAAAGAAAAAAACGGGACATACAGCAATCTATAACAGCTAGGGTATTAGGCTTGGGTGACGGGTGGGTCAAACATCTAATAAGTGTCCAACGTAGTCTTAACAATCTGCCAAGAAGTTCTCTTGGTGGAATCACTCCATATGAAATCCTTTTTGGAACTAGAATGATTGTCCAGGACCTTGATCGTCACACTTCAGTGGTAGACCAGAAACCTTTTGGTATCAAAGATCATTTGGCTATTTTGCAGGACTTAAATGAAACAAGGAGAAGTCTAAGCAACACATTGCAGAAGCCAAGAACCACTGAAGGAGAACCACCCGTCCCAGCAAGGCCTGCCTGGATTCCAAAGACTGGGGATCTAGTCAGAGAAAAGATGGACAGGAAGGAATTTGGGCCTTCTTACAGACAACCGGTACCTGTCTTAGCAATACACAGATCAAGAACAGTGTTACTGCCGCCCCTTGCTGGAAGAAAGGAGAACAGGTTCGTATCCATAGACCTGGTAAAACCACATCATGTGGCCGATCATAAGTAGTAGGCCGAGTGGACTCCAAAGATGTAGCAGACGACCAAATCTGGCTACTATCCAAGAGGTTCAAACTGAGAGACTCATCACCTTTGAAGAATCTGCAGTGTGAAAAGAAGGACTATGCAACAAAGCAATGGAACTTGTACCTCTTGAGACCCAAATAACAGTTTGGCAAGAAACGCCACTCTACAATGATATAGCATCTGACTAAACCAACATGACATGTGATCAAGTAGCTCCAGCGATTTCAACTAATCCCGATGCAATACCTACAATTGACAGAACTGCCTCTGGCTATTTCATTAACTTTGATACATTTTCTGAGGATCCCAGTGAGCCTGAAACGATGCCAGTAAAAAGAACTTTTAAAGAACAAGCTACAGAACTTTAACAGCAACTGGAAAAGCCTTATCTGGTTTCACCATAGGTTAAAATTTGGATTGTGATGGGCATACTTTTTCTTCTATTTTGGTTGACTCTTGTACTAACTTTGGGATTGCTAATAGATGGAAAATTATAGAAAAAAGAAACAGAAAGAAAGAATATCAACTTACTGCTCAAGCCGCACAAATCATCTCATCGTGAACAAAGAGACGTGTCATCAGTAAACATCACAGCCGTTCTGATACCTGGTAGTATAGCCTGGGACAGAACTGATTATGATATCTTTGGTCCTGCAGAGCTGTTGAAAGTTCTACACCAATTCAAGGTTTCATTGAGTGAATTTGTTTCATCTAGTACCTTTTCTGATGATTGGGACTTTGAGACTGATAATAATATGATGTCAGACTTAGAAATGTTTGCAAAATTTACAAAACATGAATATTTAGAAGGTTCATCAGACTACGAACAAATGTACTGTTATAATCACTATGGTCATCAATGTATGCATAGGTCTGCAAACCCTAGAAATGTTTATACATATAACTAATGTGAACATTGTCCAACGCCACCAAAGGGTAGCTCAAAAGCATTTTATGACAAATTTCCATACTTTTCAGGTTTTAATATTTCAAATCCAGAATCATTTTATTTTAAAAATGCAAATAAGACAGGAATGAAAAGTATGTTGACAAATACAAAGCAAATCTATTCTGCAGCCTTTTATGCTCAATTGTCTACTTTAGGTTTTGACTTTTGGAAGGACAACATTGAGACAAAAACTGTCTGGGGCACAAAAGACTAGCAAGAAGCTTTATTTAGGGCCTGCATGATCCCTGAACAAATAATGTTTTTGAAAGACACTGTTCAACAGACATCTTGCCTTGCATTAGCTAAGATGAAGGATTTAAACAAACCGTCAATACCTACACCTACACCTGAAAGCAGTAACACTTCAGAAGGGGTGATCGACGTAAAAAAGATTTTACTTAACAACAGAACAGATCCGGATTGGAAAAAATGGTTAATCTAGCCCACAGACACAAACAACTGTCAGGATAGATTCCTGAATAAGGCACAAGGATGGACATTCACCAGGCCAATCCAAGATATGTCCAGAGACAACATCCAGGGATAGTAACAGCATACAGTGTAGGGAAACTGTGCCTTGAGTGGCTACAAAGTTCTACACTAAAAGAAGTGAAACAACACTTATCTTTACTTAAAGATGGCATTGATTTAAGGGACTTCCTAAAAGGACCTGCAAAACCGCGTCATAAACGTTTTATATACGCTGGTATCTATGCCATTTATAATGAAGCTTGGAAAGCAACGCAAGCAGAGACTGCAGAACGAATACGAGAAATTGATTGTATTAATTTAGAGAAATCTCTCTCTGTAGTTGACAATGGGTTAACAACTTTGTCTATACAAGACAAGGGCACCCCTCTACTGTTACTTACAGGTCAGGGAAAAGAGGGGGAGAAAATAACATATGCTGGAGAAATTCCCTCAAGACCTATATACTTTTCATCAATAATCTAGTTTGCATATATTTACTTCAGTCATGCACAACAATAACATCAGAGCTGAACATTTTCTCATTTCTTTGATATTTTATTTAATTATTCTATGGTTTATAAATTCATCATTATTCATTTGTTCATTTTCATTTCTTAAAAAATATATTTTTGTCTTTTTTTAAGTATACACTATTTCATACAAAATACATTTTTAACAAATATCACAAAATGATTACAACACAAGGAAAAGTGAAAAACCTGGACTGTAAAAATACAATAAATACAATACCACTCATACATACACAATCATTCTAACTTATCACCATCCGCACAATCCAAACAAATGTAGTATCTGAACAAATCTTGATATAATGCGACAGAAGAAGGAATTATTCTGCCCAAATTTGTCACCATCAGATGTAAAGATGGGTTCCACGCAAGGTCGACGCGCGTTTCGGTGGGTTCTGTACCACCTTCCTCAGGACCTATGCAGATACATACAACACAAAAGCCAGGAATTGTTATTTTACAAAATATGTGCCAGTAGTCTTCTTATATATGCAATGTCTCAGTAATCTCAGTGTGCATCAAATCATTTTGTGATATTTGTTAAAAATTAACTTTGTATGAAATAGTGTATACTTAAAAAAAGACAAAAATATATTTTTTAAGAAATGAAAATGAACAAATGAATAATGATGAATTTATAAACCATAGAATAATGAAATAAAAAATCAAAGAAATGAAAACAATTTCATCTCTGATGTTATTGTTGTGCATGACTGAAGTAAATATATGCAAACTAGATTATTGATGAAAAGTATATAGGTCTTGAGGGAATTTCTCCAGCATATATTAACAACTTTGTCTTCCAGAATTTATTCTTTGGACAGCATAGTATCCTCTGCCATTGATATAATGGAACAGGACTTACTCATGGTACAGCATGGACAGTCACAATTGTGTTCTATAATGCTTTTAGGCTGGTCGTTACACAATCTACGTTCTGGCTATGTGCCATGGCGTCTAATCCACACCCCGTCATTGTTTTCTGAATTTAACCTTATAGATAAACAAATCACTTTGGCACAAAGAGGAGCAGACTATACGGTGCTGAGCATTGAGAAACTGGAAAGGTTACCATTAACTGGTTCTGAAAAAACAGCAACAGAATGGATAATACACAGAACTATCACTCTGCCTGTGACGATTTTCCAATTTCAGTATTGCTTAAAACATATAACAGCAAGTGTATATGAAAGGTTGGGTAAAGAATATATCAAATCAACCTGGGATTTACCATATACACACAGATGTTGGAGTAGGGGAAAAGAAGTATTTCTTGGCGGTGTGAACTGCAAAAACTCACTAAGCGGTACACTATTATGTCAGGGTATTAACTTACACGGGGCCTGCTATGGTTCCTCGAACAACTTATCCTGCCACCTGCAAGGTTCTTCAGCTGCGGTGATTGATCCAATTTTTAGGTAGCTTTTGAATGGAAGCTATATTATGTTGAATGATCACAGCTGCTGTGGCATGTTGCCAGTAATAGCCTATCTCGTAACTCTGTCTGCCAGGGTCACTTGCTGTATGCAAGTATTGTTTTCTAAATCCAAGACAGACGGAGAGTCGCCGTTATGGCCTTCACTGAACATCTCTTCTATACGAATTGATACTTTAAGCAGAATGAAAGCCATTCTTTTACAAAAAACTGTGCCACTGACCTCGTCCAGAGAAACGTATGATCTGCAAGTCGCAAGGACTTCTGCAGAGATACATGCCCTTTTATCCACAAACTGCCCTGTACATTTCTCAGAAATGTTAGGTTGCATCTTAAACATGTCTGATACCAGTGGTATTGTACATGTATTTAGGACAGTTTTTTCGGGACTGTTAGCACCTTTTGAAGCAGACCTAGGCATTTTTCCAAATTTCGTGCACTTTGTGTTTGGCAGCCTGCCTCTCATTTTGGGACTCGTAGCAGGAATACTATTTTTGTCCCTTCAGTCATGCCAACCGATGTTGATTCTTTGCTTGGACCGGTGACTGATCATGCACTGTGTTGTCCCCAGCGGCTACCAATCCTGATGACGATATTTGTTGTGATCTCACAGACGCAACATGCTGACGGTGAGATATGTGGAGCAACAGACACACAAGTACCATCTACTTCGAACATTGCTAATGCGGCAGACGCTGACGGCGATGCTTCTCATCTATGTACTATTGATATGCTTAATGAGGTAGTCCAACTTTCACCTACAGTAGTAGACAAATTCTTTACCACTTTGGAAGATTTGATGTTTTCTCCAAACAATGAAACTGAATTTTGAAGTTAGCGCACAGTGTTCTGGGATAGACTGCATTCAACCTTCCTTTTTTTCAAAACAAGATTCTAACATTGGGACTTTAAAAAATTTTTTTTCTACAAACAGACTTTTTCCAAATTTGTATATATATTTTTTTGGGCACAAAGTAATCTGCTTAAAGTAGAACTATTCTTAGAGAACAAGAATTCTGTGAGTACTTCCAAGAGGCAATATTTGACCTTGTCCACAACCAGACGAATTATAAAATTATGTCATGGATTGGTCTCGACCTTTTCTTCTGTATTTAAGAGCCATTTCATAAATGTATTTCAATGATTCATTAGATAGCATTTCCAATATCATACAATATGCTCTGAGTCAAACATTGCTTATTAACATTGCTTTTAAAATGCGTACAGCACAAATGCTCTTTTCGTGTACATACCATTTCAAATACATTTTTTGTATTTTGGGTGGGGTTTTGACACATCATGCTTTAGATATGTTTTATGTGTTTAGAACTTAGTACATAATAAAGTGGAGTGGGTGTTGTATGGCGTTTTAGGGTCAGAGCGCAAATTCACGATTCATGCCCTTATATAGGTACAATTCACATTGCCCTTATATAGGCATTGAAATCATACCCTTATTTAGACATAGCCCATGCAATCCAAATACAGGCATGGCTACTTCCACCTGTACCGAAAACGTCAGAACGATTTCTAGGAAAACCGGCTTTAGCAGTCAGGGACCACCCCTTTCTTGAATATTGATTTGTCCAAGAAATCATGTACTTTGCAAAGAACTACTATTCCCTTGGGGTTCTTTACTGACGTTATTATGGCCGACTTTACGTAAAACTAGGTACCTTCAAGGTGTAAATATGCCTTCACTTGCCCTAGCAGGACACGGTGGTTCGGAGCAGTTCGACTATCTACTTACCCGAAGCAGCCCGCTACAGCAAGTGACGAAGGAAGCCAACCCTCCAGCTGAGGCACTGATCAAGAAGCTGTCCTTTCTCTCGCTGAGAATCCAGCTCCAGTGTTTCCAAGCTCCCCTTGCGGGGTGTTGGGAAATCACGTCCGAGCTAGAGAAACCAGACCTCCTTCATTCTAAACTAAGGTATGGAGCTGATTAGAACCTAAGAGAAAATCTTGGATAGATTCTTGGCAAAGAAAACTAAACCTAGGCTACACCATACTTACTTCTTCCCTCGTACTAGACTTAGGTTAGGTACACCGGGGTAGGTATATTTTAGAAACACCAGTTGAGTATTTTTAGTCATTGTTATTTATATATGTATTTTTATATGGCTTAGAAACCATACAATGCTCTTACAATATTATTTCCTAATAGTGTTCTTACTGTACACATTATACTTTGCAGCCTGCATTACGATTGTAGCAGTGTATTTCTTCTTTGTGAGAAAGAAGCCTGTTCAATAAATCCTTTTATTGAAAAACGCCCGTCTCTCTATTTCTCTACATCTCTGTAGAAACGAAGTATGCACGATTGACTGAGTAAAATTATTATCTATTGTTTCCGCGACTCTAGAGATACATTTCTTATTCTTGGGAAACAAAGTTGTCATGTTTATGCGGTTGTCAGAAACTAATCCCTTCTTGTTCATTCGAGAAAGTTTCTAGTGACCTCTGAGCTAGCTGGCACACACTATTAAGTTTAATATTTTCAATAGAAACCTAGTCGACCTCAGTCCTACGTCTAAACAATACGATATATTATTCCAATGCGCAGAGCCTATTGGGAATATAGGAACTCCACTACAGGAGGTCGACCCCACGATGTAAGACAAGTATGAATGCTATATTGTCTCAGCTGCTGTTGTCGACCACAATTTTAGTGAATAAACAAACAAAGCCACAGAAACAATCCCACCCTCCCTCACCCACCCTACCCACCCACCCTCCGCATCAGTTCTAGCACCATCACTATGGCTACAACTCAGCACCCCACCTGGAACAACCAGTTGTTCAATCTTCCGGCCGACCGATGGATCCGGGAGGTTCCAATGGGAGTAGTTTGAGGATCTGTAGATACTTGGGGCAGGTCACTTCTCTCATATCTTTGGTGAGAATTTGTATATAAGGTGCCCACAGTTTTGCTCTTCCCTTCTACGCTGAGCGAAAGGCGCACCATGGCCAGGAGTTGCCAAAGACGGTGCATCCAGTCAATTGTCTAGAGCACTGACGGCGCTCCCCATTTTGCTAGGATAACCTGTCACGCCGCTAGCAGGGCAATAATCATAGCTTACAACTCAGAGATGAGCCGATGGTCATCCTTTTTACATACCAACCATTTTTCAAACTTTGTAAGGGGTCGAGACATTTGGGCAAAGTTAGCGGGTCGCTTAACCCAGTGAGCGATTTGTGAGTAATGGAAGGCATCCGTGGGGAGTAGTTCGTAGTCCTTGTGCAATTGAGGAAAGGGGATAAAATCCTCTGTATCAAAAAGGGAGCCAACTCTCTTGCATCCTTCCTCCCTCCAACGGTGAAACACTGGAGATGCTTGTCCATGCGGGAAGTCAGGATTATCCACTATAGGGGTCATGGGAGTGGGGAATGAGGTCCATCCCTTCGTTACTGCCAGCTGATCCCAGACCTTGAGCGTAGGGGAGGTGACGGGTGATGAGTATAGCCCCCATGTCCTATGTTTACTGGGCATCAACAGTTCCAACCAGATATTGACACCGGCTACAGATTGGTCCATAAAATTCCAGTGTTTGCTGAACAGGTGCCTATTCCACTCTACCAGGTATCGAAGACATGCTGCTTGATAGTAAGCACCTATGTGCAAAGTCCCAACCCCCCCTGCGCCTTCGAGGAAGTTATGTGCATTAGGGAAAGACATGGCTTTCTACCCTCCCACACAAACCTATTGATAAGTGATTGCAGTTTCTTGAGTGCATCTGGCGGCGGAGCCAGTGGCAGCAACTGGAAGATGTATAGGATGCACTTCAGTATCATCATCTTCACCGTGGCCATTCTCCCGAACCACGCCAGCTTGAGGCGTGACCAGGCATCCAGTGCCTTAGTCGTTTGTTCAAGCAGTAAGGTGTAATTGAGGGAGACTGTCTTGGCGATGGTCGGGGTCAGCTTAAGACCAAGGTAGGTAACATCCGCCTGACACCATTGAAATTCGAAATCTTGCTGCAGGTCCAACATCTCATCCTCTGGGACAGAAATGTTGAATATCTACGACCTCATGAGGTTGACTTTAAATCTGGATGCCCTCCCGAAGGCCACAAGTTCACCAATCAGGGACCGCAAGGTTAACCGGGGCTGGGTGAGCGAGAGGATGACATCATCAGTGTACATGATAATTTTATGCATATCCGCGCCAAATTTAAGGCCTGCAATTTCAGGGCTGGACCGAATCCTCAGGGCAAATGGCTCCATGTAGAGAGCGAATAAAAGAGGGAAGATTGGACAGCCCTGGCGTGTTCTTCGGGCGATAGAAAAGGGGGTTGACCTGCAACCATTAACCCGCACAAAAGCCTTGGGGGCAGCATACAGGCATTGTATCCAACGGATGAAGCGGTCTCCAAAGTCATAACCCCGCAGCACAGGAAACAAGTATTTCCAATTGACGCTATTGAAGGCCTTCTCCGCGTCAATGAAGAGCAGGAAGGCCTGTTGCAGTGAGCGGTGTACTAGATCAATGCGATGTAGCAGTCTTTTAGAATTGTGCCCCCTTGTTTAGTGGGTATGAAACCCGATTGATCCGGGTCTACGATATCGGCCATGAGGGGGTTAAGGTGTGAGGCCAAAATGCCAGAGAATAGATTTGCATCGATATTAAGGAGCGAAATGGGTCGGTAGGACCCACACTTCCTGGGATCCTTCCCTGGTTTCAGTATGACCGAGATCGCAGCTTCTGACATCGAGGGAGTCACTGCCCCTGTGTCAAGAAAGGAGTTAAACAAGCGGGTTAAAAATGGAGCCAGCTCCACACAAAATGTTTTATAAAAAGCAGCCAGGAAACCGTCTGGCTCTGGGGACTTAGTTATTTTCAGCCTGGAAATGGATGACATCACCTCTCTATGCGAATGGCCGAGTCCAGATTTTCGGCCGTGTTTCCGGAGATGGGGGAAATATCACAAGTACTCAAATACACATTTGGATCATGCGAGGGAGAGTCTCGGTCTGTATAAAGAAGCTGGTAAAAAACTGCGGAAGGCCTTGATGATTCGCTCATCTGCGTACTGCTCCTCCCCCGAGTGGTCCTGTACTGACTGAATCGTGGACGTTTGTGTTTTCGCCCGTAACCTGTGTGCTAGCATTTTCCCACACTTATCGCTACTAAGGTAAAATTTGTGTCTCAGTCGGAGAAGAGCGTGTTCCGCCCTGGCCCTGGCCAAATCCAAGTGTTTCAGCACACTGCATCGATTTTCTAATTCCCACCATACGCTTGGTGTGCCAGTATGCTTATGCACTGCTTCTAGTTCCCCCACTTCCCTTTCCAGCTCTGATCGCTTCTCTTTTCTCAGGGCTGAATATGATGCCGCGATCGCTATGAATTCCCCCCGTGTCACCAATTTCAGGGCCTCCCATACTGACGCGAGCGGGGTAAAACCCACATCGTTGTCTTAGAAGTAGTGTACTATGATATCCCGGATCCGCTTAACCACCTCTTTTGAATGGAGGATACTTTCTCGTAGCCGCCAACCCGGGGGGGGGGGGGGCGCGTTCCCATGCACTGCGTTGGAATGAGAACGGAGATGAGGGCATGATCAGAAAGAGCTATAAGTATAAGCTAGCCATGAGGGAAGTAGAAGCGATGAAGTGGTCAAGACGTGCATACGTTTTTTGGGCTGCAGAGTAGTAGGTATAGTCACACTCGGTTGGGTATTGTGTACGCCAAACATCGTGCAGACCGCATTCCTCTAACCAAGCCCTCCCGCCCGGTGAGAGCGCCCCGGTTTGGTGTGACCTCTTCTCCGATCTATCCAGCTCCGAGTCCATTACCACATTCAAGTCGCCCCAATCCAAGATCGCTGCATCGGGGGAAGCAAGCACCTCTGTCAGAGCCGAGCGTAGAAAGGGTTCTTGCTTTTCGTTAGGGGCATATAATTTTCCCAGTGTGAGGTGTGAGCCTCCCCATTGTACTCTGATGGCCAACAACCGGCCCTTTACTTCTGACACTGTCTAAATACCCTGACATGGACAGTGCGCACTGAGCAGGACAGCTACTCCATTCTTTTTGGACAGGCCAGAGGACCAGAATTGCTGCAGGAAACGCCTATTACACATGCGCTTGATATCTTTAGCTGGGAGGTGGGTCTCTTGAAGTAAGCAAATATCACTATTGGCATTTTTCAGAAGGGAGAGCACTGCTGCGCGTTTCACTGGGCTGTTTAACCCCTGCACATTCAAACTAATTACCTTCAAATCTCTACTCATTGGGCCGTTACAATCATGGAGAGCATAGAACGAGCTGATGAGTGCTTCAATAGGGAAATCATGCAGCGCCCTGTCGCCCGCCAACCCCTTCTAAGAACTGATGCAGAGTCCCCAAAAAGATCCAAACAAACCCCAACCCAAACAAATACCAAGTCAGGACTAGCAAACATGACAAAAGTTTGTCTCAGTGGTTAAAGTCTAGGGGGTTGTGGCAAGAAAAGAGTTGAATCAATAGAGATGTCTCTCTTACCACTCTGGCACCCGGGCAAGAGGCAACCTTTCATGTCTTACGGGACTATCCGCCCCTCCGGCGCCTTCAGGATAACACATCTGGGAGCCGCAGATAGGAGGTTCAAGGGGTAACCTGGCTCTCAGTGACTTGTGCCAGCGACGAGATAACCGCCTCTCTTTCTTGTTTGCTTGTGGCTAGGTCAGGCTTTGGGCTTGATGAGGACTTCCCAACTCGCTGCAATTTGGAGGCTCGACGGCGTCATCTAGTCTTCGGGCTTTGTCCCCCTCTGGTGTCAGGGCCTTGTCAAGACCCAGAGTCTCCAGCGCATCTTCCAACAACCTGAGCTAAAGGAGCTTTCCTTGATATGCAAAGATTAGATGAAAGGGGTGGCCCCAGGATTAGGGGATATTCTGCTCTCAGAGATGTGTGGTCACAGGTTTAAATGCCCTACGTGTAACAAGCGTGGATGCTGCTAGGTCCTGAAAAAGAGCCGGGTGATGCTTGCGGAATTGCACAGGTTGTTGCTTATGGGCCTTTCGGAGAACACGCTCCTTTAGTTGAAAGTAATGCACACAAACAAGGATGTCCGGCGGAGGGGCCCTAGCACCACGGGGGAGGCCCACCCAGTGGACCCGATCCATTTGGATGTCCGGACACTCTTCCTCCCCGAGGATCTGATGGAATAATGCACTGACATAGGCCCGAAGGTCATCTCCCTCTTCTTTCCACGGAACGGCCCTGATTCTTACATTGTTTCATCGTGACCAGTTTTCCAGGACCTCTGCCTGGGGCTAGAGATCAATATTCTGTTCCTGGAGATTAATCCTATCCTGTTGCAGTTGGTGGAGATCATCTTCCCTGTTAACATCATGCTCCTCTAGGGTCACTACCCTCTCGCCTATGTCATTGGCATCACATCGGACTTCTTTTAGGTCTGCAGGTAGCTGAGAGCGGAGTTCCTGAATGTCGTCTTTGATAGCCGTGAAGAGTTAGACCATGAAAGCTTTGGTCACCTGGGGAGTCATCACCGTCTATCTGGCTTGCCTTAGTACCACTTTGAGGGTTTGGTTGACTAGCCTGCTTTAATAGGAGCTCCTTAAGCGACTTCTCCTTCCGGGCCGTCGCCATGTTGGGACCCCTGCTCCGCGGCACACTCTGCGCCGGACCGAAGTGTTAACACAATCCGCTCAGGCCACGAATCTGTCCGATGCCCCGGCTGCCAGAGACGTGACCTTGTCTCTGACCCTCTGATCCGCTGCGACACTTCGGGTGTGCGGGCCAAGGCCGCTGCACAAACATCCCTGGGGGGAAGTGAGCCACCACCCGGCCCTGCACTGTCCGCCTAAGCGCAGACCGTTCCGGGCCGTCACTGGCCTGCTTCATACTGCAGAGGTCACTTTGCTACCGCTCTTCGCCCAGAGCCTTCGCAGGGTATTGTCGTCTTTGGCCCTTGGTCTGTGACTTATCCCGGGGCTGGGTCCCAGCGCCTCAATCCTCCACCGCAGAAGCGCGTTACCCATGGCAGGGGGCACCAGCACCACATGGATCAGTGTCCCATTGAAGTACCCCGCAAGACCGCTCTCTCACCCAGCACCTCCAACTCCTCCAGCCCTCGAGCACTCTTCTGGGTGCGAGGGCGCTTCAATCGCCACCTCCAATACCATGAAACAATGCTGCTGGAGACTTCACATAGGCTTCCAACATCAGACGCCACACCAAATGGGACGAAAACCAGAAGGCCACTGTGCCACTACCATGACTCACCCTCACTGCCGTATAGTCTCCACGAGCAGGGTGAGGCCCCCGCCCAAGTGGCAAATCGCTGACATTGCAGGAATAGAGACTTCACCCTCAGTCACAGCGTTGGCTCACAAGCACACTCCTCACCATCCGCCGACCAGCGGACAGAGTTTAATGTCGGAAGGCCGCACCCCACATTCCCGGCCCACTGCTCCTCACCTCTACACCTCTGGTGGGAAGTGCCGTCCCCATCCGTGTAGCTGACTGGGCCCCACCACAGCTCGAGGGCACCCCAGAGCAGCAGGGACCCAGCGCAGTGGAAACAAGTATAGGCAGCCCTCTGAGACCCCCAGGCCCATCCACTTCTGGTTGCCGTCTACTTCAGGCCCCAGCCAGGCTGCGCAAGGAGAGCACAAAATTGCGCCAAGCTCAGATCGCGTCTCAATGCAATCCTCTTTGCACTGTGCCACGTAGGCCACCTTCAAGTCCAGCTACAACCGTGGGACCCCCGCTGATCGTCCGCCTCCAATGTCTCATCATCTGTTCCACTCAGGCCGTCCTTGACACACTAGGCCCGGGCCCTCCCCACGTCGACCAGACACCTGCGGCAATCCTCCGGGGCAAGCGCTGTTCTCACTGCTGCCCGCTGTCTACAGCCTCAGCCCGCTCCGCTCACTGATCTACGAGCCGGGAACAGACAGCGCCGCACTCACCAGGGCTGTGGATCCGCACCGACGATCATCAGGGGGAGAAGCCACCCCCAGGGATCGGCAAGAGCGGGCCGCAATCCCGCTCACGCGCCACTCAACCTTCTCGGCACAGCGTGTGACAGACCCCCAGCGGGTCCCGGCTCCGCAGGCTCACTCGACTCAGGTCACCGACTCCTTCTGGCGTCCCGCCCCGCAGCAACGGGGGAGCGCAAGATGGCGCCGCCCTCCAACCGTTACAAATAATCCGGCTGTTCAGTTGCTTCACTATAGCTCGCACCGAAAGCGCTTCAGTGCAGCAGACCCCAGTGTTCTCCGCCTGCCGCTCTCGACATGTGGCCGCCCCAAATTCCCAGCAGAAGTGCAGCCCACCTCGGGCTTTCAGGCTGCGGGGAAGTGCAGAGAAAACAGTGATCGGCCAAAAAGGGGCTCACCACCAGCAGCAGGCAACACACGTAAGTCATCCCCTTCATGGAGAATCTTAGATGGGCTCCAATAAGGGTGATAAAACAAAGCTAAAGCGCGTCGGCGCCGGAGGGACAGGAACCCACGTCCTATCTCGCCACCATCTTGGCCACGCCCCCCTGGCATAGTATTTAGACTCGACATCTAGGAGTGCTATCATTCGATAATTACCAATTACTGTGATCATTTCTCTTCCCATACATATATGGGATGAATAATGGCACCTCTCCAGGACTCAGGAACTATGTGATTTAGTCTGCAATACGAAAACAGGGGGGTCAGATGGACTGACCAGAATTCAGCTTCCGATTTAAACATGGCCTGGGAAGACCGTTTGGCCCAGGTGCACCATC
The DNA here is from genome assembly GCF_964261635.1 of Lissotriton helveticus. Taxonomy (NCBI): domain Eukaryota; kingdom Metazoa; phylum Chordata; class Amphibia; order Caudata; family Salamandridae; genus Lissotriton; species Lissotriton helveticus. The sequence goes on from NC_136064.1 coordinate 24,475,508, forward strand.
GGCTCTAGCTTTCTTTATTAAGAGCAGAATCTTGTGTTTTCGTTCTTCTGGTGTCGCTGGTGTCTCTGAAAATGAATTGATGTTCTTCCTGCAAGCCACGTTTATGGGTTCTTCGAATTTACTATGGATGAAAAATTGGGGCCCGGCCATGTTGAATTTGTAACCTCCGGGGATTGTGTTGTTGCGTTGGCTATGCTGAGGAATATGGGACAGTCGATTTTGTTGTTGTTACTCTTAAAATGAGATGATAAAAAGTAGGTCCATTCATCAGCACTGATATTTGCACTGCCATATCCACTTCCACATCGCTGACCCCTATTAACAAGAGACCAGAATTGCTTTGAATTTGGTTTCTTACTTTCATAAAGGAGCTTCAGCCAAAACTGATCTGAGGCCACTTTTTTCCCCCTGCGTACTGCGGACTTGAAAGCTGCTTGAGCTTGCTTGTTGTTGTTAAATTTAATTTTATTACCTGGGCTCTTCCTAGATTGCCTAAAGGCTTGATTTCTGCATAACATTAATTTTTTTGTTGCTGGCAAAATGTGTGGTCAAAATGCGTACTGCCCAGTGCACATCTTAAGTGGAGCTTCTTCTAGAAGTTGATTAAGAAAGCTAGCCCAGCTGCTAATAGAGGACGAATCAGTATCTGATAGTTGGATTATCAGTGTTCTGCATTTTTCCATCAAGAGGGGTGCTGCGTCTTCTGACCAATTCATTTGTTTAAAGTTCTCTGTGTAGCAACCTGCATGGGTGTAGGCAAGCTCCTGATTACGTGGGGTATTGACCAGAGTTGTTATGATTTGAGGCCGATGGTCACTCTCACCCTGTGGTGCAATGTAATAACTTTCAATCAGAGGGAGAGTTTCCATGCTCCCTAGAAAAAAGTCCAGAAAGGAGAAGGTTCGACCATCAGATCGTGTCCAAGCTGGTGGAGTATCAGTATGGAAACGACCATTCAGTATGGTATAACCTACACTGCCTAGCTGAGTGACTGCGAACTCCCCCAATTTTGATGGTCTGTTTCCTACGGGAATTGGCTGTATGGCAAGATGTAGTGGAACCATCAAGGGAGCAATCTCTGTATCCTCAAAGGGGTTGCAGTGAAGGTTGGTGTTAAAATCTCCTGTGATTATACTTGGTATACTACCATACTCACTGAGCAGGTTGCAAGCGGTGTTGGTCAAACAATCTAGTTGATATTTTGTCTCAGTGGTGCGTGGGGATATATAAACATTAAGGAGAAGCAGCTGGCCATCGATCTGTTGACTTCCCAAAACAATTCCAGAGAGCCAGTCTTCCTCAAATTGTAGCTGCTTAGTACGCTGGGATAGGTTAGTTGACACATGGATTGCCAGTCCACCACTCTGCCTGCCAAACTAGAACTGTCTAATTACGAAAGATGCAAATTCAAGGTAGCCTTCAATAGGAATATTATCTACTGCCCAGGTTTACTGCAGTAGAATAATATCATGTTCCTTTAAAAAGCCAAGGGTGGTTGCTGATTGAATTTTAGGTCCGAGACCATTGATGTTCCAGGAACATATTGATAGACCTAAGTTGGAAGTATTTCAATCTTTCCGGCTTGTTACTAGGGCCCCTGGGAGCCATGACCAGTCTGCCTTTTTGGGGTTTTGCTGGTTTATTGTGTGCTCCAGGGTTGCTGTGGGTGAGCGACTTCTTGCTGACTTTAATACTGAGAAGGGAACCGAACTAGCACTAAGAGCCTGGGCCTGACTATTTTCCAGAATTGATTGGTAACAGGGGGCACTGAACGTTGACATTATTATGCCCCAGTTTTTTAATTGATCAGTTTTTGACTGTACCAGTTCTCGAATTGCTGAAGACCTGAATGTTAGTTCAGTTGTTTTGCCTGTATTGATTCCTAATGATGGAATACATTTAATGCCAGTTATTTCATTGGGCTGCAAGGTGCTCAGATCCGGAAATGATTTAAATAGTCTTGATATGTTCCCATGATTTAAAATGTCATGAGTGCCTCTCAGTAGTGTAGTACTTGAGTTGGTGGTAGGCTGCGTGGGAACTTCGTCAGTCATTAAAGGGTTTAATTTCTTTGGCTTCTGATGGAAACCTGCTTGGTCATACATGTGACTGCCGATGAAGACGACGGCCCACGACAATTAATAGTTGTTGGTAAAGTAAGGAGTCTTTTGCTCGTGGACGGCAGCAGTTGGTTGCTTGACACGTTTGAAAGATTCTGGTAAGCTGGCTCTATGACTGTGCATTGCAAAGCATAGTGATTACCCACCTCTGTTGATGGACAATTAGGGCAGGTGTCGAAGGGCAGCGTCAAGGGATTTTCAGTTCCCAATTGCACTGTAACTGGTGCAGGCGCTGCTATTGAGGATCGACTTGATCTAGGTAATATTTGCGTTGAATTCTATAAGAGGGGCCGTCGATCTTGGAAAGGCCCCTCTTGTTGGGGTTTTGGTTGTGGAAGATCGCTCAAGGGGTTCAGGACTTGTGCTGCTAAATTCGGGTTCAGATTTGCTCCTGATGTGGGCAATTGCCCTCGTGCTTGGTCTAAGTTGTTAGTGGCGAAGGCGCTAGCATTTAGGATTTTGGTTTTAATTGTATGTTTGTTCCGACTCTTCCGTAGTATTTTTTTCCCGTTTTGACAACCTATGTGTGTTGTTGAGCTGATTTGGTGGGAGTTACTTTACAGTCTTCAGGCTCCATAAAATGTGAGGAAGTAGATGAAGAATTGTCTTCCATAGCAGTGGGTCCCTCGACTGAGTTGTAAACTGGGGGCAAGGAGTCTGATGACCCTGCCAATGGTAGCTTCTTGATTTCTGTTAACACTGTGGAAAGAAATTGTGGTAGGGATGATAAAGAATCAATAACGGGGGAACAGCAAGGGGGGCGTGGCTTGGAGCCGCTGATGGAGGCCGCCTAGAAAGTGAGCTCCGTTCCCACGCCCGTATTTATCCTGCTTTGCAGACTCCCCGGACCCCCCTGACCCTCTGAGGGGTCAATTGAAGGGGTTAGGTCCACTCGACGAGATTCAGGTGGGGAACTGTGCCGGCTGACTTGAAATATGACCGGTTAAAGTTAAGCCGGTGCAACCCAAGAAGATGGCGACCTGAGGCAGAAAACGAAACCAGCAGTGGCCGGAGGCGCTCATACATCAGTGCCCGGCAGCAGGCAGGTGGCGGAAAGCTGAGGATCGCGGCACGGAGCTACCGCTGCCAAAAAGAGAAAGATTATAAACCGGGCCCCTCTCTGCTCCCCCCGGCTCCGGGCTCGCCTGGACAGACGGCGACAGGGAGGAGGCGCGACCCGAGACGGGGGTCGACAGGGAGGCAGAGACAGATGCCATATGGGAGCGGGCCTGTTGATGGGCTGATACGCGGGACGCCGAGGCACTCTGTGGCATTGAGGCTGAGACGCTCGCGGACTGCACGGACCCGGACCCCTGGCGTTTTTTGGAAGTAGAGGCGCAACCTGAGAGGACTTGGGCCCTAGCGATCGGGTGCTGATATCTAGGAAAGTAAGGAGACTCAGCTGTTTGGGGATCGCTGACCAATCTCCTTTGTCCCCGATCAGAGACTACAACCAGGAGGACTCCGTTTGAGACGCGGAGGGGACGGAGCTGAAGGGGGCCGGCAGCCGCCACGTGAATCGGCCGATTCGATCAGGAACTGGCCCCCGCACCGGCCACGATCCGCGCCCTGCAGTGCCCAGCCTCTGTGGGAGTGCTATCAGCTGGGAGCCTGGGAGCGCGACTTTGAGTGCAGAGGCGGCAGAGAGACGGGTGGCGGTAAGACGCAAAGACAGGGCCCTGGAGGAGCGATTATTGGGGGAGGGGGCGGCTGCGTCCCAAGGCCCAGCACAGGTGCGGATTGTAAGGACAGCCTAGAACAAGTGGAGAGGACCACATTTGTGCACTGCAGACTGAGGATTCCCCCCACGTGGAAGATCTTGACCTAGCTACAGCCACTCCACGAAGGGACTTCACAGCATTAAGACACTTCCCTGACAGGCCTTATACACCAGAGGGCTACCGGCTGCAGACCCTAAAAACTGAGAAGTGACTTTGGAGGCTGGTGGAAGATAACATAGCCGTGCTACGACCCCTCCACAGAGGCTACATATCTGGGGGTGGGCTACGGGGCGCTATTGTGCCCCCCTGGTGGAGGCCCACACAAGCATCGCACGCCCTGGGTGACGCTATGGGCCGCCCGGCCGATCCGCCCACGGCGCTGGTGAAGAGAGGCAGAGGAATTGCCGATGGAGAGCTGATCCAATGGCCCGGGGAATAATACGTGAAGGGGCAACGCTTGCATGACGCAAAACTGTAACTGAAGAGAGGGCGAACGACACGCTGCTTAGCTGTGTTAATAGAATGTGAATGCCCTTGGACGCGGTACGATCATAGGAATCATCCGGGCCTGAAGGTTATAAGAAGGGACGGTGATCCAGCGACGGCCTACTATGGGAAAACCTAAAGGCAAAAAAGAAGGCACGCAACAGCAATCGGACACAGAATTACCGGGACACGGCGAGCATGAAGAGCAAGACCGCCCGGGCGACCCGCACCTACAACAACAGCTAGACAAGATCTTAGAGGCGATAGTGGACACCAAGACAACGCTGCAGCAAGATATTGCGCAGGTAGCCTCCGGTCTGGGCCTTTTACGAGCGGACCATGGAAAGCTAGTGGATAGGGTTAAGGAGGTGGAGGACACGCTCCAGACCATGGGACCAGTACAATCTTCCCTCAAGGCCACCATGACCGATGTTCTAGACCGGGTTAGAGCACTGGAGAAAAGGACGGAGGAGGCAGAAGGGCGCAACCGCCGAAATAATATCCGTATAGTGGGACTTCCAGAAAAAACGGAAGGGAACGACATGGTGGAGTACCTGGAGGAATGGCTCAAGACGGTGGTGGTACCAGAGGGCTTATCGACCTTCTATACATTGGAGAGAGCTCACAGGGTACTCGCTCGACCCCCTCAACAGGGCCGACCCCCGAGACCAGTGGTAGCGAGACTGCTGCATTACCGAGACAGGGACCTCCTGCTTCAGAGAGCGAGAATGCAGGGCCCGTACCAGGTGGGAAACAGCACGGTAAACCTATTCCCGGATTACACCGATGAGACACAGTGGCGCCAAGCCACCTTTTTAGCAGTTAAGAGAGAATTGAGGGAAGAAGGGCTCCAATATTCGCTTCTCTTTCCGGCTAGACTGCGAGTGATTGTGGATGGTTCGACGACCTTCTACGACACACCGGAAGAGGCAAGTGCATGGCTGGAACTTTACAGGGCGGGTAAAGATGGTACGGGACACGATACGCAGAACGCCACGGAACTTCTGCAGTGGATTCAACGTCATCAGAGGAGTACACAGAGATCGCTGTCATGAGAAACATCGATCAAGGATCAAACAAAAGGTACTGAACGCACCAATGGTCCAACACTGCATAGACCAAGGTCACTCAGAAAGAGATTTAAAATGGTCAGTATTATCAAAGATAAAAGCTCCACCTCGAGGAGGAAATGTCGAAGCACTACTATTAAAGAGAGAAGCTTATCTGATTTTGAAATATGACTGCGTGAGTACAGGTCTGAATGAATATGGAGACTGCTATAATCAGTAAACAGGTCAAATGTAAAACTGATCACTGTTAATACGAAAAATGCCCCACAGACCAACTCATGTTCTGGACTACATGTCCCAGAAGCGCCAGGTCACATGTCCAATCTTTAAACAATCATGTGATCGCAACACTCACTTACACGAATGAATCTGTGGCAGACGGAAGCACTAAAATTGAGCACTGCAGGTAAATGCTGCACGCGCCCGCCAGGAAATAGCATCAATATGTGGGATATAACCCCTTCAATAAGAGTTTCCTTTGCCTCTGTAGCACAAGCGGCACCTTTGGAATAGATTGAAAAAGGCGGCGCACCACCCACCGAAAGCTCGGCGCTCGGCATGTTTGTGATCCAAATAAAGTAAGTGTATGACATTCAGGCAAACTGCTCATAAAGATTTAGTATTAATGTGGAAAACATGTCCCGTTAACTTAAAATCCCCCTTACCCCCGCAGCACAAACGGCGATCTCCAAACAAAGTAAAAGAGGTGGCGCCCCAGTTTAGGAAAAGCACGGTGCTCCACGCCATTGTAACCAACATTAAGTAAGTGCACGTTATTCTGGCCGTTTACCGACGACCTTTGCCTGCAGATTCTATAGCTAGTCAAACTAAAAAATGCTCAATTAATGTTGCAGATACTGATGAATTCCCAAAATACACAATAAGAATCACAGACTGGAAGACATGTACCGCCTGACAATTACGTGAGTTATATCTCAAAAATTTCTCAGAGTTACTGTTATATAGTCCCCTTGAACAGTAAATAGAAACAATACCACTGTTTGTATTACAGAACACAGTGAAGTATTTCAGTCAAGATCTTTAAGAAACGGATTAAACCTGCATAAACCCTACAATAAGGTAATAACAAATTCTGATATCTACCAAACTAGTGACGATATACATGAAGGTCCCACACTAAAGTCCCATCGCTTACATCCATACAGGTACCCAACCCAAAGCCCTGAAGAAGAGCCCGATAAGTAAAATACAGGCTCGGAAACGCGTCGGCTTCCCACACATTCGTCTTAATTCCGAATGGTTTCTTTCCCGCATAAGGCTCTTTAAACATCTCATATGGAATGAAGTGAACAAAAATGAATTGTATGCCTTTGCGTTACCAAACCAGACTTGTTGCAGAAATTGTATTATAGTGGCCTGGTTGAAGTAGTTAGTAGGGTACTATCATGAGAAGTGACAATATTGATTCTTAGATAAATGTTTGTAAAAACTGTTTAAAGTATTTAATGTTTGTTTTGTATTGCAATAATTGTTTTCAGCACTTGTAAATATATGCCACTGTGCAGGACAATGAGTAAACCTCAGACTTTTTTCTAAAGATTGTAAAGAATGTTTCCAATATTTCATAAAGAACATGCAAAGCGCCCAAGGATTAAATACCTTAGGGTGAGATTCTGCCCTAAAAAATAAAGTTGCAGAGTAAAAACAGTGACCGGGTCTTCCTTTTGAAAAATATTATATGTTGTCCAATCCGGCCACAGTGTAGGACATAACCCCATTTGTAGTAAAGTCACGAGAAACAGAGGCAGAACGGCAAAAAGCACTTGATGCGGTGATGGCGCTGTGGAGCCCTCATGGACCACAGTCTCCGGAATGAACTGACTCCGACAAAGATAAAGAAGATTTGGACGCTGAACAATCTGAGGAAGATAGTACAAACCTTCCGAAGGTCACACCAGACACGGCGGATGGGATGCTGGACGAGGGCTGAGGTGGACATAGGACTGCTCATGATGCCTGCCTCAAACTTACTGGACTCAAGAATGCAGGTTTGCTGTATAGGTGGGAGGATACGGGAGACAACTGGAAATATGCGGGATAGAGGTTGCACTGGCATGAAGAAACAGCTGGTTCACAGACCAAGTACGGGCATAAAATCCTGGATAAGAAATGTTATGAACTGTCGAGAAAGTTTGGCCCTGACCTGCTGAGGGAGGGGGTCATTGGAGGGATATAATGAGGGAGGGCGCAGTGAGACACTACGATCTAGGGACACAGTGGCGGCTACCCGTTAGTATCCAGTTCCCCTTCATTGCCCATAAGGCATGCCCACAGTGTCTGCTGTAGGGCTTACCAGTTGTTTGACAGAGGTCATGGTTTGGATGGGAACTAGGAGGGAGTTACTAGGTCCTGTTCTTCGGAGGGTGGGGGGTTTGGGACTGTTGGGGGGTAGTTTTGGAGGGACCACGACCGACGCAGACTCAGGAGGTTATCTAAGACTACGTAGGATGCTATGGGAAAATGGCTGACACCAATAAATTGAGATGTATAACCTGGAATGTGAGGGGACTTCACAATATGACAAGACGACACAAGGTTCATGCATACCTAGTCCGGAGGGGTGTACACATTGCGCTTCTCCAAGAAACACACTTAACTAAGGCTGAAGGGGTAGCATTGCAGCGAAGATGGAGGGGCCAAGTATACAACACCACTTACTCTGCGTTTGCTAGAGGGGCACTGATTTGGATCAGAGCAGGGGTCCCTTTCCAGGTGACTAGGCAATCAATTGACCCCAAGGGTAGATATGTAGCTATTGAGGAGAAGCTAAGAGGCAGGGACATAGCCTTTTGCAGTATATACGCACCCAATGTAGACCAGTTGAGCTCCCTGGCAGAGATATCTGGAGCTCTGGCGCATTATTTAGTGAGTCCTCTGGTAATGGGAGGAGACTTTAACTCCATCACGGATGTCTCCAAAGACAGATCTCACCCGTCACTGGCAGATTCCCCAGTACATCGATTGACTAAGGGTAAGTTGGACTGGCAGACGCGGTGGGGACTGATAGATGCCTGGCGCGTGCAACACCCGGGGGATAGAAATTACTCCTACTTCTCTGGTAGTCATGAATTGCTTGTGAGATTGGATGCGGTGCTATGCTCCCCGACAATAATGCCAACCATTATACAAACTGAATACCTAACTAGAACAATATCAGATCACAACCCTCTATTGATTACTATGGACTGGATGGCTGGGCTCTCGTGTGTCCCTACTTGGAAATTACACCCCGAAGTATTAGAGGACCCACTTTTCCATGCTACACTGGAAGAGGGGATAACACGGTATTTCGCGGAGAACGCTGGAACAACGGCGACAAGGGCAACAGAATGGGACACTTTTAAAGTAGTCGTCAGGGGACTCTGCATTGGAAAACACGCAGGGATATGGAGGGTACTTCTAAATGATCTAGGAACAGCTGAATCTCGGCTTCGAGAGGTGGAGAAGGCAAGACCTGGCCACCCTGAACTACAGGAGGAGGTTAGAGCGGCTAGGGAGGCAGTGGCAGTTGAAGTAGAACGCTTGCGCTGCTTTGACCATAAGGCCTATACATTGAGAACGCATGCAGAAGGAGACAAGGCGGGGACATTACTGGCCTGGTTGGCCAACCCCACGAAGAGAGGCTCCCCCATACTGGCTCTGCAAACGAAGGGGGGAGACATAGCCTATACCCAAAACGAAATATTGCAGTGCTTCAAGAGCTATTACGAGGCACTTTATAGTAGCAAACTAGAGGTTGGAGACCCTGCCCTTGACACTTTCCTGGACGACTTGGTTTTGCCGAGATTAGATCAAGAACAGGTGACAGAATTGGGGAGAGATGTAGAGCTCGGAGAAATTCGAGGGGCTATTAAACGTATGGCCCATAATAAAACACCAGGACTTGATGGCCTACCCATAGAATTCTATGGGAAATGTATTGACCTGCTAGCGCCAAGGCTCCAGGAAGTCTACAAAGAGGCAAGAGAGGCGGGACAGTTGCCCCGATCGATGCATGAGGCATTGGTGATCCCCCTATTGAAACCAGGGAGGGAGAGTGAGAACGCTGCCTCGTATAGACCATTGTCGATGTTAACCACCGACTACAAGATACTGAGCAATATCTTGGCAGCCCGGCTGCTGCACCACATGACCACGCTCGTACACGAAGACCAAGCCGGTTTCATACCAACGTGAAACACGACTGCGAATATCAGAAGACTGGTGCGACTCTTAGAAGAAGAGCATCCACAGACGCAACACCCAATGGTATTATCAGTTGATATCGAGAAAGCTTTTGATAGCTTAGAATGGGAATATTTATATAAAGTGTTGAGACGATTTGGTTTAGGAGAAGGTTATCTACAATGGACACGAGTACTGTACGCGTCGGCGGTGGCCAGAGTAAGAATAGGGTCACTGATATCATCACAGTACCCAGTGGAGCGAGGGACGAGGCAGGGGTGTTCCCTGTCCCCGTTACTGTTCGTCTTGTCAGTAGAACCCCTTGCGGCTGAGATTCGAACTGGGAGGCGCTACGGGGGCCTAGGGAGCAGAAGCGGGCAACAGTTCATATCGCTTTACGCGGATGACCTGTTGCTCTTTCTTGAGGATGGATGCAGATGGAGCACTGACAGGGGTGGAAAGACTGCTCTCTGACTTTGGAACACTTTCAGGCCTGAGGGTTAACTGGTCCAAGACGTGCCTGTTCCCGGGGAGGCAGGGAAAGATTAAACCAAACTTAACTCGGGCAGTACGCTGGGAGCCCACCTGCTTGAAGTACTTGGGCGTGCACATCTATCACATGACGGTGGACATGTTGGAGGGAAACGTGGGCCGTGGTGTGAGGGCGCTGAAAGGTAGCATGGCCTTTTGGGCCACCCTGCCGCTGTCTGTGGCGGGCCATATCTCCCTCTTGAAAATGGTGGTCCTACCTCGCTTCCTTTATTATTTTAGGACGCTGCCAGTGTGGATACCTGCTTCCACTTTTAAGCTACTGCAATCGTTAATGGTGTCCTTTCTTTGGGGTACAGGCAGGCATAGAGTCGCGCTGGCGACGCTCATGCGACCCAAAACCGAGGGTGGACTGGCGGTCCCAGACTTCGAGTTATACTATATAGCAGCTCAATTGCAGGGCTATACACAAGAAATAGCACGGGAATTTAGAGGACCAGAACACAGGAGAGGGAGAGGAACACCGCGCCACATACTCTCATATATAGCTTTACAGCAGAAGCTGGATCTTAAGGGCATTCTCACAGAAGAAAAAACAATCAGACTCTGCTGGAATCGCTCCCAACGTAGAGCGGGAGTGTTACATCCATATGCACCCGAGATACCACTTGGGATGGTGACAGCATTGCCGCACGGCGGAGACTGGTCACAATTGCAGAACTGGGAGGAAGCGGGGTTGCAAATGTTGGGAGAGCTTTATGAAGATGGTGCTATGCTGCCCTACCAAACCCTCCGAGAGAGGTTTGACTTGCCAAGAGGTGATTTTTTGTTGCATGCAGCGTTAACTAGAGCAATACAAGCGCACTGGAAGGAAGGGCTGATGGAACCCAAAACGTCGATGGCCTGCCAGTACACCATGATGGCGGCGGGGACCTTTAAAGCGGTGACGTGCCTGTATTCTAGAATGCTCAATGAGAGCCTGCAACCCCTAGACGCATTGAAGAGTAAGTGGGAAACTGATTTAGGTAAAGATATTCCGGAGTCAACTTGGGCACAGATAATGCGGCGAGCCTGGAAGGGCACGAGGAATGCAAGGTTCCAACTTGTGCATTTCTACGTGCTTCAAAGAGCGTACTTGACACCTGGAAATATCCGGAAATATTTTAAGGTAGATGCGGCAGCATGCCCCAGATGCACGAGAGCTGGTGTAGAATTATATCATAGGCTATGGTCCTGCCCGATGATAGGACACTATTGGAAGGAGGTGGGTGACACCTTGAACATGATAACGGAGAGGCAGCTAGAGTTTGATATGGCCACTAGTATACTGCATTGGTTCCCCCACACGTCCAAGAACAAAATTACCAGTAAATTTATAGATATGGGACTTATATTGGCAAAGCGTGAAATCACAAAGCACTGGAAGGCAAGAATGGGTCCCACCGATAAATGATGGAGGGATGAGTTTGTGAAATGGGCCACTAGTGAAAGCACATTGAGATTCCAGCTAGCGCGCCGGAGAAACGATGACAAGGCACTAAAAGCTGCAGCGGCTTGGGAAACACTAGTACAAGCACTACGGGAACACAAGACACACGATAGTTGAAATGAGCAGCTCACCAGTGGGAGATCAGCCCTGAAATATGACAGTTACATCGTACAGATAAACACATAGCCACTCCTGTGTACACACACTAAAAGAGAAGGGATATGATCCCCTGTGTCGGGGGTGGGAAGTTGGGGAGGGGGGAAGGAAGTTACTGTTCTAGCAGAACCTAGGGAAAGAGATGGGGCACTGAGGGTACTGCTGCATTCGGAGCATTGTTTATGAAGGAATAATGTATCAGCATACCATGTATAGTATAACTGTGGGGAGGATTTTGGATTGCTGCTCTGCAGATGCGTTGGAAGCTCTTTTATAAGGACGATTGTATGTTTTGTACAAAAACCAATAAACTACATTTAAAAAAACCAAAAAAACGGGGGAACAGCAACATACCGATTGCACCAATTGGACTTGAGATTGGGCTTTAGTAATGAGCAGATTGAGTGCCTCGAGTTTTTGGTCTATTCCTGCAGTGTACACCGCTAGCGTGTACAAGAGGTGCACCTGCAGGTCCATCTTATCTGAGTCGTAAGCTAGGGCAGCTGCTGAGGTTTGGAGAGTTTGCAGTAACTGAGACCAGAGATCGTTAAGGTCAATTGATTATGGGGTTGCCTGAGCAGTGGGTTTTTGAGGTTCATTTGAAAAAAACGAGAGATCTAGGGGGGTAAGAACAATGTTCTCTCCCAGCCCTTCTGAATTACCCATTTGGTCACCTAGGTCTGCCTTTTCTGATAAACTATCAGGATTGAGGTTATTGAATTGAGGACAGAAATGACACACAACTTGGGGGATCATTACACTAGCCCTCCTTTTTTGACTATCAAGTAAAGTTGCAATTGAAAATTTTGATGCTAATGGGGAAAACTGACTTGAGTTCTGAGCAGGCTGCGCAGTTGGCAAACTGGCGTCTTTAAGAGTGAGGAATTAGAAAAGGACCTGTTCTGTTTGAACAGACTGTTGGTCCAAAGAGGGCTGTCCTGGGGTTTGAAACAGTTGGCTGCCTTCTGGGGCTTCTGTGGCTTCTGGAGTATACATGTTGTGAGGGTCTGTCGTTACTACAGAACATTGTTGCGAAGAACTGTCGCCTTCGTGGGCAGCCGCGTTGATCATGGTCTGGATCAAAATTTGTATTGGAGTTGCAACTGCTTTTGTATAGGAACGGTTCCGCTAGACTGAGGTTTTTCTTTGAGGCTGCTGATGGTGCTAGGTTCCTAAAATAGTACTTTAATGTTTTGTCGTTGGATTTGGAGGAACTGCTGTACCTGAGTTTGGCACCTCATTTGTCTCATGTTCCTGCGCTGTAGCCATCCCCCCTGCAGCGGGATATGGCGAGTGGGTTTTGGCAAATTGTTCTTGCACTGAGGGCTGCCAAAGTTTGAGTTCGTATCCTAAGTCAAGATCAAAGTCTGTATGTAGATTCGCAGTTGCTTGTGATTGGGTTTGGGATTGCTCGAGAGATTCAGCCAATACTTTCAAACTATTGGGGGAAACCTTCACTTTTGCGGTCTTTTTTTGAGTGGACTTTGTTGGTGCTTTCCTCACCCGCCCCGATCTCATGCTTAAAAAGCTCTTGCTGAAGTGGGGTGCAGCCGGCTTCCTGAAGATTCAACTATAAAAAGGGTAGGTGTAGCAAAATGGGAGGGGCTGAGATATTCAAAAACAGTTTAGGTCAATTTAAAAAAAAAAATGCAGCGATGTTTGTAGCGGGCTGTAGGCTGTGGGCTGTAGGCTGTTGGAGGCAGCTGAAGGAAGTACGAGGTAGGGCAAGCGGGGCTTACAAGGCAATTGCATACTATGGGCCGCATCTGCTCTAACAGGCCTCATTTGCAAATTGCCTGGGGCACTCACTTGGTGCGGCCGCCCGCTAAGGGCAGCCACGCTTGCCCTTTCAATGGTCCGCAGCGATGGCGCTAGCGCTGCCGACCGTGACCGCTAAGCTGATTTCTTTGCGGGGGTGGAGCTGGAGAGCGTGGACAGTTTGGGTAGGGAGGGAGGAGGGGAGGCTGGGTCTGGGGAGGTGATCAGCTGCTCCTGTGGTGCTCAGGACCAATTTCAAACCCAAGCCTTCTACCAATGGCCTAACCGTTTTTCCCCTGCTGTGTTCTGCATTCTCCTTCTCCTTGCCGCCGTTCGACTCTGATGTCTGGCCGCTCTGGCACTTGGTCGCTCGTTCGCTCACTGGCTGACCGGCACACAGCTCACGCTCCGCACTCCGAAAGCTCTGTTCGCTCCACAGACTCAGTCAAACTCGTTGATGAGGAAGAAACAACCTACCAGGACACGTCCGATGAGGATGATGTCAACACGTTTGTCCTAAACATTGAAGACGATCAGGTTGATAAAATCAGTGATGCCATTGCCCCAAAAAAGAAAAAAACGGTCTGCAACGTGACCACGGGGGGGATTGAAATAAGTATTGTTGCCGACTCAGATTCCTATACACTATAGTCAACAGCAAAGTCTGGGAAGAGAATTGTAAGCCTTGCATTGGTGGGAAACTCGATAAAGCTGACATCACTATTAAGTCATTTACAGGCAAATCAATTGATGTATGTGGTTTCAGGAAGCTAGATTTCGCATTCAAAGGCAGGGAGTCAATGGAAAAACTGTGTGTATCTTCAGTAGGTCCCTCAGTGCTGGGATGGATGGATCAGGGTAATCTAGGAATTATATTCGACCCCAGCAAATAAGACCCAGTCTTAGTAGTCCAATGTAACAATGACTATGGAAATTCCATGTTGTACAAATACCCAAGAGTTTTTAGTGGCGAAATAGGTGCACTGAAAGGGTACCAACACAAAATCAAAGTTAAACCAGATGCCAGCCCAGTTGTACATAAAGCAAGAAATTTACCCTTGTCAATTAAATATGAAGTAAAAACACAACTGGACAAGCTTCTCTAGGACGGCATCATTGAGCAAGTTGAGGCCTCGGAGTGGGTTGCACCTTTGGTCGTGGCCAAACGACCCAACGGCAAACTGAGTTTGTGTGTAGACCTACGCGACCTCAACAACAACATAGTTGTCGAGCAGTTTCCCCTCCCAATGATAAGCGAAATGTTGGCTACCACAAAAGGGGTTAAATGGTTCTCTACAATTGAGTTTAAATCAGCCTACCACCAGGTACCCCTACATCGAAACAGCAAGAAGCTAACTACCTTCATCACGCACTTTGGGTGTTTCAGGTTTACCAGGGTGCTCTTCAGGCTGGCGTCTGCTTCAGCGATGTTTCAGAGACTGATGCATAACATCTTCAACGAAGTTTCTGGAATACTATTGCTCCAGGATCATATCCTCATAATTGGGGGAACTAGGGTAGAACATGATACCAAGGTCAACCAGGTTCTGGAAATCCTGGATGCCAAAGGGTTAACAGCTAGCACAAAAGTGCACATTTTCATGCAATTCAGTGAGCTATCTTGGTTATGAAATCACAGGTGATGGAATTAGACCCAAAAGAGAACTTCTGCATGCAATTAAGAATTCTCCGGTGCCACGCAACAAGGACGAGTTAAGATCCTTTTTAGGACTGGTTGAATTTTACGCTAAGTTTGTAAAGAACTTTTCATGCAAGACATATGAATTGAGGCAACTACTTACACTGAAAAACAAGTTTGAATGGACAGACGTGAGTCAACAAGCATTCAGCTCACTAAAAAATTAAATGTGCTCCCCTTAGCCTTTACAAGGTTTCGACCCGTCACTGGAGTTACATTGTGCTCTGACCACAAAACCTTAACTAAGGTGTTCACGACTAAGGGATTGTATGCTGCATCACCTAGACTTGCAAGGTTATCAGTGCGCCTGTTTGATTACAAATATAATATTCAGTTTGTTCCAGGCATAAAAAATTGTAGTTGCAGACTTCTTGAGCAGAATGCCTGTAGGGTAGACAGACCAAGACCAACAACCTGAGATAGAAGAGTCATGCATAGCCAGTATAAACGTATGGAATTTCAAGAGAGGAATTGTTAAGCGAACAAGATAAGGACACTGTTTTATGCCAGGTTATAAAAATGTTAACTGAAGGGTGGTCATGTAAGAGCAAGTTACCTGATTCTTTGAGACACTTCTGGGAGGTCAAGGATGATCTATCACATGAAAATGGACTGTTATTGAGGGGAGTTGTTCCACTGAGTAATCTTAGGATGAGAATACTGAACTTGTGCCATGAAGGGCATTTAGGCATTGGGAAAACCAAAAGCAGGGTTAAAAATGGTGGCCCGGCATTAGTTTGGCAGTAGAAAGGACATTCAGAGATGTCTCAACTCAGATAAAACACAGGTCACTTTCAGACCACCTCTTCACCCCATCCCGTGCCCCTCCATGCCTTGGGAGAGGGTTGGGGTGGACATCATGGGTCCCATACTAGAGCAAATGGAGCAGTGGTACATCATTGTCGTGATCAACCATTTTTCTAAGTGGCCAGAGCTTAAATTTGTCAAAAAACCTGACTCTATATGCATAGTTAGATTTTTAGACGACGTGTTCACGCAAAAAGGCCTCCCCAAACAAATTGTCAGTGACAATGGGCCTCAATTTATGTCAGATGTATTAAAAAATTACAAGTTGAACCCTTGAGAGCGTACCTTCATACCATGAGACTGAGCCGCCCACCCATCGAAGACTTGCCAACTACAGCCCACAACATCATGTCATTTTATGTCAATGGCCTGACACACTACATAAAAATGTAAAACGTTTTATCATGCCGAACTTCAGTAAACTCATCTTTCAACAACCTATGGTTAGAAATTGAAAAGAGACTGGATAGGGAAGGTAATCCAAAGTTGCTGTAACAGGAATTCTGATACCAATACTGGACCTTCAAAATCCTTTCTAGGAAATGTGTAGAGGCAATTCTAATCCAGAAATCCCTTTCCTGTGTAGTAGTTAAACCATGGAAGGGCGACTAAGGCAGATACGCCCTTGTCAAGCTCTGACTGGGCACAAAAATGAGAGGTGTAGGTTCTACCTCCGCCTCCACAGGGACCAAAATACCCTTTGCACTGGACCTCAGTAGACTTGTGGCTGAGGAGGGGTGACGCACTCTCTCCTGGCCAGTGACTGGCATCTGGCACTAGACTTCCTAACAAGCTGCACCAGTCCAGTTGATATTACTAATAATAAAGGCATGATGGTCATGAAAGAGAACATGACTCGTTATTTTGCATACCATTACCATTACAGCTTTTTTCTTCGATGTTTTTACTTAGCAAATACCGTTACTATTCAAGTTTTTAGTTCGCATACCTTTACATTGAAAGTGTTAATGTATGCGAACTAAAAACTTCCCTAATAATAAAACAGACATTTACCCTGCTTATTTTTCCTAACCCCTTTTTTGAATGTCAAAAAAACCAACACTACACTAAATACAAATACACTACCCTACACATCACAAACTCCAAAACTCTACCCAAACCCTCAAACAGTACACTACCCTACACAACTCAAACACCACTACACTACCCTAAATCACTACCCCCTGGTCATCCCTCTCCCTTCCCCCTGCCCGCTCCCTACACTCAAAAACTACCCTGCACGCACCACCGACACTACCCTAAACCCTGTAACACTAACCTCAGCACAACCCTGCCCCTACCACCAAGACTGTCCCTACAGTTAAACACTACCCTGCACTGCCCTCCAACACTGCCCTAAACCCTAAAACACTACCCTACACTACACTAACACCACAACACTACCCTAAACCCTAAAACACTACATAAACACATTCCTGTCCCTACTTCCAAACACTACCCTGCAAGCACCCCGACACTAACCTAAACCCTAAAACACTACCTTACAGTACACAAAAACTACAACACAACCCTAAGCCCTAAAACACTACCCCCAGCACGACCCTGCCCCTACCCCCATGACTGTCCCAACACTTAAACACTACCCTGCATGACCCACCAACACTACCCTAAACCCTAAAACACTACCCTACACTACGCTAACACCACAACACTACCCTAAACCCTAAAACACTATACTACATTAACACCATAACACTACCCTATGCCCTAAAACACTACCCCCAGCACGACACTGCCCCTACACCCATTCCTGTCCCTACTCCCAAACACTACCCTTCAAGACCCCAGACACTACCCTAAACCCAAATACACTACTCTACACTACACAAACACAACTACATTACCCTTAACCCAAAAAACTAACCCCTGCACGATCCTCCCCCTACCCTAAACCCTTAAATACTACACAGCCCCTCTTTCCTCTCTCTCCCGGTTCCTCTGTTCCTATCTTCTCCGGCTTCCTACATCGGCAGTGTTGCACGTCGTTGTGATGAAACGGAAGCGCGTTTTCCGTTTCCACACAACAATATGGATAGCCTTTACTTCACAAGAGTTACAACGCATGAGATGTATCAACTTGCGTAGTAAAGGCTATGCGTTGCAACATTGCATGCGTGGTAACGCTTGCAAAGTAATGGTACGTGGTGTAACAGCCGCGTACTAAAGGATGTTTACCCATAAAAGATATTTTAAAGGACCAAAGCCTTATAGATGTATGGCATTTAATATATCTTGACAATAAGGAATAGACATACCTCGATAATACACGGCACCCAAATCAGACTTGACTACTTTAGGATATCCCACCAACTGACACCACTGATTACTATCTGTGAAGTATTAGAGAGGTCCTAATCAGATCATTCACCAATTGGCATTAGTATTGATTGGGGATTAAATAAACAGACTCGTAAACCCTGGCACCTAAACAGCTCTCGCCACAAAATGCCCCCAGCAAAAAGCCCCCTAAAAATATGTCACTAATTTCTTGATGGAAAATGAGGGACCCTCTGGACATCAACCGAAGTCATATTAGGGGACCAATAACAAGAGACACCACCATAGCTAATAAAAACAGAGCTGTGTGACAACAATCGCTTGAACTAGATATTAGATACAGGACCCAAGAATAAACGTGTCACCCCACTGAGAGTACCAGAAACCAACTGTAAATGGCTAAAAAGTGGAGCTAAATTTGCTCAACACAAGCACTGCCGAATATATGTTGTACAGACTTTCAGTTGACCACAATCAACAGGGGTAAATGGCAGACCATGCACAACTCAAATAATGCAAAATGGCCATGGCTAATCAGGCCTTCAGGGCTGATGCTGGTTGCTTGGTGCAACACCCTCACCCCCTGGACATAGCCTCAGAGTTTACAACACACTACAGCAGACTATAAAGCTCTGAAGTAATAGAGGACAGAGACAAAGACCACATTTTATGCCAATTTATTCCTTAACTATGAAAGCAGGATAATCTTAGGAAGGGAAAAAGTAAGGAAGAGATTACCCAAGTCACATCCAATTTATGTTATAACACAGCCCCGGGTGAAGATGGATTTCTGGTAGAATTTTATAAATGGATGTTAGAAACGGGTAGCGTGGTGCAGAGCGGGCGGGCCAAACTCTGGAGGAAATGTGTAAAGCATCCGCGCAGCACACACATGCGACAGACAAGGCACACTACAAAAAGAGACTCCACACCACGTTAGGTGAAAGACAGTATGTGTATTGTAAAATAAACACATCAGAAGGGAACCACAGGTGCAGATAAACTGTGCCAGCCGGCACCGGGGAATAATTCACAGGGGGACTATATACAGGGCAGCGCCAATTGGACCGCTGCCAGAACCATCACAAGTCCAAGGATTACTGAAAGTCCATAAGCAATAATGTCTCACCGGCCATACCTACTGGTGAGTAGACATGCACTTGGCATAAATCACTTTAGGCATTTGTCAAGGTAGGCCTAAACATGAAACCAAGGAGGTACAAAAGGGGTTGGTGATGGACGGAGCATCTGAACCAATCAAACACTCACACCCAGTCAACAGATCTGGGTTTAATCCATCACCGTTCTTTAGCCCACTCTGCCACCCCAGTTCAGACATGGCCATATGCAAATCAGTCTGACCCTGTGCCTCATGGGAACAGTCCAGCCGAACTGCCAAGCCATGCCTTCCCTGCACGGAAACAAGTTTCCTAGGACCGGTTTATGGCATTGCAGCCGTCTTCAGCCAGGCTTGCTTGAATCCAGTGGCAAAGTGAGCAAGCGACTCGCGTCTGAGCATACCCTGCCAACTTATGGCGAACAAAGCAGTACAAAAGGGGGTGGTGATGGACGGAGTATCTGAACCAATCAAACACTCACACCCAGTCAACAGATTTGTTGTTTTTGCATTTGTCACCCCGAGTGGGACGGGTATGCTCAGACGTGAGTCCCGTGCTCTCCCCACCACTGGAGTCAAGCTATCCTGGCTGATGACGGCTGATAGCCAGAAACCGGTCCTAGGATGCTTGATTCCGGTCCAGGGAAGACATGGCTTGGCAGTTCCGGCTGGACTGTTCCCATGAGGCACAGGGTCAAGGCTGATTTCCATATGGCCATGTCGGAACTGGGGTGGTGTGGAGTGCAAAACAACGATGGATTTAGGCCCAGATCTCTGTACTGGGGTGAATGTATGACATTGTTCTGCATTCTGTCCATCAATTGTTGTTTTTGCATCTAAACATGAAACCAGCCACATAGGCATTAGGGAAAAACTGTAGCATAAAGGTATTAATCATGAAAACACATTATGCATAACTTCAGGCATAAATCATCATTGCCGTAGCCTGGAATGGGAACCTCAGGTTAGGCATAGTATGCAGAACACCAGCATTGCAGCCTTAGGGGAAAAGAAACCATTAGCACTAGGCATAAAACACACAGTCATCAGGCATAAAGCCTGAATCAACACCTTAGGCCTACTGTCACAGTGGACGAATACATTAGGCATAACGGGTGAGCATATTCTGCATATCATTGGGCACACCATACTCAGCTGGGGCTTAAACCATGGGAGCATTAAATGACCTTAGATTAGGCACTTTCCGCAGGACCCCCACAAGGTAGCAGTAGGGTAAAAGCATTGCCAGCATTAATGCATTAGGCATACAAACAGTATGAATAACCTATGAGGCGGCAAAAACATTAGGCATCAACCTGTGGGCATAAACGTAGTAGGCATGAAGCATTCTCATTAGGGTAAAAACGCCAGGCAACATCACCTTATTTTTTTATTTTATTTTTATTTAAGTGTATTTTCTATAGCGTGCAGCTACCCCAACGGGGTGTCCCGGCGCTTCAGCCGCTGTGCATGATCATACTCAGATGAGGGGAAATTAACAGAAGAGGAGAGTTTTTAGAGCTCTGCGAAAGGGTAGTTCTTCATTAATTATACAAATAGAAACAGGCAGTTTGTTCCATAGGGCAGAGGCACTGACCTGAAAAGTTTTGCCCCCTGAGCGAGCTCTTTTGTATCTAGTGGTAGACAGCAAATGTTGAGAACTGGAGCGGAGACACCTTGCATTGCTATAGGGTTGGAGGCAGGAGGCCAGACAGGCGCAACCTTTACCCCTAAGTGAACGATGTGCAAGGGTGAGAGCCTTAAATTCGGCTCTTCTTTGGATCGGTAGCCATTGCAATGCCCGTCGGTGGGGGGAAATATGCTCTCGCAGAGAGATACCACACACTAACCGCACCGCTGCGTTTTGGACGATCTGGAGCCTGTCTAAAAGGCCAGAGGCCAACCCTAGGTAAAGACCATTCACATAATCTAGATGCGAGGTGATAAGGGCCTGGACAATCGTTTTCCTGGTGTTAGGGTGAAGGAAATTAATGACTTTCTTGATCATCCTGATCTTTGAAAAACAAGAGGAGGACACTGTTTGGACCTGGTTCTTAAAGGAAAGAGTGGTATCCCATCTAACCCCCAGGTTCCTAACTGAATCCTTCGGGAGAGGGGCAGAGCTCAAGTCAAGTGGCCACCAAAGGTTAGAGTCCAAAGGTGATGGCTGATGAAAAAATAAGACCTCCGTTTTTCCGGCATTGAGTCGGAGGAAGTTGTCATCCATCCACTGAGCAACTTTACGGAGACAATTTTTTAATGGGTCAAAGGTAGTGGCAGTAGGGGTGTCATCATAAGCAAACAACAATTGAATGTCGTCTGCATATGAAATGGCCTTAATTCCCAGCTCCGAGATAAGCTCTGCAAGCGGGGAGAAATACACATTAAATAATAGCGGGCTCAATGCCGAGCCCTGGGGGACTCCCCATTTTAGTGGGCGATGATTGGACTTGAAAGGGGGAGTAGACACAGCCTGTGTCCGATTAGAGAGGAAAGAGGACAGTCAATCCAGAGCCTTACCTCGGATACCCTTAGACCTAAGGCGGTCAATCAGGACGGGGTGAGAGATGGTGTCAAATGCTGCCGATAAATCGAGCAGCACCAACACCGCTCTAGAACCCCCGTCCAGTTTCCACCTTACAGAATCGGCCATTTCAATCATTGCCGACTCAGTACTATGGAACAAAACAGTTGCCAATGCTGAGACTGACTCCTCCTTAGTTTGTGAAATGATCTCATGAACAAAAACATGAAATCCAGCTTTAAAGATTGCTATTTATTTATACGCAAACTTTTTAAATCTTCATGAGATCATTTCACAAACTAAGGAGGAGTCAGTCTCAGCATTGGCAACTGTTTTGTTCTATAATCTTAATGGCTCAGCCTTGCTGAGTGAGAGCCAGGACCCATCATTGTTGTTAGACTCAGTACTATGGCCAGTCCTGAATTCATGCTGAGAGGTATGGAGAAAACGTGGGTCTCAAGGAAACCGGCCAGTTGCTGGTGTACGAGCTTTTCTAGCACCTTGGCAGGGGCAGGCAGTAGTGATATAGGCCCATAGTTGGCCGGTTCATCGGGGTCAGCATTAGCCTTTTTGAGGATAGGGACGAGGAGGGCATGTTTCCAGGAATCCGGGAAAAGCCCAGACCTCAGAGACTCATTCCAAATGTCATTAAGTGAGGGGTTTAAGAGAGGAGCCAGTAATTTGTATTGTTTGGCAGGCCACGGGTCAAGGGGAGAGCCTGATCTGCATTTAGACAGCTCAGTTAGGGAGCATTCTAAGGTCATCTTAGGCGTTAGCAGAAGCATAAGGCACCTCCTGCAGTACATGGGGCATAATCATAGTAGAATGGGGCATACACATGAGGGATTTCATTCATTGCGCACATTAGGACAGAACATTAGCATAATGGTGCATCCCTAGTAACCCCCAAACATCCTGTAAGCATTATGGGGAAAGGAACCATTAGCGATATAACCACATGCATTAGGCATAAGCAACATTAACAGTACACTTTATGTAAATACACCTGGAATAGCGGCCCCAAGGTTGCAGATTTGCTTCTGGCGCTACTGCGCCTGGGGAGCCCTTACTCGGGGGCTCTCAAATTACCAATGGCCCAAAATCAGCACTGCAAACCAGAGGGAAAAGCATTAGGTATCATCCTAGGTACAAATGCATTATGCACCAATATTATCTAAGAAATCATATGGGGCAATAGGCCTCGCCAGCATAAACACAGTTCGCCCCAATCGGGCGCACAACACTCTGAAATTGGCCCCAGGCCAACTGGCCTCTCTCCGGGGCTCAAATGCCCTATGTCCCGCAAAGTCAGGGCTGGCTGCAAAAACAGCAAAAGCAAAGTGTGCAAAGCACTGGGGCAGGGCAGAAGTGTCTCTCACTCCTCTCTCTCTCTTCTCCTGAGGAGTACAATGGCCCTCAATACATTACAGCTGCCCACTGTCAACCAAGCAGGCAGGGAGGAATCCCACATGCTTGGATCCCCTCGTAGTGTTTTAGAATCCTGGCGCTGCAGACGTCCGCTCCTCTTCTCCTGGGCACGGGCTGGAGGTGGCGCTCCCGAGGCGCTAGATGGCTCACAGTCCCAGGGTCCCACCCTAGGGAGTAGCTCCCACGCTCCTCACCTCCTTGGAGTGCAGGCAACCAGAAGATAGCGCTCATGAGTCGCTAGGCGGCAGGAAAGTTCTTAGGGGCTTGGATAGTGCTGCACCCCTCACAAAGCGCTAGGCAGCATGAAGAGTGCAGTCACTCCAAATATAGTGCCTACGAGGTGCTACATGCAGGGGAACTCCCTCACCAGACGTCAGCTGCAGGATCCACGCTCCTTCTCTCTGTGGGGATGGAGATACAGCGCTATGACAGCACCCCGCTGCATGTGTCAGATCCTCCTTTGACAATCAGGAAAATAGTACCTCCCAAGTGCTAGGGAGCTGGCGAGGATCCAGACACCTACACAAGATAGTAGTGCCCACACTCCTCACCTCCTTAGAATACAGGCAGTCAAAGTATAGTGCTCACGGGGTGCTAGGGCAGCAGAGCAGGCAGGCCAGGCTGGTCACTCATCAGTATAGGACAGCAGCTCCTAAAAGCAGTCATCTCCTATTAAGTGGCACTCCTCCTGACATAGCACTCTTCACTCTAGCAAAGGCTCTCACTAGCCCTGTGGACAGTAGAGGGGTACAGAAGGGCTCAGGGACCAGCACACAGGCCCATGCGGCGGTACCTCCTAGCAGCATGTCCCCTCTCAATCCAGTCCACCCTCAGTCTGAGCACATGGCATCTCTACTGCTCTACTTATACACTCCTCCTCCCACCTACCAAAAAGGTCTGGAAGCTTCTAGAAGGTCCCTGGCAGTTCCAGCCTCACTGTCACTGTGGGGGAAGTGTAGAGCGCCTTGTCACTTCAAACACTAGACCGCCAACCCTCCTCAGGCAGGCGGCACAAGCAGACAGAAATGGCGTCCATTTTAAAAGTGACATTTCTGAAATGGTGAAAATAAAGGTGTGTACACCATTACACAGCATTTATTATTTTCCTCTCACACATGGCATATACATTTCCTACCATGGGGGAGATGTCCCCTAAGGGGGGGGTTGTGGGAGGGTTCCTAATATACATATGTAAAGCAGAAATCACACACACTTTGCACTGCTAACCAGCGCCAAAGTGTCCAACATCCTGAACCCACCAATTCCATCATAGCGAAAGGGCTAGGGGAAAGGCAAAAAGTTTCGGATGACCCTGCAAGCAGGGCCAAGTCCAACAATGGACTTAACAAGAAACAATAGATTCTCTGTCTGAGTCATATAAGGAAGCAGACCATGCAGTGGGCCGTACATCCCTCTCTAACCGGGCGCTGATCACTGTTATATCGAAACCAGGCAAGGACTCCCACCTATGCGGCAGTTACCACCCAATCTCTCTCCGTAATGTGGACAGAAAGATCCTAGCAGGGATTTAAGCTGTCAGATTAAGCAACTCATACCCACACTTATA
The DNA here is from genome assembly GCF_964261635.1 of Lissotriton helveticus. Taxonomy (NCBI): domain Eukaryota; kingdom Metazoa; phylum Chordata; class Amphibia; order Caudata; family Salamandridae; genus Lissotriton; species Lissotriton helveticus. Next base: position 24,500,422 of record NC_136064.1, read on the forward strand.
CCCCATCCACAAGTGGGCTTTGCGCATAACGTCACATCTCCATTGCCTCTCCAGGATCCTGTAGGAAAATGCACTGGCTCTACCATTGTACTCGAGAAGGCTTTTGACAGGATTGAGTGGCCCTACTGAGTCAGCAGCGCTTAAAAGAGGAATTCATAAACAAAGGTAGATGGCTTTAAGAAGCCCCCACCACCCACGTTAATTGTGGAGGCTTTCTGTCTGCCCTCTTTCGAGTGCTACAAGGTATGCAACAAGGATGTCCTTTGTTATCCCTACTATTCTCCTTAGTGATGGAGTCCCCCATTGCTGCCATACATCAATCTACAGAGCTTGCGAGGATCCCTACAGCAACAGGTGCCCACAAGATACTTGTGTGTTGATGACATTTTTCTTACACTACAGATGTGCTCTACTCCCTCACAGCCTTAATGTCAATCACCACAGACTTTGCCAAAAAATCCAGTTACAAAGCCCAGTGGGAGAAAAGCAAGGCAGAAAGGAAGCCGGAGCAGCTCAAATACTTACGGACACTCCTTAACAGAGGGCTCAAGAGAATGCTACCTGACAATCTCGACCTACTAATAACGAAAACCAAACCAGACTTTGCAGAATGGACGCACCACCATTCATACTTATGGGGAAGAATCCAGGCGGTAAAGATGGTGATAGTTCCCCGATTCAATTATATACTTGCCATGTTACCACTATCTGTCAATTTATCACTCCTCAGGGCAATAGACAGCGATATTGAAGAGAAAACCAAGGTTGAAAATCTCCAAACTTATGGCCCACAGAGGAGGAGGCCTGGGCTTTCCTTACATGGAACATTATTACACAGCCCACCAACTCTAACAATAAACCCATATATGGAGAATGCTCCAGTGTGGGTATCCATTGAGCAAAAACATTCAACCAGCGGGCCTGGGCTGCCTGCAATTCCTCTAAATGAATAAAAAAAAACTTTGGCCAACTACTAAATCCAGTACTACACTCCATGGCCCAAGCCTGGACATGTGCAGATAACTTATTACAAGTGGATGCGCCCATTTGGCAAAACGCTAGCATACAAGAGAGAGGGTGTACTAGTATTCCAGACTCATGGCAGAGAGCCAGAATACTTACCCTGGACCAACTCTTCTGTCGGGGGGGGGGGATCTGAAGTCCTTTGACACGCTATGGAACAAATTTCATATTCCTCTAACACAGAACTGAAGATACCTACAATGACAAACCTGCTTAAGTAGCAGATTAGTCACCACTGAAGGAGCATGAAAATCTCCTTTACAATTTAGCATCAATAATGGAAAACCTGCCTTGAGCTTCAGAAATGAAACTGCATTTAAAAAGTGAAACACAGACATTTGGCGCTGCATAGTGAAAACATGCTGCTTTGCTATTCACAGGCTTTAGTCAGACGCTTTCCACTTAGCAATTCATGCAAAACATTGCACAATTAATTCATAGCTTGACTTAAATATGGCTAGTTTAGATTTTGTTCTCAATATGAAAATGTGATTTAATTTGTAAAACTCGTAAATGTGCATTGTATTAGAATTAGCACTACATTTTATAATGTAGAAACACAAAAACAGCTCTCGTGATTCAGCTCTTGCTATGTGAGTTTTAGGTGACCTTCGCGATAAGCAAAGACATTTTTCCTCTCATGTAAAAGAAGAAATCTTGGCATAATTTACAGCTTTTAACCTCGGAGCCTTATCTATTTAGTTGCTGCAAATGTTTATACAATGCCTCTGTTCATTATTTGCTTTAGGGAGAATATAAAACACACGTATTTTAAAAGTGCATTACCATGTTATGTTTGATGATTTGATCTGTACTACCCTTATTTTTCTATTATCATTTCTGTTACCTGAATAGTGAATGAAGCTGTCAGAGAATCTTAAATTGTGGTTGGAAAACAAATCCCTTTAAAACTACTCACAACTCTCATTATTGGCTAAAATGTTAATTTGCATTTGATCAATTGCCCATTGTTGGACTTGGCCCTTTTGGCAGGTTCACCCCTAAACTTTTAGCTTTTAAATGTGCCCTGATGTTATTTGTTTTTGGTTTCTGTGCACTTTAACACTGTGTCCCAGTGTAAAGTGCATGCGCAGTCTGAGTGTGTGTGGTGAGATTGGCCTGGTCTCCCATATGAATGCATGGGGGATATGTGTGTCCATGGTAGTTCCTGATGTGAGACGAGGGCAGGGGCAAGTTTGGTATGTGCGAACTCGTGAGATTAAATGCTGCTCGATGATGTGCGCAGATTTAATGTGACTAGTGTAGAAGTGCCACTTTTAGAAGTTGGCATTTCTGTGTGCAGTGAATGTGAATTGACTGTCTGGCTTGTGAGTGACGGGGGCTAGCTAGTGTGCCTGGCTCCAGGAGTCAGGATGGGTCTGCCCGGTTGTGAATAGGGAGATCTGCATGTAGATGGGAGGGAGGAGTTGCACCTGGGACCTGAATAGGGCTGTGCCTTCCCTCCACGATGCGGGCTCCGCCCCCTGTGGTACGTCTGATGTCCCGGGCCTGTCCTGTCAATAGGGAGAGGGGCTGAGCAAAACAAAGTGCTCCGGAACCAGTTGCAGCTGGTTCTCCCCTTGCCCTACATCTTCAGACAAAGGAAATGTGTGTATAAAAAGGGGCTGTGACCCCATGTATGTTGTTCTCTGTTCCTGACTTGAGGGGGGCCTGTTGCTGCTGCTGGGCGCCAGGAGGAACTGCCACTGGGCACTGCCTCCCTGCTGGAGGGCCCTGTGAGCTGGCCCCTGGGCCCAGCCTTTGCCCCCCTGCCTTCTGAAAGACTTGCTTTGGACTTTGCGCCCCAAGGACCCGGAAAGCACCACATTTTCATTGTCCTGAGGAGCGCTTGGCTTCCTATTGCCGGAGAGAGGCACTTTATTTCCCTGGGGAACATTTTGGTTGTATTCCCAGAGGCGCAGCGCTTCTGATTTGTGCAGCAGCACAAGGCTGCAATCATCTTTGGTGGGGGGACCCCCGACGTGGAGTTTCCCCCGCGATCGTGCTCGTTTGCGGTGCTGGTGCCCACCCCGCACTGCCTGCTGCATATTTGCCTGTTTTATACCCCTAGCGGGTGCCCACTCGCCAGGGACTGTGTGGTGAAATGAGAGCCTACCCCCTATTGTGCCACACCTATGCTGCTTTTAATATACCCTAGCGAGTGCCCACCCCGCCAGGGACTGTCTGTCCAAAAACGTGAGCCTACCCCGTATTGCCGCCTGCAGCCACCGAGAAGTAAACCCTGAGAGCCGCCGCTCTGCCAGCGGCGACCCGGAAGTTCCTGAGGGAAAACAGGAAGTAGACGGGAGCCCACCCTGCACTCCTGTAAACAGAAGAAAGCCGGCGTCTCTCCACGGGGCTCCCGAGAGCGAGGGAGAGCCCAGTGTGCTGCTAATGCCGCCAAGCTAGTGCCCGTGCACAGAGGAGCAGACGGCAGCCTACCCCGTGCTCCAGTACCGACGCCGCCAAGCTGGTGCCCGTGAACTGAGGAGCGGACGGGAGCCTACCCCGCGCTCCAGTACCAGGTGAGGAGGGGCCCGGGGGTGAAGAGAGAACCAAGGCACGTTGTTGGGGCCTCCCCCACCCACCCACGGGGACCCAGAGAAATCTCCCGTTGCAGTGCGAGTGAGTGAGGGTGGGCTGACTACACCACAGTGTTGGTGTCGCTCGGGACACATTGTTGGTGCCGGGTGGCACATTTGTTTTTAGAGCCTGGCGTGGCTCTACTGGGGGCATTTTGTGTGGAGAAGTGGGGTGAGTTACACTCACTCAAGCCCTAGAGCATTAACGGTCAGTAGAGTGCTGCCAAGGCAGTCGGAGGGCCAGCTGAGTGGCCCTAGGTTTTACAGTCCCTGAGAAGACTCTGGCAGAGGGCAACTGTTACAATGCATTTAGAGTCCCAGAGAGGGGCTCAAAGGGCACAGTGGTGCCAGGGCTCATTTTACAGCTGCCCAGCAATTAATGGGCAGCTGCCACGTTTAGGCCCCAAACTCTTGCCCCCTTTTGCTTTCGCTGCCTAGGCAGTGCGCCCTGACACTGTTGGACAAAGGGCATTTGAGCCCCATGGAAGGCCAGTTGGCCTGGGGTCAGTAACTTCTGTGATTCTTGCGCAAGCTGATGGTATACTGTGTTTGTGATGGTAATTACCTAATGCCTAATGTGATTTGTGCGTAATGCCTTTATGCCTGTGATACCTCTAACTGTGTTGTTATGATTAAGAGGTTGTTTTGCCAAGTATAGTTTATGCCAGTCAGTTTATGTTTCCCTACGTGACCTATACCTATGGTGATTAGTATTGCGTAGTGTGTTCCTACCTTTTACTAGTGGTTAATGGTTGTGTTCTACAAGTATTGTTTTGTGTTACAGTTCTACTAAGTGCTATTTCTACTAAGTGCTATTTCTACCAAGTGCTATTTCTGCTAAGTGCTGATTCTGACAGTGGCCCACGTGTCCCTGTCATGTTTATATAATCCCCTGTAGATAGGGCCCAGTGCCAGTTGGCACAGTGTATATGTGTGAATATGATCTAATGTGTTTATGGTAATACAAAGGCTATTTTTATACATAACCTTGTGTGAGTTCCTTGTTGTGGTGTGCCTAGTGTGTTGCTGCTGTGTGTGTGTGTTGCACAAACGCTTTACACATTGCCTCCGGGATAAGCCTTACTGCTCGTGCCATGCTACCAAGGGGGTGAGCAGGGGTTATCTTGGCGTGTAACTCCCTTGCCCTGACTAGAGTGGTGGTCTCTGCCTGGCTTTGGCGCAAGCCTCAGCCAACCAGAGATCCCATTTCTAACACTGGAAGCCAACGGAAGGTATTTCGGGCCCGATGTAGGTAATCCCAGATTACCGATTCTTAAATACCGAATCATACAGATTCGGTATTTAAGAACAGGCAAATGGGATGTAGGTAATTTTACCAAAAAAATTACCGAATCGGTAAGTTTCGGTAATTACCGAATCGGTAAATACCGATTCGGTAATTGGCATTCATTCCTATGGGCCTGGAGGCCCATAGGAATGAATGCCAATTACCAAATCGGTGTTTACCAATTCGGTAAAAGGGAGAAACATTGAAGGATGGCAGGGTGTCACTTTGACACCCTGTTGCACCCCTCAATTGTTTATGGGTGCACATGTTGTAGACATACATGCCCTAAGGGCATGTATGTCTGCAACATGGCACTGTTGGAAAAGCAAAAAAAATGCTTTTTCCAAGGTTTTCATTATTTACCACCAACTTGTAGTTGGTGGTAAATAACGAATCCTAAAAGGGGAAAAGAACTCATTTGAGTGCTCCCTACATAGCATAATCGGTAATTTACCAATTCGGTATTTTAAGGAATCGGTAATTTACCGATTCCTTAAAATACCGATTCGGTAAATTACCGAATCAGTAAAATGCCCACCTACATCTCATTTTCCAAATACCGGTTGGTAACGGCCGAAATTACCGAATTTCGGCCGTTACCGACCGGTATTTGCCTACCTACATCTGGCTCTTGGTCTTGTGTTTGTGCAATACCACAGCGACAACTGGTTGCCCTACAAACTCTGCATTTAGATAATCACGTGTTTGGGGATTATTGTTTTTGAGTTTGATTTTATCGTTTCTCCTAAGACTGTCATTTTTAGATTGTGTACTCTTGCTTCAGCTCAGACAGTTAGGTCCCATGTGTTGCACGTGTCTCTGAGTGTCCTGCCAAAATGGAGTCTTTTTTTAATTTCTGTGGTCTGTTTAGATACAGTATGTATGAGTTGGTAGAGTTCTGTGAAGAGAGAGACATAGCAGTGAATGGGTCAGATACCAAGTCCAAACTTAGGGACAACCTAATCCAATGGCAGAAGAATGACTGGGAACGTGAGCGCAGTAAGGAGGAGAGGGCCATGAGGGTGGTGGCTCTGAGGGGAGCCCCGAGGAGTCTGCAGAGAAGGAAGAAAATGACAGTACGTGGACGTCAGTAAATTGTGAGGACCCATATATAGGGAGTCCCTTGCTGGGTCCAGTGTCGGGGGCAGTGCCCCATCCCTTTCCCTGTCCCCAGAGGAGTGGATAGATAGGAGGGAGCACCAGCTGGCTTTGGAAAAGCTCAGGTTAGAGCATGGAGATAGTGCAGCTGGGTGTGGAGAAGAAAAAGCTAGAGACTGAGAGGGTCTTAGCGCAGGAGAGGATGGCGGGGGCTGAGAGGGCCTTTGCCAGGGAGAAATTAGCTCGGCAGGGTAGATTATCCCCTGAGTGCAGTTGTAGTTTTCTGGATTCCCCATTGAGGGTGGAGTCCAGTGGAGGCAGCAATATAGAGTCCAGTGCAGACAGTCCCATTCCCAGTTCCCAATGTATGGTACCTTGTTCCCGAGAGGAGTACAGGTTGAAGTTCAGGGGCAGTAGAAAACTGTCTCACCAGACTTGGGAGGGGTTTTTGAATGAATGTGATGATTCACTGACTAATTGGGTGGCGGTTAACACAGACCTCGGTTATCACAAACTTTGATCTGGTTCTCAAAGAACACCTGTTCAGTTGTTGTTTGCCCGGGTTGAGCCAACACCTGTTGGGGGGTGGGTTGTCAGGGTTATTTGACCTTGCAGAGGAAGCAGACCACTGGGAAAGTGCCCGAGGTTCTGAAGAGGCATTGGGGAGTGATCCCAAAAGTAGTGGTTCAGGTATCTTCCAGCACAGAGTGGTGGAAGAGGTTCAGAGTAGCCCAGCTAGGTCCCAGTATAGCAAGAGGGGTGTAGGGCCTCACGCCTTGTCTCAGTGGAGTAGGAGTGAGCGTGGGACTGAGTATTCCCAGGTGCCCAAAACCCAGTCTCAGAACCTGGATGGTTTCTTCAGGGAGCACCAGGTTGGGGACCTGGGATGTCCTGTTATTCCATTTGAGGAGGATCTCCGAGTGTCTAGAGGACCTGGAGCATCTGTAAATAGAGCTCCAGTGGTTCTCGTGTCTGGCAGTGCCATTCCCGTTGGGAGGGCACAGAAGTCCGAAGTGAGGAGTGAATGGGGGATGTGTGACCCAGTGGAAGAACCAGTGGGTCAGGGACTAGCCAGTTAGCGGAGTTCCCTTGGAGTGACCATGGTGACACCACTTCTGTTCTGGGGGGTCTTCGCGCACTGTCAGGTGGACAGGGAATGGGAGATCTGCGCCAGACAGACAGTCACACAACATATGAGTCATGTGTTACCCTTGGGGGGATATTTTGTGGATCCCCAGAAGTCCTGGAGTGCCAGGCAAGTATTCCATCAAAGGGTTTAGACCCAAGGTTGGGAGACCAGGTTCAGGATCTGCCTGACCTGGAGGGAAGGACATCTGTAACCAGTGTCCTGACCGGTTCATCTTCCAGGGGTACCGTTCCAGTTGGGAGGGTGCAGAAATCTGGAAGGGGGTGCAGAGGGAGGGAGTCCTTGCCTCTGACCCCAGTGCAACCTGAGGGGTTAAACCCTAGGTTGCTAGACCAGTTGTGGAAGAGAGGTCCTGAACTGGTGGGAGAGTGGTGTTCTATGGGTACCTCTCAAAGGAGGAGAGGGCGGAACCCTAGAAGGAGAGGTAGGGGGAGGAGAGCCTCACCCATGACTTCTGGTCAGCCTGAGGGTGCAGACCCTAGGCTAGAGGATCAGTGGCAGTCTAGAACTGTCCGGAGGAGAGGAAGAGTGGAGAATGGCTACTATGTGCCAGGGGTTACTACCCCCACTCTGTGAATGGGCAAGGACCAGTGGCTTCTGGGTGGCCTAGGGCCTGGTCCTGGCCACGGACAGCTGGGTAGTACCAGTGGGGTAGCCCAGTTGCTCCGGATAGCTTTTTCAGAAGGAACCACATAGGTTCACCGTGGGGTAGAACAGGAGGGTGTCCCTGCAGTTGCGGGCCCGCGTCCGTGTTCTATCACCCCGAGCAGGGAAGCCCATCACAGTGGTGATTGGTCTGCCCTGCATTTTGGCTGGAAGGGGGTTGTGTTGGACTTGGCCCTTTTGGCAGGTTCACCCCTGAAGCTTTTGCTTTTAAATGTGGCCTGATGTTAGTTGATTTTGGCTTCTGCGCACTTTAACACTGTGTCCCAGTGTAAAGTGCGTGCGCTCTCTGAGTGCGTGTGGTGAGATTGGCCTGCCCTCCCTTAGGAATGCATGGGGGATATGTGTGTCCATGGTAGTTCTTGATGTGAGAGGAGTGTCTCAATCTGTTACTTTGTAGACTTAAAACTGCTGCAGTAAATGTAAATGTGCAAATACAAGGAGAAATGAAGATGCAAATTGTGCCAGTTTAGCAAAAGCAAATGTAAATTCAGAAACAGGTATAAATGATGCATGTTCTCCAAGCCCAGATGGTCCCATAAAAAAATGGGATACCCTAAAATTAACTTAAATCAGTTGTCCAAAGCAAATTTGAATTCTTTTCAGGACCAATGGCAGACCACATTTCAGCAGTATTTGAAAGTGGCAGTTTTAACCCCAACATTTCTGATATCACCAGATCTATTGTGAGAACAGTGAAAGTTCCAGATCTACCGTACTTAGGGAAAAAGACCCAAGTTGTAGGAGTTCTAAACAGACATTGAAAATTAAATTTTAGAGAAGGTTGTAGCAAAAATAGGTTAATTTCAGGAAAGTTACCAATTAGATGTTTGACTCAAGCACCACAGCCCTGCTAGGAAGACATTTGTGGTGCAAGTTAATCAGCACAATTTACTGTACACCAGATGATATTGAATATCAGACTCCCGATGAGGATGTAGAGTTTATAAAATGGCCCAAAAAGAGACAGCTGAAGGATTGGTTTTAGAAATTACAGTTGAAAAATGACCGTCTAATTTGGAAGAAACAGTGAACCCAGCAGTATCGGCGTTCACAACGAAAGATGTCAGAATAATAAAAAGTGCAGAACCAGTCTTAGTCAAATTAAAATCAGATGCGATGTACTCAGCAACACAATCATACCATTCGACATAAGAGACAGTTGCTGGAATTTCATCCTTAAGAGAAGATAAACTGAGCAAGGGACTTTTGGAGAAATTGGTTGGAAGTTCATGTAACTGTCTGATCACAAGTTTACAGAAACTCAATGAGAAGTACAGAATAGTGCAGGAGATTAGCAGCATAATTGTTCTATGTTGTCCTATGGTACTGAATCCAGCCAACATAACTTTTCAAATTGCATGTACTGAAGAATGGCTTACTGTTAATGATTTTTGTCAGGTTTATCTCATAGTGCCATTACTTGAGGATAGTCAGGAGTACTGTCAAAAAGAAGATCAGTATCTGGGACACATAATTAAACAAGCATTTGCAATGCAATAGGTCTCGCATTAGGAAATTTTGAGCTATTGGTATTGTAAATGACAAATATTTTATTTATGTGTTGGTTTTGAAAATAGCGAAATTAATAGCTTTGTCATTGTTGGACCCGGCCTCGTGGCGTGGTCCTACCCCTCCCGCCTGGTGGGCCCCGGGCGACATCGGCCCTCCATCCAGCCCGGGTCGACCCTGGGCACCCCTCTGCACGACCTACAAACCACCAGATCCGCCACCCGGCGGCCCACAACCCCTGACACGGCACCCTCGGGCCGCCCCAGCATTACCGGTCCGGTGCCCACCACGGACCCACATTCCAGGCCCAACGCCATCTTGGGCCCTCACGTCACAGACACGTGGTCCCGGCCCAGCCGCGGCCACAGCCCCCGCGAGCCCGCCATCGAGGCACCAAGAACCTCCGGGTGGTAGAGTGGCCACTCCACCAGAGACAAGAGGAGAGGAGTTTCGATGGCTCCCCAACCGTCCCCGGACGCCTGGTATCGATCGCCCCCCAGCCTCCCTGGGCGCTGGCTCCACCCCCCTGCTGGGTGTCTGGACACCATCATCCTGGCCCCTCCGACCTCCAGGAGAGAGGGCCCGGACATCAAAGGACTCCAGACCTATATCTGGGCCAGCCCCGGAGGAGGGCGGCAGTTGTATCCTGGACTGGAGAGCCTGCTGGCGCTGCCGCGGCCTACCTTGCTGAACCATCTGAGAGCCTGCTGGCGCTGCCGCGGCCTACCTTGCTGAACCACCTGAAAGCCTGCTGGCGCTGCCGCGGCCTACCTTGCTGAACCATCTGAGAGCCTGCTGGCGCTGCCGCGGCCTACCTTGCTGAACCATCTGAGAGCCTGCTGGCGCTGCCGCGGCCTACCTTGCTGAACCATCTGAAAGCCTGCTGGCGCTGCCGCGGCCTACCTTGCTGAACCATCTGAGAGCCTGCTGGCGCTGCCGCGGCCTACCTTGCTGAACCATCTGAGAGCCTGCTGGCGCTTCCGCGGCCTACCTTGCTGAACCATCTGAAAGCCTGCCGGCGCTGCCGCGGCTCGAACCCCTCAGAACCCCCCAGCTCGAGGATTGAGAGCTGTGCGTAGGGTATCCCTTCCTCCGCCCAGAGCTAGACTGTCCCGCTACCTACCCCCCTTTTCCGAGACTTTACGGATCCTTCGATCCCTCTGTATATACTGCCAAGAACCAGCAACCTTTACTACCTATAAAAGCTTAAGAACCTGATCTCTTGCATGGTGTCCGTTTGTAGTGTTGTGATTACTCGGCTGTACGATCCTCGGAGAGGGCCCTCATTCAGGAGGCCCCTCCGTAACGCTCGGCTACTTCTCGAAGGAGAGGTGGACCTAGGGGTGGTCAGTCAGACCTCTTCTGCCTCCCCCGGGGTCGCCTTTCTAACATTGGTGGCAGGCGCTGCGATCCGAGCCCACGCAAAATCGTACAGAGAGGGATCTACCCGCTACAGCACACGGAGACCATGACGACCCAAGGAACAAATCCACCTACCGAATTCCAGAAAGAAAAGATGGAAGAATATAGCCACAAAGAACTAAAACAATTCTGTAAAGATATGGGTATCGCTACCACTGGCCTGAACACAAAAGAGGACTTCAAAGCGGCCCTACAAGCCTGGGTGGAAACCCGGGACAGGCCACCCCAAGAGGAGAATAGCCCGAATGGACAACCGGAAATGAGCACACCCCCGACGGGGGAAAGAACCGCAACCCTAAATGCGGACCTCATATATGAAGACGCTCGAGAACGAGAGCGCAACCGGCTACACGAACTGGAGCTTGCACGACTCCGGTTAGACGGAGAACTCCAGCTAGCGGAGAAAAAGATAGCCCTCGAGCAACTACGGCTGGAGGGGGATCTAGAAGAAAAACTGAGACAACGTGACCTCGAAGAAAAACGATTAGCCTATGAACACGAACGAGGCCTGAAAGAACTCGAAATCAAAGCCAAACTCAACGAAGACAGCGCAGCCGGGGCCAAGACCTCGGCCCCTCCCGTGGACACCAAGGTTCACCTACCGAAAGATGTAGTCAAAGAATACTACAAGAACGACGACATCCAGCAATGGTTCAAAGCCTACGAGGTGGCCATGACCGCCCATCGGGTGCCCCTGAAGGACTGGGGCGCCGGCCTGTGGGGAAAGTTCGTCAACGAAGGGAGAGACGCCCTGCTGGAACTCCCTGACACCGAAATGACTTCCTATGAACCCATGAAAACGGCCCTACTCACACGCTACGGACTCACCCCCGAAATGTACCGGCAGAGGTTCCGAGACTGTAAAAAAATCCCCGGTACAACTTGGGTGGAATATGTGAACTTTTTTAGCAGAGCCTTCGAGGAGTGGGCCAAAGGCAGCCAGGTCACTACCTACCAGCAGTTGGTCGACCTTAAATTATGGGAGCACCTATCCAACAACTGCTTCAGTGAACTACGACAGCACCTCCTCGACAGCAAGTTGACCGAGCCGCGAAAGCTAGCGGTCGAGGCAGATCGATGGGCGAGCAACCGTGTCCACCGGAACCCCACAGGAGAATATGGACGAGGGTCCCCGGGGAACCACCGGCCGCGAGGCGGCGGGTCGGGCATCAGCCGAGGCCGAGACTTTCCGCTGGGGTCTTCGCCCGCCTCCTCTACACCAGCCTCCAGCCCGAGGGGGGCCCATCCAGCCCGACCGGGGCCACGCCCCAACGTTACGTGCCACAGATGCCAGCGGCTGGGTCACTATGCCAATGATCCTCTCTGCCCCATGAACCAACGGCCCGGCCCCACCGGGCCCCCCGGTCGACAAATCACTGCAGCCGCCCTGAGCGAAGAACAAGATGAGGGAGAAGAGATCCCTATGGAACCCGAAGAATGGGAGTCCGCGGCCATGTGCCTCGCCTCCCTGGGCGACAAAGACATGATCCCCCGAGACCAGATTCCGATCAACACCCAGAAGTACCGCCAGTGGGTCACCATCAACGGACGCCGGGCCGAGGCTCTCCGTGACACAGGGGCCAGCATAACCGCCGTCCGCTGCCATCTGGTGACCCCAGAACAAATCTTGCCCCACGTTCTGTGCCCTGTCCGGTCAGCAGACAATTCCGAGAGCCTGTGCCAGATGGCCCGCATCCCCTTCGAGTGGGGAGGAGTGTCCGGCATGCTGAAAGTCACCGTCCGAGACGATGCCCCAGTAGACCGCCTTCTCGGGAACGACCTGGAAAGTTCCCCCTGGGCACAGATCGAACGAAGAGAGCATCTGGGGATGCTAGGCCTTCCTGAGTGGGTTTGCGTCACGACCCGATCCATGTCCACCCGGGAGGCAGTCCCAACCGAAGACAATCTGCCCGAAGAACCTGAATGGCCGGCACCTCCGCCACCCGCCACTGCCACAGCCGAACGAGAACGGGGGTCGCAAGGCCCCAGCCATAAAGAACTTCCCGAGCTCGGGCCCCTTCCCGAACTAGCCCAGTGGCGCCAAGAAGGGGGCCCCACCCGTGAGCAGTTCCGCCGGGAACAAAGGACCTGTCCTTCCCTTGAAGGACTCCGGCAGCAAGCCGCCGCACAAGCCACAGGAGCCCCCTCGGGGTCCCACTGGATCTATTGGGACCAGGACCTCCTGTACAGTGAACAGAAAATCGCCGAGCTGGGGGCCGGCCGAGTGCTAGTCGTCCCCCTCCACTTCAGAGACTTCCTCTTAAATCTGGCACATGATATACCCCTCGCTGGGCACCTGGGACAGGACAAAACCTACAGCCGCCTGGTGACCCACTTCTATTGGCCGAAGATGCGCAGCGATGCGTACCACCACTGCCGAACCTGTCCGACCTGCCAAGCCAGTGGAAAGAGTGGGGGGAAAATCAAAGCCCCACTCCAACCGTTTCCCGTGGTGACCACTCCCTTCGAGCGAGGAGGAATCGACATCGTGGGGCCCCTGGATCCTCCAACCTCTCAGGGGCACCGCTTCATCCTCGTACTGGTGGACCATGCCACCCGCTACCCAGAAGCTATCCCCCTCCGGACTATCACAGCCCCCGTAGTGGGCCGAGCGCTCATGGGGATCTTCTCTAGAGTCGGCTTCCCCCGAGAGGTCGTAAGTGATCGGGGCACAAACTTTATATCCAAATATATGCGGTCCCTATGGCAACAGTGCGGGGTCGCGTATAAGTTCACCACCCCGTATCACCCTCAAGGGAATGGACTAGTGGAACGATTTAATAGGACCCTGAAAGGAATGATCAAGGGCCTAGAAGAACCCCTCCGGCGCAAATGGGACGTTCTGTGCCATGCCTCCTGTTCTCCTACCGGGAAGTACCCCAGAAATCCCTGGGGTTCAGCCCCTTTGAACTATTATATGGACACCCTGTGCGAGGCCCCCTCAGCCTGGTCAAAGAAGGCTGGGAGATGGCCGCCTCCGATGCTCCGCCCGATGTTTTCCGATACCTCTTGACTCTCCGCAACCAGACTCGGAAGTTCCGGGAACTGGCCGAAACCAACCTCAAAGCCAGTCAAGAGGAGATGAAGCGCTGGTATGATGAAAACGCCTCGTCCATTGAATTCGAGCCGGGCCAGCAAGTCTGGGTCATGTCCCCGGTCGACCCCGGCGCCCTCCAGGACAAATGGACGGGGCCCTTCAAGGTGGTGGAGCGCAAGAGCCCCGTCACATACCTAGTGGACATGGAGTCCCTCCGGAACCCCCTCCGGGTCTTACACGCCAACCAGCTCAAGCCCCACTTTGTCCGCACCGAACTGAGCCTATTGTTGGCTACCGATGACGGAGCGGAGGACGACTCCGAGCCTCTACCAGACCTCCTGAGCACCTCCGAGAAAGATGGCTCTGTCGAGGGGGTCTCCCTCTCTCCTACGCTGACACCCAAGCAGCGCCAGGACTGCCAGAAACTGCTGGGTCAATTCGCGACCTTATTTCCCCTCACCCCCGGGGTCACACAGTGGTGTGTTCACGATGTTGACACCGGGGACAGCCCGCCCGTGCGGCACCGAGCCTACCGAGTCCCCGATCGAGTCCGGGCCTGCATCCAAGCCGAAGTTTCCAAAATGCTAGCCCTAGGGGTAGTCGAACCCTCGGACAGTCCATGGGCCAGTCCCGTCGTCCTGGTCCCTAAGGCCGCCGCCCCCGGGGTGCCCCCGGAGCTGCGGTTCTGTGTCGACTACCGGGGACTGAATGCCATCACCAGGACCGACGCCCATCCCATTCCCCGAGCGGATGAACTGATCGACTGCCTGGGAGCCGCCAGGTACCTCAGCACCTTCGACCTCGCGGCCGGGTACTGGCAAATCGGCCTCACACCAGGAGCACAAGAACGATCCGCTTTCTCGACCCCGGATGGCCACTACCATTTCAAAGTGATGCCCTTCGGCATGAAAAACGCCCCGGCCACCTTTCAGAGACTTGTGAATAGGGTGCTGGCGGGACTGGAAGAGTTCAGTGCCGCCTACCTGGACGACATTGCAGTGTACAGCCTTCAGTGGGATGAGCACCTGTCCCACCTCTGGAAGGTCCTGACGGCCCTCAAACGGGCCGGACTAACAATAAAAGCCAGCAAGTGCCAGATCGGTCAAGGGTCCGTGACCTATCTGGGACACCAAGTGGGGAGCGGCCAAGTGGCTCCCCTACAACCCAAGATCGACGCCATCCAGGCCTGGGAGCCCCCCGTCACCCAGACCGCCGTCCGAGCCTTCCTGGGGCTCACTGGATACTATCGGCGGTTCATAAAGGACTATGGGAGCATTGTGGGGCCCCTCACAGAACTAACCTCCAAGAGACTACCCCCGAAGGTGCACTGGACCCCCGAGTGCCAAGTAGCCTTTGAGACACTAAAGACTGCCATGTGCACCGCCCCGGTGCTCCAGGCCCCCGACTACAGCCGAGAGTTCATCGTCCAAACTGACGCCTCGGAACACGGCATTGGGGCGGTCCTCTCCCAAGCGAACTCAGAGGGAATCGACCTTCCCGTTGCCTTCATCAGCCGGCGGCTGCTGGCCAGAGAACAACGATGGAGCACCATCGAGAGGGAAGCCTTCGCCGTCGTGTGGGCCCTCAAGAAACTCCGGCCCTATCTCTTTGGCACCCACTTCCGGGTACAGACCGACCATCGGTCCCTGCGGTGGTTGATGCAGATGCGGGGCGAGAACCCGAAATTGCTACGTTGGTCCATCTCTCTCCAGGGGATGAACTTCACCGTGGAGCATCGCCCTGGCAACGACCACGCCAACGCTGACGGCCTCTCCAGATTCTTTCGCCTCGGCGAGGAGAATCCCCAAGAAGATAGGTGACTCTCCCCTGCCTTCAGCTGGAGGGGACGTGTGTTGGACCCGGCCTCGTGGCGTGGTCCTACCCCTCCCGCCTGGCGGGCCCCGGGTGACATCGGCCCTCCATCCAGCCCGGGTCGACCCTGGGCACCCCTCCGCACGACCTACAAACCACCAGATCCGCCACCCGGCGGCCCACAACCCCTGACACGGCACCCTCGGGCCGCCCCAGCATTACCGGTCCGGTGCCCACCACGGACCCACATTCCAGGCCCAACGCCATCTTGGGCCCTCACGTCACAGACACGTGGTCCCGGCCCAGCCGCGGCCACAGCCCCCGCGAGCCCGCCATCGAGGCACCAAGAACCTCCGGGTGGTAGAGTGGCCACTCCACCAGAGACAAGAGGAGAGGAGTTTCGATGGCTCCCCAACCGTCCCCGGACGCCTGGTATCGATCGCCCCCCAGCCTCCCTGGGCGCTGGCTCCACCCCCCTGCTGGGTGTCTGGACACCATCATCCCGGCCCCTCCGACCTCCAGGAGAGAGGGCCCGGACATCAAAGGACTCCAGACCTATATCTGGGCCAGCCCCGGAGGAGGGCGGCAGTTGTATCCTGGACTGGAGAGCCTGCTGGCGCTGCCGCGGCCTACCTTGCTGAACCATCTGAGAGCCTGCTGGAGCTGCCGCGGCCTACCTTGCTGAACCACCTGAAAGCCTGCTGGCGCTGCCGCGGCCTACCTTGCTGAACCATCTGAGAGCCTGCTGGCGCTACCGCGGCCTACCTTGCTGAACCATCTGAGAGCCTGCTGGCGCTGCCGCGGCCTACCTTGCTGAACCATCTGAGAGCCTGCTGGCGCTGCCGCGGCCTACCTTGCTGAACCATCTGAAAGCCTGCCGGCGCTGCCGCGGCTCGAACCCCTCGGAACCCCCCAGCTCGAGGATTGAGAGCTGTGCGTAGGGTATCCCTTCCTCCGCCCAGAGCTAGACTGTCCCGCTACCTACCCCCCTTTTCCGAGACTTTACGGATCCTTCGATCCCTCTGTATATACTGCCAAGAACCAGCAACCTTTACTACCTATAAAAGCTTAAGAACCTGATCTCTTGCGTGGTGTCCGTTTGTAGTGTTGTGATTACTCGGCTGTACGATCCTCGGAGAGGGCCCTCATTCAGGAGGCCCCTCCGTAACGCTCGGCTACTTCTCGAAGGAGAGGTGGACCTAGGGGTGGTCAGTCAGACCTCTTCTGCCTCCCCCGGGGTTGCCTTTCTAACAGTCATTTACAATGCCAATAGTTTTAACTTTTGCAAACGTGACACCTATAGCATTTGTAATGCAATATGTGTTGTATTTACATGACTTAGATGTATTAATATTACAAATAACAATGGCTTTTATTTATTTTTAATAATTAATACTTAAATAAAAGTTATTGTAATTTATAATGGGAATAGCTTAAACTTTTGTAAATAACTTTTGGGAAGATTATGTTCAGTGTATTTTATTGTGATGAAAATCCAAGAACAGCAGTGAAATATTATCATCTTTTTGTGGCATTTGTAATAAAGCTTGAAACATTGAGAGGACTTATTAGAACCAGTTGTTGTTGAATGGTTGCACAGAGTGATGCTGTGGCATTCAGTGGTGCTGAGTAATGCTGTGGCCTTCAGTGGTGCTGAGCGATGCTGTGGCATTCAGTGGTGCTGAGTGATGCTGTGGCATTCAGTGGTGCTGTGGAATTGAGTGCTGCTGAGTGATGCTGTGACGTTGAGTGATGCTGTGACGTTGAGTGATGCTGTGGCGTTGAGGGATGCTGTGCGCTGAGTGGTGCTGTGGCATTGAGGGGTGCTGTGGCATTCAGTGGTGCTGAGTGATTCTGTGGTGCTGAGTGATGCTGTGGTGCTGAGTGATGCTGTTGCGTTGAGTGATGATGTGGCGTTGGGCATTGAGTGGTGCTGTGGTCTTGAGTGGTGCTGTGGCGTTGAGTGGTGCTGTGGCATTGAGTGGTGCTGTGGCGTTGAGTGGTGCTGTGGCATTGAGTGGTGCTGTGGCATTGAGTGGTGCTGTGGCATTGAGCGGTGCTGTGGCATTGAGCGGTGCTGTGGCATTGAGCGGTGCTGTGGCGTTGAGTGGTGCTGTGGCGTTGAGTGGTGCTGTGGCATTGAGTGGTGCTGTGGCGTTGAGTGGTGCTGTGGCGTTGAGTGGTGCTGTGGCGTTGAGTGGTGCTGTGGCATTGAGTGGTGCTGTGGCATTGAGTGGTGCTGTGGCATTGAGTGGTGCTGTGGCATTGAGTGATGCTGTGGCATTGAGTAATGCTGTGGCGTTGAGTGAAGTTGTGGCGTTGGGTGGTGCTGTAGTGTTGAGCGGTGCTGTGGTGTTGAGTGGTGCTGTGGTGTTGAGTGGTGCTGTTGCGTTGAGTGGTGCTGTTGCGTTGAGTGGTGCTGTGGCTTTGAGTGGTGCTGTGTGCTGCTGTGGCGTTGAGTGATTCTGTGGCATTGAGTGATGCTGTGGTTTTGAGTAATGCTGTGGCGTTGAGTAATGCTGTGGCTTTGAGGGATGCTGTGCACTGAGTGGTGCTGTGGCATTGAGTGGTGTTGTGGCATTGAGTGGTGTTGTGGCATTGAGTGGTGCTGTGGCATTTAGTGGTGCTGAGTGATTCTTTGGTGCTGAGTGATCCTGTGGCGCTGAGTGATGCTGTGGCGTTGAGTCATTCTGTGGCATTGAGTGATGCTGTGGCGTTGAGTGGTGTTGTGGCATTGAGTGGTGCTGTGGCATTTAGTGGTGCTGAGTGATTCTTTGGTGCTGAGTGATTCTGTGGCGTTGAGTGATGCTGTGGCGTTGAGTGGTGCTGTGGCGTTGAGTGGTGCTGTGGTGTTGAGTGGTGCTGTGGCGTTGAGTGGTGCTGTGGCATTTAGTGGTGCTGAGTGATTCTTTGGTGCTGAGTGATTCTGTGGCGTTGAGTGATGATGTGGCATAGAGTGGTGCTGTGGCATAGAGTGGTGCTGTGGCATAGAGTGGTGCTGTGGCATAGAGTGGTGCTGTGGCATAGAGTGGTGCTATGGCGTTGAGTGATGCTGTGGCGTTGAGTGATGCTGTGGCGTTGAGTGATGCTGTGGCGTTGAGTAATGCTGTGGCGTTGAGCAATGCTGTGGCGTTGAGTAATGCTGTGGCGTTGAGGGATGCTGTTCGCTGAGTGGTGCTGTTGCGTTGAGTGGTGTTGTGGCATTGAGTGGTGCTGTGGCATTGAGGGGTGCTGTGGCATTGAGTGGTGCCGAGTGATTCTGTGGCGCTGAGTGATGCTGTGGCATTGAGTGATGCTGTGGCATTGAGTGATGCTGTGGCATTGAGTGGTGCTGTGGTGTTGAGTGGTGCTGTGGCGTTGAGTGGTGCTGTGGCATTGAGTGGTGCTGAGTGATGCTGTGGCGTTGAGTGGTGCTGTGGGAAGCTAATAAGGAGGATAGATAGAGGGTAGGAAAGAGAAAGGAGATTAGAGGGGTGAAAGAAGGGTTGGCGTGGAGATGCAGAATGATGGTGAAAGACCACTAAAGCGAGGAGGGAAAAAGAGCAAACAATGAGAAAGGGAAGGGAATCTATGAGACCACAAACAGGAGGAGGAGGTGTGAGAGCAAGAAAACGTATGGGCGAGAGGGAAAGAGTTTGGAAAGTAAAGTGAAAGAATAGATTAAAACAAGCGATGCGTGATCTGAGCTGGGGGAGGGCCATTAGCCTTTAAGAATTTACGGCGGACATCAAAGGAAGGGTGGGAGGGACATTGGCGAGCGAGGGGCGAGGGGGTATGCAGCCTGGTGAGTTGAAGTGGCAGCAGAGGCGGAGCGAGGCACGCACAAAGTGTCTGGTAGCAAATGGTCACCGTAGGTGACTGGGGGTGGGGGAGAAATGGTGGGTGGGACAAACCGAGAACAGGGTTCTGCAGATCTGGAGGCCTTTATAATAGAGCTTGGGGAAGGGCTTTAGGACGCATAGAAGAAAGCACGAGAGAGAAAGGGCGCTGGTTTGGAGGTGAACTGGCCATCGAAAATAAGTCAAGGAATTGACCGGTGATTGGGCTGGATTAGATAATATAAAATCTGAAATTAAACATAAACACACAGGATCGAATATCATTTTTTTTAGACTGAAAGCTTATCCTTAGCATTGTAAATACAGTTGTAAAGTAGAGGTTATAAGTTAGGGTAATATATACCAAATTCCAAATTTAAGCAAAGAGGGCAAGAAGTATTCCACAGTAAAATCTGGACACTAAAAATATGCTATATTTCTCCTGTGAAATATACATTTAGTACAAATTCTCACACATGGACAATTCTTAAATTCTTGTTGAGCCAGAAACAGACGGCATCTCAAACGTAAACGATTTGATTCTGAACTTTTCGCTATATCTGAAACATACAGGAAATGCTAGTGTTAATGTGTGGCAACGTTCAGTACAATCTGCAAAAGGGCTCAGATTATCACAAGTGCTACTTACATGGAGATCAGTGAAAGCAACAGAAAATCATGTTACAGAAAAAGGATTTTATTTTACCTTTTGCAGTGAAAAACAGGCGAGTCAGGTGGCGGGTTTTAATTTTACAATTCATAGTGTAGCCCCTTGCGTGTCAGCACTGGGGAAAGCCATTTTTGCAGGACTGCTGGAGTAGCAGCCTAACACCGTGGGCTTGGATGAGAAGCCGTGCAACACATTTAAAGTGCTTTAACAGCTTGTTTGCTTTATTCCTGAATGAGAATGTTTAGAATGCTTGTCTTAGTTATTACAATTAGTTTGCTCTTGTGAACAAACGGATTCGAGACTCTCCAAGAAACTAAACATGAGCAAAAGTTCTATACAAGTGGGAAATCTAGGTCTACCATTTAAATTCAATTATCAAAAAACAAATAAAATTAAGGATGCTGAAATTCTCGAGGCTGCTGGTTATAACAAAATGCAAATTAAACGTGCCATAGATTTTTCAGCAGAAGGAAAGACAAGGAACACGCAAGAAACACGTGGGAGGAATGTTGGGGTAATTAAAGCTGGCAGATCGCACGCTGGGGAAGCTTCACGTTTGAATGCCTGAAGTCGGAAGGGTGGGAGGGAACTGGGGAAGCTTCATAAGCCTGGCTCGGGGAGCAAATGGGAGCGAGGCTGATGGGTTTGTGCATGCGTGTCTCACACGAGTGCACCACATGAACTGGACGTAATCCGCCCTTGTTCAAGAGTTTGTTTCCCCTACTATATGTCAGAGCTATATAATAGCTCAACCTAAAAAAGGGTAGAGAGGTGGTTAAGGTGCATAGGTAAAGGACCAAAAGGTGGGGTAGGATAGTATACTGGCTCAGTGGAGAATGGAATCCCTCAAAGGAGGTGGAGAAAGACGAAGAATGGTAGAGTTGATGGGAGGAGTATTTGATTACTCGATGTAGGCAAGCCAGGACTGATTTTACCAGCAGGGAAAACCAAGCAGGGAAATTGTGTGCAGCTCCAGACAGGGATTGCAGGCATAAGCACTGCCTGGCCCCCTCCTACAAAATAGGGTGACTAAACAGACAACATCCAGCCCTCCCCCTCCCTCCACTGCCCAATCCCATGCTCCCATTTATCACCTGTCCAGAGCAGTTGGGAGGTAAATGCGAGCAGAAGGGTTTGCAAAAGTGTCCCCAGAATCAGAGACAGTCAACCAGAGTTGGACCTGGTCATACCAGGTACGCATGGTTAGTCCAAGTTATGGAGACAATGGCTTGCAGTTCCTGGGGGGCAATTATCAGCCAGAAATTTTTATTCCAGATCTAGCATGTGTTTTCCTTGCACTTTGCAACTTGTAATAAACCCCATAAATGTGTTGAGAGGGGATTTGAGGAAAAGAAGGTGAATGATAGAAAATGACTAGATAGCCAACTCAATCCTCGTCATTACAGACTCCGCATCCAGACATGGTTTTTCTTCCTGCAACTTAATGCAATCTGGGTACTATTCTGTTGTCCAGTCAAACAATGAGTATTTAAGGAACTGCTGAGAGGTAGGTGAAAGAAGATCTACAGGCTTTGGGAAGCATAATGAGAGGGAGAAAAGAGCCTGAGAGAAACCTTGCAAAAGATGTGCAGAACAAACGGCTGCAAACTGCTTTTAAGACATATCTACAAGAGCTGAAGTGAAAACCTACCAGCCAAATATGGACACAAACTTCGCAAAGAGGTGTATAAATAAAGCTAAATAACTCTCACATTTTTCTCATACTCAAGTTAGTGGATGCTTTTGAAAAGCACTATAAAATGGTTCATATGTACGTGTGTTTTTTGGGTTTAATTCGTCCTAAGGAAAAAAACAGTACCGGTAGAGTTAACGATTTAGGGCCATATGTAGGTAAATCAAGAATACCGAATCCTTAATACCGAATTTTACCGATTCGGTATTAAGAATTCGGTAAACGCGATGTAGATAAAAATTCGTTAAACATTACCGATTCGTTAAAATTCGGTATTAAATACCGAATGTGAACGAACCGGTAAAAAAAAAAAAAACTAAAGTCAAATACCGAATCGGTGTTACAGAATACATTACCGAATCGGTAAATACTGAATCGGTAATTCAAAAATTCGTAATTTGTTGAATCAGCCAATCCTGTATCACCCAATTACCTCCCAAACAGGAAGTGTCCACAACCAGCCAGGTGCACAGGACCTGGAGCTCACTGTGAGGCAGGCAGGTGAGCTGAGGAGCCAGCAGCAACAGAGCCACACAGCTACTAGCAAGACAGAAAAACAACATAACAAGCATTGAAATGGCAAGCCAGGACAGGGAGAAGGAGGGAGGTGACAGGAAAAGAAAACTGAAGTTCAGTGACAAGGAGCTGGAGGTACTGATCCAGGATGTCAGCCAAGACCACCACAAGCTTTTTGGAGCCCAGTCCCACCAAGTTCCCGAGTCACAGAAGAGGCAAATCTGGAGTGGCATTCGGGACAAAATCAATGCCATAGGTGTGACGCAGCGCACCATAGAGGACATCAGGAAGAGGTGGTGCGATCTCAGGAAGACAGCAAAACTAAGGAAGGCAGAGAGACAGAGGCAGGCTGGCAAAACAGGTGGAGGTAAAAACCGAGCCCCAGCACCAACACCACCGGAACTGATGGTGGAGTCCACCATCCAGCCGGAGAGTGTGAGTGGCGTGGGAGACGCAGATAGCTCCGCCAGAGCAGCAAGAGCAGCAAGAAAACAAGGTAAGAAGCATGCCCAGCATGCTGTGCAACCCCCTCCCCAAACCCAATCCCCATAGTGGAGTAGGGGCTCCCACTCCACTCCATGTCTTACTGATTACCTGCAATGCATTATGGGTGATCTAGTCAGAGGGAACTGATGTAGATGACAGTCAGGCTAGCTAACACAATTGCATGGTAAAGTAATTGGCTACGTCAGGACGATCACTGTGCTCTGTAGGCATGATGTTTAATGTAATTCCATTGCAAACAGAGCAGTGAGTATATCTACATTTGTGTCATTACAGGCGAGTCATCTCGCAGTGCAGCAGAGGGCAGCAGAGCTAAGTCAGCCAGGCTAGAGGGGAGGCAAAATGAAGATGACAGCATGACTGCAGGGTCCACAAGCACGGCACCATCACAGCCTGCAAATCCTCCACCACAGCCATCACCACAGCGTCAGGAAAGGCCGCAATCCCTTCTCACCCAGTCCCCACTGAGACGATCACCAACACCACCACCACCACAGTCAGGCAGGAGGCATGCCGTGGCCACCCTCCAGCAGATGGAGGAGTCGGAGGAGGAGGGCACAGTGGGCGAACAAAGTCCTATACATGAGAGATCCAACAGGGAGAGGGCTGGTACTCCATCCGAGGGCGCCCACATTCCATCTAGACGCCGCAGGGCAAGGCCGGACAGTCCAGAAGCATCCGAGCAGGGTGAAAGTGTGTTTGCTGGACTGGAAGGCAACATGCTGAAGGTCCAGCGCCTGCAATGGAGGGAGATGAAGTCAATGCACAGAGAGGTGGCACACATAAACAAGCATATGCACATCTTGCAATTTACGCCTGAGGCTTGAGCCGGGCGGTTACACTTTTCTCTAGTCCTGTTTTAATAATTCTCTCTTTTGTGCACTTGCCCTTTGTGTCCTCTCCCCCCTGCACTAAGCGCGCGGATTTATCGCGACGCCTGTTGTCTTTACCGATTTTCGGGTCAAGACTTCATTTTTATTTGCATTTTAAAATTGTATTGGTCTGCACTCACCCCATCTAGCGCTGCCTCCCCCAGAGGGTCCGGCCGATTTCAGGGCTGTTCGACCTGGGGCTCGGGCAGAGTTAAGGCGGCCTCCATCTTGGGTAGGGCTATCCCCCCTTGGGGGGAGAGGCTCCAGTATAAAAACAATAGAAGGACTAAGCCTCGAGAATCTTGCAATTTATGCCTGAGGCTTGAGCCGGGCGGTTACTCTTTTCTCTAGTCCTGTTTTAATAATTCTCTCTTGTGTGCACTTTCCCTTTGTGTCCTCTCCCCCCTGCACTAAGCGCGCGGATTTATCGCGACGCCTGTTGTCTTTACCGATTTTTGGGTCAAGACTTCATTTTTATTTGCATTTTAAAATTGTATTGGTCTGCACTCACCCCATCTAGCGCTGCCTCCCCCAGAGGGTCCGGCCGATTTCAGGGCTGTTCGACCTGGGGCTGGGGCTCGGGCAGAGTTAAGGCGGCCGCCATCTTGGGTAGGGCTATCCTCCCTTGGGGCGAGAGGCTCCAGTATAAAAACAATAGAGGACTAAGCCTCGAGAATCTTGCAATTTACGCCTGAGGCTTGAGCCGGGCGGTTACTCTTTTCTCTAGTCCTGTTTTAATAATTCTCTCTTGTGTGCACTTGCCCTTTGTGTCCTCTCCCCCCTGCACTAAGCGCGCGGATTTATCACGACGCCTATTGTCTTTACCGATTTTCGGGTCAAGACTTCATTTTTATTTGCATTTTAAAATTGTATTGGTCTGCACTCACCCCATCTAGCGCTGCCTCCCCCAGAGGGTCCGGCCGATTTCAGGGCTGTTCGACCTGGGGCTCGGGCAGAGTTAAGGCGGCCGCCATCTTGTGTAGGGCTATCCTCCCTTGGGGCGAGAGGCTCCAGTATAAAAACAAACGGCTATGGCTCCGCGCAGCGGTCGAGTTCAGCGGGCGTGCCGTATTCGCGCCGGAGTCAAGCCAGAGTCCAGCCCGTCTGCGCCCATCCGCGACAGATCGGGGCACGGGGCGACTCCTCCTAGTCCTCTGATACCACCTGACATCTTGGAACCGGTAAGGTACCACATGCAATACAACAAACAGGAGCTTCTCCTCCTACGTTCAAAAGTGGCCAATTGCTGTGATCACAGCTATCAAGCCGATCGATTCCCGACTGTTTGCGACTTTTGTAACCAGACTTTTCAATCTCCTAAGATTAACATACAGGCAACAGCTAAACCTAATATGCTAATATTAAATTGCAGATCAATGAAAAAACACAAACTGGAAATACATGACTTAATAACCACTAATAAGCCCGATGTGCTTTTTCTAACCGAGACGTGGTTGGATGAGGAATCTTCCCCGGAAGCGCTCGAAGCAATCCCCCCTGGCTACTGTCTACTTCATTTAGAAAGACATAAACAAAGAGGGGGTGGGATAGCCCTCATTCATAAGGCTGAGTTAGAATGTACCCTAGCAAAAGCCACTATACTGCACTGCGAAAGCGGCTTATTCACCATCAAACTAGGACCAAGATACATCATTAACGGTCTGTTAATATATCGTCCGCCTGGAGCAGTTGGACAATTTGATAGTCAGCTTTTGGATTTTATCACGCAGCCAGCTCTCCGCTACAAAAAGTTTATAATTTTAGATGATTTAAACCTCCATTTTGACGACAGGGAATGTAAGGAGGCACAGGAGGTAGTAATAGCTCTGGCGTCATTAGGGCTGAATTTACAATCTACTGCCCCATCACACCAACACGGCCATCTATTGGATCCTATTTTTGCCAACTGGGAGGACATTACTACCTTCCCTCCGGTCAAAATAATCTGGTCAGACCATTTTGTCATCCCGTTCCTGGTTGTTAACATACCCATAGAAAACAGTTTTTTAAACCCCCTCCCCTGAAACGAAGAAACTGGAAAAAGTTTTACCAAGAAGCCTTCAGACATGCTCTTCAAAAAAATCCCCCTTCGCAAAGTAACTCTCTTCAAGAAGCTTGGAAAAATTAGGAAAATTGGTTGTCCAAGGCCCTGGATGAGATAGCCCCTTGGACATCCAAGCCTCCGGCTAGGCAAACCAAAACCGCTCCTTGGTTTTCGGAAAAATTAAAACTTGCCAAGGCCAGATGTAAAACCCTAGAGCGCTGTTGGAGAAAACATTACAATCTCGAGGATAAACTACTATATAAGACTGAACTAAATAAATACCATAAATTAGTGAGATCGGAAAAAAGCTGCCATCTAAAAAATAGAATTGATTTAGCGGATAACCCTACAAAGGAACTGTTTTCCATTTATAAAGAACTTACAATCCCAACTAGATTGGAAGCTCATGATACTCACTCGAAAGAACTGTGTGACTCCATTGCTGATTTTTTTGTTAAAAAGATTGACAAAATCCATGCCACCTTCACAAAAGATGAGTCCAGTCTAGCAAATTTGCAGAAGTCAATAACAGCAACATGGGGACCTTAGGTCTCACATGTTTTACTTCTCCTGAGAAATGTGAGCTACTTAGCATTGTAAATAGCATACAATCGGGCTCTCCGAGCGATGTATGCCCGCCGACTCGCTGTAGAGGAGTAATGGAGTCTACAATAATTGAGCATATCAGTCTTATTGTATCGCTCTCCTTTAAAGAATGCAAGGTATTAGATGCCTGGAAAACTGCCCAAGTAATCCCCCTAAAAAAAAGGCCAACATCCACATCTCCCAATTCCAGAATCTCCGCCCTATCTCCCTCCTCCCTTTCTGTGCTAAGATTGTGGAGAAAGTAGTAAATAGGCAGCTCATGAGTTATCTTAAAGAACATTCGCTCTTGCATCCCACACAATCAGGTTTCAGAGCCGGATACTCTACGGAGTCTGCCCTACTCTTCTCCACCGAGAGTCTTAGGCATATAGTGGACGGGGGAGAGACAGCAGCGTTGGTACTTTTAGACCTAAGTGCAGCCTTTGACACCGTGCTGCACTCAACGCTGCTGTCTCGGCTATTTGGTATGGGAGTAAAGGGGTCAGCCCTTGCGTGGCTGAAGTCTTTCTTGGTTAACAGGAACTTTCAGATCCACTGCCCCCCCTTTAAATCCTCTCTCAGAAATGCGAGCCACGGGGTTCCTCAGGGCTCGAGTTTGAGCCCCACCTTGTTTAATATCTATATGGAACCCCTGGCTCGCATAGTTGAGACCTATGGGGTGGGCATTGTCAGTTACGCTGATGACACCCAATTGATGTTCAAGCTTACGCCCGACCACAGTGAAGATGCCACCAATTTCTCCAACTGCCTCTCTTCCGTGGCAGCCTGGATGAACAACAACTGTCTTCGCCTTAATGGCGACAAAACCGAGCTGCTGGTGGTAGGAAAATCATCTTCCGCATGGTCTCACATGTGGTGGCCGGCGGAATTAGGCAGTCCTCCTTGTCCTGTGGCTTCGGTGCGTAACCTGGGCATTGTATTGGACTCTAACCTTTCATACAATCCTCATGTTAGCAAAGTCACAGCCAGATGCTTCAGCGTACTGAAGGTCCTTCGGAAGGTATTAGACCTCCTCCCCATGGACTCTAGAAAGACCATTGTCCATGCCCTTGTAACTCCCCATCTGGACTATGGGAACGCCTTGCTATTGGGTCTGAGCAAAAAAGGTATTCATCAGCTCCAGTGCGCTCAGAATGCCGCTGCGCGCCTCGTGCTCAAACTTCCTCGAAGAGCCTCAGGGAGATCTGCCTTGTCCAAACTCCACTGGCTCCCCATCAAAGAGCAAATTAAATTTAAGTATTTATGCTTTGCCCACCGTATAGCCCATGGCACCGGTCCAAGATATCTTCATGGGTTACTTACAATCCATCGGCCCACTAGGAACCTGAGATCTTCTGGAACGATGTTGTTCAAAATCCCTAAAATCACCAGAGCCAGGATGGGTGGCTCCTCGTTCAGATACCTGGCTGCCAAGGTCTGGAACGAACTCCCACTTGAGATTCGCATGGAACCCTCCGAAATTAGATTTCGTGGAAAGCTGAAAACATTTCTTTTCCCTCGCACTTAACTCCCTTCCCTTCCCTTGCCCATGTCTGACCTACCTGAGTTTTTTTCCTCTGAGCCTCTTTGCAGATTCAGCGCGGGGACACTCTGTTTTTGAGTAATCAAGCGCTTTACAAATGGCTTCTATTCTATTCTATTCTATGCACAGGATGGAGAAGGGCATCAGTGCTATGGGAGCCAATTTGTCTGCGGGAATGGAGAGAGTAGCTAACTCTGTGGACAACCTCTGCAGCCAGCTGGAGCAGGACCGTCTTGGCAGGCGCAGGGAGAGGCAGAAGCTCCAGGCCTATACCAAGTCCGTGAACCGGCTGGCCACTGCAACATCACTGATATGTCGCAGGTCCATCGCCATGCAGGAGGAGATGGCGCATTGCAGCAGGGATGTGGCCAGGGGGATGTTGTCCATGACCTCAGCTTTAGAGCTCCTACAAAATGCTAAGGCGGCCACAATGGAAGGGGGGGGACAGTGAGGAGGCTACTAGCCGTGGTAGCATTACGCCCTCACCCACAGAGTGCAGGAGGCGTAGTGAACGCCACGGGCCTGCACAGGAACAGTCCAACACACCAGACAGTGTCGATAGGGAACGTGCACGTGCAGCACGTGGACGCAGAAAGTAGAGACGTATGGCTGTTGCCATACATGAGATGGGTGAAGTAACCCATGTCCAATTGGACATTGATCACAATACTGGAGGTGTGCTTAATAAACACCTTAACATGTAACTGTTACTGGCTCTGTCTCGTTACTCACTGAGAAATAGTTTGTTGTAATCTCCGCCCGTCTCTGTCTCCCATCATGTTCAATTGCAACACCAGCTGCGCAGGGCTCTGGCTGAGGGTTGTCCTCGTCCTCGTCCTCTGAGTCTGTTAGTTCCACTGCTGTTCATTTTTTTGTGGCCAGATTGTGTAGCATTGCACATGTAGCAATTATGTTGCAACATTTGATAGGGATGTACAGACGTGCACCTCCAGTTTTGTGGAGGCAACGGAATCTGCTTTTGAGCAATCCAAATGTGCGCTCCACCACGTTGCGTGTGCTCCTATGTGCCACATTGTATCTCCTCTCCCTTAGAGAGCGAGCAAAGCGAACGCAGCGACAGCAGCAGTGAGCGCGGCGGTGGCGGCAGCAGAGGCAAGCCAGCAAGCGCCGAGCCCCTGAAAAAAAAGCAGCAGAACCGAAAAGCCCGATAATCATAAAAAAGCAACGAAGAAAGAAGCGAGGGGAGTCGCGGGAGAGCTGCGGAGCCGCAGGCGCCGTGGAAGAGAAATTCAGGCAAATTCGGGCAAACTCGGGAGTATTCGGGAGACGCCGGCGCTTTACATCTACGCCGAGCCCGAGTCCGAACACCGCGGTAACACGCCCGAACTGAACCAGGGCTCCATATAAACACCCTAGAGCCCCCCCTCCCTTCCTAGGCTGGGGGAGGACGAGTGGCAAGCGGCGGCGGCGACGGACCTTCTGGCCCCCCAGGCACCCAGTGAATCCAGGCAATCGGGCACCCAGCCAACCGGCTCGCAGCAGGCAACAGCGACTCCCAGCGTTTTCCAGCCAACGGAGGGAGGATAGAAGTGAGCCGTGGCAAGCAGCAAAGCAGTGGGCAGGAAGCGTCGAAAGGAGCAAGGTGAGAGCGCAGCCCCGCGCAATAGCCCGGCCTCACCTGCACTCATCAGTGCCCATCCGCTTTCGCCCCGGACTGCCAGCACCACAAACACTACTGACAGGCTACAGTGGCCAGAGAGCAGAGCAGCACAGAGTACGGAGGCACTGAGTAAACGAGGAAGGAGGATAGGAGAAGCACAGCGTGGTAGCCGGCGTGGTAGCCGCTGAAGCTCCTAAAAGCTCCTAAACAGACGAGGCGGCGTCTCACCGCAGCAGATCTGCGACCCACAACAGCAGAGGGCCAGCGGTTTCACGCAGCACCGGCACTAAAAGCGATAAAGAGGTGCTGCGAAGAAGCGGCCTACGCCGCTGCCGCACCCGCCGCAGCACCCGCCGCAGCACCCGCGGCCCGTGACAGCCAGCGGCCTGCAAGGGGGGCCGAGGGAGCTCCATATCAGCGGGGGGAGAGCTCCAATCGCCCCACGCCCACGCTTCCCGCATCTCCGGCGGCATCCCTGGCGGCGGACCCCCCCTCCAGCCCACGAGGAGAAGAGAGGAGAGGGGAGGAGAGGAGAGCACAACCGTCCGTTTGTGGCTGCCCCAGTGAGCCCCGCGGACGGGTTAGAGTGCAGATCGGAGAGGAGAGGAGAAGGAACCAAACCAAACCAAAGAAGATACCAAAGGCTGTCTTGGGAACTGCACAGCCAGCGCCAGGGTTGCCAGGAGGATCACCGCGGGAACACCGCGTGAACACAGCAAAGCAGGTCGGTGTATTTCCTTCTCCCGCCTTACTGCAGCCTTGATCCCAGACCCGGTCCCGAACCCCAGGGCCTTGTCCCTCACGTTAAGGCACATTAAGGCAGCAAGAGAGCAAGAGGGCACAGTCAGGGACAGTCAGGGCCGTTTGGCAAGGAGTACAACCAGGGCCCCAACTACCTAGAACAAGCCCCCAGAGCACAGAGCATATAGCCCCACATATTGCCCCGCACGCTTAACTACAACCACAACTACAAACTGCTAGAATCTCTCTGTAACGGCAGCGGCAGCAACAGTGCACAGTAAGGGGGGGCTCCCTTGTACCCTCTCTGGGCTGGACTTCGGTCATTGGTGTACTGCTCAAGGCCAAGCTCCATCGAGCCGATAAGCAGTAGGCAGTAAGTATTCAAGCAGTAAGCAAAACAGCAGAGAACACAACACAAAGTCCGGACCAAGCCAACCCTGCCATAGGAACCAGAGTGGCCACCGTGAACCATCGTGAGCAAAACAAGCTCGCCCTTCAAACCAGTAAATTGTCCACTGTTCTAGCCCTTTACCATCAACGCGACCCGCATTACCTGGTCTCCACACGACAAAGGATTGCATTTCCCATTAGGGTCCCAAAACTCAGACTCCACCGTCTTTGTCACTGTCACGGTCACGTAGTATCCTATCATGAGATCAGGGAATTTCAGAACAGAACCTATAGCGAAAATTAGCAAAAATAAACAATCCCTACGTCGTAAAATGAGTGAATAACTTACCCTCTCATCCGACGAGGACCTAACAGCGGACAAGCTAGAGGAGAAAGAGGTAAACGATATCACGGCCAGCGTCTTTGCTGATAAAACACCAATGAAGACCCCAGCCCTCAGGAATGCCAAGATCACAGATTTTCTAATCTCAACCACCCCGCCGGCGCCGTCAGCACCACACAAACCAAATTTAACGATTGCTACTAACATCAAAAGAAGATCCCAATCGGCGACCTCAATAACAAAAGCCTTGCAGCTTCAAAATAATACCCTGAGAAACAACTCCAATGAAAATATATATCACTTCTGGGACTATTCAGGAAAGAAATCGATCAAAAGGACGAATCAATTGAAGGTGAAAGTCCAAATAAACACAAGGGAGGAAGATGGCGACCTCTATTCCAACGTTGCGCCAAGCAACGAACATACCGAGGGCTCAAAAGATACATTAACGGCGACTACCGGCATAGAGACGCGGCGTTCCCTCAGTCTAGGCTTATACATCAGCCCAAGGGACCTAGACGACCACGGGGTTAATTTGCGCCTCTCTCTGAGAAAGGACAACAAGGGCCCATCAGATACACCGGAAATCGCTGATTCCGCCACTAAGGACCAGCCCCCTTCTGACATGATGTATTGGGACGATCGAAGGCTGTCAAAAGATGGCTCGCCCGACACGCCTGACTAGGTCATCATCGATACCGTCACCAAGGTTCAACCTCCATACAACAGGACGATTTTAAATGATCGAACACAGTCTAAAGACGGCCCGCCAGGCATAGAGGCTCAAGTAAACCAATACAACACACCTACCCCTGGCGTCTGTGTAGAATCGCAGGAGTCACACAACTCGACCAATGTTCGTTCCGCAAATGCCGGCCAGACGACCAGTATGCCAACAACAAACCGCCTGTCAGGGCTATTCCCGCTCGATTATAACCTTTCTACAACAAGCACCATAACTCCCCCTAAGGGCTCCGAGTTAAGGATTAAAATGGTAAAACAAACATCAACCCCGGACAAGGGGACGGGCGGAGACCAACGTGACCTACCAGACTTTCGAGAAACCCGAGCCCTGGTCTCAGCAAGGCACAAACCAAGGGATAAACCCCGGAGCAGCCCCAAAGACCAAAATCTTTTAGTAGATAATTGCCTACCAGCGTATGCACCATTGTGGCCGCCGTTCATCAACATGATGGAAACCATCTCAACAGCCCTACTACAACATTCCGAAAAGTTTGACGTGCAGATAGACATCTTGCAAATCTTATCCAACCACGTTGCGGGCATAGACAAAAAGATTCTTGAGCTGAACTCCCTCATTGAACGGGTACAGAAAGACCCGCACACAATGTACCGCGAATGTCAGTGCTATGAAACAATGAACCACCTTAAAGCCTTACCAGCAATTCTAACTGACATTCTGGAAGAGGTTCAAAATAAACCAAATAACGCTCATTACGCCTCTGAATCTTTTGGGACCGGAGCCTCCCCAGAAAGCACGCTAATTTCAACCTCTAGCGCTCCACCAGATAAGGAGGATATAAGGGCGGACAAAACAGAAGGCTGCTCATCACTTCGCCCCACGGCCACCGAGGAATTAACCATCAAAGCAACAAGTGAGCATCAAAAAGGCACTTTGAACCAATCCGGCATAGGCAAAGATGTTTCCGGGCCACTCCAAATAAAAGGCACCCATCCCCACAGAAGTAAGGCAGAGTCTGAAAACCTGAGGAGAGAAGAACCGGAAACAACACATAACAGGCAAACAAACCAAATCAATCCATTGACTAAGCGCGAGCGTAAAAGATTGAGGAAATCAAGACTAAACAAGCATCAAGGAAAAAATGATGCTAGAATGTTCCCAATACCCAGCACTATCACAGGTAAGACATTGCAAAGTCTACACCATATAGACTGGGCGGACCAGGAAGAGCAAGTAGATCGGGGTTTGAAATGTTTGCAAGCGACTCAGCCCCCCGAAGCTCCAACAACAGTCGCTGATAAGAACCAAAGTACTCTATTCGCTAACCATGAAAAGTCACCTAAAGCGGACCAGGAAGAACAAACGGACCGTGGGCTCTCACGCACTTTAGTGACCCAGCCCCCGGACGTAACAACAACAATTGCCATCGAGAATTTAAGCATTCCAACTGCAAAACAACCCCAGTTAACAATGCAATCGGCGGTTGGCTCTCCCGCGCCAAAACATTATACAGAACAGAAAAGTATTTCACACTATTTCTCGAAAACGGTGTTGGGTCCCAAAGAGAACCAATTTGCAACAGAGCATTACCAACCAAGACCCCACACTCTAGTCCCAGCGGACCCAACAGCACAGCAGGCGGTCTGTGATATCGAGAGTGTAAAGCCGCCGTTTGGCCTAAATCAGAGCACCCCAGACAGACT
This sequence comes from Lissotriton helveticus, assembly GCF_964261635.1. Lineage (NCBI taxonomy): Eukaryota > Metazoa > Chordata > Amphibia > Caudata > Salamandridae > Lissotriton > Lissotriton helveticus. Next base: position 24,533,752 of record NC_136064.1, read on the forward strand.
ACCCACGAGAAACAACCAACTCCGCTTTTCAAACTGGAATGGGAGGTCAGAAACTACCTATTCGGTGGGCTTAATAAAGCACGAACTAATACCTCATTACAGTTCAAGGGGGAACCATGACATCTTAAACCGGAGTGCAATCCTAAAACTCACCACCTCGTTCGAGACGCTAAAACATGTGGATACAACTCACATACACAGCATTGAATTCAAAATAATTCCCAACACAAATGGGAAAGAAATGACAGTAGTAACATGGCAGGACCCCAAAATTGCTGACGAAGTGTGGCGATACAGAGAAGAGTTCGCCAACTGGGGAATTGAATTACAATTAGTGCCACCGGAAAGATACCCTGGCCCACTAGCCGCCCGTATGGATAAAAGATCTAAACCAGAAGGCGGAATTCTCCGGGGGGCCGTTGGCGGTATGGCCACCAATAAGGAGGAATGGGCCAATTTACAAATCATCCATTACGGCCAGACAGGGGGACCTAATGAAAGCTGGAAATCTCTACCCCCAACACAAAATCCATTGGTGGCGGGGAGGAAAGAGGCATGAAAACCGACCTTAAAAGCCTGTTCTTGGAACGTTAAAGGCCTGGGGGGCAAAACAAACGAAGCTGAACTAATGTCATTTCTAAAAACTTTCGACATCCTATTATTACAAGAAACCTGGATAATGGCATCGCAGCAAATAGATGGCTTCAATGAAACCCAACTATTAGCAACTAAAAGTGGCCTATCGGGTAGGGCCGCCGGAGGTCTATCAAACTACCTGTCTACCAGCATCGCTTGGTCATTTGTTAATATCGACACAGGCCAACAATGGATACAGTGTATTAAAATCGATCTGACGCGAGACCCTGGCAAAGACCTACAGAGGGCTCAAGACCTCTCGCCAATGATAATCTTTAACATCTATATTCACCCAGACCCCAAGACCAAAGTGGAGAAAATCCTGACCCTAAAAGCCCTCATTAAATCCATGCAATCTATCTTCCCGCAGGCCGGGATAGTCGTGTCAGGCGATTTGAACATGTTCTTGTTACAAAAGGACCATATTCTAACCAGGTCTCAAAACAAATGGAAAGGCGGATCAATCCCAAGCCTTGTCACTAATCATCGAAAAAAGGATAAAATCAGCCAACAGTGCGCCTTGATGTTCGCAGAGGTGGGAATGATCGCTTTGAATGGCTGTTTCCCACAAGACCAACCAGCAGCTTCCACCAGAATTGTAAAACAAGCTCACTCAGTTCTGGACTATACCATTGTGGAATTATCGGCCTTGCAATCCATCGTAAATTATAAAATCATCCATAGAACGGAGAGCGACCATAGTGTACAAGCATTTGAATTCAGTCTCCAACATAAAAGGGCGGCAGCATACAAAGTCTTGACCGAACCCCCAAGCCTCTACAATCTCAAGAGACTTGTGTGGAACGGCAATAACATCAAAGAGATAATGATGCACATTTACAACGCCCAAACTGATGCGACTGGAGACAACCCACCATCACCCGTGGACAACTGGGAAAGCCTGATAACAACATTAATATAAAGATTTGGCAACAAACCTCGCAGCCATCAATCGATCTTGGGCAAAGCCCCTCAAGTGTCCCTGGGACGCATAGCATGCAACAAAAGGACTCTAAACCAAGAAATCAGAAAAATACAAGCGACAGCTAAGATAACGGGTGAAGACATAACCAATCAAATATACAAACTAAGGCAAAATTACAAAAAAGAAGTATGGTTAGAAAAATCAAAACACCAAACTGGCATCTGGCAATCACTATTAGCATTCAGCAAATCCAACAATAATGCTAAATTTTGGGCAGAAATAAACAAAGTCGCAAATGGAGCTGCTCAGGTCTCCAACGCCTACATACTTGAGGGCGATTGGATACAGTACTTAGAACACACACAATGCAATAACACGCTTGCATGGAGTACAACCCCCCAGACCCCACACCCAAAAAACAACCAAGATGTGGATCCACAGTTCGAGGTAAACTGGATAACGCCGTCATTGGTAGAAAAAGTACTAAAAAACCTAAGACCAAAAGGCGCACCTGGACCGAATGGCTTACCGAACGCCTTGTTTAAACAAGATCGTCAGTACTGGGCGGAACATCTCACCCCCCTATACAACATTGCTTTTCAGTCTGAAAGTATTCCCCAATCATGGAGAGGCAGCATTCTCCATCCAATCTTTAGGGCAGGCTCAAGATCTGATCCAGCTAATTATCGCCTCATAGCGCTCATCGACGTCGAGGCCAAAATCTATGCCTCAAATTTGTTGACGGCCTTAGAAGACTGGGTATGTATGAAAAAAATCCTCCCAGTCACGCAGACAGGTTTCAGGCCTGGAACTAACACCCTATGTAACCTGCTGGCGTTAAACCTCTTGGTCGACAAAGCAAGGGAGAAAACTACCAAGCTGTACACGTGTTTTGTCGACTTAAAAGCAGCGTTCGACACAGTCCCGAGGTAGGCCTTATGGCAAAAAATGGCCACTTGGGAGATACCAACAAAGCTGTTGCGGGCAATTACCAACCTATATTCATCCACCTGGGTAAGAATAAAACTAGGGAACGGAGAAAGAATAACTAGAAAAATACCCACCCATGTTGGCTCCAAGCAGGGTTGTGTATTGGCACCAACGCTGTTTAACATCTTCACAGCAGACCTGGATAAGAGCATCGCGGAGACAGAAACTGATCCACCAAAGCTAGCCCAGCACAAAATTAGGAGCATACAGTACGCAGACGACATCGTACTGTGCAGCCAGACCCCGATGGGCCTCCAACGCTCCATCACAAAGCACCATGATTACATCAGCGCACAGGGCCTGCAAATCAATCTCAAGAAAACAAAGATCGTCTGCTTCGCCCCGCGATTGGGGAAGAAACCCTTCAAATGGCATATTTCAGGCAACACCATAGAGCAGTCTGCCTCGTATAAATATCTGGGCATAGTGGTCGACTCCGGGTGGACCCTGAAAGACCACCAATTGCACTGAAAGGCTCAGGCAAACAAATTACGTTTTGCACTAAACCTACTGAAAATAAAATTGAATTGCCCCTCTAACTCGCACCTGTTGAAGGTAATAACTGCCAAGTTTCTACCATCTCTAACCTACGGGTCGGAATTGTACAGGTGTAAGGATGCAAACTTCTTGAACACGCAACAGTCAGAGCTGTTCAACATATTTTCCACATCCCGAGGTTTGTATCCCAATCGCAGATTCGCCTGGAATTTGGTCTAACAAATCAGCACCAAGTCAGACAAGCGGCCATTTTAAAAACATGTTGGAAACTAAGAGCAGCTCAAGAAGACACGCTCATGGGTCTGTATTGGATGGAGATGAATCACCAGAGAAAATCAAAAAATGACTGGAACACAGTACGCGTGAATGTCCTGTCAGAACTCAACCTGGAAAAGGCATGGAACACAAATCAAACCTTCGCGGCTTTTAAAAAAGTGACCAACGGAGCCGCAAAGCAAAGATCATGGCTATTAGACAAAGCAGCAACAGCGAACAAAAAACACGGGTGGATGGTGTTGGCCACGTATGGGAAAATGGAGCCTCAACCTTACTTAGTCAACCAAATATCCACGGCCGCCCAAAAGACTCTTCTCAAACTACGGCTGGGTACTTCCACCTTAAAAGAACATACACCAGCAGGGAAGCAATCATGGTCGACCACTGACTGCAGACTATGTGGGCAAAAGGAAGAATCATTGTTGCATATATTGTGCATCTGTCCCTCTCTGAAAAATCTGAGACGTTACTTTCTCCTTCACGCATTCCGTTTTTTTAAAATTAGATCATGTCGCTCGGCTGTCATGCTAGCATTGAACAGTCAACAATTGCAGACACCCTGCAGAGCTGCAAGATTCTGTCAAAAGTCACTGCAGCTAATACAAATTACTGAGAAACACGATACTAAAGGTCTGAAGCCGGATGCGTGAAGTGTAACGAACCGATCCACCGAACCCCCTTATACCTCTCACAATCACTTCAATTATATGGATACTTAAAAAGCTTTCCTTTTAATCATTTGAGACTTTGTACTCTTTTTAAATCATGTGTTTTATGTTACAATATTGTAAAGGTTTTAATTAACTAAATACAATAACATTTTATTCTTCCTCTCCCTTGGGTTGGTTGGGTTGAGATATGGTGTGAGTAGATAAGGCCAGAGGGCATATGCGCTGTCACCTATGTACAGATGAAAGTGGCATTAATTTGTGTGACCAACAGCTTGAGCCAGGGAGTACATCAGGGTGTGTCACATTGACATACCTAGTAGGTATCCGTCTCCAAACTCACCAGCAAGCAGACGTGTATGGATGCCACTGTTCCGGAAGATGTACGAGTCGTGGCTACTCCCGGGGAATTTGGGCACAATGTCAGTAATTATGTACTTGGCATTACATATCACCTGCACATTGATGGAGTGGGTGGATTTGCGGTTTCTGTAGATGTATTCACTGGCTGCAGGTGGGCAGATGGGTATATGGGTCCCATCGATGCAGCCAATTACGTGTGGGAACTGCGCAAGTTGGTAGAACTCCAGCTTGGTCCTCTGCAGCTCCGCCTGCGTACTGGGGAAGGTGATGTAATGTTCCATCCTGTCCATCATGGCATCCAGGAAGGTGTTGAAGAAACGGGATAGACAGCTCTGTGACACACCACCCACTGCAGCTATCACACCCTGGAAACCTCCTGATGCAGGGAGGTGCAGGCAACAGAGTACCTGGACATGGGTGGGGATAGCGTGGGCCCTTGGTGTCTGATGCTCCAGTTAGGGTTTTAGGTCCCGTATTAGGTCAAGGATGGTATCTGGGTGCAGTCTGTATCTCTCATGGATATCAGGTTCAGTCAGTTGGAACAATGTGATGCGTAGTCTGTACACCTGCTCTTCCCGTCTCCAGATCCTCACTCCTGCAGCTCTCAGGCGTAGCCGCCTTGCTATGAGGTAGAGGGCCGCCATTGTGTTCACACAGATGCATTTTGGGCCTGTTTTATGCACTGCACCTGATTACCACCTGCTCTTGAAAAGTGGTAAATACCGATTCGTTATTACCGCTTTTGGCCAAAATCGGTAATAACGATGTTTGCTACATCGCATTTTTGGTGTTTTTACCGAATCGTTATTTCCGATTCGGTATTCATTGTTTCGGTATTCTCCAATCGGTAAATAAGGAATCGGTAATTATTTACCGATTCGTTATTACCGATTCAATTCGGTCTTACGTACATCGCATATGGCCAAATACCGGTCGGTAATGCAGAAAACGGCCCATTTTCGGTGTTACCGATCGGTATTTGGCCACCTACATATGGCCCTTATATTGTAAAACACATCACGGACAGCTTACTGGAATGATAATGTAATGATTTGTTATTTAGCAAAAATATAGGGAAGTTCTCTAAATTGATGATACCACGATGGCACTTTAGTGTATACATTTTATAATGGGAATTTTTATAGATTTTACTTATATCATCCAGTCGGTCCATTCCTGCAATGTGATTTGTTTTTAATTGTAACTGTTTGTGATATTGCTGTGGACCATAGATAACAATCTAATTTCCTGGGATTGCACTGATAACGCTACCTATTTTCTCAGCCAAGATTAAGACATTTGAATTAACTAACCCTAGCTTTTTAGTTTTGTTTTGTCTTTAACGTTAACATATAAACTCCAAAATCCAAGCATGGAAAATGCTATTTGGTAAAATGCATGGGCCGGCTGAAATTGTAAACAAGGCAACAATGTAGTTTGGATAGTGCTTACGTAAAAAAAAAAGTGTTACTCGCGCCACCTTATAACTAGATTCTTCAGGTGTTTTTTTACGTTCTCTCTCCATTCACGGTCAAGTATGTATTATTTCTATCTTTAGTGCATCAAGAAGATAGCAGTCTTGACCTGAGTTTCTATCTCGTAATCCATGATTGAAGCCCAAATCCTTCCTAATATTCCTAGAAGAGTCAGCCTATCCCAAGCGAAGACATCTGGAATCTTCGTTTCTATTGTCTCTTTCTTTTTTGGTCCCCACCTCCTTTTCACCCTTGGGGCTTTCAGATGGACAGTGTGTATTCATTCATAACTGTCACGCTGTTAGTTTCCAGAGGATTTGGGGAACGGTTGTCGCCAAGGTTGAACAATCTGGAGAGCAGGTGAGTGCCCTCTAACAGAAGGCCAAGCCGCACTTGTTCACCTTGGCAACAATCTAGTCATGGAAGTCACTGATGAGACCGCACATTTCACGGAAGCAATCAGAAACTTACAAGTAGAAATGCAGAAGTTAAATCAGGAAAATCACACTCTAAGAGAGGAGTTATGTAAAAGTGGGAATGAGTTTACCCAATGGAGGGAACCTAAGACATCTGATCCTTACCCCTTTTTGTCAGCACCCAAATGTGGCCAAAGTCCTTTTGCCCCCTCACTATGAACTCTCAATGTCCAGATCAAAATCTACAAGTCACTGTTACCCCAACCCCTGTTGGCCAATCCTGAATGATTTTTGGGGGATAGTTATCGGTTTGCCTCATTTATGAGCCAGTGCCAATTAAATTTTTTTGTGCAAACCCCAAGTCTTTGCTACTGATTCAGATAACATTGCTTTTATTATTTCGTTTTTAAGAGGCGTAGCTGCCAATTGGACCATACCTCTGATAGAAAATAATGACCCTCTTTTGCGTAATTTTACAGCATTTAAAGATGCAATGTCAAGCCTGTTTGCACATCACGTTTCCATCCTGGCCAGTGCTTATGAACTTTTAAATTTGCGTCAAGGTTCCAAAGATCTCATTACATATATAACCACATTTAATTGTCTCTTGTCTGAAACACGTTGGCCAGAAGAAAAATGCATTTTACTCTTTTATAGAGGTTTGAGAGATGAATTGAAAGATTCATTAGCTCACATTGGAAATCTATTGGATGATTACTCTGAATACCTAGATGTTATTGTTAAATTAGATCACAGACTAGGAGAGAGATAACATGAAAGGCCTAGAACAGATACTAGAGTTGTGGTTAAATCAGAAAGAAAGGAAATAGAGGAAGAACAGAATGGTTCTGAACCAATGCAAATAGGTGGAATAAAGGGTCCATTATCTCAAGAAGAGAAAGACAGACATCGTAAAGAAAATGTGTGTTTATATTGTGGTAAGAGTGGACATTTCACCCGATTCTTTCCAGTAAAACCAAAGAAGAAAAAGAGAATAGCCAACATTAATGTAAATCCTTCTGAGTCTGAAAACTAAATATCTCGAAGGAAGTTGACACCGTCCCTTTGAGAACAATCGAGTCAAAGATCTCTCAGTATGTAACAAACATTATTAACCATCTTCCAGGACACTTGACTATTCAAGTTACCTTCAATATTTCTGATCAACAAAGATACTGTTTAGTGGTTTTATTAGATTCAGGAACCAGAGGCAATTTTTTTTATATAAATCTAGCCAAGAAATTTGTACCCAAAGAAGAGTCGGAACCAGTAAGGGCGGTAGATCACCTGTCTCATCCCCTCTTTTCTTCGTAGCCCAAAAATATGGAGATCTCAGGGCTTGCATTGATAGCTGCGCCATTAACAAGGTTATAATAAAAAAATCGATATCCATCGCCTCTCTTTTCAGTTCTTATAGATCAAGTCAAGGGATCCTCAATTTACACTAAATTAGACCTCCGCCGTGCCTACCATCTCATTCGCGTTCAGAAAGACGATAAATGGAAGACCGCCTTCCGCACCGAATTCGGCCTGTTTGAATATACGGTTATGCTGTTCGGAATATGTAATGCTCTGGCGGCATTTCAATATGTCATTAATGAAGTCCTTCACGAATTTTGTCTGTGCCATTGTATATATTTTTTTTATTTATTTTAAACTTATAACGCGCACAGCTACCCACAGTGGGTTTCCCGGCGCTAGGGATAGACTCGAGAAAGAATAGCAGGTAATAAAGATGGAACTGATACATCAGACAGAACACCCAAAAAGCAAAGTTTTGAGTCCCTTCCGGAAACGAAACATGTTTGTCTCCAACTTTAAGGTCACCTGTAAAGCATTCCAGAGCTTAGGGCCCAGGTGGGAAAAAGACCGACCACCCATTTTTACAAGCTTAAACCTTGGAATGATGAAATCGCCATTCTCGGATGATCTCAGCATACGGTGAGGTTTATAGGGTTGCACCAAACTCTGCAAATATTTAGGCGCCGAGCCTTGCCTGATCTTAAACAGATAACACAAGGCTTTAAATTTAATGCGACTCGGAACTCTGAGCCAGTGGAGATCGCGCAAGGCGTAGGCAGCAGAAGTTCTCTTTGGGACATTACGGAGGCGACGGGCAGACGCATTTTGCACCACTTGAAGAATTTTGGTTGTTGCTACGTCAGCTCCGAGATAGAGGACATTACCGTAATCCAGGCGGGAAACGACCAACGCCTGGACAACAGTTCTCTGGGAAGATATGGGCAGCATCCATAAAATTTTCTGGAGCCATCTGAGAGTAACAAAACAGATGGCAGCCACCTTTGTAGCCAGCCTGCTGTCTCATGGATAGTTTTTCATCCACAAGGAATCCAAGATTACGAACTACCGCCGCTGGTTGTGGGAGCGGCCCCATATCACTAGGCCAATGCTGGGGGCCCCAGAGATCTTTATTCTTGCCCAATATCACCACTTCCGTCTTCTCCCCGTTTAGCTAAAGACAATTCCTCTGCATCCACTCGGCTACAAGCGATAAACCGAACTTCAAAGCAGAGGGGTTGTTCCCGTCTTTGCCTGATAGGGAGAAGACGATTTGGGTGTCATCGACGTAAGAAAATAGCGTCAACCCTGCTTCCTCCACGATAGTAGCCAGGGGTTTGATATAGATATTAAACAGTAGAGGGCTGAGTATAGACCCCTAGGGGACGCCGTGCGCCGATGGACAGATGGCAGATGCTGCTGTCGCTGAAAAGACCTGGAAAGTACGCCCACAAAGAAAGGAGGCAATCCAGGCTAGTGCCAAGCCTGCCACTCCTAGGGACCGGAGAGAATTCAAAAGAATGGAATGGGACACGGTATCGAACGCGGCGCTCAAATCCAACAGGATGAGTGCAGATGTTTCCCCACGATCGATACCATGTCGCAGACTCTCCGTAACTCCAAGGAGAGCAGTCTCGGTCGAGTGATGAGCTTGAAAGCCGGACTGGGATGGGTGCAGAAATCCCGAGCTCTCCACAAGATGATTTAACTGAGTGCTAATGTGTCTTTCCAGAATCTTCGATAGAATGGGCAGCAGGGAGATGGGTCTAAAATTAGACAAGTTGGAAGCATCCACACCTGCCTTCTTCAAAAGGGGCACCACCATCGCATGTTTCCAGTCCTGGGGTACATAAGATTCAATTAAAGACGCATTTAGCAGTCTCATGAGTACCTGATGGGAATTGGAATCCAATAGCTTCAGAATTTTAACAGGTAACGGGTCACGGGGAGAGCCCGATCTTACACTGTTCAAGCAGGAGAGGAAAGAGACATCATCTAGCAATTGCCATTCCGTGAGCTTCACTGTGGCGAGGGAGCATTCCACTGGCAATGTAGATTCTGTCTGAAATTCCTCCGCCACAGAAGGAGAACCTAGCGAGGCATAGATGTGCTCAACCTTAGCAATGAAAAACTCAGCCAAAGCTTTGCATTGAACCTCATCCAAGGCAGGGGGAGCTGGGGTAGTGTCTGATCCGGTCAATTTCTTGACTACAGAGAAGAGGACGCGAGAGCTATTCTGTGCGTGCGTCACCATATTCACAGTATAAGCCGCTCTAGCAGTTTTACATTGCTTATGGTATCCTTTTAGGGCCTCTCTGTAGGCCACTTTCCGGGAGACCGAGTATGTACATCTCCACTTCCTTTCAAGGGCCTTACATTTTGCCCGCAAAAGTTTTAGATCATCAGAGAACCATGGCACGGGTGGACGATGAGACCCGGAGTGCTTGGATGTCAAAGGGAGCAGAGTATCCACCGCATTGTTTAGCCATTTGAGTACCACGGTATTTAACTCAGTGGCGGGCAGATCAGTATCAGGAAGAGTCCCCGATAGGTATTGGTAAAACTTTGTTACATCAAGCTTACCCCACCGACGTATATGCTCATCCTTTCCGATTCTGCCCCCGGCCTTGATTTTATTGCGAGGTAAGGAAAAGTGAACCGCATAGTGATCTGACCACTCCAACGGACGAGCACTCTGTGCACAGTCAAATTGAAGATTAGAAAAAATTGGATCCAGCAGATGGCCAGCAGAGTGAGTGGGACCTGAGTTGCACAGCAGAATATTAAAAACCTCAAGGTCAGAAATAAGATGTTTACTGGAAATGCAGGAAGAATCTTCAAGGTGAAGATTTAAATCACCAAGAATGTTGAAGTTAGCTGCCCTTAAAAGCAAAGGGGCTAGTGTTTCAGCTAGAGAAGACACCCAGGAATTTCCATTACCAGGGGGCCGATAAACCAAGAGGCCTGTCATAGTGAATTGGGGGTTAATCGCAAGCTTAAAAAGAGCAGCTTCACATCCTTGTAGGGGAAGATCTTCAAGCTTGCAGGTATACATAGATTTAAAAATTATTGCAATGCCTCCCCCTTTACCAATGTTCCTGTCCTTCCTCAACATGGCATAGTCATAGGGAATAGCAATTGCAACATCTGGCCCAGAACTCTCATGGAGCCAGGTCTCAGTGAGAAACACAGCATCCGGCTTCTCATCAACAAGAAAATCATAAATATTATGCTTGTGCTTGGGAAGAGACCTGCAATTAATATTCCAGAATTGTAGTGGAGGGTGAGTCATTGCAGTTTTAATGCCCCTCAGCCTACCACGTTTATAAATGCGTTTCATAGCCTTGCATTTGCTCATTTTCCCCATAGAAAAAGCGCATCCCGGACATTTAAATTTATGTGTGGGTAAATTACACAGAGTACAATTAGTGCAAAGAGATTGCCTCATCGATATCAGTTCCTCACCAATGTAAGTGTAGGCGATGGTAGGGAGGCAGGACAGGTCCAAATTTGATGCAGAGGGTCTGGCCCCTGGGCCCGTCCAGGCACGGAAGGGCGCAGACGGGCTGGACTCAGGCGTGACTCCGGCGCGCGGCCGGCGCTCCCACTGCGCGCTACAGCTGCGCGTCTGCAGGGCCATCTTAAATAGAGGTCTCGTGAGTCCTTCTGGACACTAGACCACGACCAGAGATGGCGCTTCCAGGCGTCCCGTTTTCACCCCCAAGATGGCCGCAAGTTGGAAAATACGAGGGAGGGGACCCGCCAAAAGAAGCAGTGAGCATCCAATTATAGTGGAAGTATGCGAAGATGTCAGGGCTAAAAGCAGGGGGAATAAAAAAAAATTTAAAAAAAGAGAACAAAAATACCAAAAACGGGATAATTTAAAATTTGAAATACAACATGCTAAGTATCTTTCCTGAAGCGCTATCTGTCGCGCGCAGAGCGCAGTAACAGCAGTAATTACCTAAAGCCATATAGATATATAGACAATATCTTGATTTTCTCAAAAAACGGACAAGAACATGTCCATCACGTACGCTCTATTCTCAAAAAATTAAAAGAACATTCTTTATATGCAAAACTAGAGAAGTGCATTTGTCATACAGAATCAGTGGAGATTAGGGTATTTTTTTGTCCCCACAAGGCATTACAATGGATCCAAGAAAAGTTGAGGCCATTTTAAATTGGTCATCCCCAAAATCAGTAAAAGAAATTCAGCGAGTTTTGGGATTCGCCAACTTTTATAGGAGATTTATTGCCAACTTTTCTGAAATTGTTACACCTCTCACACACCTACTAAAAAAGGGCCAATCATTTAATTGGACAGAAAATGCAGAAAAAGCCTTTCAAAGATTAAAAACAGCCTATGCTACTTCCTCCATTCTCTGTCATCCAGACCCAGACAAACCATTTTTTGTGGAAGCATTTACATCCACTAGCTTATTATTCTTGAAAACTACCACAAGCAGAACAAAATTATACAGTAGCAGAGCGGGAACTCCTCGCTATGAAAGCAGTGTTCAGTGAATGGAGACGTCATCTTTTAGGAGCTAAGTATACCATCACAATCTTTACAGATCATAAAAATCTACTGTTTTTTACTTCTGTAAATGCACTTGCTCCTAGACAAATGAGGTAGCTGATGTTTTTTAGCGAATTTGATTTTTTGATAACATATTGTCCAGGACAGAAACAACTATTATCTGACACATTATGCAGACTTGATTAAAGAGATAACAAAGAACAGCATACTCCTGCACCTAGTATTATACCTCAAGACAATATAATAGCAGTGACACAAGTTGATTCCTTTTTTCAAGATATTCAGTGAGCCTCTCAGGCTGTAAATATTCACAAATAGTTATAGAATCCCAAGAATTTAATAAAAGATGGGTATCTGTTTCACAATAACAAATTATTGATTCCATCAGAAAACTTAAGACACCAAATCATAGCTTGGCATCATGATTCAGGAACAGCTGGTCATCCAGGTACATATCAAACTTGAGACTTGTGTTTAAGAAATTTTTGGTGGGAAAACATTCAAGATGATGTGCAGGAATATGGTAAACTTGTCCCACTTGTGACCGTAATAAATCACCACACATAGCGCCAGCTGGTTTATTGCATCCTTTTGTCACTACTATATTAGTAGTCGTGGACTTACTCTTCAACATGAGTCATTAATTTTTTCCTCTAAAAAAATGTCCTACTGCTGTTGAATTTAGTGACATATTTTTGACTCGCATTGTTAAATTGCATGTGCTCGCTAGTAAATTAATTTCCAATCGTGGCCCACAATTTAATTCCAAATTTTGTAAAACTTTATGTTCACAATTGGGAATAGAAGTGGCATTGGCTTCTGCTTTCCATCCGCAATCAGATGGACAAACCGTGAAAGTTGATAAATATTTAGAACAAAGTTTACGCTGTTTGACATCCACCTTGACATCACACTGGGACGAAGCACTTTCTTTAGCGGAAATATTACACAATAATAGTGTTCATGCGGCACTGGGGTACTCCCCCGATTTATTTCCTTACCGGTAATCATCCTCATTCACTCCCCAGAGAACCTCCTCTCCTCCACAAATGCTGTGCCCTTTGTTTCTGAGCGACTCAATCAGTTACAGGAAATTCCAAAAAAGCACGACAAAGTTTAACAAAAAATAAAATGGCTAACAAAATGCAAGCTGATAAACATCGATCACCTGAACCTACGTATAAGATTGGGGAATTGGTCTGGTTATCCACACGTCATATTCATTTGGAAGCCCCCAGAAAATTACAACCATGATATATTGGTCCGTTTCCCATAAAACAACTTCTGAATCCCGTCACTGTTCAATTACTGTTGCCAGAAGAATATTCAATACATCCTACTTTTCCTGTGTCCCTCATTAAAAGATATCATCCCATGACCCGAAAAGACACTCCTCCTCCTCCAATCTTAGTGAACAACCCCCCTGAATATGAAGTACAACGTATTCTCGATTCTAAAAGAATACTGGGCAAGGCGTCACTGGGGTTGGTGTCACCCGGTGCGGGTAACTCATGGTGTCACCCACTCACGACTTACCGCATGGACCACCTCTGTCGAAAATGTACGGCGCTAGGTACTGACTTACTCCCTCTAGCTCCCTCTCTCTGTCTAGTTCACTCTAGCTCCCTCTCTCCGTCTTACTCCCTCTAGCTCCCTCTGGTTCCCTCTCTCTCTGTCTTACTCCCTCTAGCTCCCTCTCTCTCTGTCTTACTCCCTCTAGCTCCCTCTCCCTCTGTCTTACTCCCTCTAGCTCCCTCTCTCTGTCTTGCTCCCTCTAGCTCCCTCTCTTACTCCTTCTAGCTCCATCTCTCTGTCTTACTCCCTCTAGCTCCCGCTCTCTCTGTCTTACTCCCTCTAGCTCCCTCTCTCTGTCTTACTCCCTCTAGCTCCCGCTCTCTGTCTTACTCCCTCTAGCTCCCGCTCTCTCTCTCTCTTACTCCCTCTAGCTCCCACTCTCTCTCTTACTCCCTCTAGCTCCCTCTCTCTGTCTTACTCCCTCTAGCTCCCGCTCTCTCTCTCTCTTACTCCCTCTAGCTCCCACTCTCTCTCTTACTCCCTCTAGCTCCCTCTCTCTCTCTTACTCCCTCTAGGTCCCTCTCTCTCTCTCTGTCTTACTCCCTCTAGCTCCCTCTCTCTGTTTTACTCCCTCTAGCTCCCTCTCTCTCTCTGTCTTGCTCCCTCTAGCTCCCTCTCTCTGTCTTACTCCCTCTAGCTTCCTCTCTCTCCGTCTTACTCCCTCTAGCCCCCTCTCTCTTACTCCCTCTAGCTCTCTCTCTCTGTCTTACTCCCTCTAGCTCCCTCTCACTCTGTCTTGCTCCCTCTAGCTCCCTCTCTCTCTCTCTTACTCCCTCTAGCTCCCTCTCTCTGTCTTACTCCCTCTAGCTCCCTCTCTCTCTGTCTTACTCCCTCTAGCTCCCTCTCTCTCTCTCTGTCTTACTCTCTCTAGCTCCCTCTCTGTCTAGCTCCCTCTCTCTCTCTTACTCCCTCTAGCTCCCTCTCCCTCTGTCTTGCTCCCTCTAGCCCCCTCTCTCTCTATCTTAATCCCTCTAGCTCCCCCTCTCTGTCTAGCTCCCTCTCTCTCTGTCTTACTCCCTCTAGCTCCCTCTCTGTCTTTCTCACTCTAGCTCCCTCTCTCTCTCTGTCTTACTCCCTCTAGCTCCCTCTCTCTCTGTCTTACTCCCTCTAGCTCCCTCTCTCTCTCTCTGTCTTACTCTCTCTAGCTCCCTCTCTCTGTCTTACTCCCTCTAGCTCCCTCTCTCTCTGTCTTGCTCTCTCTAGCTCTCTCTCTCTGTCTTACTCCCTCTAGCTCCCTCTCTCTATCTGTCTTGCTCCCTCTAGTTCCCTCTCTCGTATTCCCTCTAGCTCCCTCTCTCTCTGTCTTGATCCCTCTAGCTCCCTCTCTCTCTATCTTACTCCCTTCTAGCTCCCTCTCTCTTATTCCCTCTAGCTCCCTCTCTCTCTGTCTTGCTCCCTCTAGCTCTCTCTCTCTCTATCTTACTCCCTCTCTCTGCCTAGCTCCCTCTCTCTCTGTCTTACTTCATCTACCTACCTCTGTCTCCCTCTCTCTGTCTTACTCCCTCTAGCTCCCTCTCTCTCTCTGTCTTTCTCACTCTAGCTCCCTCTCTCCCTGTCTTTCTCACTCTAGCTCTCTCTCTCTGTCTTACTCCCTGTAGCTCCCTCTCTCTCTCTGTCTTCAGTCTTACTCCCTTTATCTCCCTCTATCTCTGTCTTACTCTCTCTAGCTCTCCCTCTCTCTCTCTCTTACTCCCTTTATCTCCCTCTCTCTCTGTCTTACTCTCTCTAGCTCCCTCTGTCTCCCTCTCTCTCTTTGTTACTCCCTCTTGCTCCCTCTCTCTCTGTCTTGCTCTCTCTAGCTCCCTTTCTCTGTATTACTCCCTCTAGCGCCCTCTGTCTCCCTCTCTCTCTTACTCCATCTGTCTTCCCTGGGTTTTTATAAACAAGAGTGCGAGCAACAGGTGGCACTGTAGTGAAGAGCAAGCTGAAATTATTTCCATTGACAACTGCAATGGCTACTAATGGCCAAAGACCAGCTGCATGTTCACCCTGAGATTTTGGCCACCTACTTTGTAGCTGCCCACCTACCAGCACCACGCAAGCACATTTCAAAGTGGTGTACTTTGTTAAGACAATGTTTTAAGTGCTTCTATGGTGTTTAAATGAATGCCACATATTGTGGAGTTTTTACTGTGCAAATGTTTTTTTGGCACCAATTAACTCTACCCAAACACAGTTCAAAAGCATCAAATAGGGAATTACTTACACTGGCTATTTCTGCGAGGCCTGGGAATAATATCAATCATGCTGGAGTAATCAGACTAATTTAAATTCTGCAACACTTTTTAAGGAGAAATTACCAAAAATAACTAGATTACGCCACTTACGGAATTAAGAGTAATTTAGGGGGATCCTTAGGTGACAGCACATTTAGAGAATATGAGCAGCTGCTTGCACCGCAGTTTATGTTCTGTTGCATTTATTGCTATTTTCTTAGCGAACAATACCCCCTTGAATCCATTTTGTAAGTGATGGTGCATTTTGTGCTAAGAAACTGGCGCTAAATGCCTTGAGTCCTTTGGGGGGAAAATCTTTCTCCACTTTCACATTTTCAAATGGTAGCTCACATTGTAATTAATGTTCTGTTGCAGTTAGTTCTATTTTTAGAGAAAAATGCATCCTCGCGTGCGTGGGTATTTGTGCCTAAAGAAAATGGTGCTAAATTCTAAATTACACTTATGTGATTCTGTGTAATCTCGCTGAATTTTTAGGTAATTCGGAAAGATTACGCTACACAGAATAATGTGAGTTACGCCAACCCCTAATTTCTACATACTTTATCATAGTTACTGAATTCCTTGACAATTGTCCTTCTACAGTGGCCTTGGAATTTTGTATCTGTGCTAGTATTTTGAAAGTTTTCTCTTCCTTGAACTCTGACACTGCTGGGTGAAGACTGGTGGGTTGGGAGGTCAGTGGATAGATGGTAGAGAGTATTATGCAATTTTTCTCTGACAGCTGTAGTAAGGCGAATATGTGGGGCAATAACCAGTTCTGGGCTGCAGGCTAGCCAACTTTCTCCCAGGTATATTACCTTTATAGTGGGCACGAATGCTGTGGACCATCAACACCTGGCTGGATCAATCAGGAGTGATTTTATAATGAACATTTGTCTCTCTTGTTTCGTGGATTACCGTTGGGCATTCCTTTATACTTGTGGTCACATTTAAGATACTGGATGACACTGGCCATGGGTAACAAAGCGTGGCCTACATTCTGAAGGAAACCCACTGGCTCCACTTTTAGGTCAGCACTATCTTCAAAACCAGCTGCATCATAACAAGCACCTATGCATATCTCGATAACAAGCGCTCCGTCTCTGGAAACTCTCTGCACATCCGCAACTAGGGCACCATCATACTGAAAGTAAAGAAGTGGAGAGGAAAAAAACAGCCTGTGTTGATCGATCCATGCACTTCGGATATAGAAATACATTCCATACCAATCAAGATCTCCTCAGCTCTGCTTTCATTTTAGTAAAGCCCTGTCTACCCAACATACACGTTTGTCTGGGTCGATTTAAAGATTTCATCTTTTCGTGATTCTATCACACACAAAAAACAACATTACATTAAAATCCATGCACCTTCAAAGTTACAATGTTTGAAACGTAGGCATCTGAAAAGCACACAACGCTGCATTTACATCCGAGGTAGTAATAC
Source organism: Lissotriton helveticus (assembly GCF_964261635.1). Classification (NCBI taxonomy): domain Eukaryota; kingdom Metazoa; phylum Chordata; class Amphibia; order Caudata; family Salamandridae; genus Lissotriton; species Lissotriton helveticus. The sequence goes on from NC_136064.1 coordinate 24,551,078, forward strand.
AATCTGGAGAGGGAGGCCTGGCCATGGTTATTGACATTAAGTGAATGTTTCTATTGAAATTACCAAAGTGTTGACATTTTACCTATCATCATAACTGGAATTACATTTTTCTGCACATAACTGGCGCTAAACACCACTACATAATAACCCGCCTGCCCGGGCAGACTCCCCACAAAAACGCAGAGGGCTGCCTTCCATTCCAAGCACGGGCGTTTTAGGAATAGTAAGACTGAACAAAGAACAAAGAACAAACCCCGCCAGTGGATAATGTGGTCCCAAGTCTGGGATCCTAATGTACATGGGGTGATAAACCTAGAAGTTGGTACTGCACATTACAAAATTAACATGAATCAATTATTTATAAGAGACAGTTTTTAGCAAATATATAAGTATTTTTATTTTAGTGTAGAAAACATTTATGTACATCCATAACACATAATTATTTTATAAATATAATACACATAATCAATTTGAAAGCGATAAAAAAGTGACAAAATTACATACTTATTTCGAACCTACCCAGTAACATTTTCATACTTCAATCATACTATCATTCTTTCAGTTTTTCAAAGCCTAATCCTACCTAAGAATCAAACATTCCACTCTCATTCTTCAATCAATACAGGTTGTTCTGTTCCGTGGTTCCAGAAATACGACACATTATAGAGTATCGATTAGATGCCGTGATAAGATCAATTGTCTGGAACTATATTCTGCTCTATGCCACATATTTGCCATCATTGTGTGGCATAAAACAGAACAACCTGTATTGATTGAAGAATGAGAGTGGAATGTTTGATTCTTAGGTAGGATTAGGCTTTGAAAAACTGAAAGAATGATAGTATGATTGAAGTATGAAAATGTTACTGGGTAGGTTCGAAATAAGTATGTAATTTTGTCACTTTTTTATCGCTTTCAAATTGATTATGTGTATTATATTTATAAAATAATTATGTGTTATGGATGTACATAAATGTTTTCTACACTAAAATAAAAATACTTATATATTTGCTAAAAACTGTCTCTTATAAATAATTGATTTATGTTAATTTTGTAATGTGCAGTACCAACTTCTAGGTTTATCACCCCATGTACATTAGGATCCCAGACTTGGGACCACATTATCCACTGGCGGGGTTTGTTCTTTGTTCTTTGTTCAGTCTTTCTTCCCCCTCGACCCGCCTACATCCAATAAGAAGCCCATTGGGGAACCCCCTTCTTTTGCCCCGTTTTAGGAATAGTAGTCGTATAGAATGTGGACTGTACAAGTGATGTACGGAATCCACCTGAACGGTCTGTTTGATTAAACAATATTCTACAAAATATGTTGCCTTTGAATTGTCTTTACATAAATGTAACTTTTAATCTTCATTAAGGGGCCTTGCCTTTAACTTCGTGGGGGTCGAGTCTCTGGCAAAGCAAAGTTTAAAACATGAGGCTTTTTAGTTAGTTTCTTTTTCTTCATGTCCATGCATAATTAAAATTGGACAGGAGTACATCCGGAATACAGAAGGTGAGGCTAGACAGACAAGTAGCGGTAATGCTGGTGGAGAAGGGAGTGCACACAGAGAGAGACACAGAATCCTAAACCCAGGTCTGGGGATAGGGCAGATTTTCCTCATGTGTGGCAATCAACTCGTTGGACAACGCCCACACTAAACACAGCATCTGCAAATACATCGGAGAACTTCTTAACTTCCTAACAGAAAAGGTCAATGGGTGGACGGCTCTGAGATTTACTCCAGCAAGACAATCATGCTCTCCCACCGAACACATGTAGCTCCTTCCACCGGCGCCCTGACATCCAGCACACAATGCTGAGGCCTACTTCCCCCTGTTGAAGTAACCCCCAACGACCCTATTCTCCCCATTATAAAGAGCAGCCAGGGGCATGACGCACAATTCAAGTCTGTGACCCCTGTCTACCCACCGTTTCTCAGTCGAGACAGTTGCCCAGACAGACTGCCAAATAAAAGTGCAGTGGAGCTCTTCGAGAAGCCCCTAACAAGCCAGGAGCGCTAGCGGCCCCCTGTCCTGAGCCCTATGCCACAGCCGTAAAACAATCTGTCACAATAAATATACTCGTATCTCATTCCCTGCCAGATATTGCTATGGATCTGTCTTGGTCCCAGCGCACGACTTTTGTTCTCCCCGCCCGTGACATTGACCTCAATTAAATTATGAATTTAAATCCGATAGACTGCCCCACTTACCCTGCTGCTCTCCCTGGCTGAATGATTAATTAGCGTTGGCCAGAGCTCCCCCAGTACCACCTTAAGGATGAAGAGCTGGCACAGACGTGGAGACAACTGCACGCCGGGCACCATTTAATTTAAAAAGAGACTGTGTGAGGTGCAACGACGGCGAGCGTAACCACGTAAGTTACGTAACCCGTCACATCCAAGCAAAACTGATGTATTGTGTGTTCTGGCTGCGGAGGGGGGCCCTGGAGCGCTGGGGGCCCCCCGCAACTCGTGGGCTGTGGGGGCCTGTGTTATGCCGGTGGCGACAGTAAAGGTGAGAGCAGACTCGAGGCTGCAGCGCAGATTGGTGCCCGTGTGTTGGTGTCACCCGGTGCGGTCCGCACCCCCCCCCGCACCCCCCTAGTGACGCCGCAATCTCCTCGATTGGAAGGGCTGTGACAGTCATTGGTCTGTGTACCATATAATGAGGATTAATCCTACTGTAAATAATGTGCCCCATGAGTAACTGTGTACCATATAATGTGTTTTATTCATAATGTAAAGAATTCAGATATTCATAAATAATCATGAACACAAATGAGAAGCAGTAAACTGTGCACGACTGCTGTTTTTTTTCTTTCACAAATGCAAATTAGCATAAGCGCATGTTAACCGGCGAAGCTGCAAGTTGACAAGGCACATGCTAACAGGCACATGTTAACTGGCAACTGACAAACATGTAGGCAAGGTGTATTCAAATGACAAAACTCAGCTAAGGTATTTAAGCCACTTCCACCTGCACTCACAGCTTGGCCTCGCTCATTCCTGCACTTACCTGACTCTTGTTTCTTCCATAGGCCGGTCCTCTTACCTCTTCGGTCTTCTTCCGCATTCACTCCTGGCTCCCCTCCCTTCCAGAGTGTCTTTGTTTTCCCGAGCTGTCTTCTCCTTCATCAGGCTGCCCGTCGAGACGGATCCTCTTCCTTTCCGCTCCACGGTACCTTATTGCCTGGAAAACAAGAGCAAGATATTACTCAGTGGCGGTTTCTGTGCAAGGGCGTCGGGGCTCCGTCCCCTTTCATTTCACCGTAAAAGAGAAACCAATATACAATGCTATATTGCATTTTTTGTTTAAAAATAAAGGCATATATGCACGCATACAAACTTGTTAGAACGAGGGACGGGGGCTCTCTGACAGCCACTTACATCACAGCCCTTTCCCTAAATGTACGTTGCCCACCTGGGAGGGCCGGAAGTCTTTGGCATATTTGCCGGACTGACAATCTCCCAGCCCTGAGGCGTGTGAGGTCATCAGCTGGGCAAAGGTCTAGAATCAGGAGGCAGTCTCCACCCCCTGATGGCGTGGAGGTAAAGTTAGCCCTGGGTGTTGGAGACCCAAGCCCTGTAGCGCTAATCCTGCCACGTCAATCAGGGAGTGGAGAGAGCATTCTCATCCCACCTTTCTCAACTCGTCCCAGCGTGGGGTGGGGACTCACCCTGTGATGAGCTGGGAAAGGGTGTGGTAATGGCTGGAAGGCGGGCTTTAAGACACTGCGCAGACTCAAATGCCAGTGATTGCTTCCCGCTGTGTTAGTTAATCCTGAACGCCATTTTCGCTCTGGGCCCAGTATGTGTCTGTTCGGAGTGACACATGATTTACTGCCAGTTCCAGGACAGCTAAGACTCATATTGGTGGTGACAGTGGGGGAGCAAGCAAGCAATCACCGGAATTTGAGTCTGTGCAGCGTCTTAAAGCCCTGCCTGCAGCCTTTACCATACCCTTTCCCAGCTCATCACAGGGTGGGTCCCCACGCCACGCTGTGACGAGTTGGGAAAGGGAATTTGGGGGGCAGCCGAGCATTGTGGGGTCTGCCCCCGGGCAGATTGGGAGGGGGAGGGGCCAGACGGGCGTGGCCATTTTGTGGCCTTGGGCTACTTTGGGACTAGCCCAAATGTAGCCCAAATTTGTAATAGTAGCCCAAGCTACTTAGGGGTTGTGCGCACTTGCCCAGCCACCATTTTAGGTTCTGGTGACCTGGTGACTGGGAGCATGGTAGTGCAGGCGTTTTGTCCGTGTAGTGTAGGTGGCTGAGGCCTGGTTGAGTGAGGAGCTTCGTTGTCCTTCTGGTGGCTCATAGTGTTGTTACAATTAGCGGTATGGCTGGAGAAGATTTTGGGGTCTTGGAGGCCATTCGCCTTCTAAGCGAAGCGGGCCGTATGGACCTTCTAGTGGCCCCCCGGCGGTGCGCGCCTCGTAGCGTGGCGGCCGCCGTCATAGCCTACTCTCCGCCCTGCAAAACATCAAGGAGGCAGGTGAGCGGACAGGGCCGTGCGTATGCTAGAAGCGCAGCCTTGGGGAGGTTTTGTCGGGGCCCCGGGGATGCGGCTGAGGGAGGGTCGAAGGGGGCAGGTGGGAAGAAGCCTCGGCGGGGAAGCGCTGCTTGCGACTCCCCGCCGGGCTCATCTGGCACACACGGCCGCTCTGGCAGAGCGGGAGCGGCCGCAAGCGTGCAGGAGATGGGGACGGGGCCCGGGGATGAGTATGGGGAGACCCGGGCCCCCATGGCCAGTGGGAAAGAGGCATTGAGGTGGGAGATGAAGGGGAGAGAGAAGAGCCTCTCCCCAGCTGGCGTGCACACTGACAGGGGCCGCCCGCAAGGGAAGAGGGCGGCACCTGCTAAGAATGCGGGGATGAAGGATGCGAGGCAGGCGGAAGGGAGTGATGTGGGCAGGGGCAGGTGCTTAGTGGCACTTCAGGACAGGGATCTTCTGCCCAGGAGCACAGGCGGATGGGTGAGGCCTGGGATGGAGAGGCACTAGGGGGAGGGCAGTGGGCCTGGGGCAGGTGGAGCAGGTGGAGCAGGGGGAGGCTTTGGAGGCGAATAGGGATGGGGGGAGCAGGGGCTGGAGGTCAGAGGTGGGGGGCATGTCCCCGTTGTTGGTGGAGTCAGATGGCAGCGAAAGGGACTGGGGGCTGGATGTGTTAGAGTCATGGGCTGAAGGAGTTAAGGACGCCCAGGGGGCACGCCGGCTGAAGTAGGCCCACAGCTGGCTTGCCGGCCCCTACACCCACAGGGCCGCCACGGCTTAGAGACCAACATCGGAGCAGGAGCGATGCGAAAGTTGTTTTTAATGTTGCTAAAAGGGTGCAGCCAGTGCCGCCGGCAGGGAGGGCTGGTTGTTCCAAGGATGTTGAATTAGTTTATGATGAAGATAGTATGGAGGAGGGGGAGTTGAGAGATGGAGAGGGCGAGGGGGACCGAGTAACGTTGTCACTAGTGTATTGCAGGTGTCAAGGCACCAAGCGGAGCACACGGGTCAGACATCACGCTGGGAGGACAGGTCGGCCCCCCCGGAGGAGAGGAGCAGAGATCGGCATGCTGCGTCCTTGGCTCCAGGTAAACGGGCGGCCGGTGCGGCCACTTTTATGGTATCGGTGGGGTGGGTGGAGGGGTAGGGGACATGGGGGGAGGTTACGGAGGGGGACGTACGTGGCTGATGTAGGGGTAGAAACTGACGAAGCGCTGGAAGGGGCGCAGGGGGTTACTGGTAAGGTATCTGGAGGCAAGGATGGCACAGGTGCGGGGCCTTCGGCAAAAGGGGATGGCCCAGGTAAGGGGCCCGGGGACACAGAGAGTAAGGGGTCTGGGGTGACACAAAGCGACACGATGGGGAAGTCAAGTGTAAAGGTGGAGAGTAAGGAGTTGAAGGTAAAACGGTTGCCATATATGGGCTTCACGAAGCCGTTGGGGGCGCATCTGATGTTGGCTACTAAGAAGCGTATATGAAAGGGGGAGTATGTGGAGATACTGAAACTCCTGCACCGGGAAGTTAGAGCAAAGGAAGGTTAGAAGGAGGAGGAGTATGAGCTACAAAAAAGGCCAAAGGTGCCGCTCACAATAGAGAACTGGACAGCCGCTTTCCTCATTTATGCCAGTGTATATTGCGAGAAATTCCCCCAGAGGTCAGTAGCCATGATTAAATATGTGGATGTCATTCGGAAGGCCCAGATTACTGGTGGGGGTTTTGCCTGAGCCCAATATGATGAGGAGTTTAGGGCCCACATGGCATGGGACCCTGAGGCCAAATGGGGCGAGCTGGACACGGATTTGTGGCAGCATACCATGGGGTTAGCAGGGTCGGGGAAAACCATATTTACGGCAAGCTGGCTTCCCATAGTGTATCAGCCCTTTCAGGGCCGCCCCACCCGAGGAGGGGTGGGGGGCGTGGGTAGGGGACAGTCAGGATCCAGAGGGACCTGTTGGGACTACAATAAAGGGTTGTGCACCCGAGAATACTGCAGGTTCCGACATGAGTCCTTGGGCTGTCGGAAGAGTGGGCATGCCCTGGTTAAGTGCTGGGGAGCTGAAGGTCAGCAGCAGGGGAAACATCAGGGACAGCCGGGAGGGTTTCGGTCCGCGAATCAACAACAGCCCGCGAGTGGGAGAGGGGCCAAGTGGTCTGGGCCCAAGGGCTCGTACACCGGTTATGGTTGACAGGTTGGCCGCAGCCCTGCAGGAAGATCCAGACAAGGGGGCTGCAGAAAAGCTGCAGGTGGGGTTTCTGGATGGGTTTAGACTAGGTTACGACGGACCAAGGACGAGGCGTTGGACTGACAATTTGAAGTCGGCAAAGGAGCACCCCAAGGTGGTGCAGGGAAAGCTGGACAAGGAAGTTAGTGAGGGCCGCATGGTTGGACCCTTTGAGGATTGGCCTCTGATTGATTTGATAGTGTCCCCCATTGGGGTAGTGCCAAAAAAGAAGAGGGGGCAGTTTCGCCTCATACAACATTTGTCATGACCCGAAGGTGGATCTGTAAACGATTTTATTGATGAGCGAGAGACCATGGTGTCATATTCATCAGTTGACGCAGCCATGTCCCTTGTGGTGACCACGGGCGCAACGGCGATGATGGCTAAGTACGACATCAAGTCGGCTTTCCGGCTGCTTCCAGTCCACCTAGACGATTGGGGCTTACTGGGGATTGAGTTTAACGGCCGCTGGTACGTGGACAAAGCACTGCAGATGGACTGCTCCATGTCTTGCGCACTCTTCGAATGTTTCAGTACGTTCCTACAATGGTTGTTCACAGAACGGACTGGTCACCAAGGAGTAACGCACTACCTGGATGACTTTTTCTTTGTGGGCACCCAGGCTCCACGAACTGCAAAGATGCGCTGGACAGGTTCCAAGAGATCATGGGTGAGTTGGGTGTGCCATTGGCACTGGAAAAGACAGTGGGCCAGGCACGGCACTGCCATTTCTAGGAATTGAATTGGACTTGGGGCGATGGAGGCCCACTTACCAGCTGATAAACTGCAGCAAATGTTGGGGCTACTGGCAGCTATGTTGGCACGACACAAAGTCACGGTGACGGAAATACAGGTGCTACTGGGTCACCTGAACTTTGCATGCAGAGTGGTGAGAGTGGAGCGGACTTTCTGTAAGCGACTGGGCAGGGCATTGGCGGGGCAGAAGCCGTCGCATCATCATGTGCGGCTTTCAGCAGGAGTGAGGTAGGACTTGAGGATGTGGCAGTTCTTCTTGCAGAACTTCAATGGTGTGCCAATGATGCTGGGTGACAACATGATCTGGGATGTACAGAGCTTTTCAGATGCAGCAGGGAGTGAGGGATTCGGACTGTATTGGCAGGGCTAATGGTGTGCAGAAAGGTGGCCCCCCCAAATGGGCGGGGGGGTCGTAGCATAGCTTTCCTGGAATTTTTCCCGCTGATGGTTGCGATCTCGCTTTGGGGGGACTTGCAGGCCCACAGGAGGTTGACTTTCAGGATAGACATTATGGCAGTGGTAGAAATTGTGAATCGGCAGTCTGCAAGGGATGCGCAAGTTTTAAAGTTGCTGAGAGTGTTTGTGCTGGGCTGTTTGCGACATGATGTTGCCTTTCGTGCAGTGCATGTGCCAGGGGTGGACAATGACATAGCCGATGCTTTGTCTTGTTCGCAGTGGGGGAGATTCCATGGGTTAGTCAAGGATGTAGACAAGAACCCGACCAGCATGCCGCTGCATTTGTGGTACGTAGGCAACACAGCATGTTGTAGCTGGTTTTAAGGTCCCTGGCACACTCTACTAAGGTGACATACACAACAGCATTGGAGGAGTTTGTGGCTTCAGGGGTTCGGCGGCGGGGTTCGGTGGCGAGGCACCAGGAAGATCTAATACAGTTTATCTTGTCCTTAATCGAGAAAGGGCTCACGCGCGTCACAATAGCGGGTAAATTGGCAGGGATCGCTTTCTTGGATAAGCTCCTGTGGGGTTCACGCATGTTGGAAGGGTGGGCCTTAGAGTGTGGGCGGGCAAATCGGGTCAGGAACCCCTTGACATGGGATCTTTTAGAGCAAGTGCTGCAGATGTTGCCACGGGTAAGCAGGGATGACTGGGAGCTTTGCCTGTTTTCCACATTGATGTCGTGGATGTTTGTAGGGGCTTTTCGGGTGTCGGAATTATTGGGGTCCAAAGGGGGCGACGGTTTTTGTGGTCCGAGGAGTCCCTCCGAGGGAACAAAGTATGTCTGTGGCTGCGAAAATCAAAAACGGACCAGAGGAGTGGGGGATGATGGGTCTCTTTGCAGGCAGCCGATTTGGCCTTGATCTGCCCCTTTGGTTGGGGGTGGAGATTGAGGGCCTTGGCCTCAGGCACAGTGGGTTTTGTGTTTCAGCACGTGGATGGGCGGGCGGCAAAAAGTTTGCAGCTCTTAGCCATATTGAGGAAGGCCTTGTCCCTACTGGGCTTGGATAGGAAACTTTAAGGCACCCATTATTTCCGGATTGGCGCGGCGTCAGAGGCGAACAATCGGGGTTAGATTGGGCAGGTGGTCATCAGACTGTTACTAGCGTTATGTGCGCTGCGCTCCCAGCGAATTGTAGCGTGGTTGTGTATTCTTTCCCTGTGTTCATTCATGTTTCTCGTTTCAGGTTCGGTGATGGGTCTCTCGTCAGGGAAATGTCCATCTGGATCGTTGGCCATTCGTTTGTGAAAAGGGCCCAGGTTCAGGCCCGGTCCAGTTATTTTGGGGAGAACCTTGGATTTAACAAATAACTGTTTAGTGTTTGTTGTATAGGGAAGGGGGGAATGCTCTGGAGAGAGCTTTTGGAAATACTGAACAGGATGTTGGTGGCTGGTAGGTGCCCGGATGTCCTGGTTATTCACCTGGGGGAAAACAACATGGTTAAAGAGACGGGTTTGGCACTGATGAGGTGCATGAAGCGTGATTTGGAGGTGATTAAGCAGCAATGGGCACGGTGCGCAGTAGTGTGGACGGAGTTTGTCCTGCGTAGGGTGTGGATGGTGCGGTTTTGCCGCCATTTGGGTTTTTCCAGGATCAGGCACAAGGATATCCGATACAACACGCCAGAATTTTTCAGGGGTGACGGGGTCCATCTTTCACGGCTCGGCATGGACTTGTATTTGTAGGAGTTGAGGGAAGTACTGGCCAGGATGCTGGACGTGCGCAGAGGCTGAACAGGGTATTTTGGGGGGGTCTGTGAGGGGGATAGGTTAGGCAGGGGTGTTAGGGGGCAGGGAGTTAGGGCTGGAGGGCAGAAAAAGGTGGAGGCGGCGTATGCGCCTACTCCAGCCTTTTCCTGGGTCGCGGGGTTGTTTGAAAGTCGGCCAAGTTTGGCTGGAGTTTTGTAGTTTCTGGTTAAGTTTGGGGAGTTTGTGAACAGGTGCAGGGAAAGGTTAAGCAGGCTGGAAGTTTACATTAGAGGTTCATTAGTTACAGATGCAGGTAGGCAGGTAGGATTTTAGGTTATTATGGGCAGGTAGGAGTTGTAAATGCTATATTGTAAGATTGTGTAATATTATTGTTATTGAAAGTTATTTATTGTATGTTGCAGGGTGGGGGTTTATGATGTGGGGATCGTAGGGGTCGGGGGAGGAAAGACAAGGGGTCAGGTCATTTGATGTATAGAAAGGTGTTAGTTTTGTAAGGCAAACTGCCAGTGTGAATAAAATGGTTGTCGATGTGGCTTGCCCCCTTCCCTCCCAAAGGTGGGATGAGAATGGTGTCTCCACTCCCTGAGTGTTGCTAGCACACTGCAAGCCAGGTTTGTGTCTTGTGTCTTAAGGAAACTGGGGTAAGCTGCTATCACTTGCCGATTGAAGAAGTGTGAGCCGTGAGGCGTGAGCAGAGAGGGAAGTGCTCGATCACACAGTCTGGGACCCTGTCAGAGTTTCAATGCTCTTGGGGGCAAAAGAGCATGTGTTTGTACTAAACCCTGTGCCGTGGGTGTTTGTATTTGGTGGGGGCGCATGGGGGACAGAGGGCTTGGGTGAGGTGTACAGCTACCCTTACTCCTTTGGTGTTGTATTCCCGGTTGTTGCTACGGGACTGATATTTCCGGGCTGAAATCATGGTGGTGTGAAAGAGAGGCAACGACTGGAAGCTGACAGATGCATGATCAAAAGACAGACACCAGATCCTCAGGATCATCCAGCAAATGTGGGTTAGTACAGAATCTCAGAGCTGGTTAAAAAAAATTGCCACCCTTCATTTTGTGTTGTTAGGGACGTTTATGAAGCAGAAACCCAACTGGGATTTTAGAAAGAATTGTACAAAGAGAGGTCGGTTCCAAAAACAGTGCAGTAGTATGAAGGGTCGAGGTTTAGATTAAGAAGGGAGATCGCAATACATAGACCGCTAACTGGTATCTGGGCTTGTGAACAATGGTTTCTTTAATTAAAAAGAAAAAAGAAAAAAAAAGAGAAGTCGGCGCACCCTGGTCTGGCTTGAAGGCTGTTTTCCTCCTGTTCAGCTGGGAGGTAAAAAGATGCCAGCTTTGCCCGGGTTCATTTGGTTAGTTTGTTGCAATTGAAGCCATCAGGAATCCAAAACCAGCAAGACCGGTTGCATTTTTGTTAGAATTGGGGGTCTCTGGTTGGCGCAAGTATTCACTTGTGACAAGCAGGGACCCTCTCCTCTAAGTCAGGGCGAAGGATGACTCCTTAGAATTACCCTTGCTCACCCTCTAGGTGCGTGGCGTTAGCAGCCAAGGCTATTCTCCAGGTGTTTCTGAGTTAAGCATTTGTAATAACACACACAGTAAATATACCAATCCCCCACAAATGGACACCAGGCTGTAGTTATATAAAAATACGTTCTCTTTATGTAAAAATATATATGCAGGCAAGTATTTATCACAAGACCATCAGTAACGCTTTTCTTAGCCACAAGATTGTAAAATAGGCAAGAGTTCTCTTTGTTGCAATTCAATTATAGTTCAAGTCTTTGTAGAGGCCACAGTTCCCTAAATGCACCCTCCTTGGGCACCTTTACACAGTTCTCATCGGTCTATGCGCTTCCTAGCGCTCCTGTCCGCTTCCGGCTCGAGTTACGGGCCCGACCTGCCAAAGCTCACGCCTCACGCGTATGGCCCGGCCGGGTCTGTCAGAGAGTACGAGTCGTACCTCTGTGTGCGACTCGCACGGGAGGGAGCGTATGCTGAGGAGCTACCACGGGCCCAGGTGACAAGGAGCGGTGCGAGCCTTGATGAAAGGGCGGCTCGTACCGCAGCTCGAGGCACACACTGCGTGGCTCACGGGGAAAGCTGTAGTTGGACACGGAGCGGTGCGAGCCTCGCAGGAAGGGCGGCTCGTACCGCGGGTGGGGTTCACAGTACCTGAGAGATCCTTTGTGAAGGCGGGGAAATAAGAACGTGGCGGGCCCCGAGCCCGATGAAGATGTCTCGGTGGCGGTTTTCCGCAAAGGCAGATGCGAGGCACCCAGCGGCTCTCGATCAGAGCGAGGCTGGCGCCCGAGGCGTCCGGGCTTCGGCGGTCTGTCCTCTGGGTCTGTGGAGTCCGGTCAGGACGACAGGCGGGAGCATGGGGGGTGCACCAGCGGGATTCCAATGGCGGTGATTCAGCGACTTCCCTCAGCGGGGGGGGGAGCAGCTCGGCAGAGCGGGGCTCTCCCTCGGCGGGGACGGGTGAAGTACAGTTTGATCACGGCTTCGAGGAGGGGCTGGGGGGCACCACACAGGTCACGGCAGCGAGCCTCCGTAGGTGGGGTGACACGGCGATTTCCCTCAGCGGGGGGAGAGCGGCTCGACGGAGCGGGGCTCTTCCTCGGCGGGGACGGGGAAACACGGTTGGGTCACGGCCTCACGGAGGGGCAGGGGTCACCAAAGATCACGGCTCCGGCGGGGCAGAAGTCCTCGTAATTACCGGCAGACGGGCAGAGAGCAGGTTGAGCCAGATGGTCCTGTGGCTCAGGTCAGGGGGCAAGCTCAGACAAGCCCTTGGAGAAAGTTTCTAGCACAAATCAGCAAAGTCTTTTCAGCAAGTCTTTTCCTCTCCTTCCTCAGCAAGGCAAGCAGCAGGCCAGTCTTTCCAGCGTCTTCTTCTCCTTCTAGTTGGGCAGAGGTTCTTTGTGGGAAACAGGATTCTGATTTACAAGGAGCAGGGCTCCTACTTTTATACACAGGGGCCAGGGGGGCCTTTGCATAACTCCTTTCAGTCTCTGAGTACTTTGTTGGGTGTACTCTGGATTCTGCTTTCAGTGTGAGGGGCAGGCACATCAGACGCTCCACAGGGGGTGGAGCCAGCATTGTGTGGACAGGGGCAGCCAGGAGTACCTTGATGACAGTGCTTCGCCCTTCCTGGGCCAGGTGCCGGCTGAGTCATCAGTCGCTCCCCAGGGGGCGCAGCCAGCATTGTGGTGGCAGAGCACAGCCCTATTCAGAGTCCAGGGGCACTCCCACCTCCCACTAAGGTGTAATCCTTGAATTCACCACCTGTCATCCCCCAGCCCTGTCACTCACATACCCCAGACAGTCAGATACACATCCAAGCAGAGGCGGGCTGAAATGGTTAGGCAAGCAAATGCTAACTTTCTAAAAGTAGCATTTGCAAACACAGGATATTAAAATAAACTTTACTAAAAGAAGTATTTTATTATTCTGAGTTCAGGCATACTAAACTTTACTTTCTACCATGTTCCCTGAGCCTGCTGGGATTATAGAGTGTAATAATTCCAGCAGCCCATCTGGCCTAAGAGAACAGGTAGCCTTACAATAGTGAAAAACGAATTTGGCTGTAATTCACTATTAGGACATGCCACACACATCAGAGCATGTCCTACCTTACACTTACAATGCACCCTGCCCTTGGGCCTACCAGAGGGGTGACTAATATGAAGCAAAGGGAAGGTTTAGGGGCTGGCAAGTGTGTGCACTTGCCCAGCCAGCATGACAGTACCAGACTGCACGCAGGTTCTGCAATGGCAGACCCTAGACACATTTTAAAAGGCTGCTTCTGTGGGTGGCGCAACCAGCGCTGCAGGCCCACTAGCAGTATTGGCATTTACAAGCCCTGGCACTCCTGGTGCACTTTACTGGGGACTGACAGTAAATCCAATGAACCAATCAAGAACATCAATCACTGTTACACTTTACATTGGGAGCACTTGCACTGCGGCACGGATTGGCCGTGGCGCAGTGCCCTGAGCAGCGTTCCCCTGCAAAAACATCTGAGGCACATCAGCAAAAAGTGGAAGGGAAATTCACGCCAAGGTGCCAGGTCTAACACGTGTCCCCTCCAGCTGAAATATGGGGGGAACTACCCTTCCTCAGGGAGTTCCTCAACACTAAGGCAGAAAAACCTGGACAGACCGTCAGCATTGGCGTGATCTGTGCCAGGGCGAAGTTCCACCGTGAAGTCCATACCCTGTAGGGAGATGGACCACCTCAACAGCTTTGGGTTCTCACCCCTCATTTGCATCAACCATCTGAGGGGCCTGTGGTCTGTCTGAACCCGGAAGTGAGACCCAAACAAGTAGGGTCTTAGCTTCTTCAGCGCCCAGACCACAGCCAATGCTTCTCGCTCTATTGCACTCCACCTACGTTCCCGGCGAAGTAACCTCCTACTGATGAAGGCTACAGGTTGGTCCCAGCCCTCCTCAGTCATCTGTGAGAGAACAGCCCCTACACCATGCTCTGAAGCGTCTGTTTGCACTAGAAATTCCTTGGAGAAATCAGGAGCCAAGAGCACGGGTGCCGTGCACATGGCAGTTTTCAGGGTGTCAAAAGCCTTCTGACAGGTGTCAGTCCAGATCACATTCTTGGGCTGCTTCTTGGAAGTCAGCTCTGTCAAGGGGGTCACAATAGTGCCATAGCCCTTGACAAACCTCCTGTAGTACCCAGTGAGCCCCAGGAAGGCTCTCACTGCAGTCTCAGTCTTGGGGGGTTCCCAAGCCAGGATGGTCTCAATTTTGGGTTGCAGGGGCGCCACCTTGCCACTCCCCACTTGGTGTCCCAAGTACACCACTGAACCCTGCCCAATCTGGCACTTGCTTGCCTTGATTGTGAGGCCTGCCTTGCTCAGGGCCGTCAACACTTCCCAGAGGTGCCGCAGGTGTTCTGGCCAGGTGCCACTGAACACTGCAATGTCATCCAGGTAGGCGGCACTGAATTCATCCAGCCCAAGCAACACCTGGTTGACCAACCTCTGAAAGGTGGCAGGGGCATTCTTCATTCCAAATGGCATAACCCAGAACTGGAAATGCCCATCTGGTGTCGAGAATGCTGACCTCTCCTTTGCCCCATCGGTCAAGGCATTCTGCGAGTACCCAGACGTTAAATCAAACGTGCTGAGGAACCAGGCAGCCCCTAGCCGATCAATGAGCTCATCAGCTCTGGGGATAGGGTGTGCGTCAGTCTTGGTGACTGAATTGAGTCCCCTGTAGTCCACACAGAACCAGAGTTCAGGTGTGGCTCCCGGCGCAGCAGCCTTTGGGACCAAGACCACGGGGCTGGACCAAGGACTGCTGGAGTACTCAACCACACTAAGAGCAAGCATTTTGGGGACCTCTTCCTTGATGCAGGCCCTGACCCTGTCAGTTACTCTGTAGGCCTTATGCCTCACAGGTAAGCGGTCTCCTGTGTCCACATCATGGACGCACCAATCTGTGACACCAGGAACCAGGGAGAACAGATCTGGAAACTGCCCCAGCAATTGGCGGCAGTCTTCCTGTTGTTCTGGCGTCAGGGTGGGTGAGAGGTTAACTCCATCCACTGACCAATCTTTCTCAAAGGCTACCAAGAGGTCAGGAAGAGGCTCAGACTCCTCCTCCATTCCATCATCAGTTGCCAACAACATGCCCACTTCGGACCTCTCCAAGTGGGGCTTAAGGCGGTTAACATGTAGGACCCTCAAAGGGTTCCTGGGAGACAGCATGTCCACCAAGTAGGTTACAGGACTCTTGCGCTCCACAACCTCAAATGGACCTGTCCACTTATCCTGAAGTGCACAAGGCTCCACTGGGGCCAAGACCCACACCTTTTGCCCAGTTTGAAGCTCTACCAGAGTGGCATTCTGGTCGTACCACCGCTTCATCTCTTCCTGGCTGGCTTCCAGATTTGCCTCGGCAAGTTGTCTGAATCGCCTGGTCTGGTTTCTGAAGGCCAGCATGTAACTGCATACATTCTGGGGAGGTTTCCTGGGACATTGCTCCCAGCCTTCCTTTACCAAACTCAGAGGTCCTCTCACTGGGTGACCATACAGCAGTTCAAAGGGGCAGAACCCTAGGGAATTCTGTGGCATCTCACGGTATGCAAAGAGAAGGCATTGCAAGAGCACGTCCCACTTACGCCTCATTGTACCTTCCAGGCCCATGATCATGCCTTTTAGGGTTCGGTTAAATCTCTCAACCAACCCATTTCCTTGGGGATGGTAAGGGGTGGTGAACTTGTAGGTTACACCACACTCTTGCCAAAGGGATTTCATATACTTGGATATGAAATTGGTCCCCCTGTCACTCACCACCTCTAGAGGGAATCCCACTCGTGAGAAAATTACCATCAGTGCCCGTCCCACTACGGGGGCATCACTGTCCTCAGAGGGATGGCTTCAGGGTACCGGGTGGCATGGTCCACCAAGACCAGGATGAACCTGTTGCACATGGCTGTCTTGGGGTCCAGAGGCCCAACAATGTCAATACCCACTCGCTGGAATGGCGTACCGACCACGGGGAAGGGTTGCAGAGGAGCCTTGTGCCTCCCTCCGCTCCACTTGCCTGGCAAGTCTGACAAGATCTACAATGAGCATCTGAGCTCTTATGCATTTGGGGACAATAAAAGTGGGTGACAAGCCTGTCATAGGTCTTGTCCATCCCCAAATGTCCTGCTAACGGCACATCATGAGCCAACCCCAGTAGGAGGGCTCTGAACTTCTGGGGTACCACCAGCACACGGGCTGACCCAGGTTCAGCAGCCTTAGGCTCTGAATACAGGAGGTCATTCTCCCAGTACACATAATGCGTCTTGGCCTGAACACCATTGGCCTGGTCTGCAGCCTGCTGTTGCATACCCACGAGAGAAGGGCATTCTTTCTGCTCCCTGCAGAATTCCTCCCTGGAGGGGCCTCCTTCTTGTTGCCAATGGGTCAGCTCAGGCAGGTCCCCCAGTTCAGCAATCTGTTCCCCTGTAGGCTCCAGGGCATCCCCCTCAAGGTCTGCTTCCTCCTGGACCGTGGGAACTTCAGGGGCCGGTTTCCCGCGCCCCCTGCGCCTTCTCCCTAAGGCCGGTTCCTGGGCCTCTCCTTCAGGCCCCAGGATCTCTTGAGCACCCCTACTGGCTACCATGGACCGGGTGGTCACGCACGCCCAGTCAGGTAGACCCACCATCCTCAGGTGAGGCGTCTTCTCCACCTTTTCCCAAGGGGAGTCTTCCAAGTCATTCCCTAGCAAACAGTCTACAGGCATGGCTTTCCTCACACAGACCTGCAGAGTACCACTCGAAGGGAACTTGAGCCATTGGACACTGACGCTCTGAATTATCAGCATTGATAACCCTATAGTAGGCATGGGGTACAACCTGCTCTTGAGACACCAGGTGCTGCCTCACTGCAGTCACACTGGCTCTTGTATCTCTAAGAGCCTCAGTTTTCTTACCATTGATGGTCACCACCTGCCCATATTTTTTAGTGTTAGAGGGCAGGTAGTTCTCAGGGACCATCTCACTGTCTCCTAGAGAGACTAGGGTCATCTGGACAGGATCTCCACCCCCGGGGACTACTACTTCTTCCCCCAAATTAACACTAGCTACTTGCTGGGGTGGAGCACCAGTGGGGGCTTGTTTACCAAACAGGCGACACTTGGGGTCACTGGCAATGTGACCCGGGTCACCACACCTGAAACAATTGAAGGGCCCCTTTGGAACAGGCCTACCTGTCGGGCCCCGGTCTGCTTTGGGGGTGGGGGAGGCTGAGAACCTCTCTGCTGGTTCCCTTGGGGATTACTTTGGGGGCCTTGTTGGAACCCTCTTTGTTTACCCCTGTCCCCCCCACTCTTCTGCTGGGGACCCTGCCCACCCTTGGCGGAGTCTCCCGGGGGACCCTTGTGGACCCTGGTGCTGAGCCAGCGGTCCGCCTCCTCAGCAAGCTTCCTCGGGTTGGACAGCTTGCTATCAATCAGGTGCTGGCGTAGCTCAGAAAAACAATGTTGCGACAAGTGCTCCCATGCAATTAAATTTAAAAAAAGCCCCTGAAAATCATTTACTTTGCTACCCATCACCCAACCATCCAGTGCTCTGCAAAAACCAGTCACATACTCCACATATGTACTCCCAGGACGCTTTACACTCTCCCTGAACTTCTGTCTGTACATCTCAGGGGTAAGCCCATACCTGGTCATTAAGGCCTCTTTCATGCAGGGATAGGAACTTTGTTTTTCAGTGGGCAAATCTAGTAGGGTTTCCCGCCCTTCGCTACGGAACCTTCCCACAATCCCGTTCCCCAATCCTTGTCAGAGACCCGGTGGGAGGACATGGCTACCTCATATGCCCTAAACCACTGTCCTATGTCATCCCCCTTAAAGAACTCCTTAACTACATCTTTGGGTATGTACACCCTGGACTCTACCTGCACCGGCGTTGTGCTGCCACCAGAAGGAGTTGTTCCCAAACCTCTCAGCTCCAACTCCTTCAATCTTAGGTCATGGTCCAGCTGGCGTTGCTGCGCCTCCATGGCCAACCTTTGCTTGTCCATTTCCAATTTTTGCTTCTCCATTTCCATTTGCCCAGCCAATTTTGCCATCTCCATTGCATGTGCCCTGTCTGCTGCCCTGTCTGCCAGCTCCTCTGGTGACAGGCCTCTGCTGGGCTCCACAATGCCATCTGGTGGTATCACATCCACCGCATTCTGTGGTTCCCTTGACTCCTTCCAGGCTCTCAGCGCTGTTACGAGTTGGGTCTTGTTGCTCAATCCATGTTTGGAAATTCTGCACTTTCCGCAGAGTTCTTTCAGCCGCTCATTTGTTAAGCCCCTCAGGGCTTCCACTCTCCAATCTATGACATCTTCTCCAGAGAAGACAGAGAGCGCTCTTCCAACAGGGAGTGAGCCAGGCATGGCTTCATTAATGGCAGATGTCTCAACAAAATTAAAAAATATGGAAATCTGTGGCTGCGTTATAGGTCTGCTCTCACTATGTGGTGATCTGCAATTCACTGTATGTCAACTACAAATGCAAATTCGCAAATCCTCTCCGCTGTGTCCAATGTTAGAATTGGGGGTCTCTGGTTGGCGCAAGTATTCACTTGTGACAAGCAGGGACCCTCTCCTCTAAGTCAGGGCGAAGGATGACCCCTTAGAATTACCCTTGCTCACCCTCTAGGTGCGTGGCGTGAGCAGCCAAGGATATTCTCCAGGCGTTTCTGAGTTAAGCATTTGTAATAACACACACAGTAAATATACCAATCACCCCACAAATGGACACCAGGCTGTAGTTATATAAAAATATGTTCTCTTTATGTAAAAATATATATGCAGGCAAGTATTTATCACAAGACCATCAGTAATGCTTTTCGTAGCCACAAGATTGTAAAATAGGCAAGAGTTCTCTTTGTTGCAATTGAATTATAGTTCAAGTCTTTGTAGAGGCCACAGTTCCCTAAATGCACCCTCCTTGGGCACCTTTACACAGTTCTCATCGGTCTATGCGCTTCCTAGCACTCCTGTCCGCTTCCGGCTCGAGTTACGGGCCCGACCTGCCAAAGCTCACGCCTCACGTGTTTGGCCCGGCCGGGTCTGTCAGAGAGTACGAGTCGTACCACTGTGTGGGACTCACACAGGAGGGAGCGTACGCTACGGAGCTACCAGGGGCCCAGGTGACAAGGAGCTGTGCAAGCCTTGGTGAAAGGGCGGCTCGTACCGCGGCTCGAGGCATACGCTGCGGGGCTCACAGGGAAAGCTTTAGTTGGAAACGGAGGGGTGTGAGCCTCGCAGGAAGGGCGGCTCGTACCGCGGGTGGGGTTCACAGTACCTGAGAGATCCTTTGTGAAGGCGGGGAAATAGGAACGTGGCGGGCCCCGAGCCCGATGAAGATGGCTCTGTGGCGGTTTTCTGCGAAGGCAGATGCGAGGCGCCCAGCGGCTCTCGATCAGAGCGAGGCTGGCGCCCGAGGCGTCCAGGCTTCGGCGGTCTGTCCTCTGGGTCTGTGGAGTCCGGTCAGGACGACAGGCGGGAGCATGGGGGGTGCACCAGCGAGCCTCCAACGGCGGTGATTCAGTGGCTTCCCTCAGCAGAGGGAGAGCGGCTCGGCGGAGCGGGGCTCTCCCTCGGCGGGGACGGGTGAAGCACAGTTTGATCACGGCCTCAAGGAGGGGCACCACACAGGTCACGGCAGCGAGCCTCCGTAGGTGGGGTGACACGGCGATTTCCCCAAGCGGGGGGAGAGCGGCTCGACGGAGCTGGGCTCTTCCTCGGCGGGGACGGGGAAACACGGTTGGGTCACGGCCTCACGGAGGGGCAGGGGTCACCAAAGATCACAGCTCCGGCGGGGCAGAAGTCCTCGTAATTACCGGCAGACGGGCAGAGAGCAGGTTGAGCCAGATGGTCCTGTGGCTCAGGTCAGGGGGCAAGCTCAGACAAGCCCTTGGAGAAGGTTTCTAGGACAAATCAGCAAAGTCTTTTCAGCAAGTCTTTTCCTCTCCTTCCTCAGCAAGGCAAGCAGCAGGCCAGTCTTTGCAGCGTCTTCTTCTCCTTCTAGTTGGGCAGAGGTTCTTTGTGGGAAACAGGATTCTGATTTACAAGGAGCAGGGCTCCTACTTTTATAAAGCATTATCTTTGTTCTCACAGGCCAGGGGGGCCTTTGCATAACTCCTTTCAGTCTCTGAGTACTTTGTTGGGTGTACTCTGGCTTCTGCTTTCAGTGTAAGGGGCAGGCACATCAGACGCTCCACAGGGGGTGGAGCCAGCATTGTTTGGACAGGGGCAGCCAGGAGTACCTTGATGACAGTGGTTCGCCCTTCCTGGGCCAGGTGCCGGCTGAGTCATCAGTCGCTCCCCAGGGGGCGGAGCCAGCATTGTGGTGGCAGAGCACAGACCTATTCAGAGTCCAGGGGCACTCCCACCTCCCACTAAGGTGTAATCCTTGAATTCACCACCTGTCATCCCCCAGCCCTGTCACTCACATACCCCAGACAGTCAGATACACATCCAAGCAGAGGCGGGCTGAAATGGTTAGGCAAGCAAATGCTAACTTTCTAAAAGTAGCATTTGCAAACACAGGATATTAAAATAAACTTTACTAAAAGAAGTATTTTATTATTCTGAGTTCAGGCATACTAAACTTTACTTTCTACCATGTTCCCTGAGCTTGCTGGGATTATAGAGTGTAATAATTCCAGCAGTCCATCTGGCCTAAGAGAACAGGTAGCCTTACAATAGTGAAAAACGAATTTGGCTGTAATTCACTATTAGGACATGCCACACACATCAGAGCATGTCCTACCTTACACTTACAATGCACCCTCACCTTGGGCCTACCAGAGGGGTGACTAATATGAAGCAACGGGAAGGTTTAGGGGCTGGCAAGTGTGTGCACTTGCCCAGCCAGCATGACAGTACCAGACTGCACGCAGGTTCTGCAATGGCAGACCCTAGACACATTTTAAAAGGCTGCTTCTGTGGGTGGCGCAACCAGCGCTGCAGGCCCACTAGCAGTATTGGCATTTACAAGCCCTGGCACTCCTGGTGCACTTTACTGGGGACTGACAGTAAATCCAATGAACCAATCAGGAACATCAATCACAGTTACACTTTACATTGGGAGCACTTGCACTGCGGCATGATTGGCCGTGGCGCAGTGTCCTGAGCAGCGGACACCAGCAAAAACATCTGAGGCACATCAGCAAAAAGTGGAAGGGAAACTCACGCCAAGGTGCCAGGTCTAACAATTTTCAATGCTTGTTTCTTCTTATTTGGGAACTGCACTTAATTAAAATAAGGACACATGCTGCACAAATAGTGTTTCTGAACTGTGCCTCACTAAGTACTGAACAGCATAATCACAACTTAGCATCCAAAAAATGAATGAATATCTATTTTTAAACACCTGACAAATGGCAAATGTAAAAATAATTTAGAGTTCTGAATACAAAATAGGTTTGCATTTTGTTACAAACATATTTTGGTATTCGGGCCGCAGTGTGTCAGAGGGATATATTTTGATTGTGATATTATTATTACAGAACTGTTCGGCACACAGTTTTTATGAGCAATCGCAAATGTTTAACTCCTTGCATGCTTGTGACGGAACCACTCCTTTTACTAGCCACGGGCGCTCTGTGCTCATGACAGAGTTGTTCCGTAATGCTGCGGCCACTCCGCCCACGATGCACTGATTCCCCGCCTGTGCGGGCGAATTAGTGGGTGGGCGGAGCCGTGACGGAAGCACTCTGTCATAAGCACAGCGCGCCCGTTGCTCGTGACGGAGTGTTTCTGTCACAAGCGTGATGGCGCCACGCGACCCCCCCCAGCGCCGTGGCGGAATTACCGCCGCGGCCAAGGGGTTAAAGCAGTGTACAGCTATGTAAACGTTGCTTGATGTATGCGTGATTAGATTAGTGTAATATATACATGCAGGCTGAAATGAACAATGAAATGTGGTGATGAGCTGAAGTTACATATTTGTCAATGTTTTTGTTATATCACAGAGTCTTGGAATGCCAAATGCACTTTCATGAAATAATGTCAACTCATAATGTCAACTCTTCTGTTATATCAAAGGGCCTAGGCCTCAGATGTGGAATGGCAAGCGCTAGTTAAATACCAATACAGTACAATACAGTGTTTGGTGTATCTGAATTAGGTTAAAGCTCCTTATATTATTGCACGAAGGTACGACTAAGTGCATTAAAGTGTCAAAGAAACTGTGCCAGCTTTCTGTTTGTTTCGTTTGGGACAAGCTAAAGCTTTGTTACTGGGGCTTACCTAAGACAAGAGCATGTTGTGGCCAGCGAACTCTCCTGAATTGTTGTTCCAAGCTGTTTACTAAGCCTATCGTGGCTTCAATTAAAAGTGGGTTTCAAGGGCATATTCAGGTTCTTCTTTACATCCAATAAGCAAATATGTACACAAAGTCATGCATAAACAAAGCCTTTTGCCTTCAACGTAGCCAATGTCCCCCACGGTTCCCAACATCCACTTTTCTAAGACACTTTCTGCACACACTGCCCTATACATAAAGAACAAGCATTAGAAATGCAATCGGGCTCGGATTTATTTGAGTTTGAGCTAATGGCATTGTAAATGCCAATGTATTGTTGCTATGTGTTATGGAGTGTGTTCATGTGGTGTGTACTGCCAGTGATCTTGTGAGTGTGCGAATATTGCACCACTTGCCTGTGATGTCCTTCTTGTGAGTGTGAGAAGCTTGCACCTCTGCTGCCTGTGGTCTCCCTGTGAGTGTAAGAAGCTTGCACTGCTGCTGCCTGTGATGTCGTTCTTGTGAGTGGGAGAAGATTGCACCTCAGCTGGCTGTGGTCTCCTTGTGAGTGTATGCACTGTCATCGCTAGCCTGTAGATATGCACTGTCATCGCTAGCCTGTAGTTATGCATTGGCTTCACTAGCCTGTAGATATGCACCGTCATCGCTAGCCTGTAGATATGCACTGTCATCGCTAGCCTGTAGATATGCGCTGTCATTGCTATCCTGTAGATATGCGCTGTCGTCGCTAGCCTGTAGATATGCAATATCATCGCTAGCCTGTAGATATGCACTGTCATCGCTAGCCTGTAGATATGCTCTGTCATTGCTAGCCTGTAGATATGCACTGTCATCGCTAGCCTGTAGATATGCATTGGCTTCACTAGCCTGTAGATATGCACTGTCATCGCTAGCCTGTAGATATGCATTGGCTTCAATAGCCTGTAGATATGCGCTGTCATTGCTATCCTGTAGATAAGCGCTGTCATCGCTAGCCTGTAGATATGCATTATCATCGCTAGCCTGTAGATATGCATTGGCTTCACTAGTCTGTAGATATGCACTGTCATCGCTAGCCTGTAGATATGCACTGTCATCGCAAGCCTGTAGATATGCATTGGCTTCACTAGCCTGTAGATATGCACTGTCATCGCTAGCCTGTAGATATGCATTGGCTTCACTAGCCTGTAGATATGCGCTGTCATTGCTATCCTGTAGATATGCGCTGTCATCGCTAGCCTGTAGATATGCATTATCATCGCTAGCCTGTAGATATGCACTGTCATCGCTAGCCTGTAGATATGCACTGTCATCGCTAGCCTGTAGATATGCGCTGTCATCGCTAGCCTGTAGATATGCTCTGTCATCGCTAGCCTGTAGATATGCATTGGCTTCACAAGCCTGTAGATATGCACTGTCATCACTAGCCTGTAGATATGCTCTGTCATCGCTAGCCTGTAGATATGCACTGTCATCGCTAGCCTGTAGATATGCATTGGCTTCACTAGCCTGTAGATATGCGCTGTCATTGCTATCCTGTAGATATGCGCTGTCATCGCTAGCCTGTAGATATGCATTATCATCGCTAGCCTGTAGATATGCACTGTCATCGCTAGCCTGTAGATATGCACTGTCATCGCTAGCCTGTAGATATGCTCTGTCATCGCTAGCCTGTAGATATGCACTGTCATCGCTAGCCTGTAGATATGCATTGGCTTCACTAGCCTGTAGATATGCACTGTCATCGCTAGCCTGTAGATATGCATTGGCTTCACTAGCCTGTAGATATGCATTGGCTTCACTAGCCTGTAGATATGCGCTGTCATTGCTATCCTGTAGATATGCGCTGTCATCGCTAGCCTGTAGATATGCATTATCATCGCTAGCCTGTAGATATGCACTGTCATCGCTAGCCTGTAGATATGCACTGTCATCGCTAGCCTGTAGATATGCTCTGTCATCGCTAGCCTGTAGATATGCACTGTCATCGCTAGCCTGTAGATATGCATTGGCTTCACTAGCCTGTAGATATGCACTGTCATCGCTGTCATCGCTAGCCTGTAGATATGCATTGGCTTCACTAGCCTGTAGATATGCACCGTCATCGCTAGCCTGTAGATATGCACTGTCATCGCTAGCCTGTAGATATGCACTGTCATCGCAAGCCTGTAGATATGCATTGGCTTCACTAGCCTGTAGATATGCACTGTCATCGCTAGCCTGTAGATATGCATTGGCTTCACTAGCCTGTAGATATGCGCTGTCATTGCTATCCTGTAGATATGCGCTGTCATCGCTAGCCTGTAGATATGCATTATCATCGCTAGCCTGTAGATATGCACTGTCATTGCTAGCCTGTAGATATGCACTGTCATCGCTAGCCTGTAGATATGCACTGTCATCGCTAGCCTGTAGATATGCACTGTCATCGCTAGCCTGTAGATATGCATTGGCTTCAATAGCCTGTAGATATGCGCTGTCATTGCTATCCTGTAGATAAGCGCTGTCATCGCTAGCCTGTAGATATGCATTATCATCGCTAGCCTGTAGATATGCATTGGCTTCACTAGTCTGTAGATATGTACTGTCATCGCTAGCCTGTAGATATGCACTGTCATCGCAAGCCTGTAGATATGCATTGGCTTCACTAGCCTGTAGATATGCACTGTCATCGCTAGCCTGTAGATATGCATTGGCTTCACTAGCCTGTAGATATGCGCTGTCATTGCTATCCTGTAGATATGCGCTGTCATCGCTAGCCTGTAGATATGCATTATCATCGCTAGCCTGTAGATATGCACTGTCATCGCTAGCCTGTAGATATGCACTTTCATCGCTAGCCTGTAGATATGCGCTGTCATCGCTAGCCTGTAGATATGCTCTGTCATCGCTAGCCTGTAGATATGCATTGGCTTCACAAGCCTGTAGATATGCACTGTCATCACTAGCCTGTAGATATGCTCTGTCATCGCTAGCCTGTAGATATGCACTGTCATCGCTAGCCTGTAGATATGCATTGGCTTCACTAGCCTGTAGATATGCGCTGTCATTGCTATCCTGTAGATATGCGCTGTCATCGCTAGCCTGTAGATATGCATTATCATCGCTAGCCTGTAGATATGCACTGTCATCGCTAGCCTGTAGATATGCACTGTCATCGCTAGCCTGTAGATATGCTCTGTCATCGCTAGCCTGTAGATATGCGCTGTCATCGCTAGCCTGTAGATATGCACTGTCATCGCTAGCCTGTAGATATGCATTGGCTTCAATAGCCTGTAGATATGCGCTGTCATTGCTATCCTGTAGATAAGCGCTGTCATCGCTAGCCTGTAGATATGCATTATCATCGCTAGCCTGTAGATATGCATTGGCTTCACTAGTCTGTAGATATGCACTGTCATCGCTAGCCTGTAGATATGCACTGTCATCGCAAGCCTGTAGATATGCATTGGCTTCACTAGCCTGTAGATATGCACTGTCATCGCTAGCCTGTAGATATGCATTGGCTTCACTAGCCTGTAGATATGCGCTGTCATTGCTATCCTGTAGATATGCGCTGTCATCGCTAGCCTGTAGATATGCATTATCATCGCTAGCCTGTAGATATGCACTGTCATCGCTAGCCTGTAGATATGCACTGTCATCGCTAGCCTGTAGATATGCGCTGTCATCGCTAGCCTGTAGATATGCTCTGTCATCGCTAGCCTGTAGATATGCATTGGCTTCACAAGCCTGTAGATATGCACTGTCATCACTAGCCTGTAGATATGCTCTGTCATCGCTAGCCTGTAGATATGCACTGTCATCGCTAGCCTGTAGATATGCATTGGCTTCACTAGCCTGTAGATATGCGCTGTCATTGCTATCCTGTAGATATGCGCTGTCATCGCTAGCCTGTAGATATGCATTATCATCGCTAGCCTGTAGATATGCACTGTCATCGCTAGCCTGTAGATATGCACTGTCATCGCTAGCCTGTAGATATGCTCTGTCATCGCTAGCCTGTAGATATGCACTGTCATCGCTAGCCTGTAGATATGCATTGGCTTCACTAGCCTGTAGATATGCACTGTCATCGCTAGCCTGTAGATATGCATTGGCTTCACTAGCCTGTAGATATGCATTGGCTTCACTAGCCTGTAGATATGCGCTGTCATTGCTATCCTGTAGATATGCGCTGTCATCGCTAGCCTGTAGATATGCATTATCATCGCTAGCCTGTAGATATGCACTGTCATCGCTAGCCTGTAGATATGCACTGTCATCGCTAGCCTGTAGATATGCTCTGTCATCGCTAGCCTGTAGATATGCACTGTCATCGCTAGCCTGTAGATATGCATTGGCTTCACTAGCCTGTAGATATGCACTGTCATCGCTGTCATCGCTAGCCTGTAGATATGCATTGGCTTCACTAGCCTGTAGATATGCACCGTCATCGCTAGCCTGTAGATATGCACTGTCATCGCTAGCCTGTAGATATGCACTGTCATCGCAAGCCTGTAGATATGCATTGGCTTCACTAGCCTGTAGATATGCACTGTCATCGCTAGCCTGTAGATATGCATTGGCTTCACTAGCCTGTAGATATGCGCTGTCATTGCTATCCTGTAGATATGCGCTGTCATCGCTAGCCTGTAGATATGCATTATCATCGCTAGCCTGTAGATATGCACTGTCATTGCTAGCCTGTAGATATGCACTGTCATCGCTAGCCTGTAGATATGCGCTGTCATCGCTAGCCTGTAGATATGCTCTGTCATCGCTAGCCTGTAGATATGCATTGGCTTCACAAGCCTGTAGATATGCACTGTCATCGCTAGCCTGTAGATATGCTCTGTCATCGCTAGCCTGTAGATATGCACTGTCATCACAAGCCTGTGGATATGCATTGGCTTCACTAGCCTGTAGATATGCACTGTCATCGCTAGCCTGTAGATATGCATTGGCTTCACTAGCCTGTAGATATGCGCTGTCATTGCTATCCTGTAGATATGCGCTGTCATCGCTAGCCTGTAGATATGCATTATCATCGCTAGCCTGTAGATATGCACTGTCATCGCTAGCCTGTAGATATGCACTGTCATCGCTAGCCTGTAGATATGCTCTGTCATCGCTAGCCTGTAGATATGCACTGTCATCGCTAGCCTGTAGATATGCATTGGCTTCACTAGCCTGTAGATATGCACTGTCATCGCTAGCCTGTAGATATGCATTGGCTTCACAAGCCTGTAGATATGCACTGTCACCGCTAGCCTGTAGATATGCTCTGTCATCGCTAGCCTGTAGATATGCACTGTCATCGCTAGCCTGTAGATATGCTCTGTCATCGCTAGCCTGTAGATATGCACTGTCATCGCTAGCCTGTAGATATGCATTGGCTTCACTAGCCTGTAGATATGCACTGTCATCGCTAGCCTGTAGATATGCTCTGTCATCGCTAGCCTGTAGATATGCGCTGTCATTGCTATCCTGTAGATATGCGCTGTCGTCGCTAGCCTGTAGATATGCATTATCATCGCTAGCCTGTAGATATGCACTGTCATCGCTAGCCTGTAGATATGCTCTGTCATCACTAGCCTGTAGATATGCATTGGCTTCACTAGCCTGTAGATATGCACTGTCATCGCTAGCCTGTAGATATGCATTGTCATCGCAAGGCTGTAGATATGCACTGTCATCGCTAGCCTGTAGATATGCACTGTCATCGCTAGCCTGTAGATATGCTCTCTCATCGCTAGCCTGTAGATATGCACTGTCATCGCTAGCCTGTAGATATGCATTGGCTTCACTAGCCTGTAGATATGCACTGTCATCGCTAGCCTGTAGATATGCATTGGCTTCACTAGCCTGTAGATATGCACTGTCATCGCTAGCCTGTAGATATGCTCTGTCATCGCTAGCCTGTAGATATGCGCTGTCATTGCTATCCTGTAGATATGCGCTGTCGTCGCTAGCCTGTAGATATGCATTATCATCGCTAGCCTGTAGATATGCACTGTCATCGCTAGCCTGTAGATATGCTCTGTCATCACTAGCCTGTAGATATGCATTGGCTACACTAGCCTGTAGATATGCACTGTCATCGCTAGCCTGTAGATATGCATTGTCATCGCAAGGCTGTAGATATGCACTGTCATCGCTAGCCTGTAGATATGCACTGTCATCGCTAGCCTGTAGATATGCTCTCTCATCGCTAGCCTGTAGATATGCACTGTCATCGCTAGCCTGTAGATATGCATTGGCTTCACTAGCCTGTAGATATGCACTGTCATCGCTAGCCTGTAGATATGCTCTGTCATCGCTAGCCTGTAGATATGCGCTGTCATTGCTATCCTGTAGATATGCGCTGTCGTCGCTAGCCTGTAGATATGCATTATCATCGCTAGTCTGTAGATATGCACTGTCATCGCTAGCCTGTAGATATGCACTGTCATCGCAAGCCTGTAGATATGCATTGGCTTCACTAGCCTGTAGATATGCACCGTCATCGCTAGCCTGTAGATATGCACTGTCATCGCTAGCCTGTAGATATGCACTGTCATTGCTATCCTGTAGATATGCGCTGTCATCGCTAGCCTGTAGATATGCATTATCATCGCTAGCCTGTAGATATGCTCTGTCATCGCTAGCCTGTAGATATGCTCTGTCATCGCTAGCCTGTAGATATGCACTGTCATCGCTAGCCTGTAGATATGCATTGGCTTCACTAGCCTGTAGATATGCACTGTCATCGCTAGCCTGTAGATATGCATTGGCTTCACTAGCCTGTAGACATGCACTGTCATCGCTAGCCTGTAGATCATTGGCTTCACTAGCCTGTAGATATGCGCTGTCATTGCTATCCTGTAGATATGCGCTGTCATTGCTATCCTGTAGATATGTACTGTCATCGCTAGCCTGTAGATATGCTCTGTCATCGCTAGCCTGTAGATATGCACTGTCATCGCTAGCCTGTAGATATGCATTGGCTTCACTAGCCTGAAGATATGAAGTGTCATCACTGGCCTGTAATTATGCACTGTCATTGCTAGCCTAGATGCACTGTCATCGCTAGCCTGTAGATATGCATTGTCATCCTCACTACTGTGTGTGTGTGAAAAACGTACGTAAAAATCAACTCAAGGTGATGGCAAATAAAACACGCCGCAATCTACATAGCTGTTTTTGTTTATTGCGAAAATCTCTGTTAAACTCTACCATATTGTTTTATTTTAAAAGACACGCGGATTGCCGAGGCAAGGGTGCTTGTATGCGAGGTATCTTAAAAAAAAATCAACTGTGACTGCCCTTGAAGCTACAGGAAAATTCTTTCCATTATCTCCGCCGTGAACGCGGCACTCTGACAGCTCCTAATTAAAATGAATGGACTGCCGTGCGCGAAAGGTAAATGTTAAACGCGCGCATGATACATGCAATGCAATGGTGAACGCGCTCGCACCATCTGGATTGCATTCCACGGGCACTCGGACAGCTCCTAATTAAGATTAATCACTCTGCCGTGCTCGTTCTCGCACAGAATATGCCACATCGGGCACGCGTAAATTACTTATAGCCTATCACGTCAACGCTACTAAATACACAGCACAGCGAAGACGAATCACTAGGCAGATGCCATTAAAAACTACGGAATGTGCCAGCCGGACCCCTTTCTGCATTTTTTTTTTTAACACATAAGAGCTCGGAAGCTCCGCCTCCACTTCGTGGTGGCTTAGGCCCGAGCCCTAAAAACACTCTAGCAGCTTTATTGATGTCATCATTACACTTTAACAATTTCTTTATTAACCTTCTTGCTCTCTCAAATATGCTTGAAAATGCACCATCAGCGCATTATTGTTTCGAAATAGTATTGGGGGGAGGGGGGCGGAGGGGGTAAACCCCTCCCCCCCCCAACTCCCCTTATGGCTGGCAGACTGGCTCGCCGCCGTGCACACACTCACCACTTTCAAATGTCACCAGCAGCCACTCATATTACTCCCATAAATAAGGTAACCCAATAATTTCTTCTACCGTGGTGAGTCAAATCATTGTTTGCCTTTTTATGGGCAAATTTCGAAAGACTTTTTACTATAAAAGCAACCCTTGGACTAGGGACTGACAGCCTTATTCATCAACGGGCCGTTTTGCGAGCCCCTAATAGCGATTCATAGCGAATCGCTATTAAGGACTCGCAAAACGGTATTCATGTAGGAATTGCTAAATAAATAGCGATACCTACACATTCCTTAATTGCGAGTAGCAAATTGCTAATCGCAAATAAGGAAAAACTCCCCATTCATTCCTATGGGCCAAAAGGCCCATAGGAATGAATGGGGAGTATTCCTTATTTGCGATTAGCAATTAGCTAATCGCAAATAAGATAGCGATTTAAAGGGTGCCAGGGGTGTCCAAAGGACACCCTGTAGCACCCCTAAAATGCAAATTGAAACAGGTGTTGCGCACACACATGTCCAAAGGACATGTGTGTGTACAACATGCAACTTAGAAAAATGCTTTTAAAAGCATTTTGCTAAGTTTTTGCTATTTACCGAGACGTCTGACCTCTCGGTAAATAGCGGCCCGAAATTGCGAATTAGCAATTTAAAAATGGTTGATGAATTGCATTTAAGGAATCTCAAATAGAGATTCCTTAAATGTAATTCCTCACAATTTAGCGAATTAGCAATTACCGATTTTTGCATTTGGGATGATGAATCCCAAATGCAAAAATTGCGCTCGCAAAGGGCCAGATTCTCTGGCCCACATGCATCATTGTGACATTTTGCACTTCCTAATTTGCGAAAAATAAGGAATTGCAAATTAAGAAGTGCAAAATGCTATGCATCATTATTTTCGGTATTCATTTGTGATTCGGTAAAAATCGCAATTTTTACCGAATCCCAAATGAATACCGAATTCTTAAGTTAATTTTCGCAATTCCCATTGATTCCTATGGGCCAAAAGGCCCATAGGAGTCAATGGGAAGGCATTTGCAAATTTGCGAGTGGCACTTTGAAAATTTCATGGGTGCAGGGGGGGGTCCAAAGGACCCCCCCATGCACCCCTGAAATGTATTTTTCGCATCATGTTTCACACACACATGTCCTAAGGACATGTGTGTGTGAAACATGAATGTTGAAAAAAAAACATTTTCAGCATTTTAAACACTTTTTCCAAATTTACCGAGTGGTTCAACCACTCGGTAAATTTGGCACCCTAATTGCGAATTTACACTTTGAAAAGTAATGATGCATTGCTTTTAAGAAATCGCACATCTGCGACTTCTTAAAAGCACCCGCAATTTTAGAACTCGCAAAAATGTTACGAATTCTAAAATTGCTTCATGCATCCCAAAAAGCACTTTTGCATTCGCAAACGGCCGATTTTAAGGAATCGCACCGTTTGCGACAACAAAAATGCTTGATGCATGTGGGCCTCAGATTCTGGCCCTTTGCGAGCGCAATTCGGCTTGATGAATCAGGCTGTGAATTCTTAAATCATTGTTTATTTCTGGAACGGCAACAAGTTATTACGGTGATACCTAATCGTAATAGCAAGAATTAAAGACATTCAGAAGCCACTAAAAAAGAGAAAAGAAATCTCAAGAACTCTGGCAAAAAAAAAGACATTGTTAGTCATTTCTCTTTGAATATAATTTGATGTTGTTTTCTATATTATTTTGGTATTTGATGTTTTCAGTACGGTGTAAAGTCAAAAGTGATGATCTTCAATTCCGTGTGATACAACAGCTCCCCTTAGTGGATAATTCAGGTATATTACTTTAAGGAATATAACATATAATATGTGTATATGTGTAAAACAGATTAGGACAATTTCTATTATCATGATCTTGTTGACTTATTTTATCTAGAGATACGTCCTAATAAAAGGTGCCCTAATTGAACAAGGATCTGCCATCCTTGCACAACCAATATCAGCCTTAGGTAGGCTATACAAGAGCATACGTTGATGGTTTATGTGTATATGTTGGTTATTTATTGGTTGTCTACCAGCATATGAACTGTCAAGTATGTATTATTTCTATCTTTAGTACATCAAGAAGATAGCAGTCTTGACCACAGTCTCCATCTCGTAGTCCTGGAATGAAGGCCCAGCTCCTTCCTAATATTCCTAGAAGAGTCATGCTATCCCAAGCGAAGACATCTGGAACTTCGTTTCTATTGTCGCTTTCTTTTTTGGTCCCCCCCCCCCACCTCTCCCCCCCCCCTTCCCCGGGGGCTTTCAGATAGACAGTGTGTATTCATTCATAACTGTCACACTGTTAGTTTCCAGGGGATTTGGGGAACTGTTGTCGCCAAGGTTCAACAGTTTGGAGAGCAGGTGAGTGCCCTCTAACAATATGGGCTGCGTTATCAAGTACTTTTAGTGTCAAGTAGACAGTTGCTGGATGCCATTTTGGATTACACCCCGACTGACAGGGATAGTTCTGAGGTTTTTCCAACTTTGAACGAATTTGGTGCCTCAATAGTTCTTTTTTTTTTTTAGATAGGTCTTTATTAGCATTTTTTATACTTAGCAAAAATAACATACATACAGGAATTTTGGTCCGAAACACCATCTTTTACATGTCAACCTAATCTTTGATTCACCTGTCCCTCCAACATACCCTTATACATAATTCGCAATTCGACCTCTGGTTTGTGGTCTACATCCATTGTGATTCTACCATCTTATTTTCAAACCTGACATTCCTGTTTCGGATGCAAGAAAATTGTCTATCTTGGGGAGTGACATCACTGTACCTTCCTTAAGCCATATCTTGTTTTAATGAACATTTAAACTGTCCCAGATCGAGGGACATCATAACATAAAAGTGTCCAGTGGTATGCTATTTCTATCTAGGATGTTTGAGTTGTCTCTTGAGGGGTGTTGGGTGTGGGGTCGTCCCTAGTATTTCCCCATGTCTAATTGTTCTAGGTGCCACTATCGCTGCCCACAGTCGCCTCTGTGTCTCCCTGTTCATTGCTATGCACATCCTTCCTGCCAGTCAAGGATCTCATTATTTCTGTCCACAACTCAGCTAAAGGGCGCTCACGGAGTCCTCTAGCCTCCTCCCTCAGCAGCGCTCTCCTCTGCTTTAGCCCATCTGTCCACTGTCTGTTCCCAAATCATTATTGGAGGACTTCTCTGCGCATTCCAGTTGATGGCAACTTGTCTCCGTGCCAAAATCAATGCAAAGTCTACAAATCGGGATCCCACTTGCTTAGCCTTCAGTCTAGGGAACAGTCCAAATAAACATACCTCGGCCGTGCTTTCAATTTGTCTGTCCAGGGAGAAATTTCTTTGGGCCAGCACTTCTTTCCAATATTTCTGCAATGCCCCACATCCCCATGTCATATGCATTAATCCCACATCCTGTCGATTGCATCTAGGGCATCCCCGGGTTTCCCCTCCATGCCTGACGTTGAACCTATGTGGCGTGAGATAGACCCGGTGCACCTAGTTGAATTAGATAGTCTCAGTGCGGCATTTCTAGAGATTCATTTTCGGCTCTGCAGCACGAGTGTCTATTCCTTGTCCAGTAAATCTCTCCCCACCCCTCTGCTCCATTTTGTCCGCAGTCCTTTCAAGGGTGTTTTCACCATATTAATTACTGCCCTATATTGCCACTTCACTAAGTGTCTAGCGATACCCAAGTAATTAAATGTTTTTTTGCATAATGCGAGATCTTTAGTTAAGCACAGTATGGAATGTGCAAGGCTCATTGAAGAGTGGGATATAAAGTTAGCTTTTATTACAGAGGCATGGGCGGATGACTCCTCTGGTCCTGATATATTGAATGCCACCCCGCCAGAGTTCTCATGCGATATGCTAAATAGGCCTCGAAGGGGGAGGGGGGGCGTGATCTATCATAATTCAATCAGGGCAACATTTCAGTCTGTCCCATCTGCAACATGTGAGGTGCCTTATCCTTCAATCTAAAGTATTCCAACCATCACACATTTAAAGGTAGTCTCTTTTACAGAACACTGGGATTTAGCAACAACGTTTTAGCTTCATTGGGTAAACTTTGAGAAGAAGGCCTTTGCACAGAACCCTACACAAACTTGGGAGATTTTAACTTCCATTTTGCGACTTCTACTGATCCCGATACAGTGACTCTAACAGTTATGATGAATAGTGCAGACTTCAAGCAGCAGGTTCTAGGCTCAAAAAGCATGTGACAGGGCATACCTTGGATGGTATTTTCTCTAATCATCCTGGCCTACAGTTTACACGCCTCCTGCCTCTCATGTGGTCAGATCATGCTGCTGTCCAATTTGAGTTGATATTTATGACTCGACCGCAAGTGAATTTCACCCGAATGGTCAAATAATAACCAGAGCCTGGAATAAAATTGAGGGGACTGCTTTGCAGGAGCTTCTCCCCTCCACGGCCAACCAGGTGCAGGTGGGAGTGGAAGAGGCTGCCATGGCATACACACAATGGTTGGAGAAGGCATGTGATAAATTAGCCCCTAAAAAATATCTCTTCCCTAAAAGATCACAACCATCTGCCCCATGGTACACAGAAGACGTGAGAAATCACAAGCTCATCTGGAAACGGTTAGAGCGAAGTTGGAGGAAGGGCTATAAAGAAACAGATAAAAAAAACTCTACAAAATGGGATTGCAGAAGTATAAAAAACTTCTCTTCTTAGCTAAACAAGAGCTCTAAGTGGCGTGTATTGATATAGGGAAAAATTTGGCAAAATAACTATTCAGAACTGTTTCTAGCCTGGCCACTCCACGCCCAGCTATAGTTGAATCAAGTGAAGATCTGTGTGAGGAGATAGCCAAGTTCTTCCTGACCAAAGGGGAAACCATCTTCTCAGCTTTTTGCGACCCAAAGACTGCCAAGCTGAATTCGGCAAGCGAAAAACCTAAGCCCATAAAAGCCCCCACTGAGATACTAGATACATTCACGCCAGTATCCCCAGACAATTTTGAGAAGCTGCTTATGGCAGCTAAATCAGGTTTACCCCATGATCCTTGCCCGGTAGCAGTGGCCAAATTGGCCGCGGGTACTATTGCTCGATCATTGTCTTCTATTTTTGAGTGCATGTGTGAAACAGGGCACTTCTCTAACTGTTGGAAATTGGCCTCTATATTGCCCCTTTTAAAGAAACTGACCTTGGGCCCTAATAATTTCCGCACAATCTCGCGTCTTCTGCTTCCAGCCAAGTTGTTTGAACATTTTTTGAATGCACAACTTCGCTCCTTGGCTGCAACACAAGCCTTGGACCCCTCCCAGTATGGCTTCAGAGGGGGACACAGTACTGAGTCTGCTCTCATTAAGGCTACAGAAGAGATCAGAGAGGCCATGGATCAGGGTGGGAGGGCAGCACTTATCCTGCTGGATCTGTCCGCGGCCTTTGGCACGGTCCATCATGGCATCTTGATGGACCGGTTAAAGGAGTATGGGATCCAGTGTAAAGCGTGGGCTTTGTTAAGCTCCTTTTTATCTGGCAGAGGACAAACTGTTGCGCTGGGTGGATACCAGTCTAAACCCTTTTCATTATTACTCTGTGAGGTCCCACAGGGGTCCTCCTTGAGCCCTACCCGTTTTAATGTTTCATCCTTTACCCCCATTATTAGAGCATTTGGGTTTGGTCTCACTTCCTATGCGGATGATACCCAAATTGTGGTGTCTCTGCGATCGGGCCAGGAAACAGGTACAGATTAAGGTTTTCAAGCCTGAATGCAATCAGTTGGGAAATGTATGGCAGAGAACTGTCTGAAGCTTAATTCAGGCAAAACTGAAAGTTGGAAAGGATTTTACTGTTTGGAAAGGATACCAACTTTTGGACACTAAGTAGGTGGCCTGACTCTCCCTTTGCCTTCAAAAAAGGCAAATCATTTGGGTGTAATTGTGGATGAGAGACTCACCTTTGGGGATCAGGTTAATGGAGTAACATCAACAACTGCTTATGTGCTCAGAACGGTTAGGAAAGTACTGTTATTCCCTCCGGCACCGCCGGTCACAGCGTTTCTCCGGGCGCCGATGACCGGACATCCGTTGCACTTCGGAGCCCCGACTCAGGTATGGCCGCTCCACGCTTTGAGAGTTCTACACAGTGTGCGTGGACAGCGGAGAGCGGTCTCGGAGGCCATCACTGTACTTGTTTGGCAGGATTTTATTTTAGGCAACGTCGGAACTCCTCACTGAGAATCCGTCGCAGTCGCCATCTTGGCCACGCCCCCCAACATAGTTCAAATAGTGCCATTAAATATGGCGATGGGAAATTAGTGATGAGATCTACCAGGTCCTGCTGACCCTTCAAGAAGCCACATAGTCAAGTCATGTAGAAAAAGGTTAATTGTTTATTCTTCAAGTGGTATCTTCATTTGCAGGAAGATGAAAAGTTCCATGTAATGCCCCGCCAGGAGCAGCCTCCTTGCTGCTCAGTCCATACACTCCAACTGAAACTTCTTCAAGCAAAAACACTAGCAGTACTTTAATGAACCCACCACCGGCTGAGTAGCAAGGCCGAGAACAATGGGGAGGATGCATTATATTAGCAAGTAGATTACAACACAGACCCCCTCCCCTTATAAAGACAATAGAAAATCTTGTGGACGCAAGATGATAAAACTCACAGACAACACATTCATTAAATTTTTCTAAATCACACACCCTTAACCAACTAAGAAGGTCACGAATATAAACGTTTCAACCCTTACACAGTGGGTATCACACAAACCACCTTACACACATACTGGGCAACTACTCACCTGGTATCTTTCAACCCTAAACAGTGGGTGAAAAGAGAACTGGACCTGTAGCTTTACCTTTGTATCCAGGACACCAGAGTGACTCTGAGGGCTAATTTGCTAGCCTCCTGAGCCGAGCCTCAAGGCTCCCAAACATCCTGACCCAGCTGAAGTGAGTTCCTGACCCTCAAGTGGTGCCCCTCAGATCCTGGACCTTTGATTTGGCTCAGGGACCTGTAGTGAAGCGTTTGGGCTCTTAGCAAATGAGACCTTGTCACTCGCACTGCAACTCAATACGATGTTCTGGCTGCTGCCTTTTCATGCTACATCATCAACTTCTAGCAAGGAATTGCCAGCGTAAGCTCCAGCAACATCCATCCAGCAAGCTAAGGTCAGATCCCAACCCCAAGGACGGTGGGGAAGAACCTGGGGATATGGATAGACCATAGACTATCGTTTGAGACCCAAATCAAAAGGGTTGCTGGTAGATGTTTTGGAATCTTGAGAATATTGAGGAAGACCTTAGATATCCTACCTCTGGCGGCAAGAAAGACCTTGACCCATGCACTAGTCACTTCCAGGCTAGATTATGGAAACTTGCTTTACCTAGGTGCTAACAAAAAAGGGATCCAAAAGCTGCAATCTGTTCAGAATGCAGCAGCCCGTCTTGTGTTAAATCTGCCATCCCCAAAAAATGCTCTAAATTAATTACATTGGCTACCGATCCAGAAATTAATCAATTTTAAGGCCCTGTGCACTGGACATCGAATCTTGCATGGCAGGTGTCCACTGTACCTCAATGACATGATGACGTCTTATGAGACAGGAAGACAATTGAGATCCACAGGGACACATTTGGTGAAAGTACCGAGGATTAGGAGGGCACGAATGGGAGCACGATCCTTCGGCTATCTGGTAGCGAAAAGCTGGAACTCCCTCCCCCTGACTCTTAAGGGGGAACCATCGGAGAAACTCTTCCGGAAAAAATTAAAAACATGGTTGTACACACAAGAAGAATAATAGCACTTAAAACTGAAGATACAGGTTCCTAATGATGCAAAGCGGTCATAACAACGCGGGGACACACCAGTTGGGTGTAACCAGGCGCTCTACAAATGCAGAAATAAATAAAATAAATAGATGCCGAGGAGGCTTTTGACCGCGTGGCCTGGGACTGTTTGTGGTTGACGATGGGGGCCTTTGATATGGGCGATCGATTCTATAAGTGGGTACAGTCCTTGTATAGGTCTCCTTCTGCTAAACTTGTCCATGGCGGGATATCTTCATTACCTTTTGAGGTCCAGCGGGGTGCTCAGCAGGAGTGTCCACTTCCCCCTCATTTTATTTCCACTCTATTTATGATCACTGCAGATGAATGCTTGGATTGGGCCTATGATTTTTGGAGATTGCAAACTTATTGTTAGTGCATATGCCCATTACATTGCTATATATTCCTCCAAAACTTCAGTTGCCATGAAATGCATAATTGATGAGGCTGATAGATTTGGCATGGTTTTTGGACACAAACTGAACATAGCCAAAACAGAGTTGCTTCTTAAATTCAAGCCGGCAATTTCTGGAGTAGTAGCCACCGCTACCTACTTGGGATATAAAACTAAGTGCACAGGTTGATAAGATTTTTACTTTAAATTATGAGCTCTTGCTTCATTCTGTTATCTCTAAACTATGGCTCAGGAACAGGCTTCTGATAAGCATTATTGACCTCTGTAATATCAAAAAAATGAATGCCTTTCCCAAATTTTTATATTTGTTCTGGGTAATCCCACTCAGGTTCCAAATATTTTCTTTAAGAAATTGTAAGGTGCACAAGTAGTTTTATTTGGAGTTACAAGCCAGCTTGACATGCTATAAAAATCATAAGTTTACCAGGTTGACCTCTCTGATTCTCCCAGAGGTTGAGAACATGGTCATCAATTTTGACACAAACCCTGGATCCCTGGCCTTGGTGCTTATTTATCGTTCCCCCAGCACATGCCCTTATTTCCCATTTCTCTTAGCGAACAGATAGCGAACCTCGCTATGAACCATGCTACAGTCATGCTCATTGGGGACCTGAAATATTGGTTTAACGATGAAGGGTTGGGGGCCTCAGTCAGCAGAACTTACGGAACTGCTTGCTAATATCAACCTGGTCCAACATATTAAGGCTCCTACGCACATCAAGGGTCACACCCTGGACCAAATTTGGTCACATAACATCGAACTGTCGTCACCTCTCATTTCCCCATGCATTTGGCCGGAGCATCATTTAATCAAATTCACAGCCACCTTTAAGGGAACGGTCAAGTCTCGGAAGGTGGCTGGAGGCATGACTAGAAAATGGAGAACACTTGACATGCAGGAATTCATCTATACCTTGGGTAGTTCCCTTACCCCGCCGATGCCAATGCTAACATTGATTTAATGGAAAAAGACATCTCCGACTGGTTATTGGCGGCTGGTGATATTCACATCCCGCTTATCAAATTCTCACGGGCTAGACAGGCGGAAGCCCATAAATGGTTCACCACTGAACTCAAATCACAAACATTATTGCTGCGTCAGTCTGAAAGGAAATGGAGGCACAGCTATGACAACGAAGAAAGACAGCTCTATCTGTCAGCTCGCAGGGTCTATAAGAAAGCCTTATTGGTTGCTAAGACCTTGTATTTCTCTACAAAGGTGCTTGCTGCCCCTAATAAACCTAGAGAAATCTTTAGAATTGTAAACAACCTCAGCAGCGACAACAGGATTTTACCTTGTTCGGCCCCTACCCAAGAGCGGTGTAATGCATTGAACAGTTTCTTTGTGGATAAAATCGAAACCATCAGGGCTAGCATCCCCTCTTTAGAGCATGGGGAGCTTTTAGAGGTTAATCCTTATAATCCATCTACCATGGATAAATTTCCGATTATTGGCCCTGATACATTATTAGATCTAATGTCCCGAGTTAAGTCGGGCTCTCCCAAAGACTGTTGTCCTCCCCCTATTTTGAGGGAAATATTTTCAGCCTTACCGCACAGCCTCCTCCCCCTTCTTAATGAATCTCTAATTAAAGGGGGAGTACCCATTGCTCTCAAAAAGGCTATTCTAGTTCCTCTTCTCAAGAAACCAGGAGCAGATCCTTCCGTTTCTTCTAACTATCGCCCGATCTCCCTTCTCCCCTTCATTTCAAAAATACTGGAGGCCCATGTATCCAGGTGCCTTTCCAAGTTCATTGAAAACTCTGATTATCTGGAACCCAATCAAGCCGGATTCCGACCGGCTCATTCTACAGAGTCAGTGAACTTAGCGGTGATGGATGCCTTGAGGGCCAATGCTGACAAGGGGACCCCGCAGGCACTTGTGCTCCTGGATCTGTCGGCTGCGTTTGACACGGTCGACCATTACATCTTGTTGTACCGTGTCGAACAAGCAGGGATCCGGGGAACAGCATATAGGTGGATAAAGTCTTTTTTAACTGGCGGAACCCAGGCAGTGCGTCTTGGGAATTGTACTGCCCCTAATCTGTCTACCTCATGTGGAGTCCCACAAGGTTCATCCCTGTCCCCACTATTGTTTAATTTGTACATCCGCCCCTTGATTATTCACTTCAAATCAGGAAAACAACTGCTTTTAACTATGCTGATGATCTTCAGCTGGTTTTTAAGTTGGACACCCAAAATGCAGCCCCTAAATTTCAAGCTACAATGCTGCATATCCAACGGTGGATGGATCTTAACCAATTGAAGCTCAACCCCGGCAAAACAGAATTGGTGCTGCCTGGACCCTCCTTCAGTCCGGTTGCTCCCCCACGCTCCTGCTGACCTGCACGCTGGTATCGTTTATCTCCAGCTTTCAGTTCCTGAACCCAGCATCACTGCAGCTCTCCGCTCGCTTAGCGCTGCACTGACGCATTAATTTAATTTATAGCGCTGCACTGTCGCATTTATTTATTTAATAGCGCTGCACTGTCGAAATTATTTATTTAAATAGTAGCGCGACCTCGCTGAGGCAGTAACTTACATTTCGCTACACTAAGGCTGGTTTGTACGTTTAAGGCTCTTTTTCCTGAACACTCTGTGCATTTGCTGCCCTGTCTGTGCTCGCCTTTGACCCTCCATTTTGTGTTGTTTTCCCCTGGTCCGCCCCTCCTCCCGCCACCGCCTCCCAGCTGCTGCCCCTCCCACCCACGATTTGTAACCTTCCTCGCTCCCAAGCTCTCTGTGACCGCCTGGACCCTCCTTCAGTCCGGTTGCTCCCCCACGCTCCTGCTGACCTGCACGCTGGTATCGTTTATCTCCTGCTTTCAGTTCCTGAACCCAGCATCACTGCAGCTCTCCGCTCGCTTAGCGCTGCACTGACGCATTAATTTAATTTATAGCGCTGCACTGTCGCATTTATTTATTTAATAGCGCTGCACTGTCGAAATTATTTATTTAAATAGTAGCGCGACCTCGCTGAGGCAGTAACTTTAATTTTCGTTACACTAAGGCTGGTTTGTACGTTTAAGGCTCTTTTTCCTGAACACTCTGTGCATTTGCTGCCCCTGTCTGTGCTCGCCTTTGACCCTCCATTTTGTGTTGTTTTCCCCTGGTCCGCCCCTCCTCCCGCCACCGCCTCCCAGCTGCTGCCCCTCCCACGCTCCGCCCCCTCCACCATCCATTTATGACCAATGACCTAACGCACAGCGTCCACGCGCAGCGTCCGCGCCCCAGTCGCGCCGAAGGTGCGCCAAAGGTAAGCCCGTCTGCACCCGTCCGCGCCTGGACCGCGCCCAGCGCCAGACCCCCTGGTTCCCGCAACGCCCAGCCAACTCGCATCTCTTACGATGCCACCACCCTCTTAGCCCTCAACCCCGGTCGTTCCCCCACCTGCGCCCAGGCCGCTCCTGGACACACCCATGGACCCTTCTCATGCAACTCCTGCAAGTTCGACGGCACCAAATCCAACTCCTCATCCACCAACACCAATCAGAGACCTGACACCAACCACCTAAAATGCATCCTACTCAACACCCGCTCGGTCCACAGACACGCCATCGACCTCTGGAATCTACTAGACACCATCTCGCCGGACGTCGCCTTCCTAACAGAAACATGGATGAATGCCTCTTCAGCCCCAGACATCACCATTGCCATCCCGGAAGGATACAAGATCATCCGTAAGGACCGCATCAAGCAAACAGGAGGAGGCATCGCGATCGTCCATAAGAACTCCATTCGCATCTCAACCAGCTCAGACGTCGACCTTGCCAACGCCGAACACCTCCACTTCCAGATCCACACCAACCCCAAGACCACACTCAGAGGCACCCTCCTCTACCGGCCTCCAGGCCCCCGTGCACAATTCAGTGACGACATCACTGACTTTATCACCCCACACGCCCTCCCCTCCGAGGACTACATCCTTTTGGGAGACCTCAATTTTCACCTGGAAAAGAACAACGACAGCAGCGCCGCCACCCTTCTCGACAATCTTGCCAACCTCGGACTCAAACAAATTGTCACTACCCCCACCCACATTGCAGGTCACACACTCGACCCCATCTTCACCGCCAGCAAACATGTCTCATTCAGCCACACCACAGCTCTTCATTGGACGGACCACAGCTGCGTTCACTTTACCCACAAGAAGACCACAATCCACAACCATCCTCTACCCACCCTGCGAAGAAACTGGAACAAAATCACCATCGACCAGATCTCCTCATCGCTTCTTCTAAACCCCCCCGCCCACTCCTCAGACCCCGACCAAGCAGCCATCAACTTCACCCAATGGCTATCCAACAGCGCTGACATCCTAGCACCGTCGAAAAAACGTCAAAGCAAACTAGGCAACAAAAACGCCTCCTGGTGCAATGATGATCTAAGAAAATCCAAGAAACTCTGTCGCTCCCTCGAGAAGACCTGGAAAAAAGACCCAAACACCAGCACCAGGGACGCCTTCAAAAACGCCACCCGCTTACACCACCAACTAATCCGGTCAGCCAAGAAAGCCGCTTTCAAAGACCGACTAGATAACAACGCCCACAACAGCAAAGAATTATTCAACATCGTCAAAGAGTTTACCAACCCATCTGCCAACTCAACGACATCACCCCCTCCCAGGCCCTCTGCGACTCCCTAGCTTCCTTCTTCCACAACAAAATCGCAGACATCCACAACAGCTTCGACAACCGACCCGGAGACCAACCCACCCAACCTTCAGCAGGACCTTCACCCCCCTCGAACACCCTTAACGACTGGAACCCGATCTCCACTGAGGACACCATCCGCCTGATGAACTCCATCCACTCAGGATCCCCAACTGACCCATGCCCTCACCACATCTTCAACAAAGCAGACTCCATCATAGCACCACACCTCCGAGATGTCATCAACTGCTCCCTCAACTCCGCCACCTTCCCGGAAAGCTGGAAACACGCAGAACTCAGCGCCCTTCTGAAAAAACCCACAGCTGACCCCATCGAACTCAAAAACTACCGCCCCATCTCGCTTCTTCCATTCCCGGCCAAAGTCCTCGAGAAAGCTATCAACAACCAGCTCGCCGCCTTCCTCGAAACCAACAAATCCCTCGACCCCTCACAATCCGG
The DNA here is from genome assembly GCF_964261635.1 of Lissotriton helveticus. NCBI lineage: Eukaryota > Metazoa > Chordata > Amphibia > Caudata > Salamandridae > Lissotriton > Lissotriton helveticus. Next base: position 24,594,744 of record NC_136064.1, read on the forward strand.
CTTCCGAGCCAAACACAGCACTGAGACCGCACTTATCGCAGCAACAGACGACATTCGAACTCTACTGGACAATGGAGACACAGTCGCCCTCATCCTCCTCGACCTCTCCGCTGCCTTCGACACAGTCTGTCATAGCACCCTTCTACAGCGCCTCAGAAACGTCGGAATCCAAGGAAAAGCACTGGAATGGATCACCTCGTTCCTCACCGGAAGAACCCAGAGAGTCCGCCTCCCCCCATTCAAGTCAGAGGCCTCTGAAGTCATCTGCGGCGTGCCACAAGGATCGTCACTCAGCCCCACCCTCTTCAACGTATACATGAGCCCCCTTGCGGCCATCGCTCGCCAACACAATCTCAACATCATCTCCTACGCTGACGACACTCAACTGATCCTCTCACTCACCAAAGACCCGAACACCGCCAAAACCAACTTACACGAAGGAATGAAAGAAGTAGCCGAGTGGATGAAGCACAGCCGTCTGAAGCTGAACTCAGACAAAACAGAAGTCCTCATCCTAGGCACCTCCCCATCCGCCTGGGATAACTCTTGGTGGCCAGAAGCCCTTGGAAAAGCACCCATCCCGACGGACCACGCACGGAACCTGGGCGTCATCCTAGACTCCTCACTCTCGATGACCAGACAAGTCAACGCCGTTTCATCATCTTGCTTCAACATTCTTCGCATGCTCAAAAAAACATTTCGCTGGATCCCCAACGAAACTAGAAAAACGGTCACCCACGCACTGGTCACGAGCCGCCTGGACTACGGAAACACCCTATACGCAGGTACCACCGCAAAACTCCAGAAAAAACTCCAACTCATCCAGAATGCTTCAGCCAGGCTCATACTAGACATCCCGCCTAAAGAACACATCTCTGGTCACCTGAAAAACCTCCACTGGCTCCCCGTAAATAAGAGGATTACTTTCCGCCTCCTAACCCACGCACACAAAGCACTTTACGAACTTGGACCCGAATGCCTCAACACACGACTGTCCTTCTACACCCCCTCCCGTCAGCTACGATCCTCCAACCAAGCCCTTGCCACTGTAACTCGCATCAACAAAACAACCATGGGAGGTAGATCCTTCTCCTACCTCGCAGCTAAAACCTGGAACTCACTTCCCACTCACCTTCGCCTTACTCAGAACCACCTAGCATTCAGAAAGCAACTTAAAACTTGGATTTTCGACAAATAATTCCCCGCCCTTCCTCAAGCGCCTTGAGACCCTATGGGTATGTAGCGCGCTATACAAATTTCTTGACTTGACTTGACTTGGGAAGAGCCCGACTTGTTGGGGATCTCATTTCTGGCCGGGCGAACTAGGTCCCCCCCTGTCCCGTCTTCATCAGTGAAAAGTCTTGGGGTGACTATAGACTCTGATCTCTCTTTGAAGGGACATGTGGGTACGGTGATTTCCTCTTGTCTTTTCCAACTACGTAAAATAAGGAAAATTGCGTACCTGCTGTCGCACCAAGCTTTGATCCAGGTGGTGATAGCGTTGGTGCTTTCTCGTCTTGATTTTTCCAACTCCCTTTACACTGGCCTTCCCTTAGGGCTGCTTAATCGCCTTCAAATAATTCAAAATCAGGCGGCGAGACTGATTTACAAACAGCCGAGGTGGCAGTCAGCTAGACAGTTATTGTGTGACCTCCATTGGCTGCATATAGCGCAGCGCACTGCTTTCAAGACGGGATGCATAGTCTTTAAGGCATTACGTTGCACGAGTCCTAAATTTATCAACAGCCTAATCACTAGACATGTCCCTACACGCAATCTCCGCTCCACCCACCTTCACCTTCTTTCCACGCCATCAATCAAATTAAAACGACAAGGTGGTCGTAGGTTTTTTATCTGGCCCCTAAGCTCTGGAATTCACTTCCACTCTCAGTTAGGAACTGCGACAGTCTCTTGGGCTTCCGAAAGGCCTTGAAAACCTGGCTTTTTGTGCAATCACGCTAAAATGGTTCTCTGCAGTCACTGGTGTATGATTAGCGCCAAGAAACCTATGGTGTAAGTGCGCTTGATAAGTTTATCATAACATAACATATATTTAATAAAACTACTGTACCAACCGGGGGGGGCTGCAGCTGCCTGACTTTAAGTTATATTTTTCTGCAGCATTTGCTGCCCGTTTGTGCAATCAACGTACCCAACCGGTTTCAACCATCTTAGGCTATTGTCTGGCATTCAAATCCGAATGCAGGCTCTTTTTTTTTTTTTTTACAGATTAGCAGACCCAACTACTAACCGCGGATAAGAATTAAGTATGTTAGGGACATGGTAAACATCTACCAGGAAATGTGTGCCAAACACTCATTAAAGCTAATACATGACAATACGCCACTATGGGACGACTGGCCATTCCCAGGGGTCTTCCATGATCCTATTTGTAAGGCCTGGTCGAGATTAGGAGTGGAAACGGTTTGGCAGCTCTTTGACATTAATGGATTTTGTTCTTTTCTGGGCTCCAAGCTGCTTTTATCCTTCCCCAATACCATTTTAAATACCTGCAATTAAGTGACTATGCCCACTCTGGAAGTAAGGTCTCAATAGATCTAGAAGGCTCTATTGCTATGTCTAGTATGTACAAAGCTAGTTGTAAAACGTTAATTAGCACAACCTAGCAAGGGCTTTACACACACAGCTGTGACGATGCCCCACTTTTAACCACTAAATGGAGCAAAATGCTCTCTTGTGAGGTGTTACCTTCAGAAATATATAGGGCCTTGGAGACGGTGAAGGGTGTAGCGTATTCTGTTCATTTGAAACTGCAGCAATTTAAAACCAGTTGCATGTAATACTACACTTCGGTAAAATTCATGAGGTGGGGCTCGAACCCTAACGCTGATAAAGCTAGCTGCCACAAGTGTGGCTATCGAGGTGAGTATGGTACATTGTTCAGCTAGAATTCGGTAATCCTCATATGTGTCCCTTGGTAAATCGAGTGTTCAAGGCCATCATGGAAGTTTTTTCCTGTGGGCGGGGCGCCACGGGGAAAGTTGTAGCGTGGTATTGTCGGCACCTCTGAAAAAAATTGCCATTCCTGACACATCTTGAAAGAGATTAACTTGAAGGTCTTCCAATTGCTCAGGATTATTTTTCACGCCAGGGTGAGCATTAAATCAAGTAGGTCCTGTTCCCTGTCGTTTTGTTATTTGTGGGTCTAGGTATCTGAGAAAAAATGTATGAGAATTCTCTATTTGGTGTGATGTGTAGAGTATGTGTTATATTCTCGTAAACGCTATCCCAGAACGGTTGCAAGATAGGGCAGAGAAATAGCATATGTGGTAGATCTCCTGAGTGAGAGTCACAGTTCCAGCATTGGGGACAGTGGATGAGATTAAGCTTGTGGAGTTTAGCTGGTATCCAGTATGCCCTGTTTATAATCATGTATTTCATTTGAGAGAGTGTAGGCGAGACTTTGTTCCTGAAGGGAGTCATATGCATGCGTTCCCAGTCAACTTCTATAGCGGTGGTGTTGGGTTCTGCTTACGGAGTAGTGTGGCTCACTGGTTAGAGGCAGCAGGCCTGAGAGCAGAAGTCGGCCCGGGACCACGGTTCAATTCCCGACGCGGCAGGGTCGTGGACCTTGGTCAGCGGACTTGATAATTCTCGCTTCGGTGCTTACTCTAATCAGGGGTTCCACTTGGCAACTCTGGGCATTAGCTTGCCTAATCTCCACAACGGCCCCACCAATTCCGGGGATGCCTGGCTCCACCTTGGGGACTCCCAGCAAGGGACTATCCCACAGGGAAAGCCAGGACGGGTTCCCCAGAGTTATACAGCGCCGGGACGCCCCGTTGCTGGGGCATCTGTGCGCTTTACAAGTATACTACATTTACATTTACTTCTTCTCGTTGACTGTAAGGTTCTTACTTGGTTTGGGCTGGGCAGGAGAACTTTATATATGCTTGACATTGTAGGACCGCTCTTGAGCATCTGGGATAGCCTGAGGGGTAGAAAGGAATCAACTGGCTTTATTGAGCGTTTAGATATTCGGGCTTTAAGTTTAAAAAACGTGTATATGTTGGTCATCTCCTGCTCTGTGGTTCGGCAAAGGATTTAGGAGAGGTGTCCTTATATAGGTCTTGGATAAAAGTGACGCCGTTCTGTGACCAGTCCTGCCAGAAGATTAGGTTGCCATCTATTCTTAGTTTGGGGTTATACCAAACTTCAGTCATGTTAGATTTGTCGAGTTTAAAAGTAGAGTATATTGGTAGGAGTGAGAGTGCCTGTTTTGTGTTCTTGATAATATATTTAGAATGTTGTAGGATAGATGTGTGCATAGTCATAATTGCGGGGAGTGGGATACCCTTAAGTTTGCCTCTATTTCCAGCCACATGAGGCGATAGTGTGGGTTATCTAAAAACCAGGCAGCCCCTTGTCTGCATAGGAAGGCAGTTTGATAGATTCTGAAGTTTGGGAGACCAGTCCCTCCTCTGGTTTTGGTCCATTTGAGTTTTATCAGAGATATTCAAGCTTTCATCTCTTGCCATAAGAAGTTGGTGAAAGCCTTCTCAATTTTCTTCAGAAGGTCTTCGGACAGGATCGTAGGGAGCATAATAATAAGATAGTTGATCAGTGGTGATATCATCATTTCAATTGTTTCTGCCCTTTCCCACCATAATAGAAATTTTGGTGACCATTTGTCTCGCAGCTCTGAGCTTTTCTTAGATATGGATTTTCCATTCTCATGTAGTGCAGTTATGAGACCGTTAGTCAGGGGTGTAGCTAGAGCTTCTGGCGCCCGGGGCTATCCCTCAAATTGCCGCCCATGGAAGGTAGCGGGGGAGATGCTGGGTAAAAAGAACGGTGAGCACTTGAAAGAGGTCTAACAGACACGTGGTATCGCCGCTAATAGTTACCTCGATCATGCAAGTTACATGCACGTGCCCAAGGCTACACAGTTGAATACACCGGCAGTACAAAGACATACAATTGATGGACGGAATGCAGAACAGGAAGAGGTGTGGCGCCGCGGCTAGGGCGACTGACTCCGGAATCTGGGGATCACGGTTCGATCCCCGGCACCGGCGGCAGATAAGCCCAGCACCATGTGACTCTGGGCAATAGCTTGCTTAATCTTCCCGATGGCCCCCAGCGCCTAGAGACCCTTACGGGTGATTGTGCGCTTTACAAATGTGGATTATTATTATTATTAACAAATCAATACATTCACCCCCAGTCAAGAGATCTGAGTTAAATCCATCATTCTTTTGCTCACCGTGCAACCCCAGTTTAGACTTGGTCATATGCAAATCAAGACTGATTTGCATATGGCTGGGTTCAAACTGGAATGGCACAGGGAGCAAAAAGCGAAGGCTTTAGGCCCAGATCTCTGTACTGGGGTGAATGTTTGACATTGTTCTACATTCTGTCCATCAATTGTTCTATTTGCAATAATAATATATAGGTACAGAGGTATCAAGGTTGACTTGTTAGCAACCTCTGGCATATTTAACCAAAAATATGACCAGAGCAGTGGCAATGTGTTGGTCTGAATAGATGTTATTACACATTCCTAAACTGAGGCTAGTAATAACTCATCGAATTTGTTTCTGCTTTTGAGCACTCCTCAGGACTTTTTTAGTTTAAAAAGTTCATAATTGTGTTGTATGACGGTCAGATGCTTGCTAACCAACATGATTTCAGATCTGCGCTGTGTTTATTCGCAATCGTGGCTGCGACTCTCTCGGTGATGGCTCACAAATATGACTGGACACTTTCACTTTCATGCACACTGCGTCCCCTGTCCAGCTTGCTGGCCTGATTTCCCATAACTTGCTGTTGGCTTTTTTTTTCTTGGGAGATTATTGATGCCTGAGTTGCTCACTGTAGGGCCATTGTCTCCGGCCTGGGTCAGGCTAGCCCTCACAGCAGCTCACTTGTAGTCAGTGTCCAAGGACAGTCAAAACCTTGTCCTGTTGCAAACCATTGCAAAGCTGTAAGAGGAATATGTCCAGGAATCAGATGTCAACCTAAAGTCTTAAGGTGCCGCCTTCGTGTGCAAGTGGCCTTAACATCCAGAGTCACACTGAGGAAGCATGAGCTGTTCTTGGTGGCCTTTGGTGGGAGTAAGTAAGAAACCTTTGGTAAGGCAGCTGGTTTTCTTTCCTTTGCACCCTGCATTCTCAGTGACTATGGCTACTCTAGAGCAATGCATGTAAAACGTGATTTGCATTAGCATAGAACACAAGCTTGTACATGCTGATCTCTTGTGCTGTGCCTACACACATACTAGTACAGACATTTCACTTATTAGGTGGTGGCTATGGAAGATCAAAATAAGGAAAAAAGATACCTATTAAGGTTAAATTGTTCCTATCCATTGCCAACAACACCAAAGACAACAATCGCGAATTTCGATCTGAAGCAAACTTCAGTTTCTTTATCGCCTGCTGTTCGGTGCTCAGAGGCATGACAGGCTGTCTCCTAAACCCAGGCTAGCTTGAAACCTATGCTGAATAATTCTGTATCTGGGACCCTATGCTTCTTTACCCCATTCAGTTCTGAGTTTTTTCTTGGAGATCCATCGATGAATTTAACCATACATAATAAATAAAGCTCCTTAGGGAGTGCCAGTTTTCCTAATAGAGTTAGAGTGTGAGTCAAAAGCAAACTAGCTGAAACCTGGAATGGCTTAGGTTCCTCTCACAAATTAAGTTACTGAGAGAAAGAATGAAATTTTAAATGTGGCCGACAAATAAGGAAGAAATAATCTTTGTGAGATTTTTAAAAAACAGATGGAAACTTCATAGCTCTACATGATTATCCATAGGGGATGAAAGATGTAACGCACATTTTATAAACCCATAAAAAACACCAAATAGCTTGTTTAAATATTATGGGGTCTTCACAAATAGGGTTAAACATAGAATCCTAACGAAACCAGGTGTGAGAACAATTGCATACATGAAAGTAGACTCACATAGCCCCAACATCGGAGTACAAGTGTCCTTTGCAATACCAGTTGTTTTGTGTTCAGAAAGTTACAGCCGGTAACTGTATGCACACAAATAACAGAAGGGAGTAGTCCTTTAAAATCTAAAATATATTGATAGATGAAGAAGTCAATCAGTGAATCAAAGTTGATGCATCATTAAAAGTTGCAAGGATCAGATGCCTTTAAAGCACAACTGTTGGGCTTGAAACAGAGATGATGTTCATTAAGAAAACGATGGGCCATAGGCGTAAAAATCTGGTTACAAAGTGCTGGCTACATATTGCGACCAGTCAGGATTTTTAAGAAGTACTATAGCTTGATTCTTAAATATCCAAATCATTGTGGGTCTGAATCTGACCTACCTTATGAAAACTAATAAGGTAGATCACACATTGCGACACAGTACTATTGGAGAAAATTACAGGGATGGTGGCCCCATGTCTGTTACCTTTTAGTCATTTAAATTTTTGATGTTAAGTGGTGTAATATGCCAGTGGTGAAACGTTTTGATTTATGATTGAAAATGCAATAGGTGGTCTCGCAATTGTTTGATTTACAGCTATTGACATCGCAAATGTTAGTGTATAACTGTAATAAAAAAGGTAAATTAAGCCTTTAAAGCCTGCAGTGTAAAAAGTGACTGCGTGTGAGGGCCCCTGAACAGCTGTACTGTACAGCTTCCCCTTTCCCTGTCACCAGCAATCACCTGGGCAGCCTACTCCAAATATAATTACCACTACCCTCATGGTCAAATTTCGGCCACAAACATTTCTCACATCATGTATGATCACCTGGTTAATTATCCATCGTAGCCCTTTTCCCCTTCTTGGGCCTCTGTTTTCGGGTGGGGTGGGGAGTGGGGGCTTGTCCGCTCTTCATAAATATTGCTGTGCTTCGCCATGCCTTTGCTCTCCGGCACAGCTGCCTCCTGGTGCTGCTATCTCTTATAGTGAGCCCTGGTACTTAGACCTCACCGCAGTAGCTGCCCGATGTAACTAACTAGTGTGCTGTGCGGAGCAGGCCCTGCTGCTTGGCCCGGCCTCTGATACAATGCTCCCGACCTGCCTTTCATTTCCAAGATGCACGTGGGACATGATCATCATTTGCTCACTGCTGCATTTTAACAGCAGTGTGCCCAGGGCCGTCATTCGTAGCGCTTTCGCGCGCTACATGATTGACGGCCCTGGGAACCAGATGCAAGGTACGCCGTGCACCGCACCACCGCCACTATGCTAGGAGGTGGTGCGTGCGTCCCATGCAGTCGGTGCACTTTCAGTTACGTAACTGCACGTCAAGTAACATGCGCAGAAAGGGCTCCTCAGTCAGTGACAGACTGTCATTTGCAGGTGTAGGGGACGGAGGTGTCTCGGTGATGTATGTGTCAGTGTCCACTGTCCCCAAATAAACGCTGCCGCCACGTGCCACTAGGGTCGCACACTGCCACCCCTGAAATAGTGCCGCCTTGGGCGGACCGCCCCCCCCCCCCCCCCCCCCCCAGCTACGCCAGTGCCATTAGTGAATAGCAGACCCAAGTATTTAATTGGTCCTGGTTGCCATGCCAGACTTGTGTCTCCCAAGATGTCCCTACCACCCTGGCTATTCAAAAGCTTAACTTCCGTTTTATCTTTATTGAGTGTGTAACCTGAGACTTCAGCGAACTCCTGCACTGTGTTCATGAGGGCCGGGATGGCTGTTTCAGCCTCGCTTGAGACTACCAGAACATCATCTGCATATGCGGACACCTTGAAAGTTGCACTTCAAAAGGCTATCCCTTGTATTTCTGCATTTTCTCTCAAGTGCTGAAGAAACGATTCTATAGCTAGTAAGAAGAGGGATGGGGAGAGAGGACACCCTTAACTGTTGCCTTGTCGTAGTGATAGGGAAGAGGACACTGCACCCCCTGCTCCTATTTTAGCTCTAGGTTGATAATAAAGTGCCATGATCATTCGTATCAGTGAGTCTCCCAAGTTGAACCTTTCTAATGTCATTCGCAAGTATGCCTGGTCAACCTTGTCAAACGCTTTCTCTGCGTCCAAGGTGATAGCGACAGTTGGGGATTCGATTAGCTTAGCTTTTCAATTGCGTGGCAGAATATCCTAATGTAGCCACTAAAGAGCCTATGTTTAAGGAATCTTACTTGCGAAGGGTGGTTAAGTTTGCCCATATAATTTTGTTGAGTCTGTGATAGTTAGGGTTATGCAGGGGTGGTCTGATATTACTCTCAGTTCTATGGTTGTTTGATCTATTCTGCTAGTTGAGTTTCATGAAAGTAGGAGATAATCTATGCGGGAGTATCTGCTATGTGGGTAAGAGTAGGATGTGTATTCTCTTTCCATCTGGTTCTGTAGCCTTGCTTGGTCTATCATATTAAATTTACTGCATAGTTTTTTGTAGAGCCTTATGTGCCTTGTTCAGTCTGAAATGGCAGTTTGAGTTCCTCTCCAGGTCAGAATCCAGCGGGAAGTTAAAGCCCCCACCCATTATGAGTGTGGCGGTATCAGGGATCAGCCTAATTTGCTCTCCAATTTCTTCCCAGAACTCTGGTGCATCATTTGTGGAAGCATAAATGTTGATTATGTAAAGATCAGAATCATTTTTAGTTAGTTTTGTTATGACCCATCTACCTTGTTTGGCAGCAGTGTGTGAGATAAGGTCAGTCCTAGCTTTCCTAGATATTAGTGTTAGGACTCCATTCTTTTTGCCCGCTGATGTGGAATAAGCCACATCTGTGAACTGGTGGCCTTTAAGTGAGCTAGCTAGGTTGATGTCTAGCTTAGTTTCTTGTAAAAGAGTTATGTCTGCCTTTTACTTATGGATGTGGTCAAAAATCTTTTACCTTTTTGACCGGATGGTTAAGGCCTTTAAAATAAAGCAATGTTATTTAAAATTTAGTTGAGCTGGGGATTTCATATTGTTGCTAAGTGAGATCCCTGGTCAGTGTTTCCCATGGGATTTGTGTAAATGGTGTGACACAGTGTGGGATTCCATTGTGTGAGAGTCTCCATAGTGCGACCACTTTCTGAATGTAATTACGAATGCACATTAATTCACGAGAGCCATTGGTTAAAAGAAAAAATTAAAGAATATATGTAGATACGAAATAAATAATAAGACAGCAAAAAGTCAAGAATACAAAACCTCCCCTCCCCTTCCTTCCCCTTTTCCCTCCCTTCCTCCTCCCAAAAGTAACACTAGACGTGGCGATAGCAAGAAGACGCTTCACTCTCGGGGACACTATTTTGAGTGGGAAATGGTTCCCCTCTACAGAACTAAACTTAATAAAACTGATTAAAGCTCTATTAAAGACAAGATTGTTAAATCAGCTAGCTACAGTAGGGCTATTAACTACCTTGAAAGCCTACTACTACAAAATACAATGAGGTACCCAGAATATAAACTGTTAACTGACGTAACTTGGCATATTCAGTTTGCTTTAGTACAGCAGTTTCCGACATAGTAGCAAATGACTGCATTGCTTTATTTATGATTGGCATGACTATTCTAGTAATTACAAACATTCCATAGCTATAAGACTTCTAAGAGATACCATTGGGTAGCTGCAACAGACTGTCCCAGGTGTTATTCGATTTTGCCAATCAATCTCAAATTGCAATAGGACTACTGTTCTTGCCTTACATTAGGACTGCTGCGTTGAACTTTCTTAAAACTCACATTACTCATATAACGGGCCATTCATTATTCCTGGGAGTGGGCATGTAGACATTTATCCTCAAAAGTTGCTTGGTAATTGGCCTTGGTCCCAAACGTTGCGTAACTAAGTCTGAACAGACGTGGATAGTTTTAATATTCTTCAGACCATATCGGTCAATCGAAAACCAAGGCGAAAGATTAGAGTGCTTAGAGTGCTTTGTGGCACCTTGTGATGTTAATCCATTGATTTGAAGAGTTGACAATGAGGTATGTGCTTAAGCTGCTTCATACTGTTCAACGTTTAGGTTTCGCTGCTGGTTTTTTTTGGTACAGAAGTATACATTGTGAGATCTTTGGTATCATCCAGGAATTTCTTGAGAGTATCGCATTCTGGGAAAAGGGGAGAGGTGCCTTGAACTACTATTCGGTACCTTGTGGGACATGCAAAGGAGAATTGGTAGCCTCGAGACCTCAGTCTGGGACAGAGTGCAAGAAAGCCTTTCCTTGTGTCTACTTTTGCCTTAGAATAGTCTTGTGCTATAAAGATTTTATCACTGCCTCACAGGATATGTTGACTATTCCTCATATAGGCCAAGATAAGTTCAACATGTTGCAATCCTAATGGTTTGCACACAATGGGTCTAGGGTGAGATTAATTAGTTGGCTTCCTGGTACGGACTCCGTGGGCTCTGTCGAATTCCAGATGTTTTCTAAAAGTCAGCCTGGTACCCTGAGGCAGCCATTTCTCCAGACAGGAGGTACACTATCCCACTTCATGCTCGCATCCTACCGGTATGCCAAAAATGAGAAGGTTGCCTCTTCTATTCCTGTGCTTTAATTCCAATATCTGCCTGGAGAACACATGTACAGTGGCATCCAATTTAGCTATTTGCTTTGTCATCTTAGACATCTAGTCGGCATACTCTGTTTTCTGCTTCCGCAATTCTAGTATTGGTCTCTTTCATGTCTTTACGGAACGCAGATATTTTGTTTCGCGTAATGTCTGTGTTTTCTTTGGAGGATTTTGCCAAATTGTGGACCTCGCAAAGCTTCTTTAAGATTCTTTCCATCGTGGTGTTGATATCTAGTTTGTTTATGACCAGTGAATCTGGATTTGGGGGATCAGCTTTCGCTCTCTTGAGGCTTGCCTTATTTTCTTTTTCAGCTATCTTTGCATGTGTGTGCCTTCTTGTGTGACCGATTTGTATGTAGCTGGGTTTAACTTAATGTAGAGGAATGGCGTAGGTATTGGTGGGAGGCACCTATGATTGTTATTTGTGAGTTGCCTCTTTACTAGTTAGAGGAATCTTATGTGCAGTGGGTTCTTGTGTGCTGCTTAACTGTGGTCTGTTCTTCTGTTCAGAGTGTGTTACCACCTCTGGAAAATCAAGGTTATTGCTCATTGGGATTTAGGCCTTGTTGGAGGCCATGCTTGGTTTTATGTTTACTCCTGTCGTGTCTTCCAGTGAAAAGACCTAATCTATGGGGTCTTGCCCGTGATGTGTTCGTTGTGCATCACTTCTGCACTTGTTGTGTGTTGTAATGATTCTCAAGTCTCTGGCAGGGTCAGGTAGTTTTCTCCTAAGGAGATTACAGCCGCCGCAGACTTGGGTTCTGGAAAATCAGGGTTACTGCGCAGTGAGGCTTGGGGGTCTATGATTGGTTTTAAATTACGAGCAGTCATAATTTATGGGCTCTTGCTTGTACTGTGTTTGCTTCATTGCACTGGGCGTCCCTCCTGCACTTGTTGCATGTTATTATGACTCTTGCGCCTCCATTTTAGAATCAGGCTGGGTCAGGCACTTTAAAATTCATTCACTGTCCCAACTGAGCTACCATAATAGGGAGATCACAGCTTGCCGCCGCAAGTCTACATGTCCTGTCTACGATTTGCAGCCCCTACTTGATATAGATCAGACCATTTTGGGTTCTCTCCTCATATATCGCATATAGACTTACGCCATATTAATTTCAGGCACACAATGCGGTCTCAAGTGATCGCCGTTCTATATAAGAAATAGCAGTACCTTATCTTCTTCAGTGAAGGTAACGCACCAAAGTCTTACTTGCCTCAGATTGTGGGCAAATCTTCGCCGTCTCCGTGCTCGTTTAGAAAAGCCTTAGGGTCATCACGGATTTTAGCGCTCCACATAGTGCCAACATTGGCCCATACCCCAGCCCTCCCACAACAATTAACTGAATAACAGACACAACACAATTGTTTGGTGGAGAAATTTGCTGCAGGTTTATTTGCATAACAATATGCCAACATGTTGGGTTATCTTACGGGTGATCCATGGGCAGGCAACCCCTCGCCACCCCCCCCACCTGATGAGCCATAAAACCCCTGTGGTATTAACGGCTGGGTGTTCTCAATTTGGGGGAAGGTATAGCCCCTCCCCCGTCAGACCTCCAGTCAACCCCTTACTCACGCCCCTCCCCGCTACGGGGGGCGGAGAGTTGCAGGCAATCCCCGGTTGCTAAGGTCCACAACCGGCCGTCGGACTAACGGGGCGCCATCGCTCCTCCAGGATCCCACGCGAGGACCTCCCTGGGGATAATTGGCTTTAGCACCCTTACTGTGCTCCTGTAGAAGGTACCCTTTCGTACCTTACAGCCTTTGGATTGCCCTCTGCCATGGCACTGGGTGTGGCCCCCGCCGCCCTAGAGCCCCCACACCTTATACTGCCATTTCACTTACAACCTGCTGCTTCCAATGCTTCGCCCAAGTCCAGCAGAAACAGGTCCATACCCACTTTGGAGAGGTGTATCCCATCATCCTCAAAGCACCCAGTGGATTTCGCATGCAGCAACCCATGCCTGACAAAACCAAAGCCTCTTTGCTCAGTAAATTTGCGCATCGCGCTGTTCACCCGCCTGCGCGAGGTCTCCATGACTTCCCCTGACCGTGCGCCCCGCCATAACCACCTAGGTGTGATTTCGGACCACCATAGCTCACAGGACCCCAGCATGTTACTCAACTCGCACAATGTACCCCTCATCTCCTAAAGCAGGTTTCTCCGCCCTAGGGAAACCAGATCATCACCTCATAGTGTATTACCAGTACACCGGGTGGCGAGTCCCCCCGCCTAGTCTCTGTAGAATTCTCTGCTTCAAGCTATTCCAACGCATGTCGGGTGTCCCCAGCCAAATTATCCTTGTTGACGTGAACCCATGTTTCCATTTTCTGCTATCCGCCCACTGAGATACCCTCTGGACTCCAGAATGTCCCATCACCCAGACCGTTTTGCCTGGCAAATAAAGATGCAGAAGTTTGACACATTATTTATTAACATCAACAAAACCCAACTCTTCAAACAACATCAACATCAAAATTACACCGACTCTTATGTCGCACAATTTTTTAATACTTCTACTTTAAGCTCCTGGCCCAGTGCTTAATCCATAACTCTTACAAACCTATATATTTTTTGTAACAGTTCGACTCCCAACGTCCCACTTGTTTGATGTGTTCCGCCTGCAAGCCCGCCTGAAAGGCCGTGGTTGCTGCCCCTATTCTAAACGAGTGGCTGCAAAAATGCTTGCCCTGGACCTTATTGCCTGATAGTTCTAAACACACATCCATTTTGCGCCTTACTTGATATTTGGTCGTGGGTGTTCCGTCTGCATGTATTAGGAGGTAACCCTCGCTTGCGGGCGCAGCGCTAGGTAGCTCGCGACTAGGTGCACTGGGCAATACTTGGCGATCTCGAGCTTGCTCAACACTATCACCTTCCCTGCCCCTGCATGGTCCGTTTTTGATCTCCGCAGCCTTATGGTCATGACCTCACCGGTCAGTACTGCATCCTGTCTGGACAAGGCCACACCCGATGTGTCCAGGTTTTGATTTCGCCAACAGCTCCCCCATTCGAAATGCCCCGAAGAATGCCAACCCAAAAGTTGCCGAAAAGAGAGCTGCTTCAAAAACTGAGTGCGTGGCCCTGTCCACCCAATCCAGCATCCCCTGCAGGGTTTCAAAGTCTGTGGCCGACCTGGTGTCGGGGGCTCGCGGCTCACTCCTGGCCCAGCTCTTCAGTGCCGACCTTATCAAGAAGGACTTAGTAGGATCTAACTGCCCCCTCAATCTAGCATGGTGGCTGGTACAAACAAGAGATAGTATACCCATATATGCAAAAGGACTACTATGACAGACAAAGGGAGGAATGGTCCTCCAAAAATAACTGGCGATCGAATAAACACCAGGCACCCAGAAAGGGAGTGACGTTCTCTGACACGTCATACACCAGTAGTGAATCAGAGAACGAGACAACAACAGCCAATCAAAGCGAAAGAGAGAGAGAAATTCCTCAAAAACAGAACAGGGAAAGTCTTTCTTTTTTAGATCGGCGAAAGAACAATCAGAGCCAGAACTCAAATCCCCAGGGTCGAGGGAGGGGGATAGGTTTCTTCCCCACGAACCAGGGCCAACAACGTCCATACATGAAAACCAGAAGTCAGAAGACATGGGATTAGAAACTGAGACTAAAGCACCAATAATAAATCTTTCCAATAGAATTATGACAGATGCGGAAATTAGCGTATTAGAGAAGGGACTGGGGTTTGCCATAGCTGGACCCCCAGATAAATATCTCTTAGAAAGGGATCTTCAAATTTTTCTTTAGAAAAATAAGACTACAGAAATATTTTGAGGGGAAAGAGAGAGCCCCAACTGATAACAAGACAGGTTTGCGTCCAAAATCACTATGGACTCCCCTCAGTTCTATGGTAAACAAAAATGTGGAAATCTTTGAAAAAGTTATTGAAAAGGGAATGGGAGAAATTCTAGACCAGAAGACATGGATCAAAAATAACCTCACATTGGGGGAGAAAAAGGCTCTTAAAAACTTAGAAGAAAGTAGTGAGATCACAATCAAACCAGGAGATAAGGGGGGGAGTATTGTAATTTTAAACACCAATGATTACGAGAGAAGAATAAATCTTCTTCTCTCTAACCGTAACCATTACACTTAATCCACCATGCAAGAGTGGCTTGATCTAGGGAAACGAATCAAGAGTCTTCTTATTCTAACGAAGGAGGACGGGGTAATTAATCATGAAGAGTATAACTTTTTGAACAACGAAGCGCCTACTATACCGGCAATCTATGGATTGCCGAAGGTGCATAAAAACATCAATGACCCACCCATGCAACCCATTGTGTCCAGCATAAACTCATTAACAGAACCACTTAGTAAATACGTGGAAACATTTATACAACCTCTAGTGATGGAACAACCGGCATACATAAAGGATACAACTGATATGATCAGCAAGGTGGAGAACGTAGAATTTGACCCACGTACTCAATGGCTTGTGATGCTTGATATAGAAGCGCTTTATACCAATATCCCCCAAAACGATACTATCAACATGATCAAAAAGATGTTACAGGATGAGAATGAGGATCTGTCTGAACACTCAACATTTATTGTAGAATGTGTAGAACTGATTCTTAAAAATAACATTTGTTTATTTAAAGAAGACTTGTACAAACAAACGAAAGGGACGAGCATGGGGCCACCTGCGCCCCACGTTTAGCATGCTTATATGTAGCAGAATTTGAAAACAGGCACATTTTTAATATTTTAGCACCATTTTATGAGAACATTTCAAAGTTGTCCAGTTTCATAGATGACGTGTTTTTCATCTGGCATGGCAATGAAGGGGAACTTTTAGAATGTATTACATGGCTGAACTTAGGGGATGAAAATCTCAAGTTCACCTCGACATATAGCAATAACACATGTGACTTTCTAGACATTAAAATTAAAAATATGGAAGGGAAACTATCAGTAGAACTATTTACTAAGCCTTCAGACCGTAATACTGTGCTTCATTTCTCTAGTCATCACCCAGCCGCACAAAAAAACAATATTCCTTTTGGACAATTCCTGAGAGTGCGGCGTAATTGCACAACCTGGAAAGAATATGAGAAACATCCGAAGAATCTTACAAAAAAATTTCTAGATAGAGGTTACCCCAAGTCCATGGTAAGGAAAGCATATAAACGTGCGAAATGTTTTCAATAGGGACAGCTTATTTTAACCCAAAAATACACAAGAGAAACAGGACAAACCTATTGTATTTGTAACCAATTTTTCTTGTATATCAAACAAATTGAAAAATTTGATCAATAGGAATTGAAATTTGATTAATGTACCAGGAGAGGTTCGTCTGTCAAAACCAATTGTCGGATTTAGGTGAAATAGAACACTAAGAAATTGTTTGGTACAAACTTATCCAGACAATAGTAAGAGGAACTTAATCAGTACTATAGATGGCACTACACCTACCGATAATTTTCCCTGTGGAGCTTGCAAAAACTGCAGTTTAAAAATGAAAGGCCCAAGTGTAAATTACGGCAATATTACCCATATCCATAAAGCACTTTTTAATTGCAGAGCACAGAATTTCATCTATATGATAAAATGCCCATGTGAAATGGCATATATAGGGGAAACCCAAAGAGAAATAAGATTAAGGCTCAATGAACACAGGTCGGCCATTAGGCCTAAAAAACTGACAGCACCTCTAGTAACTCATTGGCAGGAAAAGGGACATCAGATCGATGTTCTGAGATGGTGCATTTTAGAAGTAGTGAGTCTGAATAAAAGAGGCAGAGACCTGGTGAAAAAACGTAAAAAAAGGGAACAATATCACATGTCCAGATTCAGTACTTATAAAACAGGTTTAAATAATAAAGAAGAGTGGGAAAGAATTTTGTGAAGAGATCCTGTTAATAGGCACGCCCGCAGATTAATAATGTGAAATTCTTACCAAAATTTCTTTTTTTTTTTTTTTATTTAAAATTGGCATAAAAATGAAAAACGGCAACACCTTAATTTTTACACATAAGAGTATCGCACTTTTAAGCAATATGAGATACATATGAAAGGACTTCTAAGCACTTCATTGATTGTTACAGGGATAGTATAATTAAATTATATCCATTACAAGATGGCGACCGTTTTCGACAGCAAAAACGGAGCTTGTTCTCAATATATAGTTTATGTGTGAACGATGTAGGTACAATAAAATATAAATGCAGCTATGAAATGGGGACACATGGATACAGAAAATCCCTAGATAGGACCCGCAGATTAATAATGTGAAATTTTTACCAAAAATTTTTTTTCAATTTTTTTTTTAAAAATCGGCATAAAAATGAAAAACGATAACATCTCAATTTTACACATAAGAGAACCGCACTTTTAAACAATAAGAGATATATGTGATAGGACTTCCAAGCACTTTATTGATGGTTACAGGGATAGTATAACTAAATATTATACATTACAAGATGGCGGCCGTTTTCGACAGTAAAAACAGAGCTTGTTTTCAACAGATAGTTGATGTTTGAACGATATAGGGACAATAAAATAGAAATGCAGCTAGGAAATGGGGACACATGGATACAGAAATGTCCACAATAGGACCCATCAAATAACAATACCTAAATCAACATCATGTTTCAAAATCGGCGTAGAGACGAAAAACGGCGATATTTTGATATTTTAATTGTACATAAAAGACAAAGGACAAGATCTTATTCTTATGTCACAAGTGACACATGTACAAGAACATCTAGGCACTGCATTGGAAGGTATTGGGACTGGAGAATCGAAAAAATACCCATTACAAGATGGCGGCCGTTTTTCGACGTAAAAAACTGAGCCGCATGATCATTAAGTGATGTGCAGGAACAGGTGAGAATTGTTAAGCAATTACCACCTGGTATAAAAATGGGGTGATCCTCCTAGGTAGTCAGTTGCAGGAAAAGGAATGGAGAGGGAGGACGCCATGCCAAGCTAACACTACTGATCAAGTAAGTAGGGGATTCTGAGAATAGTCTAATGAGGCAGTAATATAAGCTTAAAGACAACCTAATGGTAGGGTATAGATGGGGTAATAATGAAATGTTTCCCTCTCCATACTTTTCCACAGTTGGAAATAATTTTAAAACATTTCCTAACCAGTGCCCCTGACCCCAATGAAGAGGAAAGGAGGGTTTTTTAACTATCAAGGAGTCTTTCTAATTGAACTACGGTAAGACCCACCTGTAGAAGCAGGGTTTAAATAATGAAAATTGGATCTTGATAGAAACCTAATACACTGATTACATTATAGATAAGAACTTAGAACATTGGGAACCTCCAACATCCTAAGGCGTCCCCCAACTACAATAAGGATTAATAAAGACATATTGGTAAGGCCTAAAAGATATTGTACTTTATGGATAGAGCCTGGGTCTACTATATAGATGTTGACAAAAGAAAAAAATCTTTTCTCTCTGAACAGGGAATGAGATGGTCCCTATTTTTAACCTCAAGGAGACCTCGCCGTATACCCAAGTGTGAGGTAAAACATGGTAACATCTAATTGAGAGTGAGAGGAATGTGTAAATTTAAAGACTTAAGATTGAGGTCATGTTTATATTCTTTTCTAGAATACACAGGGAAGGAAATAAAATTTTAATTTGGAGACAAACCGCTCCGGAGATTGAAAAGATACTGCTAGGAAGGAAATAACTCCTAGGTATGCAAATAGTTTTCAAACTGAATGGGAGACTATAGATTAGAAAAGTACACAAGCATCATTTCTTTTCTCTTAATTTTTAGCTTAATTCAGACCGGACCCTCCAAGTCCATCTAGGAGACAGTCATTTGGAGATGTCATCATGAGTAATGAGGTACGGGTTCCCTGATTAGTGACTTATGACCTGAAAGGACCCTAGCTTATATTTAGTTCCTTAAAAGTCTGGCGGGGTTACCAAATCTTAGGGATAAGAATGTATAAGTGTTAAAGGAAAAAAGTTTAAGTCTTAGACATGAGTTGGACCTAATGGAATGTTATTGTTACATGTTTCCTTTTAGAAATCAATGTTATGAACTAAGTCCTGAAGAAGGTGCAAGATTGTGTTTGGCACCGAAACGCCGCGTCGACAGTTTGTTTGTTCTTATTTAAAATTGATGAAAATTTATGAATTTTTATAATACTGTGTAATGGTGCATGTTTTTAATGAATTTTTTTATGAATATTATGTTTTGATTTGTTTTGAACTATGGTATACATTGCATAATCAGCAAGCTTTGCTGATTTTTTTAAACAATAATTCTAATAAATTTATGAAATTTTAACACTTATGTCCTTTGAATACACTTATGTTGATTATTGTTGTTTTATATAAGCCTGTAAATTTGGTAACTCACGCATAGACCAGACCCAATATTTTTGATCCATATTCTGTTTTGAGATAGAGGCCCATCAGGACCATTTCCTTTGGTGCAAATGCTGGAAAAGGAAATTTGTTGTTTTTGCTCACCGGTCAGTACTGCATCCTGTCTAGACAAGGCCACACCCGATGTGTCCAGGTTTTGATTTCGCCACCAGATCCCCCATTCGAAATGCCCCGAAGAATGCAAACCCAAAAGTTGCCGAAAAGAGAGCTGCTTCAAAAACTGAGTGCGTGGCCCTGTCCACCCAATCCAGCATCCCCTGGAGGGTTTCAAAGTCTGTGGCCGACCTGGTGTCGGGGGCTCGCGGCTCACTCCTGGCCCAGCCCCTCAGTGCCGACCTTATTAAGAAGGACTTGGTAGGATCTAACTGCCCCCTCAATCTAGCATGGTGGCTGATCGCTGACAAGTGTCCTGCTATCCACGATTGTGTCTTCACCTGGTCTTTGGCTCACATTATGAAGTCCTGAGTCCTGTTCTCCAGGGAAGACCTCACTTGCTCCCAAGCACCGGTTACTGTGTAGAACTTCTCCACAGTTGCCCGGTACCGCTTGATCATCCGAGGTGCCAAGGACAGCTCGCCCATCCCCCTCAAACGCCTTTCAGACTCAGTGGGAACCACAGATGTGCTGGGAAAGGGGTCATCACCTCCCTCGCTCTCGGCCATGTCTCCCGAAACCTGTGCCACTGAAAGCAAGAAAGAGCGTCAGCCGATGTGTTTTGCAACCCCTGTATATGACGCACTCTACACTCAACATTGTATACCAGGCACGCCCTCACCAGCTCCCTGAGTAGGCACAAGACTAGCGGGCAGGATGCTGAATGTGAATTGATGGCTTGCACCACTGCCAGATTGTCTGACCAGAACAGGATCCTACGTGCTGCCAGCGTCGAGGGTCACAGGTGGAAAGCCACTACTATCGGTAAGAGTTCCAGGACAGTAATGTTCGCTGTGATCTTCTTCTTATGCCACACATTGGGCCATCTCTGCGTGCACCACTCCGTGTCCAAGATGACCCGCAAGCACGCCATCGAACTCTGTGACCTCCTTGATACCACCGCCCCCGACGTAGCCTTCCTGACGGAGACCTGGCTGAACGCCACCTCAGCACCGGACATCGCCATAGCCATCCAACAGGGCTACAAGATCTCCCACAGAGACCGCGCCAGCATAGTTGGAGGGGTAATCGCCATCGTCCACAAAGACATCCTCCTCTGGGACCTGAACTTCCACCTCAAGAACAACAACAACGCCAACTCCACCACCCTCATCGACAACCTCGCCAACCTCGGACTCAATCAGCTCGTAACAACCCACGCCACCGGACACACGCTGGACCCCATCTTCTCCGCCAGCCCCCACATCTCCTTCAGCCACACCACCGAACCCCACTGGACCGACCACAGATGCGTTCCCTTCACCTTCAGGAAACCCGCCACACACCACCGCACCCAACAGCTATCACGTCGCTGCTGGGGCAAGGTCACCAAGGACCAACTGAAAACCACCCTCGCCCTGAGACCGCCTGCCGACCCCACAGACCCCAACACCGCCGCGACCGACCTCAAACACTGGATCAGCGACTGCGCCAACACCCTTGCCCCTCTCAAGATCTCAACAACCAACCACACCAACATGAAAGCCGCCTGGTTCACCGAAGAACTACGGACATCGAAGCGCACCTGCCGGAAGCTGGAGAAGAAATGGCTCCACGACCGAACACCAGACAACCACACATCCCACAAAAACGCCACCCGCAGACACCACCAACTCATCAGGACCGCCAGGAGGACCGCCTTCAAGGACCGCCTAGACAACAACGCACACAACACCAAAGAACTCTTCAGCATCGTGAAAGAACTCTCCAACCCCAGCTCCAACACCAACGACATTCCACCATCACAGGACCTGGGCGACTCCCTAGCCACCTTCTTCCATCGCAAGATCACCGACATCCACGACAGCTTCAACTCCGACACCCCCGCACCCACCACCGAGACCACCACCCCCGCGACCTCCACCCGCACCAGTCGCCTGACCACCTGGGCCACCGTCAGTGATGAAGACACCATCAAAACCATGAGCTCCATCCACTCCGGATCCCCTTCCAACCCCTGCCCTCTCCACGTTTTCAACGAAGCCAGCACGACCATCGGGCCCCACCTCCGGAAAGCAATCAACATCTCCTTCGAAACAGCAACCTTCCCAGAAAGCTGGAAGCACGCCGAGATCAACGCCCTACTGAAGAAACCCAAGGCGGACCGAAGGACCTCAAGAACTTCCGGCCCATCTCCCTGCTTCCGTTCCCGGCCAAAGTGACAGAGAAGATTGTCAACAAACAGCTAACCCGCTACCTCGAAGACAACAACATCCTGGACCCTTCCCAATCCGGTTTTCGCAGCAACCACAGCACCGAAACCGCCCTCATCGCCGCCACCGACGACATCAGGATCCTGATGGACAAGGGAGAAACAGCCGCCCTCATCCTCCTGGACCTATCAGCAGCCTTCGACACGGTCTGCCACCGCACCCGAATCCAAGAGAAAGCCCTGGCCTGGACCACATCCTTCCTCGCAGGCAGAACCCAGAGCGTCCGCATCCCACCCTTCCGGTCGAAAACCACCAAGATCATCTGCGGCGTCCCGCAGGGATCCTCCCTTAGCCCGACGCTGTTCAATATCTTCATGGGACCGCTGGCCCATGTTGCACGACAACACAGCCTCAACATCATCTCCTACGCCAATGACATCCAGCTGATCATCTCCCTCACCGAAGATTCCCACACCGCCAAAGCCAATCTCCACAGAGGAATGAAGGCCGTCGCCAACTGGATGACTGAAGCTGAAGCTGAATTCAGACAAAACGGAGGTCCTCATCCTCGGACCTAACCCATCAGCCTGGGACGACTCCTGGTGGCCCCTGTCGCTAGGCACTGCCCCTGAACCCACCAACCACGCACGCAATCTGGAGGTCATCCTCGACTCCGCCCTCTCAATGACCAAGCAAGTCACCGCCGTCTCCGCGTCCTGCTTCAACATCCTCCGAATGCTTCGCAGGATCTTCAAGTGGATCCCCCACGACACGAGGAAAACCGTCACCCAAGCCCTCGTCACCAGCAGACTCGACTTCGGGAACGCCCTCTACTCAGGAACATCTACCAAGCTCTGTAAACGACTACAACAAATCCAGAACTCTTCTGCACGACTGATCCTCGACGTCCCCCGACGCAGCCACATCACACGCCACCTGAGAGGCCTACACTGGCTCCCCGTCAACAAGAGGATCACCTTTAAACTCCTCAACAACGCACACAAAGCGCTACACAACACCGGACCCACATACCTCAACGACCGACTCAGCTTCCACACCCCCACCCGCAACCTCCGCTCAGCCAGCCTCGCCCTCGCCTCTGTTCCTCGTATCCGGAAAGCCACTGCCGGCGGCAGATCCTTCTCCTACCTCGCCGCCAAGACCTGGAACGCTCTTCCTACCAGCCTACGACAGACCCAGGAACTGCTGGCCTTCAGAAGACTTCTCCAGACCTGGCTCTTCGACCAGTAGCGCCCCCCCCCCAGTGCCTTGATACCCTCACGGGTATGTAGAGGGCTTTATAAATGCATTGATTGATTGATTGATTGACCCCGGAGCTCTCTCTTCCTGACGCATCCGTGAACAAAGCGAGTTCCCGATACCCTGCCCAAGGCGTCCTCCAAACCACTGAACCATTGAAGTCTTCCAAGAAGCTTGCCCACATTCTTAAGTCCTCCTTCATCCCTCTACTTAGTCTGACTAGTTGGTACTTTCAGGTGACCTTATCTGTAGCCCTGGCAATTTTGCGCGCAAAGACCCTCCCTGCTGGTATGATTCTGGCAGCGAAGTTAAGCTTGCCCAGTAAGCCTTGCAAGAAACCTAGTGTCACCTTCTCCTGCCCAATGGCTGCCTGGAGGTGCTGCGCAAGGTCCTGCACCTTGTCCGCCAGTAACCTGGATTCACCTGCCTCCGTATCAATTTCAATCTCTAAAAAAGTCAACACTTGCGCCGGACCCACAGTTATGCCAGGCGCCAGAGGGACCCCTAGATGCGCGGCCAGTAACTCAAAATCCCGCAAGGCCTCGCTACACTCCTCTGACCCATCACTCCAGATGAAAAGGAAATCGTCCAGGTAGTGAGACACTACTCTGACCCCATAGCTCGACTGAAGAGCCCACTGGAGGGAACTGCTGAAAGCCTCAAAGTACGCGCATGACACTGCACAACCCATGGGCATGCATCGGTCGTAAAAGTACTGGCCCTCTAGTTTGAAACCTAGCAGATGCTGACTGCTTGGCTGCACTGGTAGTAACCGAAATGCCGACTCAATGTCCACCTTGGCTAACCAGGCACCCCTGCCTGCCCTCCTGACTAAATCCAAAGCCACGTCCAGAGTACAATACGCAAGCGCCTTCCTCCAAACTATGGTTGACAGAGGCCCCATCCGGGTGAGAGAGGTTGTGAATTAAGCAGAAAGCCCCAGGCTCCTTCTTGGCTACCACCCCCAGAGGAGACACCACAAAATTGTCCAAGGGTAGCCTTGAAAACGGGCCTGCCACTCTCCCCAGCAACCTCTCCTTCTCTACTTTGGCCCTGACCACGACTGGCTGGTCCTTGACTGACCTAAGATTGTCCGCCTCCCTGGAACCTTCAGGTCCCACGTAAGGGATTTTGAAACCCTCACTAAACCCCTCCAGTAGCAACTGACTGTCCAGCGTGAGCGGGTACTTTCTTAGGAGAGGCAAACAGATTTGACATAATCACTGGCGAAGGGCCCTTCACTGCACCCCCAATCACGTCAAGCTTTCCTGCTGTGGAAACTGGGGGGGGGGGGGCAGGTGCTGTGTAGTGACCGCTGCCTTGATAAACTTGGAGAGGGGACCGGTGGGGGAGGGGGGTGCCCCAGACACCCGTGCTAACTTACGGCCTCCTGTTTACTTTTGGGGGGAACCCCCTTGCTGGGAGAGGCAAGAGGCTGCCGGGTGTGGGCCTCCACATTTGTTGCAAGCGTGTAAAAATGTGCATGTCTTGCCCCATGAGCAAGACCTTGTGTTGAACAACCTACAGGTCCCAGAGAACGACCTTCTGAACCCCCCTCTGTTACTCCCTCTCCCCCTGAACCTCCCCCGAAAGGGCTGTTTGTCACCCCGAGTCTCATAGCGAAAGGCACTACTGCTGACCTCCTTGTTCCCCTGACTCTTGTTCTGTGACCCTGCGCCTTGCACCATGTGATCTAGCCAAAGCTGCACTTCCTTCTGGTCCCACCTCATTTCTGGACACAAGGACATCCTTTTCCTAAACTCCCGGTCATAGCTCAACCAGCCCTGTCCGCCCCATTTCATGGCCTCATTGTGAAAGAGCGCGCCGTATTGGATGAGCCCCTGTGCTAGCTCGGGATATTTCTCTAGGATGACCGCTGACAGAATAGCAAATGCGTCAAGCCAGTTGTTAATAGTTTTATCTGGCCATTGCTGGTACTTAATTTTCTTGTCTTCCTCTTTCGCCCCTGCCTTCCTGACATCCACCCCATCCTGCCCCAACAAGAGCAGAGAAAATATGTCTATGAGCTCACACCTCCATATAACCTCCTTGGCTGCTAAGGGTACCTGCCATGCCAAGGAGCAGTGACCAGATAGCAGGGTGCTGCTGCGACCGGCTGCACCGGCGTGAGGGGCGCTATCAGTTGGGCAGGGGGAACTACACCGGGTGCGCCGACTGCGGGCGGTGCCGGTGTTATAGGTGCGACCAAACTACTGTCTGCAGGGGTAACAGTCGCACTAGTGGTCGGGACAGAACTGGCTAACCCTGAGGCAGCGGCATCCATCGCCTCCCGGCTGCTGATAGATGTAGGCGGGATAACGGGCGCCACAGGGGGGGGGGCTCCCCAGCTCCCTCCGTGGGCCTACTATGCAATGGTGTGGCCGTGACCACCAAAGAACCACTCGGGCAGGGGGGAGTCAGAGCTCCCAGCGGAGTCTGCGGCACCTTCACCTGGCTCACCCATACTGTTGCCGCTGCCCTGCCCCCCCCTCTCCTAAAGACGGTCCGCTGATCAGCTGGGGCAGAGAAGGGGCAACCTGTCCCCCTCTTAGCTCTGCCATTATGTCTTTCAGTGTGTCTGTAAGCGTACCCAGATCTTCACGTGTAGCGTACCCCATTTTGGCCGGGAGATTGTCCTGGGGAGCCACTGGTGCCAAGGGTTGAGGGGTGACCAGCAGGGGCACCGCCTCCTTCTGCACGTGTAATGCCCTTGCTTTGGCTGGCAGCGAGTCTGCCGGGAATTCCTTGGTCGTGGGCTTGTGGGCCTGCTTCGCTGCTCTTGATGGGCCGGCATCCTGGTTGAGGTCAAGGTCCAGGGGGGCGGCTCACAGATGACCCCAGAGTCCTCTGATTCAACTGCCTTCAAGATCCCCGTGGCCCAGGACAGACCCTTTCCTTTGGCCATCTGAATAAACCCCGCCCACTGTGCCTCCTGCGTGGCCTCCGGCAACGAATCGTCCACCTACGACGTCTGTGTGAAAAGAGATGGGGAGCCCTGGCTCTCCATGCTGTCCCGTCAGGATTGCGTTACTCAATCTACAGGGATAAAGTCAGTGTCAGACATATCCTTCACACTCCTGTAGTAGGCCAGACCTTCTGCCGACACTGCTGAGACCCCATCCCCCAAATCCCAGAACTTACTTACTCAAGACTAGGTGCCTATGCTTATGCGTGTTCCGGGCCTGTCGACGACTCCCCAGTGCGACAATTCTGTATTAAGATGAAAAGAAAGGTTAGCAGCGCCCCCCTGGCATCCTGAAACCTTAGGTGCTGGTTGATAACACCCTCACGACACCTTCCCCTCCCGTGTCCATGAAATGCCCCTTCTTGCATAGCGTCCGACCGTACCTGATCCTGACCAGCTTCAATGTCCTCTGCGTTGTTTAAAATTCTGGGACACATACAATCTGAAATTAGAAAACACACGCTAGCTTCCATCCAACACCTGTTTGTCTACGACCCTGGCACACTGACCCCAGTGTGCCACAACCTTTGTACCTGACGGTTCCTCCCATGGCCTTTTTAAGTGTCCCTGGCGTCCACCTCGGCGTAGTTCCTGCATTGACACAAAACAAACGTCAGCTGCCCTAACCCCTAAACTCCCGGCAGCGTCCCTCGTAGAGAAAGACAAATCTGGGGAGCCGCCCCCGCCAGCAGCAAAGCCCTGTCAACCATAAACGCGCATGTGCGCCGCCACACATGGGCTAAAAGCTAAATGCACGGGCAGCGAGCCTGCCCTAGTTGGATGGCCGGGGTGGCTAGTGAGGGGCCAACACGAACTCGTCTGTCCCTGGCCATACATAGATCTCAGCGCTGTCGGGTAACCCGGTCACCTAACGATAGCGCAAACCGTGGTGCTGCTCAGCAGAGCGAAGGGCTTTGCCTTCTGGGAAGGGGTGCAGTCTCGCTACACATAGGCTTCACTGCCCAAGAAATATTGAGAAATGCAAAATAACACTCATGGCGAATGTGGGCAACGAGCGTGCTCCCTCATGCATGCTCCGCGAGCGCTCTACCATAAGAGCTAAATTGCCTTTCCGTTATCCGCATAATCTATCCACGATCAGAAGACAATTAAATTAATTCCCGGCAAGCCGGGCGCCGAATAGGATGAACCCTCCCACCCCTGCCTCTCAAGATGTAGGCTTGTGGATCTACCCCTAGCACCCGGGCCCGCCACGGCCGGCGAGCGCCGGGTGCGCGACAAGGCCTCTGCCAGCCCCTCCACACCGCATGCGCGTGACTCCACGGGCCGAACTCAAGGCCCGCGGCCGGTAATGCCGTAGGGGGAGGGATGACCAGAGAACAATGACGAGCGGGCCCAACACGAGGCAGCACGCTAGGCCGCCCGTGTAGGAACCGATGACCAAACCAAACCAAACGGCCTATGCACACCACTCCATGCCCCCCGACACCGTGGTGTAAATCAGGCCCCCCCCACCCGCACGCGCGTGCTGTGGACAGGCCGGATCGTGCGCCCCTACCCCATAGGGCCCCGTGGGAATAAACCCCTGGTACGAATAATTGCATTTGCGCAGAGCAACACAAACCCGTCATAACATCCCTGGCGGCCGCCGCCGACTCCACGAGAAGCGTGTTTTTGCCCATGGAACTGCCCAAGGGGGTGCCACAAGGCTCTTGTTTGAGCCCTACATTGTTTAATATCTATGTCGCCCCTTTGGCCAGTCTCCTAAGGACCTTCGGGTTCATCCCTGTCTCCTACGCTGATGATACACAGCTCCTTTTTCCATTCAGTAAACTAACAACGACGGTCCGATGGGCCTTCTCTGATGGAATGCGAGCTGTGTCCCAATGGATGGCAAATAACGTTTTGCAATGAAACGTAGGAAAAACAGAAGTAATGCTGTTCGGGGATGCTTCCCTTTTGTGGACCCTGGACAGATAGCCTCTAGATCTAGGCCCCAACCCCGCCCCTAGATTAGTTGTAAAACATTTAGGCATTCGACTGGACCAGGCACTTACTTTAAAAGAACAAGTAGCACAGACGGCTGGCTCATGCTTCCACATAATCGGAATGCTCCGGAAAGTCTTTCCTTTACTCCCGGACACTACTCGCAAAACCTTTGTCCAGGCATTAGTCATTAGTCGCCTAGACTACTGTAACGGGCTTTTGATCTCAGCTAATGACTCTTTGCTTGGTTTGGTAGTTTGGTCTGCCCTGTTCCCATGATGCACTGGGCCAGGGACAGACTAATTTGCGTTTAGACAGGTTCTGAACTGGGATGGTGCAGTGAGCTAAAAAATGGTGATGGATCAAGCCCTGATCTGTTGACTGGGTAGGAGTGTTCTGATTAACTCAGATACTCTGTCCATCACCACCCCCTTTTTGAAATTATTTTGGCCACCATGAGTGTGGAAGGGTATGCTCAGACATGAGTCCCTTGCTCACTGCACCATCAGGATTCAAGCAAGCCGGGCCGAAGACGGCTGTAATGCCAGAAACCGGTCCCCGGAAGCTTCTTTCCTTTCCAGTGAAGAATTGGCTTGGTAGTTTGGTCTGCCCTGTTCCCATGATGCACTGGGCCAGGGACAGACTCATTTGCATATAGCCAGGTTCTGAACTGGGATGGTGCAGTGAGCTAAAAAATGGTGATGGATCAAGCCCTGATCTGTTGACTGGGTAGGAGTGTTCTGATTAACTCAGATACTCTGTCCATCACCACCCCCTTTTTGAAATTATTTTGGCCACCATGAGTGTGGAAGGGTATGCTCAGACATGAGTCCCTTGCTCACTGCACCATCAGGATTCAAGCAAGCCGGGCCGAAGACGGCTGTAAGGCCAGAAACCGGTCCCCGGAAGCTTGTTTCCTTTCCAGTGAAAAATTGGCTTGGTAGTTTGGTCTGCCCTGTTCCCATGATGCACTGGGCCAGGGACAGACTAATTTGCATATAGCCAGGTTCTGAACTGGGATGGTGCAGTGAGCTAAAAAATGGTGATGGATCAAGCCCTGATCTGTTGACTGGGTAGGAGTGTTCTGATTAACTCAGATACTCTGTCCATCACCACCCCCTTTTTGAAATTATTTTGGCCACCATGAGTGTGGAAGGGTATGCTCAGACATGAGTCCCTTGCTCACTGCACCATCAGGATTCAAGCAAGCCGGGCCGAAGACGGCTGTAATGCCAGAAACCGGTCCCCGGAAGCTTGTTTCCTTTCCAGTGAAGAATTGGCTTGGTAGTTTGGTCTGCCCTGTTCCCATGATGCACTGGGCCAGGGACAGACTAATTTGCATATAGCCAGGTTCTGAACTGGGATGGTGCAGTGAGCTAAAAAATGGTGATGGATCAAGCCCTGATCTGTTGACTGGGTAGGAGTGTTCTGATTAACTCAGATACTCTGTCCATCACCACCCCCTTTTTGAAATTATTTTGGCCACCATGAGTGTGGAAGGGTATGCTCAGACATGAATCCCTTGCTCACTGCACCATCAGGATTCATGCAAGCCAGGCCGAAGACGGCTGTAATGCCAGTAACCGGTCCCCGGAAGCTTGTTTCCTTTCCAGTGAAGAATTGGCTTGGTAGTTTGGTCTGCCCTGTTCCCATGATGCACTGGGCCAGGGACAGACTAATTTGCATATAGCCAGGTTCTGAACTGGGATGGTGCAGTGAGCTAAAAAATGGTGATGGATCAAGCCCTGATCTGTTGACTGGGTAGGAGTGTTCTGATTAACTCAGATACTCTGTCCATCACCACCCCCTTTTTGAAATTATAATGACTCTTTGCTGAGCAGGCTTCAAATAGTCCAGAATACTGCAGCCAGACTGGTTCAGAATGCACCTCCTAGGACCCCCTTGTGCCCTCTACTAGTGAAACTCCACTGGCTGCCCATCCGCCAGCGGATTAGGTTTAAAGTCTGATGCATTATTCACAAAGTTCTACACGATCTGGGCCCATCCTACCTGGCCGACAAATTTGCGTGCCCTGCACTCCAGTAGTAAAAATCTTCTTGAAGTACCTATCATCAAGAGGACAAGAATGGGAGGGAAAGCTCTCTCCTATCTCGGCCCTCGTTTATGGAACAAACTGCCTGACTCTCTTAGACACTGTTCGGAACATTCAACATTTAGAAAACTGTTAAAAACGTTCTTGTTTTCCTCCTACTAACTATGTCAGTCCACAACCCTCCTTAGTATCCGCCAAAGCGCAGAGATACTCCTTCGGGAGTCGATTCCAGCGCTATACAAACCCAAAAATAAATTAAATAAATAAATAAGCCGAGGACCCAGCCGCAATCACTGGCGATGCCCCAGGGACCCAGCCCCAGCCCCTGCCCAAACCCAAACGGCGGGCCGGCCCGCGACAAGGCCCCTGCCCCAACAACAGAGGCCAAGGGCCGCCTCCCGGAGGGGGACCCCAGCAACCACACCGGGCGGACCCGCGCGTGACAGCAAGCTGGCCTACTAATGCCCCTAAACACGATCCCATCCCCTCAGCATGCTCATGGGCAACTAGGTCTCTGCCTCCCCCCTCCTGCTCCCCTGCTAGGTCGCAAGCCTGCAACCAACATCATCAGCCGACACACACACACACACCCGTGGAAAAGTCCCCATAGTCCTCCTAACTCCCCCGGCCCTTTACACGCAAACAATTTACAACAGGAGCAAAAACCCACCTCACTCGCCTAAACAGGAAACGTATCCCCCTCCCCAGGCAGCCTGCATACTTTCACAGATACCCGCACCAGCACACGCAAAACCATAGAATAACCTCGCATGCGGAGGGGAGGGGGGGGACGGCCACGAGTTGAAGGGCGACTCCCGGGAAAGAAAACAGCGTTCGGGCAGCTCAGCGAAGCAGTAGGAGGGGGACTGCATCCAGCGACGACCAGGACCAAAGAGGGCGCTCGGTGGGCGGCAAAGGTAGTTATACCTCTCCTCCCATCCTCCCATCCCCCCCCCCCACCCTCACCCCCGCCGGAAGTGATGTCACCCGGGTCCCCAACACTAGACTGCTTGCAGTTGTCTGTGCCATCGTGAGGCACTAAGGGTGGCCGCCCTCTTAGGGGTTCCCCCTTCGGGGGCCCGGGGCAGCCTGGCATTGGCCTCTGTTGCTCCGGTCTCGGCAGGCCGATTCAGTGATTCAGAGCAAGAGAGCGAGGAGTCTCTCAAAAGTTGCCTCTGGGTGCTTTCGCTAGCAGCACCTGGCATTTCCTCCGTTAAAAAGCCATGATCGATTATTCCGTAGTTGGAGAAAACGATGATTAATTCGTCCTTTGAGGTGGAGCTGTGGGTTCAAGCCGCCCTCTTCTCCGTGCTCCAAACCTTGCCCCCGTGAATTTTCACATTCTGATTTAAAGTGACAAGTGCTTCTCTTTTCCAAATACTGCACATGTCCCTGGCTGCCTGGCACACAAATTGCACATAGCCCAGACATTATCTACTGAACATATGCCAAAGTGATCCACTTCCCTTGTCAGGTCCACATGCAGAGTATTCCAATTTATCACGTTTTGATCAATTAATGGATGCCTCTCATTTGTACATAATGTACGTATCCAAAATTAAATCTGCTGCCTTTAAGGGTCTCTCCATAACATGAAAGCACCAACAAAATATATCATTATTAGCGTTAGATCTCGGATGAGGATCTCATGGTTTGTGCACCTCCACATTCTAATAAAAATTGCACTTATGTACAATAGCAACAATATTAATATTAATTTGTTAAGAATGTTATTTCCATAAAGTGCAATAGTGCTTTTTGCAAAGTGCCATCCATTTAATGTCTGTTATACATTCCTCTCAATAACTAAGACCAACAGTTTTAAGGACTAAGTCATTGCACATTCCCATAGAAAAAACCAACATGGTTGAATGGAGAGATCCGTATAGTTCATGCCTTCACCACCATCTAACTAAAATCACGATTTGGTCTAATCATGCATTAAATTTGCCATTTAAAGTATCATCAATCTAAAGAGATATAAGATGAGGTCAATTATCAGTGCAAATGTGCAAAATCAATCCTATAAACAGGGCTATTACTCAATGCTAATCTACATGTAATACTTGGAATGTGCTCAAGGCGAATGAAAACAATAAGTTCTAACTATGTATTTAAATGTCTGGGGCATTAGTATCAACATCCAAGGTGTATTAGGGGACGTGTTTATGGTCCAACAGATATGCGAGTGGACCCTGGTCAGTAACTTGGGACATATCTAGGCAGGACAGAACACCTATGTGTCGCATAGAAATAATATAAGGCATCCAAATTGCCTTCCACATGTGGAATATTTCAGCATGGGGCAACCAGAGTAGATTTGAAAGGAGGATAATTCTATTCTGATTTCCTCACAGATAAAATGCTATGTGCCACTTTTCGTGATAGACCAAATGTGGCTATGTCCCAAATATATATAAATGTTCTCAACATCGACTGAGTTTACATTACATTTCCCTACATTTGTAATAACGAGGAAGACATTCTATATGCAAAATGATAAACAACATGGTGATGTGAACCGTTGTGACAAATACTTATACTGAATGGAGCAGGGAATGAAACATTGAGGCGAGTAGAAATCAAGGGCCCACATACAATCAAGTGATGCAACATTATAGATGTACATGCAGTTCTGCATCAGTGTTTTGGCCCCAGGGAGTATCCGTGCACAGTGTCAACAGGTTTGGACTCTTCCCTTCCTTTTCTTGATTACCTCCTCGTAAATTCATCTTTACTAGGGGTGGAGTTTTCAGAGTTTTGCAACTTCACGCTAAACTTAGAAATGCGAACTTCTGGGAAAAAAAATCCCCACCGCGTGCCGCGTGGAGTATAACCCACGCGTAGGCGCTCACCCTTGTTAAATTGTACGGTAGAAATTCTAACATGGCTTCTAAGGTAACCTTTCCCTTGTCCCGCTCTAGCAGTTGAACACTCAGCCAAGAAAGTACTTCCAGCATGGCCGAGAGCAAGACCTCCTCCATGGAGAGAGTGCTCGCCTGTCACCATCAGCGTTGGCAAACACTGCCACTCCTGAACGGTGCATGTCACTGCAGAGGGGGGCAGTGGATGGTACAGATGCAGTCTCGGGGTGCCTGTGAAGGAACAGAGATAGTCCGCTGAGTGGGGCTCCCAGGATAGTTTCACCACAGCCTTACACGGCGGCCAAGGCAGTCCGTCGGGACCGGTGCATCTTGTTGCCGGGGCATGGCCATGGAGAGAGGACGCAGACCTCAGTACCACCCCCCCTCCCTCGAGGGACTGGTGGCAGTGGAGTAGGAGTGGGAGCCCCGTAAGCAGCAAGGGTGGCCTGCCTGACTCTGTAATTGTGGTGCGGTGACGGATACAAAATCAGTGCAGGGGCCCCGCTTACATACAAATGGCAATAGCATCCTATGAGGAGCCCCAGCAGGATCATGGGTGGGGGAGACGGGTCCCCCTGAACACTCTGCCACAGCAGCACACTGAGGTTACAGGCGCGGTGACTGACCCCAACATGGCAGACCAGTCAAGAAATGAAGGGCCTACTCCATACAGACAACCCACCAAGTCGTAGGTCATGAGACTCAGAGCGGATCCTGCAGAGGACTCCAAGTGGAAGACGGAATAGGGCGGCTAGGGCTGGCGCAGGCTGCAGCCTGCAGTGCAGTGCACGCCATCATTGGTAAGTGTGTTGCTGTTGCAGGAGCCTAGAAGAGTGACATGACATCCAGCCACACAGGATGAAGGGGTTTGTTATGTCTGTGACCTTACTCTGCCTGCTTGCGGAACTCTGCATAGCACAGCAGATTTTTTGGGTCACTTAACAGAGCTTCAACTCTGACCAGTCGTAATCTTTACATCCTTTATCCCATGGTGTTTAAAGCCTGCCAGCAATAAATCCTGATATTTTTCAAAATGACAGGCCATGGGGGTAACTCCTGCACCCATTCTTTATGGCTTGAATATGTTGCAATATCCTGGCCCTCATATGTTCATACTGCTGCCAATATATAGTTTGTTACACTCACATTTCAATTAATATATCACATGGTCCGTATCACATGTTATCCGGTCCTGAATCGGAACAATGCGGCTCTTGTATGTCTGATATGTTTGTTGGTTCAACCAATGTTGGAAAGCAGGAATTGCATGTCATAAACCTGTTCATATTATTTGACAACCAATTCCTTTCTTTTCAAGGTACATAAAAGCTTTGTTTAAGAATGTCCCCTAATGAGAATATAAATATACGTGATGTAATATGTGAGGTCATAAGCAGTGCATTGTGAGGGCGTAAGTTATAGTTAGCTCAGGTAACTATAACTGCTGAATTTTCATTGTTTTGTATGAGTGAAAACTGAGCCTAACTATAAGTGAATTGATTAGTTTTTTTTTAATTTTGTTTCTTACCTGTAACTAGTAACCTTGGGCAATGAGTATGTGAGTGAGAGCATAACTGTCTCAGTAGGTCTGTGAGTGGGTGTGAGTGTCTCAGTGGGTTTGGGAGTGGCAGCATAAGGATCTTACTGAGTGTGTGAGTAAGTGCAAGATGTCTGAGTGGGACTGTAAGTGGGTGTGAGAGTCTCTGAGTGAGTCAGTGAGTGAGTTTGGGAATCTGTGAGCAGGTCTGTGAGTGAGCGCATGAGTCTCAAAATGGGTCTGTGAGTGAGTGCATAAGTCTCTTAGTGGGTCTGTGAGTGCATGAGTCTCTGAGTGGGTCAGCCAGTGGCCTCTGAGTTGGTCTGTGAGTGGATGTAAGAGTGTGAATGGGTCTGTGAGTGTGTGTAGGAAGCTGGCTCTGTATATACTAAACAAAAGTGCGGTATAGTGTGCACAGAGTCCAGTGGAACCCCAACGGTAGACAGAGGTAAAGTTAGATAGAACCTTACTCTCTATTTGTGGTAGTGTGGTCGAGCAGTAAGGCAGTATCAGATGACAGTTACACACTCAGTCAGCAAATGAATTCACACACTCAAAGACTGAACTTCAGTACAATTGTTTTTGTATGAAAATATTCTTTTAGTTATTTTCTTTTCTAGAACCAAGCAAGCCTGGCACAGGTAAGTTGATAAATACTTTGCAGTAAATATACAGATTGAAATGCAATTGTAAATGTACTTTGAAATGGTTACAGTTTGAATTACTGGTAATGCAATACTGTGAAATGCTGTACATATACTTTGTATCGAGTTTGCATTGAAAATTACAGGCAAGTTACGTTTACGTTACTTATGAGATTACTTTTTAGATTACTTTTTCTACTCGGTGTGATATGCCTAGATATCACACAGGGACATTTCATAGTAAAAATCAGTTTTGTACAATGGTTATGTTTCTGGTTTCCATACAAATCAACTGCACACTTAGAACATTTTTCAGAGAAAAACAGTCAATGGATTCCTATGGAAAGAAATTAAGTTAAAGATTACCAGGTAAGTAATCGGTCCTTGGAGTTGAGCTTCTTGGAATAGAACAAGCGTTCCCCCAGGGTCAAGGATGCACTCTTGTTACGCCCTCAGCGGCACTAGGGCGGCCGGGTGCAGAGTGCTGAGGCCCAATGTTATCCAATGGGGGATAGGAGGCCTCCGGTTGGTGGTTGCTGGCAAGCAGGCCACTGGGTTGTAGGAGTGAAGCTCCTGGACATTAGATCAGGGCAAATGGGGAAACAAATTAGCACCAAAGGTGCACCCTCTGCGGCCGGGTGCAGGGTGCTGTTTCGATGTTGGGCACCCTGTTGGTTTCAATAAGGAACCTCCGGTTTGCAAAGGCACTACAGGCAGGGAGACAAAGGTCTTCTGGGTGCGACCACCA
Source organism: Lissotriton helveticus (assembly GCF_964261635.1). NCBI lineage: Eukaryota > Metazoa > Chordata > Amphibia > Caudata > Salamandridae > Lissotriton > Lissotriton helveticus. Next base: position 24,630,903 of record NC_136064.1, read on the forward strand.
CTTCAAGAGGTAAGTTGGGAGAATAGGGGTTGGTTAGGCACCATCAATTTGGCACACAAGGCCGTGGGGCATCAGGTGCAGGGGTGCCTTTTGGGGTTGCATCTTCTTACCAGCTCCCGGTCGCAGTTAGGGGGGCCTTCTGGATTTAGGCTGCAGGCGTTGGCTGGAGGCAGGTCAGGGGTCACCGGATCTCGGGTCAGGATCGCCGGGGGAACCTCCTCATGGTGTTTGCCCGCTCACGCCGTGGACGGCGGGTGCAGAGTGGTGCGGATTTGCGGTTTCCGGCCAAGGCCAGAGGTTGCAGATTAACAAATTCGGTGTTCACGGGAGACAAAGTCTTTGAGGTTGAAGGCAGGCAAGTCCTCCGGGGTTTTCGAGGTTGCTGGCTGCAAGACACACTGGGATTTCTTAGGAGCAGGTTTGAGGTGGAGACAGGCCGGTAGGGCTGGGGCCAAGTCAGTGAGCGTCTTCCTCTTGTTAGCTGCTGCACAGCTGTTCAGTCCTTCTTCTTCTTCTTGCAGGTTCTTGTCTGCGGAAGCAAGGTTCAGGGGTGCCCCTAAATACTAGAGTTAATGTCATTACAGTTAGGTACAAGGCAGGGACCAATGGGTCCCTTCCCTGGGGTGGGTACACCCCCTATTATGCCACCCTCCAGTGAGAGGGGGGCATGAGTCTGTCCCTGGTTGGCTGAGTCCCCCCATCTTCAAGATGGCGTGGACTGAGAGTTGTGCTTCACCTCGCCTCCCCCACCTGAGGGGTGGAGTTGGCAGAGGTGGGCACACCTCTCTTCCTCACTTGTTTTTCCCACTGGTTCTCCCATCCAAAGTGGAGGTCAGAATCAGTGGTGACCAATTGCTGAGAGCAGCAAGTGGCCTGGGGAAGCTCACAAAGATGGCAAGCCTTTGAAGCTTCTCCTTCGTGAACCCTGCCCATCCTGGGGGAGGAGGAGGCTTGGCACCTTGTCCCAGGATGTGCATTGTTACAGGCCCCAGAGAACAGCAGTCTCTCAACCCAGGGGTCCAAAAACATGTCTGGTGGTGGCAGCTGAAAGCACCACTAAGCCTGGACACTAGAGGTGGGTTCGTTTTCAGGGGGCATATCTAAGATTCCCTCTGTGTGCATTTTTCATTAAATCCCACACTGGCATCAGTGTGGGTTTAATGTGGTGAGAAGTTTGATACCAAACTTCTCAGTTTTCACTGTAGCCATTATGGTGCTGTGGACTTCATAATGACAAACTCCCAGCACCATATACTCTTCATGGCAACAGTGCACTTACAATGTCTAAGAATGGACGTAGACACTGCAGGGGTCCAGTGCTCATGAACCTGGACCCTCACCACTGGTATAGTGCACCAGCTAGAGGGGTGACTGATCTATGCCAGGGCAGTGTAGGCATGGCACACTGGGATTTGTGCCATGTTGACTCTTCACTTTGTTCTGCACCAAGAAACGCAGCCTGCAATGGCAGTGTGTGAGTGTCAGGGTACAGGACCTCTAAGGGTGGCACAATAAGTGCTGCAGCCCTTAGATACTTTCTCTGGTCACAGTGCCCTGGGTACCTGTGGTACCATTTACCAGGGGCTGACCTATGGCCAGAGTTGCCAATTGGGTTTAGGCTTCAATGCAGTTTTAGGGAACAAACATGCGCCATGGGCACCTGATTCGCAGGTGCCCAGGGCACACTCAGTCAAAGTACATCAGCAATTCAACAAAAAGTGGGGCAACCAGAGGAGGAGCTACGCTAGCAACCAAGATGGCCGCATAAGCTCCCGGCTCCGCCGACCTCCGCCAGTTGCTCCCAAATCCTGACGATTATCCTGATTTCTCACTGGCCTCCCGTGCAGCTGATGTGTTCCTGACTCTAAAGGTGCAATCCCGGAATTTCTAGCTGCTTGAATAACGAAGATACGCCGTGTTCCATTCTCGGCCTAACCCAGAGTTGAAGCAGGGGCCTCGATTTCTAACCCAGCCGGGTTGGAGTTGAATAATATCGGCCGCGGGACGTGGGTGGCGTCCGGTCTCCCGAAGTGGAGTGTTTCTTGTCCGATTGGATGGTGGATCGGTGGCAGTTTTCTCTCGCAGCTACGGCGGCGTGACGCATCGGTTGCTGTGGTCGGGGAGCCGCTGCCCGTGGGCCCCGTTGAGCTCCCGGGGTCGATGGGCTTGGTTCCTCACTGGCGGCGACGGTGTTGAGATCGCGCTTTTGAGAGTGCCCACTGTTGTCACCGGATTTGCCTGTGCCTGGTGCCCCGGAGTAGTCGACCTCCGGGGTTCAGAGACCTGCTTGGTCGCTTCGTGAGGGGCGATGGAGCGGGTGGAATGTATAACGTCGCTGCATACTGTAATGGCCACCATTGGGGAGCTCCATTCACAGGTCACCGCCATCATCCAGAGGATGGTCGTACGGATCGATATCATCTCCCGGAGACCGGACTCCGACCCTTTGTTGGTTCTGGAACAAGCTGTTTTACCCGAGGAGCAAGAAGCGTCTGAGACGGAGGGCCCGCGCTGAAGCCAGACTTGGTATCTTTTGTCGACCCCCGAACGACTGCTAGCAAGCCCCGGACTATCGAATCTACATCATGCCCAGTGTCGATACCGCCCCAGATGGACATGGATGATCTTATATTTCAGAGCGAGTTCTCCAGTGTCTGTAGGATTGTCACCTCACCCTTTTTCTCCCGGATGGTTCAAATACGCTCCAGCGATTTATCTTTGGTGGACAGCGGACATCGTTTGACTCTTAGACTTTGTGTACGATTATCCTGGCCTCAATCCTTCCGTGCTGACTTTGAACTTTCTCAACGTTTTGATACTCTCATTGGGATGGCGGATCGAGCGGACAGGGCTTGCATGAAAAATCGCAGTGGCCAGGGTTGACATTGACTGGATGGGTTTGAACAATGACTTCATTTGATACGGGATTTGTAGCCTATATTAGCGCAGGAGTTGGGTGGTTCTTACAAGCTCCCCCCGTCCGATTTTACTTGTTGCATTTTATTATGCTGGATACGTGTAGGGGCGGGTTGCTACTGGCGGGGGCAAGGGAGACCGGTGGCCTGTTTGATATTTCCTCCTCCACTCTTTCTTTTTCCTTCTTTTAGGTCTAGTTCCGGGGCGACAGGCACACTGCTAGTGGGGAGGGGCCGTAGCCGTTGCAGGGGTGCAGCGTGGGGGGATAGGGGAGGGGTTTGTTATTTTGCCTTAGTTTAGTTCTATGGCCTTTTTTTCTTTCCTTTTTTCTTTTACGAGAGGCGGGTTGTTTATCCTGTTTTGCTTTTCTTATGTATCGGGGTGTCCGACTTGTCTTCATTATCCTGAACTATGGGTGGGTGAGCCCTGCTGGCTGCTACTTCGCTGGACTGTTGATCGTACTTCTCCTTATTGATGTACCGAATTAAGTTGACATTGCATACTCCTTTGAATCGAATTTTCCACATTGATCTATTCGCTCACCTATCGAAATATTGAATTCTATGTATGACACCCGATATATGTAAATTTCTCTTGTTTTCTTCAATAAAACCCTTTAAAAAAAAAAAAAAAGTGGGGCAACCATGCAGAAAGAGGGCACTTTCTCACAGTGGGTGCATGGGTTTCTGAGCGGGTGTGTGAGTGGCTCTAAATGGGTGTGTGACTCTCTCAGTGAGTCTGTGAGCGGGTGCATGAGTGTCTGAGTGGGTCTGTGTGTGGGTGAGTGAATGTGTGGGTCTGGGAGTGGATGCATGAGTCTGCTAGTTTTTCTGCCTCCTGCTTTATCTTTCCAGCCAGTATTTCTGCCCTCTACTTTGCCATCTTCTGCCCTCTTGTGCCTTTCCTGTACGCTTTTCTACCCACTGTTGTGCCTTTTCTGCTCTCTGTTTTGCCATTGCTGCTCATTTTTCTGCCCCTGTTTTATTTTTTCTGCTCTTTTTTCTGCTCTCTGTTTTTCACAGGGGAGGAGGTCCGTGCGACCCCCTTCACGGGCTGATTTGGGAACCCCATCCTCGGATCCCGGCCATAAAATATACGTAACTAAAAGGTAAGGAGGCCAAGTGGATCCTTCCCTGGGCTAATTTCGGCCCAGTGGACCCCATCTCTCTGGGCTTGGACGAAATGTGACGGGGAGGGGGACCACACAGCCCCCCTCGCTGGGCCAATTTCTGCCCCGGGGACCCCATCCCCCAGGCCCGCCATGTCTCCTAGGGGCTCGGGAGCCTACCTAGGGCACCCAGTGTGCAATGGGACCACAGGTCGGATCTCAAGGGCAGTCACCGTCTACCACAGGTCCTGGCATTGCTATTGCACACAGGGAGATGCTGCAAATGCAAGTCCCAAGAGCAAAAGTTTCATTTCTTTCTCTGCCCCCGTGACTGTGGGCAGAGAAAGAGATGAAATATCCGGTTCTAGCGGGCAACAGCAGATTGACAGCTACCACCTGCTGGAACCGGCGTGTTTGCTTCTGCTTGGCAGGAGTTTTGAGCTCCCACAAAGCAAAAGTAAACAGCTATGTCCCACCCAGGAACCAGCCCGGGGTTGTGAGGTAGGAGTGGGGATAAGGGATGCGGTCCTCAGGACCATAATTGGTGGCTCTGCACCCCTATTTAATGTTAATTGTAACCCTGGGGAGGTGGTGGTCCTCGGGGGTATGCAGGGCCCCCACTATTCATTTAATTTATATCACCGGGGACGTGGTGGTCCACGGAGGGGGTCCATGAGGCCTCCCCTGCATTTTAAACTAACATAAGTTCCAGGCTGGTGGTGGTCCCCTGGTCTTCGGGGGTTCGTGCGCCGCCCCCAGTTCATTTTTTTTATCTCCGGGGAGGTGGTGGGGCCCGGGGTGTTCTGCACAGCCCCCTACTATAATGTTATCAAACTCCAGGGAGGTGGTGAGCCCCGGAGTCTAATCATGGCCATAGAGGAGGGCCACATGCAGCCCCCCTCTTTCATTTAACTAAAGAGGCATGCCCCCGGGACCTGGTCCAACCAGGTGCTCTATTAAAAATAAGCACAGGAGAAGGCGCTTGTTTTCTTTTCAAATTTTGCTGTGATTTGCGGCACTGCCTACAATTTTGTGGAAATTTAAAAAAAAAAATGTTTATAAACTCCAGCCAGGTCCCTCTGGGACTCTACCACCACATCTAGAGGGTCGGGGTATTCCTACCCGGCCCCCTTTTCTATTTTTTTAAAACATTTTGTGAGAATTGGCTGAAGTCGAGTCCCAAGGTGGCTGCCAACACATCCTGGTTTAAGTGTTGGTAGCCAATTACATTACAACACAGGAACTGTCGGATCCGCTGAGGAGGTGCACCCCTAGATATACAAATATGCATTTCGGTTCATACCTCTAAAACTTCTGAAGAGATGTGTACCAGATTACCAAAAGGTACTACTATAGACCAAGATCAAGTGTTCTGCCAAATTTGGTGTAATTCTGTACAGTGGTTCAGGCTGTAGTGTTCAAAAACCCCATAAGAATTAAAATGGAGAAAATGCACTCCCCCCTCGCCCCCATTTCTTGACAGATTAGCCCAAAACTTTCGAGACAGAGCCTGAAGAGACTGGGAACTAGTTTCGAAAATGTCATGAAGATTCATCAAACAGCACTAAAGTTAGTAGCAAAACAAAAAACACTTTTCCTATGGACACTAGGTACTAACTATAACTACCTTCTTCCAACTGCCAGTAGGTGCCAAATTTAATTTACTTTCTTAAGTTGATAATTGCCTTGAAATACTAGAACTTTACTTTTAGATGGGTTTAAAAAAACACAAACGTCAATAGCTTAGGGTTTCAGTAGGTAAAGCTTTTTGCAAGCCCTTAGGGGTCAGGTCAAATACAACTACATTGTCCGCATATAACAGACAAAAGAATTCCTCCCTCCTACTTCAAGAGGTTCGTCCATATGAAATGAAAGACACTGGTAGGTCATAGATATATAGGGAGAAAAGTAATGGAGCAAGAGGGCAACCAGGTTTAAGCTCAATATTTGTCGGGATGTTTGTAGAGAGGCCTTGAGTTTCTTCCAAAATACCCTGGCCCCATGTAGATGAATGGAGGGCCACTGATAAATAGAGCAAAGATTAGGAATACCCAGAGTATAGGGCTCCCTCCATCGAAAGCAGTTGAGCACTCTATAAAAGTTGCAGAATGAATGAATGAATGAGTTTATTATGCGATTAACTAAAATAATTGTATATTTTTTACCACTACAATCGCAATACTAAGTACAATTTGCTCAAAGAAGACAAAAAAAGAGCATGATGTGGCGCTTTCATACAGTTTACGCATTGTTAATATGGAATTGATGGCATCAAACACGCATGCATAATAATACCATGAGATCTTCTAAACAATTAATTTTGTTTAAACAAAGGTCATGGCCAACTTCTAGCAGACAATATACAAGTACAGGGGGTGAGATACTGTGGCTCCCTCGTGTGGTTGGACAAGGTATCGAATAATGAATGTCAAAGGATGAGTCACTGAGTAAACGTATACTAAAAAACGCCCTAGAGACTTTCCTAGAACCTTTCATGTCAAGAAAACATTGTACAAACACCAGAATCAACAATTTCAAACGTCAAGCAGGAACATCTGAGATCCGATCAGGAATATGCTAGTGAGCTGGATCAAGTGCTGGTCAAGCTTATACTGAAAAACACCTTAGAGACTTTCCGAAAAACATTTCATGTCAAATAAAGATTGTAGAAAGACCAAAACTGACATTTATGAAGGGGGGTGAGAACAGCAGAGATCCGATTACAAATGTGCTAGTGAGCTGGGCAGGGTGCAGAGTCAACCTGCAACCGAGCAAGATGGGCGAGAGTGTTTCCCGATAAATTAGATTATAAGTGGAGAAGGGAAGCGTCCATTCAGTGAGTCACTGAGACCTGTGCTTAATTTGAGCAGGGGTGTTGCCAGAGGGGGAGGGGAGGGGGGACCGGCGCCTATTTTGCCACAGTAAACATTTACCCAGTGCTAGAGAGGGAAAAGCAGACTAGGTGGGAAGAGGGAGGAAAAGAATGATGGCAAAATCCTCAGAAAGAGAGAAGACACGGACTTGAAAGAGTGAGATAACAGGACAGGGAGCGCCTGATTATACAGAGCTTTAAATGTGCCGGTACCGAGTACCTGCACTTCTTTCATTGGAAAGTGAGAGTACCGGCACTTCTCAGCAGTACATTTAAAGGAGAGTAGCGGCATTTACCAGGAGCAAGCAGGTACTCTAAAGAGTGAGTACCAGCACTTCGGTATTTTCATGTAAAGCACTGATCATACGCTCAAATCTGCCCAGTATCGCAGGGTGTTGAACCGACGCCAGGAGCAAACCTGGTTTCCTACTTTCCACTCCTACAGCTCATTCCCTCAATCTTCTGCGCCCCCTCCCCCCCCCTGTGTCACAACATAGGCAGTGACATCACGGGAAGAAGTGAGTGGAGGTGAAGCAACAAGTGAAAGGAGTGGGGGTTTGGGTAGGGGCAGTGCTTTAAATGGGTGGGTACTCACCGGTACTGAGTACTGGCACTTGTCATATGTATCACTCTGAGTACCGGCACTTCTCTACTGCCATAGAGAGTACCGGTACTCATGAAAAGTAAGGCTCATTGCCTATGCTGGTGAGCCTGAGTGGAACGTGTGTCTGGCAGCCAAGGCGCCGCTTCTGCAGCCCCCCATTCAGCAGGGCTCGTTTAAATAATGTCCGGGTGCTCACAATCACACTGTGCTTGACAGAGCAGGGTCCATTTAGGCCCTGTGCGGTCAATCACAGTCACACTATCCTGCGCATTTGTGCCAACAAGTGTCAGATGACAGAGGTTTCCGAGGGAGTGGTCAAAAAGAGCAAGATACAACAAGTCACAACTTTCATGGAGAACCTGATGAGGCAATGAACGTTGTATTGATAGTGTAAATGTTATGAATGGATGAGTGAACAAGGGTGGATGTATGGATGGATGAATGAATAGATGGATGGATGAGTGAAAAAGCATGGATGGCTGGGTGAAAGGGGTGGATGACTGGATAAAAGGGCAGATGATGGGTGGATAAGTGAAAGATTGGATGGATGAATGAAAGGGCAGATGATGGGTGGATAAGTGAAAGATTGGATGGATGAATGAAAGGGAGGATGGATGAAAGGGTGGATGATGGATGAGTGAAAGGAGGGATTGATTGAAAGGGGGGATGGAATACAAGGGTGGATGGAATAAAGGAGTGAAAGGGTTGATGGATAGATAAGCGAAAAGCTCAATAAATGAGCGAAAGGGTCGATATAGAGATGGAAGAGTGAAAGGATGAATGGATAGGTTTGAGATGGATGGATGGATGGCTAGGTTTGAATATGAAGGGTGGACAGATGGAATGGTGAAAACTGAATGATGGATGAAAGACTGAACAGACGACACAATGTAAAGGTTAAATGGCGGACATCAGCAGGTAAATGGTAGGATGAAAGAATGAATGGATAGATCTATGGAAGATACAAGAGCTATCTTCTGGGGAGGGTCATGATGATTTGCTTTATTTACATTGTGCTATAAGAGCTTTGGGTCGAAGTGGGGGTATTTTCAGTGGGTGAGTGTGTGGATGGATGAGTGAGCAAGGATGGATGTATAGATGGATGGATGAGTGAAAGCATGGATTGCTGGGTGAAAGAGGGTGGATGATTGGATAAAAAGGACGGATGATGGGTGGATAAGTGAAAGATTGGATGGATGAATGAAAGGGAGGGAGGATGAATGAAAGGGATGGAGGATGGATGAGTGAAAGGAGGGATTGAGTGAAAGGGTGATGGAATTAAAGGGCGGATGGAATAAAGGAATGAAAGGGTTGATGCCTGGGTACATGAGCGAAAGGATTGATGAATGAGGGAAAGGGTGGATAAAGAGATGGATGAGTGAAAGGATGAATGGATAGGTTTTGAGTTGGATGGATGGATAGGTTTGTATATGAAGGGTGGACAGATGGAATGGCGAAAAACTGAATGATGGATGAAAGACAATGGACAACAGAATGTAAAGGTTAAATGGTGGACATCATCAGGTGAATGGTAGGATGAAAGGATGAATGGATAGATCTATCGAAGAGACAAGAGATATCTTCTGAGGAGGGCCATGATGATTTGCTTCATTTGCTTGGTGCCATAAGAGCTTTGGTGCGACATGGGGGTATTTTCAGTTTCTTCCTACTCATGTGCTGAAAAATATATGGTTTTGTGCCAAACAGCAAATAACAGTATGGCATTAAGAAGGTGCATCTATTGCAAAAAAAGGAAATGTTAACACATTATAGCATTTCCGTTTCATTTTGTGTAATGAGTTAACATGCTTTGTTATTTATAAACACATTTCTCATGTGTTTTGGTGTGTTCTGCAACTAATATAAAAGTCATGAAGTATCATCATGTCTTGCCTTTAGCCCCGCCCCTAGCCCCGCCCACTCCCTACACCTCTGGCTCATTTTAATGAGTACCTGCACTTATTTTTTCCCATTTAAAGCACTGGTTAGGGGTGTGTGGGCACATGAAGTTCACGGCACACGGGCAGGTATAAAGGACTGCAGGTTCGTGCTCTCTGCAGTCTGTCTGTGGGTGGTGTGCTTTTCAGAAGGACAAGTCTCAGAGAGATCTCTTCAAAGTGCTGGAAAATTGTATCTGGGCGCACAGAGCTGCTTTTATGGATCACCCAAGAATGAAGTTGCACGATGTTTTCTTGCGCTTTGTGGCAATTCTAGCCATCAGCCAAGGTGAATGGATATAAAAATGTATACGTTTTTAGTATTTATTTAATTTTACTTGTTAGAAAGTGCAGACTGCCGAAGATAAAGAAGTGGGCATGGCCGTGGTTTTGTTCTCTTTGTTTTTCATTTTTACTTCCGAAAACTACACGTCCTGGGGTGAGCATGTTGCAACGGTCCCACGCTGAGTAGTGTCGAGGTTTCAGACTGCTATGTGTGGCATTTTCATCACTTCAGTACAGTTATGCGTGACATTTCAAAATTATGAGTGACATTTCACGGATTATAAGTGCCCCTTTCTTGTGAGCAAAACCAACACACTGAAATTCGCAAATGAACATCCCACCCCCTCGGCACACTGCATGGGGCAATGATTGGGGTGAAAGGGTGGTCGAGGGGCACACAGAGAGCCGGGCGGCAGCGCAGTGAGCAGGGAGAACAATTATACTTTTGAATCCGGTTAGTAGCACTGTGTACTGCGAGGTAAATAGGGTTCAACGCCAAAGGACCAGTTAGACTCAAATGAAGAACTTTACTTAAGTAAAAAATTAAAGGGAGTCATCGGGATCAATGTGAGCACTTTGCTTTCAACGAATTTGTAGTTGAGATTCAATAGGGCAGAAACTGAAGCCGCCACAGCCGACATCTACACATCCCGACTCGTTTTTAAATCGTGTTAATATTAATGCGGCAGATGTAAAACACACGAGGGAGAGAGTGGAATGAACCTCACTAACCCGTTGTTTAACATTAATCCGTTTAAAACAGATTTGAGAATTTAGAAAGACACTCAATACTCGCCGGTGCAGGAATAATGTTAAATCTGGTATCCGCCTCAGGTTTGGGAATGTCACTGCTGAAGGTTCAAGGTCCCTCCAGGGCGTGCATGTGTGAGTCTTCGTGGGGGGCGGTGGGGCACATAGTCTGTGACGGACGGTCCTGTCCTCTGCAGCTCCGCAGGGTAGGACGGGGCACTGGTCCCCACTGAAGCGCCGCGGCACATTTCTGATACACATCATACATTCAGAGAGATGACATACACATCATACAGAGAGAGATGACATACACATCATACATATAAAGAGATGATACACATCATACATATAAAGAGATGATACACATCATACATACAGAGAGATGACATACACATCATACATACAGAGTGATGACATACACATCATACATATAGAGAGATGACATACACATCATACATATGGAGAGATGATACACATCATACATACAGAGAGATGACATACACATCATACATACAGAGTGATGACATACACATCATACATATAGAGAGATGATAAACATCATACATACAGAGAGATGACATACACATCATACATATAGAGAGAGATGACATACACATCATACATACCAGAGTGATGACATAAACATCATACATATGGAGAGATGATACACATCATACATACAGAGAGATGACATACACGTCGTACATACAGAGAGAGATGCCTCGAGTCCGTGATCAGACAGGTGAGACGGAGCTCGGCCGGGCCCGGAAGGTTTAAGTCTGAGGCTCCTTTTTCCTCGACCACGAGCCGAGGCGCTCATATTAAAAGCGCTGCATGCATCTTTAAAGCGCTTCTTACCCGCTAGCGCCCACACGCCTCCTTTACTTCACCTCCGCTGTGCGCCCATAGAAGCACCGAGAGTCCTCCTGGCTGCAAAGAGCGGCCCCTCAGCAAAAACCCGAGCTGCAATCCCGGCTCAGCAGCGGCGCTGCGCACTGTGTGATCCTCTGGGCTGCAATCCCGGCTCAGCTCTCAGCAGGGACGCCGCGCACTGTGTGCTCTGGGCTCCGGCACCGCTCGGTGACCGTGGGCTTGGGTCCCGGTGGTCGCGTTGAGTTTAAATCACCGCGCGGCGGAGCCAGGCATTGATGCAGCCTCGCTCCCACAAAATGTACCTTGCCTCACATCCTACCTAATGCTGCAGAGCCGCGAGGCATACTTCCTATTTTAATTGATATCTTGTAGCCAACAGCGCCCAAAGCCTGCGGGAGCAAGGGGCGCTGCCACTCCAGCTGGTTTCAGCAAAGCATAGCAGCGCTATGGCTGGACACCAAGGCAGGCGCTATGCTATGCCTTGTGCATGCCTTGCTCCACCACACTCAGTCTTAGTCTTATCACCACACCTTAGTCTGATGCCTGGCACTTGGCGGGCTGGACTGGAATGGGCACGGCGGAGGAGGTGGGTCGTTGCTTCCTGCTGGTAGCACAGCGCCCACCCCTCCGTCAAGGGCTTCATTACAGCTGGAGTGTACCTATGGGCATGGCTTTAAGCGGGCTGGGTCCTGCCAGTACGCAGCACCGGCAGTTTTTTTTACAGCAGGTGCTGAGACGGGTCCCTATCGAGCTCTCCATTGGAAAAAAAAAGAAATTAAAAAAACCCGTTAACTCTGCATTACTGCAATCCTTGACTTCAAAGAGACTCGTTTTTCTATTTTCTATAGCGCAAACCTGAAGCGCTTCATATGTTCACCAGTTACATTACACAAGGACATTTTCATTTTTTTGAACCACGGGACATCATGCTCGAACCTGTTTTCTGAGCTGGAAGGTCGTCTGGCCAGCCTTATGCCACAACTTCGCCTACAAGAGCGAGTAGCATTTTCAATATTATATACAACGAGGTGATAGTTGTTGCTCATTTATGCTATGCAATTTACAACCATTGATTAAGCCAATACTCCTGGCTTGTTGCACGTGTTTTGTTACTTGTTGTGTTTATATATCTGGATGAGTGGACAGAAGCAGCAAAATACCAGTGTGCCAGCACACTATGCTAAGCACAGATTTCTACCTTAAGTGTTTTAAGCCACACCCTTAATTTCAGCGCTACGAGTCACCCCCCACCCCAATGTTTTCAACCCACTCAAAGCCCTGTCTATAGGACAGTTTAAGAGCCACAGTGGTAGGCAAACAGGAGGGTGGGAACAGACACCTCAATCCAAGCACTCTATTTACCAAAATGCATCATGGTAAATGTAGTACATGATTAGCACTTACTTCAGTAGTAGTGTTTAAATGTTCACCCTTGGTGCAGCCTGTGCTGAGTAACTATAGACATGTGTTGCAATTACAGTAATAAAACATAGTATGGGGTTAATGTATTAGTCCCATTAGCAAACCCGGGATGTGCAATTTGCACACCTAATGGTTTGCAAATGGGAATGCTATATTTGTAGCAACAGGTCACATCACAAATTTAACCTCTGCAGGACCTCGCAAAACAAGCTACCGAATGAATATTAATAAGGCAGGTCGTAGTTTACGACTTAGTGTGATTGGCTACAAATGCAGGGATCAGGGCCGGACTGATGATTCCGGGCACCGGGCAATCCCCGGGAGGCCAGATGGTGTGGGGGCCGGTTTTCCGGTTTTGCTGGGGCTGCCCAGCAAAACCGGCCTCCTCTGAATGCGGTCTGTTTTCCGAGGGGACGTGTTGGACTTTGGCCCTTAGGGCAGGTTCACCCCTAGACTTTTTGCGTGAAATGGTGACCTGGTAATGGTGATTTTTTGAATTCTGCGCACTTTCACTGTGTCCCAGTGGAAAGTGCGTGCGCACTCTGAGTGCATGTGCTGAGCTAGGCCTGCCCGCCCATAGGAATGCATGGGGAATGTATGTGTCCCTGGTAGTTCCTGATGCGTGGGGTGTACAGGCTTGAGTCTGGTATGTGTGAACTCGTGAGAGTGAATGCTGCGCAACGGTATGTGCGGCTTGTATGTGTCTAGTGGGGAAGCGCCATTTCTAGACATGGCTGTACGTGTGCTGTGAGAGTGCTGGCGTGTGATTGGCTGGAGCTGGCTGGCATGCCAGGCTCCAGGAAGTCTGGATGGGTCTGCCCGGTGGTGAGTGGGAGATTAGCATGAGTCATGTGTGGGAGGAGTGTACCTGTGTCCTGGATGGGCTGGGTTTTCCCCACACAATGCTGGCTCCGCCCCCCTGTGGTGTGTCTAATGACCCAAGCCCTGCCAGTGAATAGAGAGGGTGGTTGAGGTAAACAGAGTACTCAAGAACCAGCTGCGACTGGTTCCGCCCCCACTCTGCACCCTCAGACAAAGGGAAATGGTGTATAAAAATGGGGCTGTGTCCCCACAGATGTTGTTCTCTTCCAGGATCCTGAGGGGGCTGTTGCTGCCGCTGGGCCAGAGGACCGCCACTTGGGGTGTCTCCCTGCCTGGAGACCCAGTGTGCTGGCTCTGGGCCCAGCCTTGTCCCCCCCCCTTGCCTGCCTGAAGGACTTTTAACTGGACTTGTGCTCTCCTAAAGCACCTGGGAGCGCTTGAGTGTCCATAGCGCTTAGGAGCACTTTATTTTGCATATAGCGCTTGGGGAGCGCTTTAATTGCCTTTTAGCGCTGGGAGCGCTTTAGTTTGATTTGGGCCTTCGCTGAAACCCTAGACCAAGGGGAGCTTTATGGCCTGCTAGCGCTCGGAGTGCTTTTCTCACCCCCTGCTTCTTTCCCCAGGATTTGCCTCAGCAGCGTGCCCAGAGCCAAGGAGGGAGGCTCGTCAGGGAGGCTGCTCTGCTATTGGCTGCCGAGTCAGCCTATGCCCAGAGAGAGAGAGAGGGGCAGGAAGTCTCTCCCCACACAGCCTGGAGCCGAGAAATGAAGCCTACAAGCCGGTGAGTGGGGCCCCGGGGGCATTCCTTCTTCGAGCCCGGAGAGGCTCCAACGAGTGGGAGCATTTCTTTGGTTATGAGAGAGGCTCTAGGGGGCATTTGCAAAGTTGAGTCCCCCGTGAGGGGCTCCACCAAGGCAGCATTTCGTGTTTAAAGCCCAGTGAGGCTCCTGAGTGCCATATTGATTACAGAGCCCTGAAAGGCTCAGGGGGACAATTTAGTTCTGCCGAGCCAGTGAGGCTCCCACGATTGGCCCATTGTCTGCACCAGTTGCCCAGCACTTTGTGGGCAACTGCTACGTTTAGGCCCCTGGACACTGGACACAGGGCGTCCTAGCCCCAACAAGGCCAGAGGGCCTAGGGACAGTCACAGGTGGTGACTTACGTGAGTTTGGCGCAATTGTACTTTCTATGCACCTCTTAATGTATTGTTTATGCGTCATGTGCCTTTACACCTCTGAATGAATGTCATGCATTGCATCATGTGTATGTTCTTACACCCCTACAGGTATTGTGATACATAGGTGGTTGTTTTCTCCCTAGTACAGGTGGTGCTAGTGAGATCCTGGTTACCAGTGATTACTGGTTGTGTGCTATTTTGTGCTATATTCTATGTACTAAGTGCTATTTCTGAAAGTGTTACTTCTGATTCCTGACAGTGGTCCAGGTGGCCCTGTCTTGTACATATCCCCTGTAAATTCTGCCCGTGCCCCTGGCACATTGTAAAGTGTGTGTTTTATCTAATGTGTTTTGGTGTAATACAAAGGCTATTTTTATATAACCTTGTGTGGAGTTTCCTTTGTGGTGGGCCTTTGGTTGTTGTTGCTGGGGTGCGTGCGCAAATACTTAGCCTACATCGCCTCCAAGTTTAGCCTTGCTGCTCGCGCCACGTTACCTAGAGGGTGAGTAGGGGTTATCTTGGCGTGTAACTCCCTTGCCCTGACTTGGGAGTGGTGGTCTCTGACTGACTTTGGCGAAAGCCCTGGCCAGCCAGGGATCCCATTTCCAACATTGGCGGCAAGCGGTGAGGATAAGGATTTGTGTTTGCCTTGTACCTTAGTAGCAGCTGGCTGCACCACAAAACTCTGCATTTTAGATGACCACATTTTAAGGGGATTGTTTTTTTGGAAGTTTCATATTTTCTTCTCCTGAAGGTATCATTGTGCAATTGTGTCCAGTACATTTGTTCCCCCACCCCGCGCCCAGAGTCTGGTACCTGTGTCACGCGTGGTCAGGTTGAGAAGTCAGGGGTGGTAGAAACTGCCTTACTAGTCCGAGGGGGGGTTGTGTGTGGATGAATGGTGTGTGGCACTAGGCAAGTGAGTGTGAGTTCTCTGGGGTAGAGAGCTTGCTGATACCTTGTGAATTGTGTACTCCTGTGTAGCTCAGACCCCTAGGTTCCCTGTGTGATCTTTTCACTAGAACGTCCGCCAGAATGGAGCCTGCTTTTGATTTCTGTGTTCTGTTTAAATACAGTATGGGAGAGTTGGTAAGGTTCTGTGAAGAGAGAGACATAGGGGTGGATGAGTCAGACACTCAGTCCGAACTTAGGAGCAGCCTGATCCTATGGCAAAAGGGTCAGTGGGATCTGGAGCGCAGTGAGGAAAGGGCCCGGGCTTCACACCAGGAGGGTGGTGGGTCTGTGGGGAGCCCTGAAGATTCAGAAGAGGAGGAAGAAGATGATAGCACCTGGACGCCAGTAGAGAGTAGAGACCCCATAGATAGGGAGTCCCTTGCTGGGTCCAGCATAGGAGGCAGCGCCTCATCCCTTTCCCTGTCCCCAGAGGAGCTGGAAGATAGGAGGAGAGAAAGGGAGCACCAGCTGGCTTTAGAGAAGCTCAGGTTGGAGCATGCCCAGGCTATGGCACAGCTGGGCATTAGAAAGCAACAGCTGGAGGTTAAGAAGCAACAGCTGGAGACCGAGAGGGTCTTAGCGCAGGACAGGATAGAGGAGGCTGAGAGGGCCGCCACCAGAGGCAAAGTAGCTCTGGAGGGTAGACTATCCCCTGCGCGCAGTGTTGAGTGTCTGGATCCCCCAGTGCGGGTTGGGTCCAGTGGTGGCAGCTATTTAAATCACAGTGTAGAAAGTCCCAGTTCCCAGAGTATGGTTCCTGTTTCCCCAGAGGAGGAGAATAGGTTGAGGTTTAGGAACCTTAGGAAACCGTCTCATCAGTCTTGGGAAGATTTTGTGGATGACTGTTGTGTAGCCCTGTGTGATTGGGTACGGGAGCCCACGAAATGTGATTGGGACATATTGTTCGACATGGTTCTCAGAGAGCAGTTCCTTGGTGTTTGTTGTCTAGAGGTGCGCCGGCACCTGTTGAGTTTGGAATGCGCTGATCCTGATGAGCTGGCGGAGGAAGCAGACCGCTGGGAAAGGGCCAGAGGTTCTGCAGAATCATTGGTGAGGGATTCCGAAAGTAGTGGTTCAGGGATCTTCCAGCCCAGCGTGGTGGAAGAGGCTCAGTGTAGCCCAGCTAGGTCCCAGGATAGAGAGGAGGGTGTAGGGGCTCACTGCCTGGCTCAGTGGAGCAGGAGTGAGGGGGAGACCGAGGTTCCCCAGACGCCCGAAGCCCTGCCTCAGGACTTGGATGGTTTCTGTAGGGAACACCAGGTTGGGGACCTAGGCTGTCCTGTTAGTCCACTTGAGGAAGATCTCCTAGTGAGTAGAGGACCTGGAGTGTCGGTAAACAGAGCTCCTGTGGTTCTAGATGCTGGCAGTACCGCTCCGGTAGGGAGGGTACAGGAGTCCAGCGTGAGGAGTGATTGGGGGATGAGTTCCCCAGTGGATGCACCAGTGGACCAGGGACTAGCCAGTTGGGCTAGATCTTCTTGGGGGGACCCGGGTGGCGCCACTTCTGGTCTGGGGGATCGTCACGCACTGTCAGGTGGACAGAGGGCGGGAGATCTGCGCCAGACAGACAGTCACACAACAGATGTGACATTTGTTAGCCTCAGGGGGATCGCGTTTGAATCCCCAGAAGTCCTGGAGTGCCAGGCAATTGTTCCACCGAAGGTTTTAGACCAGAGGTTGGAAGGCCAGGTTCAGGATCAGCCTGACCTGAAGGGTAGGATGACTGTAACCAGTGTCCTGACCGGTTCTTCTTCCAGAGGAACTTCTCCAGGTGGGAGAGGGCAGACCTCTGGAAGGGGGTGCAGAGGGTGGGAGAGCCCACCTCTGACCCCGGTGCAACCTGAGTGGATAAGCCCTGGGTTGGAATGGCGTTCTAGGTGTACCCCTCATCGGAGGAGGAGGAACCCTAGGAGAAGAGGTAAGGGGAGGAGAGCCTTCCCTGAGACTCCTGGTCCACCTGAGGTTGTAGGCCCCCGGCTGGAGAATCAGTGGCAGTCTAGTCCTGTCTTGCAGACAGGAAGAGTGGAAAATGGCTCCTATGGGCCAGGGGTTACTACCCCCGCTCTGCGAATTGGCATGGACCAGTAGCACCTGGGTGGCCCAGGGCCTGGTCCTGGCCGTGGACAGCTTGGGAGTACCAGTGGGGTAGCCCAGTTGGTCCAGACAGTGTGTTGAGAAGGAATCCCATGGGTTCACCGTGGCGTAGAACAGGAGGGTGTCCCTGCAGTTGCGGGCCCACGTCCGTGTTCTATCGCCCCAAGCAGGGAAGTCCATCACGGTGGTGATTGTTCTACCCTGCGTTTTGGCTGGAAGGGGTTGTGTTGGACTTTGGCCCTTAGGGCAGGTTCACCCCTAGACTTTTTGCGTGAAATGGTGACCTGGTAATGGTGATTTTTGGAATTCTGCGCACTTTCACTGTGTCCCAGTGGAAAGTGCGTGCGCACTCTGAGTGCATGTGCTGAGCTAGGCCTGCCCGCCCATAGGAATGCATGGGGAATGTATGTGTCCCTGGTAGTTCCTGATGCGTGGGGTGTACAGGCTTGAGTCTGGTATGTGTGAACTCGTGAGAGTGAATGCTGCGCAACGGTATGTGCGGCTTGTATGTGTCTAGTGGGGAAGCACCATTTCTAGACATGGCTGTACGTGTGCTGTGAGGGTGCTGGCGTGTGATTGGCTGGAGCTGGCTGGCATGCCAGGCTCCAGGAAGTCTGGATGGGTCTGCCCGGTGGTGAGTGGGAGATTAGCATGAGTCATGTGTGGGAGGAGTGTACCTGTGTCCTGGATGGGCTGGGTTTTCCCCACACAATGCTGGCTCCGCCCCCCTGTGGTGTGTCTAATGACCCAAGCCCTGCCAGTGAATAGAGAGGGTGGTTGAGGTAAACAGAGTACTCAAGAACCAGCTGCGACTGGTTCCGCCCCCACTCTGCACCCTCAGACAAAGGGAAATGGTGTATAAAAATGGGGCTGTGTCCCCACAGATGTTGTTCTCTTCCAGGATCCTGAGGGGGCTGTTGCTGCCGCTGGGCCAGAGGACCGCCACTTGGGGTGTCTCCCTGCCTGGAGACCCAGTGTGCTGGCTCTGGGCCCAGCCTTGTCCCCCCCCCCTTGCCTGCCTGAAGGACTTTTAACTGGACTTGTGCTCTCCTAAAGCACCTGGGAGCGCTTTAGTGTCCATAGCGCTTAGGAGCACTTTATTTTGCATATAGCGCTTGGGGAGCGCTTTAATTGCCTTTTAGCGCTGGGAACGCTTTATTTTGATTTGGGCCTTCGCTGAAACCCTAGACCAAGGGGAGCTTTATGGCCTGCTAGCGCTCGGAGTGCTTTTCTCACCCCCTGCTTCTTTCCCCGGGATTTGCCTCAGCAGCGTGCCCAGAGCCAAGGAGGGAGGCTCGTCAGGGAGGCTGCTCTGCTATTGGCTGCCGAGTCAGCCTATGCCCAGAGAGAGAGAGAGGGGCAGCAAGTCTCTCCCCACACAGCCCGGAGCCGAGAAATGAAGCCTACAAGCCGGTGAGTGGGGCCCCGGGGGCATTCCTTCTTCGAGCCCGGAGAGGCTCCAACGAGTGGGAGCATTTCTTTGGTTATGAGCCCTGAGAGGCTCGGGGGCAGAGTTGAAGAAGGAGCCCAGAGAGGCCCCACCCTGGCCCATCCAATTTAAGAGCCCAGAGAGGCTCTAGGGGGCATTTGCAAAGTTGAGTCCCCCGTGAGGGGCTCCACCAAGGCAGCATTTCGTGTTTAAAGCCCAGTGAGGCTCCTGAGTGCCATATTGATTACAGAGCCCTGAGAGGCTCAGGGGGACAATTTAGTCCTGCCGAGCCAGTGAGGCTCCCACGATTGGCCCATTGTCTGCACCAGTTGCCCAGCACTTTGTGGGCAACTGCTACGTTTAGGCCCCTGGACACTGGACACAGGGCGTCCTAGCCCCAACAAGGCCAGAGGGTCTAGGGACAGTCACAGGTGGTGACTTACGTGAGTTTGGCGCAATTGTACTTTCTATGCACCTCTGAATGTATTGTTTATGCGTCATGTGCCTTTACACCTCTGAATGAATGTCATGCATTGCATCATGTGTATGTTCTTACACCCGTACAGGTATTGTGATACATAGGTGGTTGTTTTCTCCCTAGTACAGGTGGTGCTAGTGAGATCCTGGTTACCAGTGATTACTGGTTGTGTGCTATTTTGTGCTATATTCTATGTACTAAGTGCTATTTCTGAAAGTGTTACTTCTGATTCCTGACAGTGGTCCAGGTGGCCCTGTCTTGTACATATCCCCTGTAAATTCTGCCCGTGCCCCTGGCACATTGTAAAGTGTGTCTTTTATCTAATGTGTTTTGGTGTAATACAAAGGCTATTTTTATATAACCTTGTGTGGAGTTTCCTTTGTGGTGGGCCTTTGGTTGTTGTTGCTGGGGTGCGTGCGCAAATACTTAGCCTACATCGCCTCCAAGTTTAGCCTTGCTGCTCGCGCCACGTTACCTAGAGGGTGAGTAGGGGTTATCTTGGCGTGTAACTCCCTTGCCCTGACTTGGGAGTGGTGGTCTCTGACTGACTTTGGCGAAAGCCCTGGCCAGCCAGGGATCCCATTTCCAACAGGACGCAGCTTGGAAGTTACTCCTGAGGTGGGCGGGCAGCCGCGGGCCGTGGAGGGAGTTACGGTGGGGCAGGGAGGCGGGGAGGGGGAGGGGCAGGGTGGAGGGACCTAAACACTGGCATATGGATTATTGCAGGTAAGTACACAATTTAATTATTAAAACGAATTTCGTAGCGCGCACTGCATCCCACAATGCGATGCTGTGCGCGCTACGAATTTCGTTTTATTAATTAGATTGTGTACTTACCTGCAATTATCCATATGCCAGTGTTTAGGTCCCTCCTCCCTGCCCCACCGTAACTCCCTCCACGGCCCGCGGCTGTGGGCGGGGCCGCAGTGGGAGCATGTGAACTTGTTACTCTATTGAGCTGCAGGCGGCAACCAATCCATACTCGCACCGCTCGCTACTTGTGCCCGATTGGTTACAGTCAGTGCGTCATTATGCCTGCCGCTCTTGCGCTCCGTTCGCAACACTGCTGCTGACTCCAGTGCCCCGCCGGCCGGGCCGACGCACAGTGGGGCTTATTTTATGGCCGTTGCTCGGCCGCCGCCAGGATAGACAGCCAGACTACATAGACAGGCCGCAGCCAGGAACAACGCGGGCGCCGGCGGCAAACTGAAATGATTGCCGCGAGGGTTGCTGGAAGCCCGCCTGAGCCTGTGTTAGTAAGTAGTCCGTGTGTGTTAATTATATTATATTATTTCCAAACAGCGCGCTAGCAGGCACATTGACAGGTCCGCGCCAGCTAACTGTTCATAATGTTGTTGGGACTTCGGCCTCTCACGGTGCTGTTGGCCCGGCCCGGTCACGCCAGTCACGCGTAGAACAGAGAGGGGCCGGGCCGAGTGAGTCCTGAGATTGATTTTGGCGGGGGTGGGGGGACATTGGCTCGCAAACTGTATTTTGTTTTTCTGTTGCCCATTAAGCAACACTAGGCACCAGTGTGGTGTTGCAGTTGTAGGGGCCTCACAGATCCTGTTGTTAATTTGGAAGATGCACAGCTTTTTTAATGGTTTGCCAGTTTCCCCTTTTATGTCTGCCTTTTCAAGGTTTGGTTTTCGTTTGTAGCCTCTCCTTTCCAATCTTTCCTCCCGACTTATTTGTAGGCGAGGTCCGCGTTTTCCAACTGTTGTTCTGAAGATCTATTTTCTAACTCTGCAGGCTAGCACTGGCTCCTTTCGTTTTGTATTCCATGTCTCCCTTCTTCCCTCACCCTTTATGTGGATTATGGAAAGCGCCACATAAAAACAAGCATTGGCATAGCCAATAGGTCTCGCCGTTTTGGACCTTATAAGTGTTTAGCCATGCAACAGTTGATGTTGTTGCACCAAGGATTTTGTGCTGCATAACTAAATATTTATAAGTTCCCAAAAGTGAGACCTATTGGCTATACCAATGCTTGTTGATAATTGGCAACCTTATACAATTTATACAATTTGTTGTGGTTCAAGGTACTCCTAAGGGTAGTATATCGAAGGCATAGTTGGACCATGGTGAGACTGTCATTGTAATGCTTTCAATCCTACTCCATAGGGAGAGTTGCAATTTTTACTATTTCACTAGAATAGTTATTTCTGCAATGGTTTAAGGTTATTTGTAATCATCTCATGTATATTCCTGCTGGTTAAAATGCCTTGATAATTCAATTTCCTTGTAATCCACTTGACATGTAGTCTTCTATAGAGTGTGCAGTCCTATATTTAGACATGGACATTGAGTTGCACTTTGGCCAGTTTATTGTATATCATGAGAACCTTGAATTCTATAACCACTTGTGATAAATTTGAAATTGACATGCAGGGCGATAAGTGAGTTAGTAGGATGTTGTTGGCATAAGGCTTCAGTTTCATGGTTGACTGCGAAATGCAGTTCCTTAAAAAAAACAATTGAATATTTGAATTGACAGACTTGAGATGCGTGTTGCACCTTTAAGTACAAAACATTTTACAGTGTAGAGCAAATAGCGCTTTGAACAAGGATTAAAACAGTTAAAAATGTATGGAGGAGTCTTTCATCTTTGCCACTTTATTACGAAGGGGAGAAAGAAGAAAAGAAGCAGCAAGCAGGAAGGGGGTTCGGGCACGAACAGGCGCTCTCGGAAAGCATCTGACTTTTGAACTCTGTCTTTGCCTGCATTTGTATTTGCAATGCAATAGGTCTCGTATTTGCGAGATTTTGAGAGCTACTGGCATTCTAAATGACAATGCCTTTAATTTATGTGTTTTGACAACCTGCAAGCGGTGCATATAACACGCCCTTTCTACTTGTAGTCCTTGTTGACTTAATAGCACCAAGAGATTTTGTTTTGGTAGTGTTTGTTAACGCTATACGAATGTTCATTTAAAAATAATTGCATTAATAATGATTATAATTATTAATATGAAGGAGGCTCTTCCTGTACTGAGACTAATGGAAGCTTGTCTGCTACGGTTTGTGTTGTATCCTGGTGTGTGAGAGAAACAAGCAGTGCTGCTGTCAGTGCTGGAATATTCGACGTGAGGAAAGCTTGCACAGCTGCTGCCTGTGTTGTAACTGTTCTCTATGCAGGGGATGGTGTTGGGGTGGGGGGAGTGTGTGTGTGTGTGTGCGAGCGCGCACCCTGCTGCTGCCTGTGCTGCACCGGTTATGCAAGGGATGCTTGCACTGATGCTGCCAGTGCTATATCTGTGCATGTGTGTGTGTGTGTGTGTGTGTGAGTGTGAGAGAGAAGAAACAAGTAGAACTTCTGTCTGAGCTTTACATGTTTTATGTGTGAGGGAAGCTTGCACTGCTGCTGCCTGAGATGTACCTGCTCCGTGTGTGAGGGAAGCTTGCACTGCTGCCGCCTGTGCTGTACCTGCTCTGTGTGTGAGGGAAGCTTGCACTGCTCCTCCCTGTGCTGTACCTGCTCTGTGTGTGAGGGAAGCTTGCACTGCTCCTCCCTGTGCTGTACCTGCTCTGTGTGTGAGGGAAGCTTGCACTGCTCCTCCCTGTGCTGTACCTGTTCCGTGTGTGAGGGAAGTTTGCACTGCTGCTGCCTGTGCTGTACCTGTTCTGTGTGTGAGGGAAGCTTGCACTGATGCTGCCTGTGCTGTACCTGTTCTATGAGCGAGGGAAGCTTGCACTGCTGCTGCCTGTGCTGTACCTGCTGCGTGTGTGAGGGAAGCTTGCACTGCTCCTGCCTGTGCTGTACCTGTTCCGTGTGTGAGGGAAGCTTGCACTGCTGCTGGTGCTGTACCTGCTCCGTGTGTGAGAGAAGCTTGCACTGCTGCTGCCTGTGCTGTGCCTGCTCTGTGTGTGAGGGAAGCTTGCACTGCTGCTGCCTGTGCTGTGCCTGCTCTGTGTGTGAGGGAAGCTTGCACTGCTGATGCCTGTGCTGTACCTGCTCTGTGTGTGAGGGAAGCTTGCACTGCTGCTGCCTGTGCCGTACGTGTTCTATGTGTGATGGAAGCTTGCACTGCTGCTGCCTGTGCTGTACCTGCTCTGTGTGTGAGGGAAGCTTGCACTGCTGCTGCCTGTGCTGTACCTGTTCCGTGTGTGAGGGAAGCTTGCACTGCTGCTGCCTGTGCTGTACCTGTTCTATGAGCGAGGGAAGCTTGCACTGCTGCTGCCTGTGCTGTACCTGCTGCGTGTGTGAGGGAAGCTTGCACTGCTCCTGCCTGTGCTGTACCTGTTCCGTGTGTGAGGGAAGCTTGCACTGCTGCTGGTGCTGTACCTGCTCCGTGTGTGAGAGAAGCTTGCACTGCTGCTGCCTGTGCTGTGCCTGCTCTGTGTGTGAGGGAAGCTTGCACTGCTGCTGCCTGTGCTGTGCCTGCTCTGTGTGTGAGGGAAGCTTGCACTGCTGATGCCTGTGCTGTACCTGCTCTGTGTGTGAGGGAAGCTTGCACTGCTGCTGCCTGTGCTGTACGTGTTCTATGTGTGATGGAAGCTTGCACTGCTGCTGCCTGAGATGTATCTGCTCCGTGTGTGAGGGAAGCTTGCACTGCTGATGCCTGTGCTGTACCTGCTCAGTGTGTGAGGGAAGCTTGCACTGCTGCTGCCTGTGCTGTACCTGCTCTGTGTGTGAGGGAAGCTTGCACTGCTGATGCCTGTGCTGTACCTCCTCTGTGTGTGAGGGAAGCTTGCACTGCTGCTGCCTGTGCTGTACGTGTTCTATGTGTGTTGGAAGCTTGCACTGCTGCTGCCTGAGATGTATCTGCTCCGTGTGTGAGGGAAGCTTGCACTGCTGATGCCTGTGCTGTACCTGCTCTGTGTGTGAGGGAAGCTTGCACTGCTGCTGCCTGTGCTGTACCTGCTCTGTGTGTGAGGGAAGCTTGCACTGCTGCGGCCTGTGCTGTACCTGTTCTATGTGTGAGGGAAGCTTGCACTGCTGCTGCCTGTGTTGTACCTGTTCTATGTGTGTTGGAAGCTTGCACTGCTGCTGCCTGTGTTGTACCTGCTCTGTGTGTGAGGGAAGCTTGCACTGCTGCTGCCTGTGCTGTACCTGTTCCGTGTGTGAGGGAAGCTTGCACTGCTGCTGCCTGTGCTGTGCCTGCTCTGTGTGTGAGGGAAGCTTGCCCTGCTGCTGCCTGTGCTCTACCTGCTCTGTGTGTGAGGGAAGCTTGCACTGCTGCCGCCTGTGCTGTACCTGCTCTGTGTGTGAGGGAAGCTTGCACTGCTGCCGCCTGTGCTGTACCTGCTCTGTGTGTGAGGGAAGCTTGCACTGCTCCTCCCTGTGCTGTACCTGCTCTGTGTGTGAGGGAAGCTTGCACTGCTCCTCCCTGTGCTGTACCTGCTCCGTGATGAGGGAAGCTTGCACTGCTGCTGCCTGTGCTGTACGTGTTCTATGTGTGAGGGAAGCTTGCATTGCTGTTCCCTGTGCTGTACCTGCACTGTGTGTGAGGGAAGCTTGCACTGCTGCCACCTGTGCTGTACCTGCTCTGTGTGTGAGGGAAGCTTGCACTGTTGCTGCCTGTGCTGTACCTGTTCTATGTGTGTTGGAAGCTTGCACTGCTGCGGCCTGTGCTGTACCTGCTCTGTGTGTGAGGGACGCTTGCATTGCTGCTGCCTGTGCTGTACCTGCTCCGTGTGTATCCGTGAATTCTAAAGTAAATGCCAACAGCTATGTGCGTTTTGTTAGAAAAGCCCAAAAATATATATATTCCTAATACAGACAACTAGAAAATCGAGAGAAACGTTGTGTGTGTAAACTAAACATGCCATCAGCTCACAAAGCCAACAAGAGCGGCCGGGAAACACAAGTACGGCCGGCCACATAATTAGGGGAGGAGAAGCCGCACAGCACACGCTGGGAGAAGCCCTTTGATGTGCTGTGCGGCCGCGATGCGCGCTCTGTGCTGGGGGAGGGGGGAGGGCCATTAGCCTGAACAGATGGCCATGAAAGTGTATGGGCCAAAAGCGCGTGCCTGTACGTGCACTCGAAGAAAACGCCACGAAAAAAAGCGGTGGTTTCACGATCATTTCGAGCACTTGAATTCTCGCCATTTCCCATTCCTTCGGAATGGTAAAGGCGAGCCCTAAACACCCCAACCAAGCTGCGGATTTTAACTTTAGAAAGATTGTCATTTAGGCCCATTGCATCTATAGCACCTGGCTGACCACTTAAGTGACTTCCTTCAGATCTGTTTGGAGCAGCGTTTAGGGTGGAGGGGACATTCTAAATACGGCCAATCAGTGGTCCGGCTCGGAGAAGCGCATGGCGCACCAGGGCCTGTGGCATAGCAAAATTGCCATAGGCCCTAATGCAAGCAGGGATAGTGGGGCTGGGTACCAGACGCGGTAGAGAGGCCTAGCCTGGAGTGATGCTAAGCTGCCCCATTTAAGTGTCCCTACGTTTTGGTGGAGTTCCCTCTGCCTTTCTACCCTGTTTCTGCATTAAGTTGTGAAGGCAGTCTGGCCATGTCTTTATGCCCCCATGTCCATCTCTCTGTGTCTGTGTCCCAGTGTCAGTTAAACCATCTTTCTGCCTTCTTGTCTCTCAGTTGAAGTGTGCTCAATACCACTGCATAGGGCCTTTTACAGCCTTCAAGTGCTCCCATTCAAACTTCACTGTAGCATCCCGCTACAATAACCACAGACACCATGGATTGCTATCACTGGAGCTTTATTGTTACACATCCATCCTCGTCCCTAACCCTGCTCTAACTGCCCCTGGTTCCTGTTCTCCGGCTCCTCCTGTTCCTGCTCCTCCCTCTGACTCCACCCCCCAACCACTAGACTACATCCCACAATACTACATCTCCCCCTTTCTTAACAAAATGAGCTTAATGTCCTCAGTGTTCGTAGTTCTTCAATCCACCACACGGGTCGGCGGACAGCCTGTTCTTCAAGCCTCAGTAGTGTTGAATCCGCGGTCGGCTTGACTTTGGTCAATCTTCCTGTTGTCTTAGTCGGGGCATTCTTGATCACGTTGCGTGTGAACTGTCTGCTCTCACATTCCGCAGTCAGCATGTCTCCTTCCAGTGGTGTAGCTACTGTTAGTTCAGATGCTCGATCTCTTTCATGAGTGAATAATGTTCTGGTCCTCTTCCGAGTACCCGCATCTGCTTTTATTTCCGTTTGTCTTGCCCGGTTGAGGGCAACACTGTCCTCCAGTTCAGGGTCATGTATATCAGACAGTATGGTGCTATCTGATGAGACTGTCTTGGCTTGATTCGATAACTCATTCACAGCCTCGGGTCGTCTGGCGGACTCGTGAGCTGTCTGGGCATAGGCATGTTTCTCTCTTACTTGATGATCTCTCTCTACTGACACGCCCGGATTTTCTTGCGGCGTGACCGGCTGGTCCCTTCCCGTCCAGTGACCAAGGTCCACTGCCTCTGTTTTCCCTTTGTAGGTCCTTTGAGTCAGCCTCGCGGACCCCTTCAGGGGTGACGGTGTCTGATCTGTGTCCAGATATACTTTTGACTGACATGACAGATTGTCTTGTGGCATGACTGAGTATTCAGAGTCCTTAGTGTGTGACGTGTTGCTCTTGACGTGAGGGGTGTCCTTCGGTTCCATGGTGCGTTTGGGTGGTTGACGCCATGACTGTTGTCGGGACCATGACTCGGTCGACTCACGGGATTGAACAGATGAGCACTCTAGGTCAGAGACGTCTCTCGTCGACTTCCAGGATCGAACGAACGCGCTCTCTGAACCAGAGGAGTTCCTGGCCATACTCCTTTTGAAGCGTCCCTTGGAGGGTGTATCGGGTAGCGGATGTCTGAAATGAGTGAGCCATGACATGTTGTCTGGTGACTCAGGGTGGTCTTTAAGGCGATTCTCCGGGCGCCTTCGTCGACTTGTCTTTGGCACTGTTTCATTTGAGAAGTTGCTCAACAACCACGTGCTTGTTCTTTGTGTCTGCTCTTGAGATTTTCCATCTTTGCCTTGCTCACATGTTAACGACGTCTCTTCAGTTTCTTCATTGTCCCCGGTGTCATTGATGCGCTGGTCTTTTCCAGTTCGTTGTTGGGGAGAGTCAGTTCGTCTTATGCGACTTATTTCTTCTTCCCACTTGTTTGATGCTCGGATACCCATGATGTGGGTGTGATGTGTTCTCCTGCTGGATGATGTTCCCTCAGACTCGTCTTCACAACTTGACGCAGAGTGTCCTTGCGCTAACTTCCAGTTGTGACCATTTTGAGCTCTCCTTCTATAGTTTGTCTTCCTTACTCCCTTGTTGTGTAAGTTGTCATCTTGTTCAGGGGTGCGATCTGTCCCACCTGACACTCCTCCTTTGTCAGCCTTTGAATGACACCTTGAGGGTGAAGAACTCCTTGAGGTTGTCCTCTGACTGCTTGACTCGGAGTATTCCTTGTCACTATGTCTCTCCCGTTGGCCAGACTTTGAATGACACCTTGGGGGTGAAGAACTCTTTGAGGTTGTCCTTCGGCTGATTGACTCAGAGTACTCCTTGTCACTGTGTCTCTCTCGTTGCCTTTCCATTGGTCTGCCTTCCCTCTCTCTCTTTTTTGGTTTGTTTGTTTTCCGAGTTACATCTGTCCAGGCACCTTGAGACGTTGCCTTCAGATTCGGGTCATTTGATCTGTCTCTTGCCTTGACGTGCATTCCCATTTCAGCCTTCCTGATGATTTCTTCTAGCGACCACTGTCCTTGCAAGATCTTGAGTTTTGTGTCTGGGTTTACGCAGCCTTCAATTATCCGGAGTCGAACTGCGTCCTCATTCGTAAAGGTGTTGAAGTGGCAGCCTTGTACCAGGGTTTGCAGCCGAGTGATGAAAGTTGGCAGTGGTTCACCTGGTTCCTGTCGAGCTGTGTTGAAAGCGATGCGCTCTTGATCTACTTCCGCTTGTGCGGAGAGACGGGCACATAGCTGTTCTTGGAGTCTTTTATAGATTTCAGTGTCTTTTTTGGAAAATGTTTCGATTGGGCATCGGCCCTCTGGACCCACCAAATGGAGGAGCAGCATTAGACATTTCTTCTCTCTCTGTTCACCATTGGCGTCCAGGAAGTCACCCAATGTCGCCAGCCATCGGTTCTGTTCAAGACATAGACTCCAGGTATCATACTGCATTCCTGGGGGTGGTGCTCTGATGCAAGGGTTGCATCGTTGTGCTACTTCTTCCCTCGCCATGAGAAGAGAATTCTGATGGACCATATTTGCAGGGCGCGGGCTGTTCACTCGTCTTCGCGTCTTCGTAGTTGATTTTCTTTAGTCGAAACTTGTGGTCTGATCATGTGTTGGGACGTTGGTAATGTTTGCGATCATCACGGTCTGTGCCAGTGAATCCCGTGGAGTTCGTGCGTTCCAAAGTGTCCACTGGTTGTAGTTATCTGACTCCTGCATGCATCAGCGCTCGTTTCTTTTCTGCATTTGCGTTGGTCAGTGTTTGTTGCATTACCTTTGTAGGTGTTCGTGCTGGTTTGTTGTTTCTCACCAACGTTTGTTTGTTCGCTTTTCAAATGCTTGTTTGTATCTTTTCGCCACTGCTGATTGGTTTCTTAGCCAATGTTTGTTTGGCCTTCGCTAATGCCGGTTTTCTTCCTTGGCTACGATTTGTCCAATGTTTGTTGATCTGTATGTGTCAATGCTTGTGTCTCTTTGCATGTATCAAAGTTTGTTTACTCTTAGTCAGTACTTGTCTTTGCATGCACCAGTGTTTGTACGCTCTTGCATTTGCCAATGCTTGTTGTATAATTTCTTTTCTTGTCTTTACCAGTGCTTGTTTCTTCCTTTTTACATTTGACAATGTTTGTTCTTGTATTTACCAGTGCTGGTTTGTTTTGTGTTTGCCACTGCTTGATTTGCACTTACCAGTGCTTGTTCTCGGGCTCTGTGGCACTTGCCAATGTTTATTTGTACTTTCAGGTCTTCTGCCTGACCTCAAAATGGCCGCCGATGATCCCTCGCAGGGGATTGGACACCGCTGCCTGACTTCAAAATGGCCGCACGGGAATCTCGTTTTCGATGAGATTTCGGCCGTTTCTCTTTGTTTCTTCACCGGAATCACCGTATTTCGCAGCGCTTCCACTCACCGCTTGCCGGTCGCAGCCAGGATCCACTGCCAGAGTCAATGCTTCAGGTGAGGCAGCTTTCCTTGACTTCTGCCGCCGGGGTGGGCTCCCGGTGAGCACTTCTGGGCACTTCAGACGGGATGCTCCTACCTCTGCACACAGGGCTCCCGATTGTATTTGTTTTGGCGCTCGGCAGCGCTCTTCTCCAGGCGATGTCCACGCCTTATTCCACAGGACCCCACACACTCGGGCAGCACGGTAGGGTCGGGGTTGGGCTCCCGATCCCTCACTTTTAAAGTTCCCGCTCTCCTTCACCCATACCGTGCCAAACCTCACGCATCGGGCGTGAGGTTTTCCGACCTCGAATTTCTCTCGAGCTTCGATTTCAGTGTTCTCAGCAGCGCTTGCTGTCGGCACGTTGAGGACGCCTTCCACAACTCTGGGGCACTTCTTTTACCTCTCTGGGCACTCCACAGGGTCGGAGTGGGCTCCCGATTCCTGCACACGGGCTCTTCACCCAGGGCACACACTTCCAGCGCGAGGGGGTCTCTTCTTCTTCGGGCGTTTTGACGCTCAGTGCCTCGTCGCCCTCTTGGATCCCTCTCAACTGTTGGGGAACAGGGTCACCTGCTGCTGGCTTCTCGTCTCGGGCAGCAACTTCGTTTCTCTGGGGCAGCGTTTTCTTCTCCTCGAGGCTGCCAGGGACAGGGCTCTCTTGTGTGGTTCTGTGGGCTGGGTTCAGGCCCATCCCACCCTCGTCGCCAGTTGTAGCATCCCGCTACAATAACCACAGACACCATGGATTGCTATCACTGGAGCTTTATTGTTACACATCCATCCTCGTCCCTAACCCTGCTCTAACTGCCCCTGGTTCCTGTTCTCCGGCTCCTCCTGTTCCTGCTCCTCCCTCTGACTCCACCCCCCAACCACTAGACTACATCCCACAATACTACATTCACTAATGTCCATTTCACGCAGTAATGCCTGCCAGACATTTCACTCCTGCAACAAAGGAAGCAGGGGTGCACTGAGGAACTAGTACATGGTTTATCATTGAGTAAATGGTTGTAATTTGCAATATTTATGTTTCTCTCATTTTCATTGTTTTCTTTTGCTCGCGAGAAAGTGTCACTCATACTCATACTCATTAAAATTTCACTCATAATAACATTGAAATTATACAAATGTCACACGTGGCAATCTGAAACCTTGGCAGCTATGTTTTCAGGCCGTGACTGCCTCCTTGAGTCAGACTGGGCTGTGGTAGTCTGTCTGACCTAGACTGGGGGGGAGGGAGAGAGAAAGCACAACTGCACTGCTGGCAGAGGCAGGCAGGTGATGGTGCCCGTGCCCAGCGAGCAGCGCAGATGTCTGTGTCTGCGCGCCGCGCTCCTAGTCTTCACCCTTAGGGTGGGGCTGCAAATTTGCCATGCGCATTAAGGCCTTGAGGGCGAGGTTCGCGCTGGGTGCGAGCAGCAGCCCAAGAACCTGCATGGGGCTGAGTAGAAGCCTAGAAGGTAATTTAATTAATACAGTATCAGGCCCGGCCCGGTTCTGCGCTGTGATTGTGAGCAGGCAGGTCTGATTGATTTGTTTGTGAGTGAGAGGAGCGAGGTGGCCTGATTGGGGGGGGGGGGGGAGACATTTCGTTACGTCTGATATTTCATGCTGATTTGTAAGAACCTTTTACATGAACAAGCGTGTTTAAATATTTGCAAACTTCTAGTGGTTTTTGTAGCAGGCTAGAAGCAGGTTGTGTATGCTTTCGTTTGCTGAGCATTGTGAGGCACCACATTCCGTTTGTATTGGCATGTCTGCGTTAAGTTTTTGGCCATAACCAAAGTGGCGGGCCACCTCCTTGCTACCTGTTGTGCTCAAACCATGCTCACGAAGGTTCTGTTCAGAAGTGTTGGTGAGCAGGTTTCCAGGGAGAGCTATGTTTTGCCAGTTGGCCGCAGCGGGGTGAGGAGGCGGCTCTTCAGACCGTTGTCTATGGTTTCTCCTTATCTTGCTGGCACCTACAATACACTGTATTTGGAG
Source organism: Lissotriton helveticus (assembly GCF_964261635.1). Lineage (NCBI taxonomy): Eukaryota > Metazoa > Chordata > Amphibia > Caudata > Salamandridae > Lissotriton > Lissotriton helveticus. The sequence continues at coordinate 24,662,692 of NC_136064.1, forward strand.
AGCTTACCTGCCTATGCCATCTTTCATCACTAACCTTCCTGCCTGGTCTGCCAACAAGAGTGCCAAGGGTTGCCAGAGGAAGAAGGGGTGGGGGCATCCTGACGACAGTGAACATCTGCACATTGATAATGAAGACTGAGGCCACCAACTCATTCGTTTCCCTTGTGCTAGATGTAATTGGGCCCATACTTTCCAATCATTTTCATGGGTTTTCCACTATCTCCTTGGCTGATCCCACTCAAGTTCATCCCCTTTTCCCAAGCTCCCGTGCAACAGTGTAGTTCTAGCCTCGAATTGCCTTTAGTCCTCCCTGAGAAAGCTCCTGGCAAAGCTTAAGACCGCATTGGCCTGTTGTTTACCTCTGCCATGCATATGGCATTTTATACCTTTTATGTTTCATTGATGATAACGTCACAACGTAAGAGTGAAAACGAACAGTAAGCCAGAATGTATGACCTACATGTATATGGGGCATGGAGCCGATTAAGTGGAATTGAGGAAAGCAACCCCCTTTAAATATTGAAACTAGAAGTTTCTGGAAGTACTTCCAGTAAACAGGACAGGTGTCTGTGTGCGCTGAACCACCTGTTTCAAAGTTGGCTGAGGAAATAAACATGCCCCCTCCCCCCCCCGACGAAAAATAGGGCACATTTTACACGTCACATACAAAGCATTTTCTCTGAGAACAGTTGTCATTGATGAATGAGCTGATGAGCTGAAGGGATGCGCTCTATGTGCATCACACTAATGGCGAGAAATGTACTGCGCGCACACGGAAGGCCAGAGTGCATTGTTTTTTTTAAAATTATTCTATAACGTTTTACTTGATTAAAAACATGAAGTACAATAAAAAAAAAGTTTTTGGCCATAACCAGGGCTTTCAGTGTGATGAAAAAAACGTTCGGATCCCTCAAAGGGGCATGGCTGGTGTTAAGGGTGTAGCTTAAAAGCACAAACCCTAAAACTCTGTGCTTAGCATGGTGTGCCGTCCGACAGGTATTTTGCTGTTTAGGGCTCGCCTTTACCATTCCGAAGGAATGGGAAATGGCGAGAATTCAAGTGCTCGAAATGATCGTGAAACCACCGCTTTTTTTCGTGGCGTTTTCTTCGAGTGCACGTACAGGCACACGCTTTTGGCCCATCTGTTCCTCTATGTCCCTCCCACCCTTCGTTTGATCTTGCCGTGAGTTCAGGCTAATGGCCCTCCCTCCTCCCCCAGCACAGAGCGCGCATCGCGGCCGCACAGCACATCAAAGGGCTTCTCCCAGCATGTGCTGTGCGGCTTCTCCTCCCCTAATTATGTGGCCGGCCGTACTTGTGTTTCCCGGCCGCTCTTGTTGGCTTTGTGAGCTGATGGCATGTTTAGTTTACACACACAACGTTTCTCTCGATTTTCTAGTTGTCTGTATTAAGAATATATATATTTTTGGGCTTTTCTAACAAATCGCACCTAGCTGTGTGCATTTACTTTAGAATTCAAGGATACACACGGAGCAGGTACAGCACAGGCAGCAGCAATGCAAGCGTCCCTCACACACAGAGCAGGTACAGCACAGGCAGCAGCAGTGCAAGCTTCCAACACACATAGAACAGGTACAGCACAGGCAGCAACAGTGCAAGCTTCCCTCACACACAGAGCAGGTACAGCACAGGTGGTAGCAGTGCAAGCTTCCCTCACACACAGTGCAGGTACAGCACAGGGAACAGCAATGCAAGCTTCCCGCACACATAGAACACGTACAGCACAGGCAGCAGCAGTGCAAGCTTCCCTCATCACGGAGCAGGTACAGCACAGGGAGGAGCAGTGCAAGCTTCCCTCACACATAGAACAGGTACAGCACAGGCAGCAGCAGTGCAAGCTTCTCTCACACATAGAACAGGTACAGCACAGGCATCAGCAGTGCAAGCTTCCCTCACACACAGAACAGGTACAGCACCGGCAGCAGCAGTGCAAGCTTCCCTCACACACAGAGCAGGTACAGCACAGGGAGGAGCAGTGCAAGCTTCCCTCACACACAGAGCAGGTACAGCACACACAGGTGGCAGCAGTGCAAGCTTCCCTCACACACAGAGCAGGTACAGCACAGGCGGCAGCAGTGCAAGCTTCCCTCACACACAGAGCAGGTAGAGCACAGGCAGCAGCAGTGCAAGCTTCCCCCACACACAGAGCAGGCACAGCACAGGCAGCAGCAGTGCAAGCTTCCCTCACACACGGAACAGGTACAGCACAGGCAGCAGCAGTGCAAGCTTCCCTCACACACAGAGCAGGTACAACACAGGCAGCAGCAGTGCAAGCTTCCAACACACATAGAACAGGTACAACACAGGCAGTAGCAGTGCAAGCTTCCCTCACACATAGAACAGGTACAGCACAGGCAGCAGCAGTGGAAGCTTCCCTCACACACAGAACAGGTACAGCACAGGCAGCAGCAGTGCAAGCTTCCCTCACACACAGAGCAGGTACAGCACAGGCATCAGCAGTGCAAGCTTCCCTCACACACGGAGCAGATACATCTCAGGCAGCAGCAATGCAAGCTTCCATCACACATAGAACACGTACAGCACAGGCAGCAGCAGTGCAAGCTTCCCTCACACACAGAGCAGGTACAGCACAGGCATCAGCAGTGCAAGCTTCCCTCACACACAGAGCAGGCACAGCACAGGCAGCAGCAGTGCAAGCTTCCCTCACACACAGAGCAGGCACAGCACAGGCAGCAGCAGTGCAAGCTTCTCTCACACACGGAGCAGGTACAGCACCAGCAGCAGTGCAAGCTTCCCTCACACACGGAACAGGTACAGCACAGGCAGGAGCAGTGCAAGCTTCCCTCACACACGCAGCAGGTACAGCACAGGCAGCAGCAGTGCAAGCTTCCCTCGCTCATAGAACAGGTACAGCACAGGCAGCATCAGTGCAAGCTTCCCTCACACACAGAGCAGGTAGAGCACAGGCAGCAGCAGTGCAAACTTCCCTCACACACAGAGCAGGCACAGTACAGGCAGCAGCAGTGCAAGCTTCCCTCACACACGGAACAGGTACAGCACAGGCAGCAGCAGTGCAAGCTTCCCTCACACACAGAGCAGGTACAACACAGGCAGCAGCAGTGCAAGCTTCCAACACACATAGAACAGGTACAACACAGGCAGCAGCAGTGCAAGCTTCCCTCACACATAGAACAGGTACAGCACAGGCAGCAGCAGTGCAAGCTTCCCTCACACACATAGCAGGTACAGCACAGGCAGCAGCAGTGCAAGCTTCCCTCACACACAGAGCAGGTACAGCACAGGCATCAGCAGTGCAAGCTTCCCTCACACACGGAGCAGATACATCTCAGGCAGCAGCAGTGCAAGCTTCCATCACACATAGAACACGTACAGCACAGGCAGCAGCAGTGCAAACTTCCCTCACACACAGAGCAGGTACAGCACAGGCATCAGCAGTGCAAGCTTCCCTCAGACACAGAGCAGGCACAGCACAGGCAGCAGCAGTGCAAGCTTCCCTCACACACAGAGCAGGCACAGCACAGGCAGCAGCAGTGCAAGCTTCTCTCACACACGGAGCAGGTACAGCACCAGCAGCAGTGTAAGCTTCCCTCACACACGGAACAGGTACAGCACAGGCAGGAGCAGTGCAAGCTTCCCTCATACACACAGCAGGTACAGCACAGGCAGCAGCAGTGCAAGCTTCCCTCGCTCATAGAACAGGTACAGCACAGGCAGCATCAGTGCAAGCTTCCCTCACCCACAGAACAGGTACAACACAGGCAGCAGCGGTGCAAACTTCCCTCACACACGGAACAGGTACAGCACAGGGAGGAGCAGTGCAAGCTTCCCTCACACACAGAACAGGTACAGCACAGGCAGCAGCAGTGCAAGCTTCTCTCACACATAGAACAGGTACAGCACAGGCAGCAGCAGTGCAAGCTTCCCTCACACACAGAACAGGTACAGCACCGGCAGCAGCAGTGCAAGCTTCCCTCACACACAGAGCAGGTACAGCACAGGGAGGAGCAGTGCAAGCTTCCCTCACACACAGAGCAGGTACAGCACAGGCGGCAGCAGTGCAAGCTTCCCTCACACACAGAGCAGGTACAGCACAGGCGGCAGCAGTGCAAGCTTCCCTCACACACAGAGCAGGTAGAGCACAGGCAGCAGCAGTGCAAGCTTCCCTCACACACAGAGCAGGCACAGCACAGGCAGCAGCAGTGCAAGCTTCCCTGCAGCAGCAGTGCAAGCTTCCCTCACACACAGAGCAGGTACAACACAGGCAGCAGCAGTGCAAGCTTCCAACACACACAGAACAGGTACAACACAGGCAGCAGCAGTGCAAGCTTCCCTCACACATAGAACAGGTACAGCACAGGCAGCAGCAGTGCAAGCTTCCCTCACACACAGAGCAGGTACAACACAGGCAGCAGCAGTGCAAGCTTCCAACACACACAGAACAGGTACAACACAGGCAGCAGCAGTGCAAGCTTCCCTCACACATAGAACAGGTACAGCACAGGCAGCAGCAGTGCAAGCTTCCCTCACACACAGAGCAGGTACAGCACAGGCAGCAGCAGTGCAAGCTTCCCTCGCTCATAGAACAGGTACAGCACAGGCAGCATCAGTGCAAGCTTCCCTCACACACAGAACAGGTACAGCACAGGCAGCAGCAGTGCAAACTTCCCTCACACACGGAACAGGTACAGCACAGGGAGGAGCAGTTCAAGCTTCCCTCACACACAGAACAGGTACAGCACAGGCAGCAGCAGTGCAAGCTTCTCTCACACATAGAACAGGTACAGCACAGGCAGCAGCAGTGCAAGCTTCCCTCACACACAGAACAGGTACAGCACCGGCAGCAGCAGTGCAAGCTTCCCTCACACACAGAGCAGGTACAGCACAGGCAGCAGCAGTGCAAGCTTCCCTCACACACAGAGCAGGTACAGCACAGGCATGAGCAGTGCAAGCTTCCCTCACACACGGAGCAGGTACATCTCAGGCAGCAGCAGTGCAAGCTTCCATCACACTTAGAACACGTACAGCACAGGCAGCAGCAGTGCAAGCTTCCCTCACACACAGAGCAGGTACAGCACAGGCATCAGCAGTGCAAGCTTCCCTCACACACAGAGCAGGCACAGCACAGGCAGCAGCAGTGCAAGCTTCCCTCACACACAGAGCAGGCACAGCACAGGCAGCAGCAGTGCAAGCTTCTCTCACACACGGAGCAGGTACAGCACCAGCAGCAGTGCAAGCTTCCCTCACACACGGAACAGGTACAGCACAGGCAGGAGCCGTGCAAGCTTCCCTCACACACGCAGCAGGTACAGCACAGGCAGCAGCAGTGCAAGCTTCCCTCGCTCATAGAACAGGTACAGCACAGGCAGCATCAGTGCAAGCTTCCCTCACACACAGAACAGGTACAGCACAGGCAGCAGCAGTGCAAACTTCCCTCACACACAGAACAGGTACAGCACAGGGAGTAGCAGTGCAAGCTTCCCTCACACACAGAGCAGGTACAGCACAGGCGGCAGCAGTGCAAGCTTCCCTCACACACAGAGCAGGTACAGCACAGGCGGCAGCAGTGCAAGCTTCCCTCACACACAGAGCAGGTAGAGCACAGGCAGCAGCAGTGCAAGCTTCACTCACACACAGAGCAGGCACAGCACAGGCAGCAGCAGTGCAAGCTTCCCTCACACACGGAACAGGTACAGCACAGGCAGCAGCAGTGCAAGCTTCCCTCACACACAGAGCAGGTACAACACAGGCAGCAGCAGTGCAAGCTTCCAACACACATAGAACAGGTACAACACAGGCAGCAGCAGTGCAAGCTTCCCTCACACATAGAACAGGTACAGCACAGGCAGCAGCAGTGCAAGCTTCCCTCACACACAGAGCAGGTACAGCACAGGCAGCAGCAGTGCAAGCTTCCCTCGCTCATAGAACAGGTACAGCACAGGCAGCATCAGTGCAAGCTTCCCTCACACACAGAACAGGTACAGCACAGGCAGCAGCAGTGCAAACTTCCCTCACACACGGAACAGGTACAGCACAGGGAGGAGCAGTGCAAGCTTCCCTCACACACAGAACAGGTACAGCACAGGCAGCAGCAGTGCAAGCTTCTCTCACACATAGAACAGGTACAGCACAGGCAGCAGCAGTGCAAGCTTCCCTCACACACAGAACAGGTACAGCACCGGCAGCAGCAGTGCAAGCTTCCCTTACACACAGAGCAGGTACAGCACAGGCAGCAGCAGTGCAAGCTTCCCTCACACACAGAGCAGGTACAGCACAGGCATCAGCAGTGCAAGCTTCCCTCACACACGGAGCAGGTACATCTCAGGCAGCAGCAGTGCAAGCTTCCATCACACATAGAACACGTACAACACAGGCAGCAGCAGTGCAAGCTTCCCTCACACACAGAGCAGGTACAGCACAGGCATCAGCAGTGCAAGCTTCCCTCACACACAGAGCAGGCACAGCACAGGCAGCAGCAGTGCAAGCTTCCCTCACACACAGAGCAGGCACAGCACAGGCAGCAGCAGTGCAAGCTTCTCTCACACACGGAGCAGGTACAGCACCAGCAGCAGTGCAAGCTTCCCTCACACACGGAACAGGTACAGCACAAGCAGGAGCAGTGCAAGCTTCCCTCACACACACAGCAGGTACAGCACAGGCAGCAGCAGTGCAAGCTTCCCTCGCTCATAGAACAGGTACAGCACAGGCAGCATCAGTGCAAGCTTCCCTCACACACAGAACAGGTACAGCACAGGCAGCAGCAGTGCAAACTTCCCTCACACACGGAACAGGTACAGCACAGGGAGGAGCAGTGCAAGCTTCCCTCACACACAGTGCAGGTACAGCACAGGGAGGAGCAGTGCAAGCTTCCCTCACACACAGAGCAGGTACAGCACAGGCGGCAGCAGTGCAAGCTTCCCTCACACACGGAGCAGGTACAGCACTAGCAGCAGCAGTGCAAGCTTCCCTCACATATGGAACAGGTACAGCACAGGCAGCAGCAGTGCAAGCTTCCCTCACACATAAAACATGTAAAGCTCAGACAGAAGTTCTACTTGTTTCTTCTCTCTCACACTCACACACACACACATGCACAGATATAGCACAGGCAGCATCAGTGCAAGCATCCCTTGTATAACCGGTGCAGCACAGGCAGCAGCAGGGTGCGCGCGCACACACACACACACACACTCCCCCCACCCCAACACCATCCCCTGCATTGAGAACAGTTACAACACAGGCAGCAGCTGTGCAAGCTTCCCTCACGTCGAATATTCCAGCACTGACAGCAGCACTGCTTGTTTCTCTCACACACCAGGATACAGCACAAACCGTAGCAGACAAGCTTCCATTAGTCTCAGTACAGGAAGAGCCTCCTTCATATTAATAATTATAATCATTATTAATGCAATTATTTTTAAATGAACATTCGTATAGCGTTAACAAACACTACCAAAACAAAATCTCTTGGTGCTATTAAGTCAACAAGGACTACAAGTAGAAAGGGCGTGTTTTATGCACCACTTGCAGGTTGTCAAAACACATAAATTAAAGGCATTGTCAATTAGAATGCCAGTAGCTCTCAAAATCTCGCAAATACGAGACCTATTGCATTGCAAATACAAATGCAGGCAAAGACAGAGTTCAAAAGTCAGATGCTTTCCGAGAGCGCCTGTTCGTGCCCGAACCCCCTTCCTGCTTGCTGCTTCTTTTCTTCTTTCTCCCCTTCGTAATAAAGTGGCAAAGATGAAAGACTCCTACATACATTTTTAACTGTTTTAATCCTTGTTCAAAGCGCTATTTGCTCTACACTGTAAAATGTTTTGTACTTAAAGGCGCAACACGCATCTCAAGTCTGTCAATTCAAATATTCAATTGTTTTTTTTAAGGAAATGCATTTCGCAGTCAACCATGAAACTGAAGCCTTATGCCAACAACATCCTACTAACTCACTTATCGCCCTGCATGTCAATTTCAAATTTATCACAAGTGGTTATAGAATTCAAGGTTCTCATGATATACAATAAACTGACCAAAGTGCAACTCAATGTCCATGTCTAAATATAGGACTGCACACTCTATAGAAGACTACATGTCAAGTGGATTACAAAGAAATTGAATTATCAAGGCATTTTAACCAGCAGGAATATACATGAGATGATTACAAATAACCTTAAACCATTGCAGAAATAACTATTCTAGTGAAATAGTAAAAATTGCAACTCTCCCTATGGAGTAGGATTGAAAGCATTACAATGACAGTCTTACCATGGTCCAACTATGCCTTCGATATACTACCCTTAGGAGTACCTTGAACCACAACAAATTGTATACATTGTATAAGGTTGCCAATTATCAACAAGCATTGGTATAGCCAATAGGTCTCACTTTTGGGAACTTATAAATATTTAGTTATGCAGCACAAAATCCTTGGTGCAACAACATCAACTGTTGCATGGCTAAACACTTATAAGGTCCAAAATGGCGAGACCTATTGGCTATGCCAATGCTTGTTTTGTCATTGTAACCGCATATATAATGGAACAATTAACATTCTACCAACAGCAAGCGAGGACTATTGGCTTTGTCAATAGTTTTTAGTTGTATACGAAGAAAAACCAACTATGGCTTTGTTGTATATATTATTGAAAATGCTTCAGTGAAAGAACTATAAAGAGTCTCTTGTGAGCTACATTAAAGGCTGTGTAAGGTGGTACTACTGCTGAGTTAAGATTTTTTTCACCCTCACAGCGAGGGCAAAAATGGAGAGCCCGAATGGGACCCGTGTCAGCAGCTGCTTATTAGAACTGCGGGCCCACTTCAAGCTTTGGCCATAACCTTGCACTTTGCTCAGTGTTTTAATTATTTTGCTGCTGGCAACCGTACGTGGTCAGTTCCCCATTTGCTGACCCTGCAATGTTTAATACTGCTCTGTGGTGGCTACGCTTATAGCTTTCGTTTACTGATTTATTAGATTCTTATTCTTTTTCATATTTCTGAATTAGGGTTTATTTTTAAATTATTTGTGCTCCCTTTCACTGGCCTGTCTTTTCGTCTGCCTTTTTATGCTCTTTATTTTGCTTCCTCACAGACATCAAACACTGCTGTACCAGCTGCCCTTCCTATACACCAAACTATTGACCAAACAATGCAGACTTATTCTCGAACCACAAAACAACTCCATTGCGTTGTTTAAAATGTTAGTCCTTATTTTTGTTCATTCCTTGCGTTATGGACATACACTTCCCTCTGGTACCATCCACATGTTATCAGCACATCTCCTTTTTTCTTCATCCATGTATTTTTTTCATACTCCCAGCGACATTTAAGATGTCACTGTTGGTCAGTTTAACAGATTTCTACTCTTAAAATCCCCAGTTTTGTCACAAAATAGGTTTCTCACATACCCTGTGGTGTGCTACCTGCAATGCAGTACTCTATGGAGTAGTGGGAATCCAGATGTGCTCATTAACAAAGGTCTCCAGCAGGCCACTTGCTTCATTGTTGTTCTGAAAGCCTTTATTTGTGCGATTTAGTGTCTCTGCCTGTCTTTAGCAGGAACTTTTCCAACACTTAAATTAATTTTATTAGGTCTTTTTGTTTCAACCAATTGGCATTAAATAAGATTCTCCACTTCCTCGCTCCCCCCCCCCAGTAAAAAAATCCAAAGGAATCTACAATTGCAAAGTAGATTACATTCACCAAGACAGTGGATATACTTGCTGAAAGCCAAGTCAAAACTGTATTTTTCCAGTTCTTCTACCTGAAATTTGTAACAGCTGTAGGCAAGCTTGTTGGCTGTACGTGCCTCTTAAAACCCTCAAAGAGAAATAAAAACTCGACCGTAGATTCAGATCCTGCCTCAGTGCAGTATTTGGGAGAAGAGTGCAGTGGCTTTGCGCCTTTAACTCTCACTTGTTACACCCTATCCCAGCTCCTCACTCTACCTTCCATGCTCCGTGCAAACATTTTATTCTGGCTGATCTGTGTCTCTATCATACACCCTGTTTCCCTATCTCTCATTCACTTTCTCGTGCTCTCTTTCTAAGTGTCTCTCTCTCCCTACAAATCTCGCTCGTCCATCCTCCCTCTTTCCCAATTTGCCAGCCCAAACGTCTCCCAATCTCTCCCTCTCTCTCTCTATCTCACGTCCCTATCCATTGTCTCCTCATCTCTCCCACCTCTTTGTCTTTCTCACCTTACACATCCTCTTGTCTTTTCATCCCACTTCCTTTCTTGGTCCGTCTTACTTCTTTACCCGTCGACGCATCTCTCTCTCCCTCCACCTCTCTCACCTTAGTCACCTCTACCTTTTCTCTCACCTGTCTTCATCTGACTCCCCTTTCTCTCTTGCTCTCTATGTACCAATCCACCCATGTTGCCCATCTCGCTCTCTGTCCTTAACAACTTTTGTTTCTTTAAACCTGTATCGATATTGCTACCCTCCATTTTACATATCTCTCTCCTCCTTCTCACACACTCATCTCTCTCTATTGCTATCTCCATCTATCAGCTGCCCCCGTCAAAGCAACTCTTCAGCCTCCGACTCTCCAGCCTCCGACTCTCCAGCCTCCGACTCTCCAGCCTCCGACTCTCCAGCCTCCAACTCTCCAGCCTCCACCCTCCACCCTCCATCCTTCAACTCCACCCTCCAACTCCACCCTCCACCTCCACCCTCCACCCTCCAACTCCACCCTCCACCTCCACCCTCCACCCACCACAACCACCCACCACAACCACCCACCACAACCACCCACCACAACCACCCTCCAACTCCACCCTCCAACTCCACCCTCCAACTCCACCCTCCACCCTCCAAATCCAACTCCAACTCTGCCCTCCAACTTAAAACTCCACCCTCCAACTTCCAACTCCACCCACTCCACCCTCCACCCTCCAGTTCCACCCTCCAACTCCACCCTCCAACTCCAACTCCACCCTCCAACTTCCAACTCCACCCTCCAACTTCCAACTCCACCCCCAACTCCACCCTCCAACTTCCAACTCTACCCTCCAACTCCACCTCCACCCTCCACCCTCCACCCTCCAACTCCACCCTCCAACTCCACTTCCAAATCCACCCTCCAACTCCACCTTCACCCTCCACCTCCACCCTCCAACTCCACCCTCCAACTCCACCCTCCACCCTCCAACTCCACCCTCCACCCTCCAACTCCACCCCCACCCTCCAACTTCCAACTCCACCCTCCAACTTCCAACTCCACCCTCCAACTTCCAACTCTACCCTCCAACTTCCAACTCCACCTCCACCCTCCACCTCCACCCTCTACCCTCCAACTCCACCCTCCAACTCCATCCTCCACCCTCCAACTCCACCCTCCAACTCCACCCTCCAACTTCCAACTCCACCCTCCAACTTCCAACTCCACCCTCCAACTTCCAACTCTACCCTCCAACTCCAACTCCACCTCCACCCTCCACCTCTACCCTCTACCCTCCAACTCCACCCTCCAACTCCACCCTCCAACTCCACCCTCCAACTCCACCCTCCAACTTCCAACTCCACCCTCCAACTTCCAACTCTACCCTCCACACTCCAACTCCACCCTCCACCCTCCAACTTCCAACTTCCAACTCTACCCTCCAACTCTACCCTCCAAACTCCAACTCTACCCTCCACCCTCCAACTCTACCCTCCACCCTCCAACTCTACCCTCCACCCTCCAACTCCAACTCTACCCTCCACCCTCCAACTCTCCACCCTCCAACTCTCCACCCTCCAACTCTCCACCCTCCAACTCTCCACCCTCCAACTCTCCACCCTCCAACTCTCCACCCTCCAACTCCACCCTCCAACTCCACCCTCCAACTCCACCCTCCAACTCCACCCTCCAACTCCACCTTCCAACTCCACCTTCTAACTCCACCTTCCAACTCCACCTTCCAATTCCACCTTCCAACTCCACCCTCCAACTCCACCCCACAAATCCACCCTCCAACTCCACCCTCCAACTCCACCCTCCAACTCCACCCCACAAATCCACCCTCCAACTCCACCCTCCCTCCAACTCCACCCTCCCTCCAACTCCACCCTCCAACTCCACCTCCACCCTCCAACTAGACCCTACACCTTCACCTTCCTCCAACTCCAACTCTACCCTCCAACTTCCAGCTCCACCCTCCAACTTCCAACTCCACCCACTCCACCCTCCAACTTCCAACTCCAACTCTACCCTCCAACTTCAAGCTCCACCCTCCAACTTCCAACTCCACCCACTCCACCCTCCAACTTCCAACTCCACCCTCCAACTCCACCTCCAACTCCACCCTCCAACTAGACCCTCCACCTCCAACTTCCACCCCCCAACTCTAACTCCACCCTCCACCTCCACCCTCCAACTCCACCCTCCAACTCCACCCTCCAACTCCACCCTCCAACTCCACCCTCCACCTCCACCCTCCAACTCCACCCTCCAACTCCACCCTCCAACTCCACCCTCCAACTCAAGTTCAAGTTCAAGTTTGAAATTTGTATAGCGCACTACTCACCCAGAGGGTCTCAAGGCGCTTGAGGGAGGGGGGTACTTTACTTATACGCTCTGAAAACTTTAAGTTTTATCTGCCTCGCTCTGTGCATAGTCCCGCTTTGAAGCTCTTGCTCATTTACATTTACACTGCAGCGCCTTGGATACTGTTGCGCTTTGAAGATCATTATCGTGTAGCACCTAGGAAATCCAATTGTGCTTATTTATTAGCGCTGTGTATTCATTCATCGCCTAGAATTCTGTGTTTGTGTAACTCTTCGTGCAGGCTTTAGGTGCCTTTGATAGCTTGCTGGCGAGCATTGCACTGTGCCTTCGCTGTTTGTTTTTACTTTCATTCCTCCATTTTGTGTTTGGCTCTCCCCTGACCCGCCTCTCTGATCCCGCCTCCCTGCTGACCCTCCCACGCTCCGCCCCCTCCACAGTCCATTAATGTCAGATGTCCCGACGCGCAGCGTCCACGCGCTACGGACACGCCGAAGGTGCGCCAAAGGTAAGCCCGTCTACGCCCGTCCGCGCCTGGACCGCGCCTAGCGCCAGACCCCCTTCCCCTCGCGCCGCCCAGTCCTCCCGCATTACCTACGATGCCACCACCCTCCTAGCCCTTAACCCCGGCCGCTCCCCCAACTGCGTCCAAGCCGCTCCTGGACACACCCATGGACCTTTCTCCTGCTACTCCTGCAAATTCAGCGGCACCTACAACTACTTCGCTACGACCACTCCACAGACTCCCGACCCCAACCACCTACAATGCATCCTTCTCAACACCCGCTCGGTCCACAGACACGCCATTGACCTATGGAATCTACTAGACACCATCTCTCCAGACGTCGCCTTCCTAACAGAAACATGGATGAACGCTTCCTCCGCCCCAGACATCACCATTGCCATCCCTGAAGACTATAAGATCGCACGCAAGGACCGTACCGGCCACACAGGAGGAGGAATCGCTATCGTCCATAAGAAATCAATCCGCATCTCAACCAGCTCTGACACCAACCTCGCCAACTCCGAACACCTTCACTTCCAAATCCACATCGACCCCAAGACCACACTCAGAGGCACCCTCCTCTACAGACCACCAGGACCCCGCGCAAAATTCAGTGAAGACATCACGGACTTCATCACTCCACACGCGCTCCCCTCCAAAGACTACATCCTTCTGGGAGACCTCAACTTTCACCTTGAAAAGATCAACGACCGCAACACCACCACCCTCTTAGACAACCTCGCCAATCTCGGACTTAAACAACTAGTCACTTCCCCCACCCACATCGCAGGTCACACACTCGACCCCATCTTCACCTCCAGCAATCATGTCTCCTTCAGCCACACTACGGATCTCCTCTGGACTGACCACAGCTGCGTTTACTTCACCTACAACAAGCCGAAACCAACCAACCACCTCCAACCAACTCTGCAAAGAAACTGGAACAAAATCACCATCGACCAGATCTCCTCATCGCTCCTTCTAAACACCCCAGCCCACTCTTCTAACCCAAACCAAGCCGCCGCCAACCTCACCCTATGGTTATCCAACACCGCCGACACCTTAGCACCACTGAAAAAACGTCAAAGCAAACCTGGCAGCAAGAAGGCCTCATGGTTCAACGATGATCTTAAGAAGTCCAAGAAACTCTGCCGCTCCCTTGAAAAGGCCTGGAAAAAAGACCCAACCACTAGCACCAAGGACGCCTTCAAAAACGCCACCCGCACTCACCACCAACTAATCCGAAAGGCCAAGAAAACAGCATTCAAGGATCGACTCGACAACAACACCCAAAACAGCAAGGAACTTTTCAACATCGTCAAGGAATTTTCAAATCCCTCGGCCAACTCCAACGACATCACCCCCTCTCAAGCCCTCTGCGACTCCCTAGCCTCATTCTTCCACAACAAGATTGCAGACATCCACAACAGCTTCGACAACCAACCCGGAGACCAACCCACCCAACCATTTGCTGAACATTCTCCCCCCGTGAACACCCTTAACGACTGGAATCCAATCTCCACTGAGGACACCATCCGCCTGATGAATTCCATCCACTCAGGATCCCCCACAGACCCATGTCCTCACCACATCTTCAACAAAGCAGACTCCGTCATAGCACCGCACCTCCGAGACGTCATCAACTGCTCCTTCAACTCCGCCACCTTCCCGGAAGACTGGAAACACGCTGAACTCACCGCCCTTCTGAAAAAACCCACAGCGGACCCCACCGAACTCAAAAACTACCGCCCCATTTCGCTCCTTCCATTCCCAGCCAAAGTCATCGAGAAAGCTGTCAACAACCAGCTCGCCGCTTTCCTCGAAGCCAACAAATCCCTCGACTCCTCACAATCTGGCTTCCGAGCAAAACACAGCACTGAGACCGCCCTCATCGCAGCAACAGACGACATTCGAACTCTACTGGACAATGGAGACACAGTCGCCCTCATCCTCCTCGACCTCTCTGCAGCATTCGACACAGTCTGCCACAGCACCCTTTTACAACGCCTCAATAACATCGGAATACAAGGAAAAGCACTTGAATGGATCACCTCGTTCCTCACCGGAAGAACCCAGAGAGTCCGCCTTCCACCATTCAAGTCCGAGGCCACTGAAGTCATCTGTGGCGTACCACAAGGATCCTCACTCAGCCCCACCCTCTTCAACGTATACATGAGCCCCCTCGCGGCCATCGCCCGCCAACACAACCTCAACATCATCTCTTACGCGGATGACACTCAACTAATCCTTTCTCTCACCAATGACCCCAGCACCGCCAAAACTAACCTACACGAAGGAATGAAAGAAGTTGCCGAATGGATGAAACAAAGCCGTCTGAAACTGAACTCAGACAAAACAGAAGTCCTCATCTTAGGTACATCCCCCTCTGCATGGGACGACTCTTGGTGGCCGGAAGCCCTTGGAAAAGCACCCATCCCGACTGACCACGCACGGAACCTAGGCGTCATCCTGGATTCTTCACTCTCAATGAACAGACAAGTCAACGCCGTATCCTCATCCTGCTTCAACATTCTTCGCATGCTCAAAAAAACATTTCGTTGGATCCCCACCGAAACCAGGAAAACAGTCACCCATGCTCTGGTCACGAGCCGACTGGACTACGGAAACACCCTCTACGCAGGTACTACCGCTAAACTCCAGAAGAAACTCCAACGAATCCAAAACGCCTCAGCCAGGATCATATTAGACATCCCGCGCAACGAACACATCTCTGGTCACCTGAAAGACCTTCACTGGCTACCCGTCAATAAGAGAATCACTTTCCGACTGCTAACCCACGCACACAAATCACTCTACGACATCGGACCGGAATGCCTCAACTCACGTCTGTCCTTCTACACCCCCTCCCGCCAACTACGTTCTTCCAACCAAGCCCTCGCCACTGTACCTCGCATCAACAAGACCACCATGGGAGGCAGATCCTTCTCATACCTGGCTGCTAAAACATGGAACTCACTCCCCGCTCACCTTCGCCTTACCCAGAACCACCTAGCATTCAGAAAGCAACTTAAAACGTGGATATTTGACAAGTAATCCTCCTTCCCTTCCTAAGCGCCTTGAGACCCTCTGGGTATGTAGTGCGCTATATAAATTCTCTGACTTGACTTGACTTGACATCCAATATCCAAGTTTTTAGTTGTTTTCTGAAGGAGAGGTGGTTCTGTGTAAGGCAGAGGTGGGTGGGGAGAGAATTCCAGGTTTTGGCCGCTAAGTAGGAGAAGGATCTTCCCCCATGGTGGATCTTTGGATGCGTGGAATTGCAGCGAGGGCTTGATTGGACGATCGTAGTTGGCGGGTGGGGTGTAAAAGGACAGGCGTGTGTAGAGGTATTCGGGTCCTAGGTCGTAGAGGGCTTTGTCTGCGTGGTTGAGGAGACGGAACGTTATTCTCTTGTTGACGGGGAGCCAGTGGAGGTCTTTCAGGTGACCGGAAATGTGAGCTTGGCGGGGATGTCTAGGATGAGTCTGGCTGAGGCGTTTTGGATGCGTTGGAGTTTTTTCTATAGTTTGGCTGTGGTTCCGGCGTAAAGGGTGTTTCCGTAGTCCAGTCGACTTGTGACCAGTGCATGGGTGACCGTCTTTCTTGTTTCGGTGGGGATTCAACGGAAGATTTTTTTGAGCCTACGTAGGATGTTGAAGCATGATGATGAGACGGCGTTGACTTGTCTGGTCATCGAGAGGGAGGAGTCCAGGATGAAGCCCAGGTTACGTGCGTGGTCTGTTGGTATGGGTGCGGTTCCCAGGGCCGGTGGCCACCATGAGTCGTCCCAGGCGTAGGAGGATGATCCACCCTCCAACTCCACCCTCCAACTCCACCCTCCAACTCCACCCTCCAACTCCACCCTCCAACTCCACCATCCACCTCCACCCTCCAACTCCACCAACTCCACCAACTCCACCCTCCAACTCCACCCTCCAACTCCACCCCCTCCAACTTCACCCCCTCCAACTCCACCCCCTCCAACTCCACACCCTCCAACTCCACACCCTCCAACTCCACACCCTCCAACTCCACACCCTCCAACTCCACACCCTCCAACTCCACACCCTCCAACTCCACACCCTCCAGCTCCACACCCTCCAGCTCCACACCCTCCAGCTCCACACCCTCCAGCTTCACACCCTCCAGCTTCACACCCTCCAACTCCAACACCACACCCTCCAACACCACACCCTCCAGCTCCACACCCTCCAGCTCCACACCCTCCAGCTCCACACCCTCCAGCTCCATACCCTCCAGCTCCATACCCTCCAGCTCCACACCCTCCAACTCCACACCCTCCAACTCCACACCCTCCAACTCCACACCCTCCAACTCCACACCCTCCAACTCCACACCCTCCAACTCCACACCCTCCAACTCCACCCTCAACCTCCACCTCCACCCTCACACTCCAACTCTACCCTCCAACTTCCAGCTCCACCCTCCAACTCCCTCTCCAACTCCAACTCCACCCTCCAACTTCCAACTCCACCCCCACCCTCCAATTCCACCCTCCAATTCCACCCTCCAACTCCACCCTCCAACTCCACCCTCCAACTCCACCCTCCAACTCTCCACCCTCCAACTCTCCACCCTCCAACTCTCCACCCTCCACCCTCCAACTCTCCACCCTCCAACTCTCCACTCTCCACCCTCCAACTCTCCACCCTCCAACTCTCCACCCTCCAACTCTCCACCCTCCAACTCTCCACCCTCCAACTCCACCCTCCAACTCCACCCTCCAACTCCACCCTCCAACTCCACCCTCCAACTCCACCCTCCAACCCCACCCTCCAACTCCACCCTCCAACTCCACCCTCCACACCCTCCAACTCCACACCCTCCAACTCCACACCCTCCAACTCCAACTCCACCCTCCAACTCCACCTTCAACTGGTATACAACTGTTACAACGCATTTTTACAACGCAATACCATAACCACGCATCTTTTACCACGCAAATACTTTTACCACGCATACTTTTACAACGCATGTACTTTTACAACGCATGTACTTTTACAACGCATGTACTTTTACAACGCATTTTTTATGTTCATGTAGTGTTAATTTAAAAGTAATTTTCTTATTATTCATTATTTATTTTCTTATTCATTTTACTATTTTGCGTTTATTTGAATATTTAGTATATGTGATATTTTTGTAATAGTTAAAAAATATGTATTTTAATTTATGAAAAGTAATATTTTTTAATAATTATATGAGTATCTATGTATTGTTATTTGGTATTTCTATTTATTTTTGTTTAATTTTTAAAACATTTAAATAATTATTGATTTGAAATTATGTTGCAATACAATTTATAAAATTATGTATTTAGAATAATTGTATTAACTTTTTAATTATTTTTTTTTAAAATAATTTATTAAAATTTAATAAGTATATTTTAATACATAATTACATGAATTTAAATGTATATATTTAGAAAATGAATGGAAAGTAATAATTTTTTATAAATATATGAGTATCTATATATTGGTATTTATTATTTGTTTTTATTATTTAATTTACATATTTATCATTTAAATTATTATTGTATGGAAATTATTTTGTAATACATTGATAAAAATTATTTTAATTTAAAATGTTAATATATTACTAATTTGATAATTATAATTTAAAAAAAATTTAATATACATTTTATTTATTTTGTAAGATTATTTAATGTAATATAAAAATAATTATAAAAGACAAAACATTTTTGTAAGTTTAGGTTCCCACGGTTTTACATTGATTTCTATGGATGAAATTGTCCTTCATTTATTTTCATGACATTGAATATGGGTCCCGCAATACAGTTAAAGAATTAAATAAAGAGGAAGATAGAATTAGAAAAGAAGGGAAAAGAACCAAGAAAACAGGTAAGGAGACAAGGTAGTTAATTTATTAAACATATCTTTAATTAACAAGATAACGAATAAATAAATGAACACAAAATACAGTTGATAACATTTAATTGCACATTTTATTAATAATAAAAAATCATTTTATTAAAATAGATTTTTTTAAAGATTTATTACATATTGTTCACGTTTTTTAAAATTAATGTACAATATTTAAATAAATAAAATAATACATTAATATTTATTAAATAAAGTAGTCCCTTTTTCATCGTTGCAGCACTCTATGTCGTCATGACGTAAACGTGAGCGTAAGCGGCCATTTTGAAGAGCATCGTTGGAGGAAGCAGCTGGAAGCTGATCTGCGTCCAGGTGTGGTAAATAAATAAATAATACCTCTATTTTTGAATGGATAAATGAATAACAGATAGCTCAATAAATAAGAGTCAAGATTCGAGGTAGTAGGAGTTTGCAGGTTTAATACAGCATAAAGGACAGGAACAGGACAACCTGCACAGGAATAGGATGACAGGGCCCGGCAGCTGCCGGGGCTGGATCTGGGATGAGCGCGCTAACTTTAATAACAGTACACAAGCATATATACTAAAACAGTTGCATTACAGCGAATACAATAGGCGGAGCAGTGGGTGTGGTCAATAGCAGTCGCGAAAGATAAGGGTGAAAGTGGGTGTAACAAGAGCCGTGTACATAGACATGTGATGTAAACGTAACAGAATATGTCATAAATGGGGCGGAAACATGGAGGGGGCTACCTAAGGAGCCGGGACCTCTAACCTAATGGTGCGTGCAAACTGACAATGACGTGTTACTGGGAGAAGCTGGGGGCTATGAACTCTGTGCTAGGAGCAGAGACTGAAGTCTGGAGAGTCAGGGCGACATGTACCTAAACCCTATCTAGTATCTAATGTTTAGAGGACATGTTGATATAAACTAAGAGTCAGGAGGGGAGAGGCTAACAGACTCTAAGACTGGAGCATGCATTATTCTACATGTAGTGCGTGATGAAGAATATTAAATGACCATTAATACAGTATTTCTCTTACATGGAGACGTAAAGGCTAGACAATGACGGAAACTATTGATGCGATTCAGTAGCTTAGGAATGCAGAGAAGGAGGGCTGAACTGATAACTAGAATCATAACATACTCTTGGCAGACTCGTAGGCAGAGCCAGGCCGAGCCGGGCACTGTGAGGCAGGAAGTAAGTGAAGGGTCGAGGATACAGGTGGGGGCTGTATCGCTCCTCAGCGAGGGTTCAGGAGACAGGAGCTGGATCTGGTGTCCAGGCCCTTTTTGAGGCCTAGAAACGGGGACTTTACAATGAAATAACGTGCACACTGAGAAACGTGGCAACGTAACTTTACATAGGCCTAATATTCGTAGTATTCACGAGAACTGGAAACTGGCATACTAGGGATGGACACAACTGTAATTGCGTCTTTAATCGAACATGGGGAATACATATGCATATTAATCATGCACACATAACATAAGATGGGGAACACGTAGGGACACAGAACATGGCAAAATTTACTTTTCCACACAGGTAGGAAACATTTTATACTTTATTAAAAAGTAAAATAGTTAAAAAGGTACACATTTATTGTAAGGAAAGTATAAGTAGAGGTTGCTCTAAAAATAAATATTTTAAAGTACGTAGAAATGTATGTCGCTACTGGTATATCTAGAATATGCCTATGTCGGGTTTGTGGTGAAAAAATAAAGAAAAGTTTATTTCGTTTCAAAAAAGTTGTATTACATTTCAAATATGTGAAAAGTTCTTCATGTTTATGATAAATGTAATTTTGTTGAAATGTTTGCTTAAAAATTCAATTTTGAATGTTTCGAAACATTTGGGAAAAGAAAAGAGAGAGAAAAACGTGGTTAGAAAATTGTTGAAAAAAGCTTCTTAGGAAATAAACGATTGATTTTTCATTGTTTTAGGCAAATGGATTGTGTTTTTGAGCTTGTTTGTATTTTTGGAAAATAGAAAAAAGAGTTTACGTACTTTGGTTGGAATTGGTCGGATTTTTAGATTTTAGGTTGAAAAAGAAAATTGTTGTCTGTTTATTTTGGATTGATTTTGGTCAGCGATTCAAATTGTTTAGTAAGAAAAAGGTAATATTTGAGGAAATATTTCTAAATTTTATTGCTTATGAAAAATGTTGCATTGGTAAAAAATATTACAAGAATATACAAGTATATATTTGAACTTAATTTCATGGAGTGCTATGAAAAAAAATATTTTTGAAAAATGTTGATTGAAAATGCTTAGTATTATTATTTGCATTTTTTTTAAAAAAAAGTTTGTTTTTCTAAATACAAAAAAAATGCATGATTTTTAAATATGCCACATTTGTATAGGATAATTAAAAATATCCAATCTGAATTTTTTTTTTTTTTCACATTTTTTAAATTGAGAAATGTAGAAAATGTCTACCATTTGCCAAATGATAAGGATTGTTGAAGAAGCTTTTTTTAAACAATTTTATGTGGAAAAGTGAAGAGTAGAAGAGTTTGAAATTTTTTTCATAAATGCATTTTTAATAATTTCAAATTGTTATAGAACTAACAAAAAAATTGTTAAATAATGCTTTCTAAAAAGATTTGCAATATAGACACAAAAAAAGAATTGCATTATAGAGTGTTAAAAAAAAAAAAGAACTTTTTAAAAAAGGAGACCCGACTATTTTTTGGGATAAATTAGATTTTGAAAAATAATAGCCAATTTAAATTTTAGAGAGGATTTAATTTTTGAGCAAAGCAGGAAAGTAATGTGAAGGTGAAAATTAAAAAGAGAGAATGTTAGCAAGATTTTCTAGGTAATCCAAAGCCACGCACAACGAAAACTGTTGTAATAATGCCAATAGTCGTTCTGACATTTCTTTTGTTTTTTGAGTAATTCGTGAGTTTAGACTACCTGTGAGAGTTTGAGAAATTCTCATTTCCTGAAATCTTTGCTCCTTCTTCAAAGTTTCCAAAAAAGAGTAGAAATTTGGGTGGTGTTTTCCAATTACATGGTTGAAGGAGTTCTGCCATCCCTCTATGGCATTATTTTTTTTAGCCTCTCCCTGTAAGCAACTCGAATAACAGTTCCACCACTCCACATGGAAACGTGGCTTCCTCCTGCGACCCGATCTGCTTAGGTGTCCAATCCATGTGTCTTCCATATAATTTAGAATGGGTGCCAATTTTTCTTCATTTGTAATGTAATAATCAGATTCTGTAATGGCAGTGTAGTATTCGTCTACACTTTCGGGAGGGACAAAACAAAGAGCAGTTAATTTTTTTAATTCAACTTGTAGTTTGCTGTTTGACGAATATTCTGTAACAAGGGGTGTTTTTTGTAGTTTATGCCAGACTGCCTGGGAAAAATGGAAAAAACACCCCTGAATTTGGGTATCCGTGTACATTTTGGTGATCACATTGATCATGCTCAATTCAAAATCCATAATTATTTTCCTAGGACTTTGGTTAGTTTTTGATTCAATAACAGACAAAAATTCTGTGTATGTTGCAGAAGTTTTATCAGGCAGCAAACTATATACTAGGGGGATTACACTATTGTTAATTTTAGCATGTATTGTATAAATTTGAGTGAATGGATGAGGTGTGCTTTTAAACGTCCCATCCATCATCCAAATTTCACTACTTTCAAGTTTTACAAGGTTGCGGGGAGTACTAAATATTAAAATACGTTTCTGAGGGTTTTCATTATCATGCAGAAGGAAAGGTTCATTAGAAAAAGAAGTTGTAAGTTTGTGAAGTATAACTATGTCAGAAAAGGTATGCGGTGTATTAGTTTGTGTATTACTTGCCTGCTTTTGACGTTGAATAATTCTACGCAAATTATGGATGGTAGGCATATTACTAGCTATATGTGTAGGGACATGCTGAGCAGGGGCGGCTGGTGGATTTTGAAAGTGGCGAGGCGAAAAACGATACTGTAGTGTAAGAAGCGAGCGAGCGAAGCGAGCGAGCCCGAACTGCAAAAGGAGGGTGCGGGGGGATTCCCCCCGCAAGAAATTTAAAAAAAAAATGGATTCAAATAGTGGGTTTTATACCACATATTTACTGCAAATTGTTGCAAACACGGGTACAAATATAGCATTTTAAAGCACAAGTGAGAAGAAAACATTAGAAACATATCAAAAATTTGCCCAATTCTCTAGCTGGTCAGCTTGCAAAATGACCCCCAAGCCAAGCACACAACCAATGGAAACAGGCCCTCTAAGTGTTTTCTACCTGTAACACATCTCTGCCTCTTTACTGTATTGGATGATGAAGTCATCAAGGCTCACACCATTGGTAACATTGCAAGTACTTTAAAAATTAGATTGCCAAAGAGATCCATCCCAGGACTGCAGTTCATCCTTGATTTTTTTAAGATTAGCCGGACAAACTGAAATTTTATTACAGCAAACTGTGTTTAGTTTGTAAAATATAACATTTATATACCATAAATGAACACAGACAGAAGGTCCACATGACATAAATTGAGGTGCAAAACATACAAACCTGACAACAAGATTTTGGGTGGATAGCAGAGATATAGTGATAGTAACAGATATGGTTTATAAAATGACAATGGAGAAAAAGGATTTAACAAAAAAAGTTTAATTTTTAAATTTAAACATAAATAATAAAACATATATAAATGTAGAGCATAACAATAAATAAAATAAAAATCAGTGAACAAAGTAGTTTTCATTTAGGGCCTCATTTATGAGGTTTTGCTGTTGGGCAGCACAGCAGGCATTCCTGTTGCTCTGCCCTATGGCAAAAAAAGGGCATGACTACACAGTATCTATCAGATACAGTGCATTCCTGTCTTTTTCCCCTGCACCGGCACACAATGAGCTGCTGTGCCCCAATGCAGACACCATTGCACCATGGTGCAAGGGTGCCTCCATTGCGGGCAATCACAAGAGGCTTTTTCCTCTTTCTCTGTGTGCTGCAGAAGAAAACACACATAGAAAAAGGAAAAACGAGGGGAAATAAAGATATTTCTCCATGCTGTGCTTGTGGCTCCCTTACGCCTCCCCTGGGGAGGTCTTTGTTTTTGGCGCTGCCTCAGATTACAGATTTCTCAAAAATCTGGGGTAATGTCAAAAAGCCATGGATGTTGCTGGGAACACCCCCAGCAACACTCAGTGCATGCAGAAAACTGTTTTAAATGGACCATATTTACGAGGCAGCCTTAATCCAAATAAAGTGGCTTAGTGCTGCCTCGTACATATGGAGTAGGCTCCTGCGCTATGGAACGTCACAAAAAGTGACATTCTGGCAGCACAAGGGGCCTCATAAATGATACCCTTAATGTACAGAAGAAAAACAAAGTATAAAATGTAAACTTTAATTTGGCATTAACAAATAAATAAAAAAACACCCAGTAGATAACACGGTAAGAAAATATTGTTAAATAAACACAAATATGTTAAAGGGACAAAGCTTGGTTTCCACTCTTTATATTTGAACAATAATATTAAACGAGGAACTGTAATTTAAAAAATGTAAACTTTTAAGCAGCATTGGCAAATAAAGACCACACACACAGATAAATAACTATGCAAAGTGCAAACTCAAAAGACGGAAACATGAAAAGTACTCAAATCTTTTTCATGAATACAAAAAGCTTATAGCAGCAACAGGTTGTGATTTGTAAAGCACTAGGAAAATGCTGAAAATGTGTCATTGTCATTTAGCTGTATAAGTCAAACCCCCCAAAAAAGGTTATTGGGTGTCAACCATGTTCAGTACAGAAATTTTGCACGTCGATCTTTAGGAGTAACAAACTTCTCAATAGTACGCTTATTAAAATCTGGAATGTCTCTGATAAGTTCCTTTTCCATAGACAACATGGCCAATGCATTCAGACGAGTCTCTATCATAGTGTTCCTTAAGAATGTTTTAATTCTCTTTAGAGTTGAAAAACACCGCTCGGACTCTGCTGTGGTCATGGGTGTGGTGATCAGAATCTTCAACAGATTCATAGTCTCTGAAAATGGTACTTGTAGATTGTTTTCAACAAATAAACCAAATAAAGGAATGGCACCAGTAGCTCTTCGAAATTCATGCCTTCCATATATGATCGATAGTTCAGAGTTCAATTTATCTTTGTTTAGCATGGGATATGCCTTTATAGTTTCGTTGAGTATTTGGTTTGGAAATGATCTTTCATGTCTGTCAAAGTGGTCACTTTGGAGTAAAGTAGCACTTACAAGATGTTTGGTAAATTCAAAGCGTTCTTTGGCGTGGACAATGATAGTATCACAAACTTCTTTGGCAACTTGGACCAATACCTTTAAATCAGTTCTGTGGCTTGAAAACTTAGATTCTACTGGCAGTCTAGCATCTAGATTGTCAACAGATGCCCTTACACGGGTGATTTGGTTGACAAAATCGGTTGTTTTGTTTTGTACATATAAGGCATCTATGTCCCGCGTTTGTAGCTGGTTATACAAAATGTCCACCTGGTGCATTATGTCATAAAATAAAAAAAGGAAGAAAAGAAACTCCCTGTCTTCCAATGTTCTGATGAATCCATGGGCCTCGCGTACAGCAACTGATTCAAAATGACCACTACTTTCAATGGCCCGAAAGCATTTTTTCAAGTCTTCTCTGTAATCATATATCATAGTGACAGTGCGTATGTGGAAATTCCAACGAGTTGTAGCCACTTTTGGGAGTCTTCTAGAAACTATGTCCTGGAGAACTTCCTTTCTTTTTGGAGATCGTGAGAAAAAAGCAGGAAGGCCACCCACAATAGCAAAACATTTTTTTACTTTTGAGATCCTTGATACTGCTTGCTCCATAATCAAGTTAAGTTGATGAGCATAGCAATGCACATAATGTGCATTGGGGTAAACATCTCTAACTTTTTTCTGGACTCCTCCAGAGCTGCCACTCATCACACTAGCTCCATCGTAGCTTTGAGCAATTACTTTTTTTTTGTCACTGGTCTCTGGGAAAACATAATTAAGTTCCTGAAGCAAAGTTGTGGCAATTGTATGAGCAGATGAATCTTTTAGTTGATTAAAACAATAGAATCTCTCAACAACTTTATTGCTGGCATCAATATAGCGGAAAACCAGTACGGATTGAGTCTGTGTGGATACATCAGTCGTATCGTCCGCCTGGATAGCCACAAATTCAGAGCTTCGCAACTGCTGTATTATGACTTCTCTTGTTACTTCCAACATGCAGTCCAGGAGTTCATTCTGGATGGTTTTGGAAGTGCCTTTAAAAACTGTTGCGGATTTTAAGTGAGTGTCCATTGCACTGTCTAAGCTAGCAACAAAATCAACTAGGCCGCTAAAGATTCCTTTATTTGAAGAGCCTTCCTGCTCATCGTGACCACGTAATGCCAATTCAAAAGCGCCACAAAAACGCACACAGTCAATCAATTTAGATAAAATGTACCTGTTTTTATCAACTTCTAGGTTATGGTTTCTTATTGCAATGCGATAACTGTCATCCAGCTGTGAAGCAATATTCATTCTTCCAAACATGGCAAGCTTTATTGAGCTATCTAGGTGCGATTTACATGCCTCGTGCTTCTTTATTTTTTCAGAGAGATGCTTTAAATCCGTAACTCCTGTTTTTGTCCATGGTACTTCACCACCAAACAGTAAGCAGGGAAAGCAGAACAGCGAATTTTTTGTAGTGCTAGCAGTAAGCCAGATATTCCTTGTATACCATGTAGAAGTGAATTTTCTAGTGTAATCTTTGCCACGTTCTTTTGTAGACTGTTCAAGCCTGATTTCAGGCTTATCAGGCCCTAAACCTTTGACCTGCATTTTCTCTTCTTCTTTCAGCCTAGAGAATGGTGTGAGGAGTAGCTGGTCAACTGTATTCATTATGTATAACTGAAAATGAGCTAGTGATCCAAGTGGTGTGATGGAGTAGGGCAGTGCTTTGAGTCTTGCAGTAACGCTGGCCTTGCTGCCAGTTACTGGGTCAATCGCTGGCCCCTGTGAATAAGTAAAAATGAGGTGTAAGCTTTGACACTAGATAGTGCATAAAGTAAAAATGAGATGCAAGATAACAGTGCACAGAACAAACAGTAGTGAGTAGTGCAAACTCACTACTATGAAACAGGCAATGCAGAATGCTAGAAAGTCCTTAACGCTAATGGCTTATTATCAAAGTCTCTGAAGTATGCCAGAAAGTGCTTTACAGACATGTTGTAATACTGCAAGGTACAATTTAAACAGTTGCCCCATTCTTATATCTGATACATGTTATGTTATTGAAATCCATTGTAACTATAAGAACAGGACCTGCTCACGGTGATGGTTTGACTTAGAAGCATTTATCAGATTAGCACACTGGCAACATCTGCCTCACCCCAGATGTAATGGTGATATTTTTAGACTGGGACATTAATCACTAACTGCCTTTTCACACACAATGCCTGTTGCTTTGCAAATGCATCCTTGCTAGCTGCTCATGCCCATCAACAGAGCTTGTTTATGAAAAGGCATATGTCTTAATTTACACTGCTGAATGAATAGAATTTTCGCTTTGGGGTTTATTCACTCGCAGGGATGCATCATAATCACATGTAGAGAGGAGCCACATATAATCCTGTTTTATGTAAACGTGTTTGTTAGAAATATAAACTATGTTATTGCATTTACATGCCATGTTTTAGCAATTATCTAGACGATGAACTAAATAACATAGGCTATTATTGTGATGGCTAGAATTACTCATGTGAAGATTCACAATGTTTTAGTTTTAGTTTAATACCGATGCTTCATTTTAGTTTAGATAATGAACATTAGCAAAATTATATTGTAGGTGTGCTAAACTGAATTTATGTAATACGAATGATTGAAATACATACTTGTGTGTTGTGCGCTTAAATCATAGGCCTGAAATACCAGGCCTTGGGGTAGTTCTCTTTCTGAATTAACTTAAAATTTCATGTGGACTGTGGAGTTTCTCTTTCTCACGTTTTTATTGCAGGTGGAGAAGCTTTCTCGTAGGAATAGTAATGTCCTTGTTTTAGCAGCTAGGCAAGGAAAGGAGAAGTTACAACTGTATGCCATAAGGTGATAGAGACTCCGTTTCGCAGAAAAGAAGGCATGAGTAGGGAACCAAGGACAAAATGTTGCCGAAGAGGAACATGGAGAACAGCGTAGAAACGTCCGTCCTAGGCTGTGCCCATCATTGAAGTACGAAAATGAAGGGAATTCTGGCAAGGGGTGCCTAAAATAATTTGGCTTTTTTCTTTTTTCCTCTGTACCATTATACGTTTGTACTGAGATGCGTCAATGTCCTATTTTTGGCATTGTATTAAATCTAACTAACCTGTCCCAGTTGTCCGTGGGTTATTAATTATCAAGGTGAGTTACCTTGAATTGGTTTGTTGACTCAATTGATTTTCTCCCCTTCACACCCATGCTGCTTAAAAGATTCATCAGTAGGCATTTCTAGAAAGATCCATTACAAATGGGCCCGACCCGTTCACTGCCATGAGGCTTACAGTATCTGTGCTGGATACAAACAATAGCCAGTGTCACATGGTTGATAGGGGCATTAGAGACATTGTTAAGTTAGCATGAGCCGGGTTGCCATGATGCTGCTTTTTCGCACAACACTACATGCTTTTGTTTTGCACGTCTCAGTTTCTACCTTTCACCTGAGAACACTTTGCTGTGCTTATTCTCTATCTGTTCCTGGAGTTTAGTCTGAACACTGTGAGCAAGGTAGATAAACAATGTCTCTTGTTATTCTGTTTTGGACAGGCCCTTGAGCCTAGACAAAACATAACAGTGCAGCTGCTACAGGCGGTAACTTCTACTTTGGTATTGTGGGGATGTGCGCTTAGGTGACACATACTTGGAGAGGGACCGTTCCATGGAGAAGAGCAAGTGCAACACGCACCTGTGATGCAGAAATACGATCTATGTCCTGAGGTATGGAGTTTGCTGACAAAGGCGAGAGATCTTCTCTTATATAATAATATATATTCCTGTTCACATTTCAGGACTGCTACAGCGTCCACTTTTAGTAGTACTTGGACTATCCTGGCAGAATGTCTTTCCTCTGTGGTAGCAGCAAAACCAGTGGCAAATTAAATGCATGGAAACACCAACAAAGTTGTGTCTAGTTACTATGATAAGACATATGACCATATACTTACCAAGGGGAGGGAGCCCCTTGGTAACTTCAATGATGTGCCCATCATTGAAGTACGAAAA
Organism: Lissotriton helveticus; assembly: GCF_964261635.1. NCBI lineage: Eukaryota > Metazoa > Chordata > Amphibia > Caudata > Salamandridae > Lissotriton > Lissotriton helveticus. The sequence continues at coordinate 24,691,778 of NC_136064.1, forward strand.
TGAAGGGAATTCTGGCAAGGGGTGCCTAAAATATTTTGGCTTTTTTCTTTTTTCCTCTGTACCATTATACGTTTGTACTGAGATGCGTCAATGTCCTATTTTTGGCATTGTATTAAATCTAACTAACCTGTCCCAGTTGTCCGTGGGTTATTAATTATCAAGGTGAGTTACCTTGAATTGGTCTGTTGACTCAATTGATTTTCTCCCCTTCACACTCATGCTGCTTAAAAGATTCATCAGTAGGCATTTCTAGAAAGATCCATTACAAATGGGCCTGACCCGTTCACTGCCATGAGGCTTACAGTATCTGTGCTGGATACAAACAATAGCCAGTGTCACATGGTTGATAGGGGCATTAGAGACATTGTTAAGTTAGCATGAGCCGGGTTGCCATGATGCTGCTTTTTTTTCGCACAACACTACATGCTTTTGTTTTGCACGTCTCAGTTTCTACCTTTCACCTGAGAACACTTTGCTGTGCTTATTCTCTATCTGTTCCTGGATTTTAGTCTGAACACTGTGAGCAAGGTAGATAAACAATGTCTCTTGTTATTCTGTTTTGGACAGGCCCTTGAGCCTAGACAAAACATAACAGTGCAGCTGCTACAGGCGGTAACTTCTACTTTGGTATTGTGGGGATGTGCGCTTAGGTGACACATACTTGGAGAGGGACCGTTCCATGGAGAAGAGCAAGTGCAACACGCACCTGTGATGCAGAAATACGATCTATGTCCTGAGGTTTGGAGTTTGCTGACAAAGGCGAGAGATCTTCTCTTATATAATAATATATATTCCTGTTCACATTTCAGGACTGCTACAGCGTCCACTTTTAGTAGTACTTGGACTATCCTGGCAGAATGTCTTTCCTCTGTGGTAGCAGCAAAACCAGTGGCAAATTAAATGCATGGAAACACCAACGAAGTTGTGTCTAGTTACTATGATAAGACATATGACCATATACTTACCAAGGGGAGGGAGGGAGCTTAGGCACTGTAGTCCTTTTTCCACCGTCTTCATATAATGACGTCTCCCTTTATGATGTATGGCCTTACTGCAGTGCAAACCATATTAGTAATATGTCTCTTTTTGCTTGTTGTGGCACGTATACTGCATCGAAGAGCACGTTAATTAAAATAAATGTTTAAAACTATCTTCGTGTTTCTGTTTGATCTTATTGTGGATGAGTATGAGTAAGGGAGCGAAAAGGTGTGTCTTGTGTCCGCGATTCCTGAGCGATCCGAGAGTGTTGTGTTCTGGGGTGTCCAATCATTTGTTACTCCGGGTGTGATAGGAGAGTGAGTGAGACACTATAGCTAGTCGGTCCTGGGCTCTTGGGTAATAAGGCAATAGGAAGGCACAACCCCTATGCACCAAGGCCTCATAATCCTGTGCATAGATCTGCATATGAGCAGAATCCCTGCAACACCAGCAAGCAGTTCATATGAAGTAGGGAAGAATACAGCTAGAAATCATGACTTTAAACAATGGCAACATAGAGAGTCCTAGTAGATTAGGATTCATCCTGTAGACAAAGTATGCGTGCCATGAAAAAGAATAAAGACAAAATTCCCTTAAGCAGAACATTAAGTAGCATGGATTGAGTGACTGCAGTGGTTTAATTCACCCAATAAAATAACACAAACTAAACTACTAAGAAAAAAATAAAATATTGTCTCACACAGCAGGTTGCCAAATACACAGTGACATTGCATTAAGCAAGATCTCAAAGTCCTGCATAGATAGGAGAACAAACAGACTAAATGGGACCTGTTAAGCTTTTTTGCTGTTAATTTATACACATATAAGTATCATCATTACCAATGCCCCACATTACAAGAATATGCTCACTATTTACAAACCCTTTGCAATGGCATGTTTCTATTCCCACTAATTTCAACTACAGTCACTAGCTAAGTGGGTCTTTCAAGGGTAGCCCTTTATTTAAAAGCGCCCACACTGCGTACTGCGCTAACAACACTTTCCTAACTCCAGTGGCGCACCATCCACATTCCTACTCAGTACCAAACTTCTCTCCGCCACTCTCCCCTTTTTAAACACCCAACACCACTGCAGGATTGTAGCTTTACCTAAAGGTAGACATCGAGGCTCACCTTTCTGCAGGGCTTCCACTTCCTGTTCACCTTTCAGGACTGCTACAGCGTCCACTTTTACTAGTACTTGGACTATCCTGGCAGAATGTCTTTCCTCTGTGGTAGCAGCAAAACCAGTGGCAAAACAAAACAAGCATACAAAAATTAGAATTAATAAGAGGAAAGGGTTTTCACATCATTCTGTGTCCATCAATATCCACTGTGTCTCTTTTTTCTTATATGTGGGAAACTCTGTGTCATTTAGTACACAGCAGAGACACAGGACCCCAGGATCTCAGGTTCTTGGGATTTACCACATCCGAGTTTATTTGTAACCTTCAGGATTCAATTTCTACTCCTGGCCTAAACTCTAAAAACCCAGTTATTCAAGTTCATGAAGTGTCTATTGCAGCAGACGACTGCCTTTTATGACATTCGTGGAATAAAGACTTTACCCTTTTACACCCCCAGCCACTTCACCAGCCTTGGCAGGTGCAGCTCCAATATGCCCAGTCCTATATTGCCCCTCAGTGTAAATCTGTCTCAGCCCTCTCCTTCCCTTCCCTCCCCAGTTATAGCTCTTTGACCCCCTTCTTCTAACCCCACATCTTCTCTGAACTCTCCTACCAGGGACCATCACTGCAGAGAGCTGCTGGTTGCATTTCTCCAATCCCAGACTCCTGATGGCCTTGCTCAATGTTGCTTTGCTTAGGTAGACTTACAGCTCCTCTCTAGTGACTGACTCCCACACTTACTTCCTGCACCCTGGGAGCCAATGACGCCCTGTGGTATTTCTATGATCTCCACAGAAACACTGCAAATCCTGTATCTGCACAGCCACTTTCCAGTTAAGTTGAGTGGACAACAGGTCTTGTGTGCATGTGAGAGTATGTGTGTGACAAAGCATGCCTATATGTGTGTCTGTGTGATCCCATAGCTATGGGTAGAATGATTGTTGGGGGCCGTGGCACATGGAGGCATAATAATTGCCACATCATAGTGTAGTAGTTCAGAACTTACTGAGTTGGGCAACCCAGCCCTTACAGCATCCCGCATACTGACTGGTGGTGGACTGAGGCAATAGATGCAGGGCAGTGGTGGGCCAGGATTGGGATGGAACGAGCAAGGCCTGGAGCTTGGGGAGCTGGGAGCTTAATTTCCCTCATGTCTTTCTTCACAACATTCACACTCACATGTACAGCCAATTTCCGATCACCAGACAACCCTTGTGCAGAAAATTAATTTAGTTATGATCGTAGCAGTTTTCAGATTCGCAGCTTCTAGCTTAAACCCTCTAGATAGAAACATACTGCTCTCCATGCTTCCTTGAATAAAAGTTGTATCTCTTAACACCGATTTTTGGCTCATCCATAAAACTGTTGGCAAAGTAGTTTTTCACAGCTTCAATACAATGATTCCACCTACACAAATCTTGTCTTGTAAAAATTAGTTCATGCTGGAACTTTTGTCTTACTATCCATCACTGCAAGAAAATGTCAAATACCCAACTATACTTGTGTCCAGGACATTGTAGAAAATACGTGGATTATTTAAAACCCTTCCTGGATGCCATATTTTATTGCCAAAAACTGTACCTGTTCTATCCTGCTAAACACATAAGTTGCCATCAATATATAAATATAAAAAATGTTGCACTCAAAAGTTGTTGATATTTATAAGTTAATATTGCCAACAAAACCAAAAATAAAACCCTTTAGTCTGCACACCTCAAGATATGGTCATATTTACGCTGGTTAAAATAATCCTATGTGAGCAGCAGCTCACCCACAGACCTCTGCAGCTGGTGCATTAACTTTATGATACACTCCTGGGAGTGGATCCTGTTACCAGTAGATCACCCACAGACCTCTACAGCAGGTGCATTACCCCTCCATGATCAGTTGAACCCCACTGACCTCTGCAGCAGGGACATTATCCCTCCGTTACTCTCCGGAGAGTGGACTCTGCGAGCTGCAGAATACACATACCTCTACGGTAGGGGCGCTGAAACAGGAGTCCAACAGATGCCACCCACTTTACTGGCAGGTTGCAAAGACCAGTCCTGGTACTAGAGCTCGATTGTTAATTTTCCCAGATGCGGAGATGTGTGTGCACAATACTTGCACTTCACAAGTCCACATCCATTTCCAGCAATACAGCTCAGCCGGGGAATGCACCGGTGCAGAGTTTTGTGAGCTGACTACTGATCAAAGGTGTGGATTCATGTGAAAATGGAGCATATACCTTCTTTTCATTTCATTTGCTGTGGATCAATCAACACCAGTGCCTAATTTAAACCAGTGGTTTCCAATGTTCAGCACCTGCACTTAATCATCAACATTGGTGCTTTTTATGAGCACCAGTTAAGGGCACATTCATGTATTAGTTTATTCATGTAATAGTCAAGTGACTTGCCAATATTGAGTACTCCCACTACATATACATCACTTACTTTTATATACACATTTAAGATTACAGGGTATGATTGCATAGTGCTCAGGCCCATTTTATGATCTCAGTTCTTCCCCGACCACACATGTGAAACCACCTGCAACCCTCAGTGACAGTTCCCAATCTTTGCTGCTTGGTTAACCGGACACCTGCTAGGAACCTGAGCCTCCCCACCACCACGTATTCAGGGAGGTACCGTACCCCATGCAGTGTAACTGTGATCCTACACTCCCGTCCTGGTGTGTAAAATTGTCAGTATAGCATGAAGCCTGTCTGACAACCTCAGTGCTGTTCCGGAGGTAATACTGCAGAGGTGTGGTAACCTTAAAAAATTAGTAGGTGCCATGGCCTGTGACAGCTACAGCACCCACAGCAAAGCCTTAAGATGAGGAGGTATGGGTGGGTGGGCACCGCTAGAGACCTTGGATGCCCCAGTCCTATTGTCACGGAGACAAAGAGGGATGGCCAAACATGGCAGACATTGATGATTCCTTTGTAGGGTCCAGCATACATAAGATGGTCTTCGCATTTTTTTCACTGCCTGGGAGTGGGATTTGTAATGGAAAGGTCTGACTTCACAGTGAAACTTTGGGAAGGTCTGGGTCAGTGGAACTGGGTGCCTGAAATTCCTCACTGTATTTCACAGGGGATGGGGATACAACTGCTTGAGGGAGAGATGTATCCAGACTGGTACTACAAGCTCTCAGTATCCACCACGCCGAGCATATCCGCACCAGTGGGTTGGCTTCACAAACGAGGGCTAGTAGGAAGGCTCAGCAGCTTTTGCATTGCTATTTATATAGCCCTTCTCATGCCACTTGTTTGCCTAAATCACTTTCTGGGTGGTTCAACTGTATTATTTACATAGCGCTTCTTATGCATTGTGTACATGAAGCGCTCTGCTTTGTATTGGGTTCCTGGAAGCCCTACAGATTGCATGGTTGGCACGGCGTTGTTCATAGGTTGGCTGATTTGTGGAAGCATGGCCACCTTATGTTGCTCCATGTAAGCACGGGATGAAGCACAGAGGTGAGAATTCATGGCGTCATGCACAGAGGCCCTTACAAGCAGCTGCCAGCCAATGTGGTCTGCTAGGGTATACTGGCTGCTGCTGGTAAGCACCTCTGTGCACAATGCCATGAATTCTCACCTCTGTGCTACATCCCGTGCTTACATGGAGCAACATTAGGCAGCCATGCATTTCAGTATATTAAATGAAAAATGAAGGATTAAAAAAGGAGATGTAGTCCAGTGGCTTTGTCCTAAGTGACTTTCATTTGGAATTCCATTCCAACGTGACCAAATGGCGTGACCCTGGGCAAATTATTTTACACTTTTATACAAAACTCGACCGCTTTACATGAGCAGTTACACAAGGACCCATTCATTTTAATTTTGCTAGGCCTGGGGAGATTGTGATTTGCCCACAAACACAGGATGTTAAGCCAACGCTGAGACTCAAACCTGATTCCCCAGCAGGTTGATAGTAGTCATCTTTGGCTGTTGTGTCACCTCCTCTCCCTGAGCGTTGCCGGTGCCGTCCTTTAAAGGTTTGAGGACGGTGGGCACATCGAAGGGCAATCTGTTTGCAAAGGGTACAGCCTAATCAGAGAATTTGGATTTTTAACTTCAATTTGGCGATATCAAACTTTATAAGGGCTGGGAGACAGCAATGTTATCTGGCTTTGTAATGTACCACAAGGTTGCAGGCTGCTTCACAGCATATGTGCTTGGAAGATTTTATGGTCTTACAGAGTACCTGGAAGCTTGTTTAAAAGAGTCAGAGAACCCAAAGAATCTAGTGTGAGCGAGGAAAATAAGGGACAACCATAGGCTTTGACTCCATAGATGGGACATTCTGAATGAAAAATGACACATAAACTCTAAAGGTGCACGGTAAAAGCAGGGAGCTGGATGGTAAAATAGTTCCAGTTCCACCCTAAAACCCAGAGAGATCCATGCCCATCAAGTAGAATTATAATTTTACTCAGATAACAATATTAATAAAGAAAGAAATCTTTGAGTTGCGCACATTGGTGAGACTGTTGCATATTTGATGTGTGTTAGCGCAAGCCAGATTAGATTTCCAGGTAGCTAATATCACTTTGCAGATCAAGAGTTCTATTTTCTCTTTTACATTTGAAATAAGGCCAAGAAACACAAATATGCAGACTACTGTGGGCGATAAGACTGGGTGGGGTGGTCAAAATTAATACTCACAGGCACTGCTAAGCCACCAAGGGAGAGCCCTACGGAGTCCACCCAAGTGCGACAGTGGGTCGCCCAAAATACATTTAAAGGGCAGAAGTATGTGAATTTCAGGAAAAGTGAAATTACGTCTGTAGCTTAAATCTTGGAAAAATATTAATGCCAACTGCACTATGAAGGCTCTTCTTTTTCTGAAAGCTTGTTATTGAACCCACAGGCCCTGTTTGTGTTTCTATGTCTGAATGCATATTCTTCACAGCTTCAGAGGCAATCGTCATGCAGAAATTAAAGCCAGCTCCTCTCGAGCTCTACGGCTCAGTCACTCAGATAAATGATGTTCACTGCACACTTTAAGCCTGTGTTAGAATATCCCTGGAAACCCAAAAGACTGACGCAGCTGAGGGCCATTAATAGAAGGCATTACAATCACACGTGCAGATTCAAGTCACAAGTAAACACTCAAGTGAAAATTGCTGCGAGCCATGAAATGCAAAGCAGGATATTTTGGAATAAAGTATGACCGATTTCCTTTAAGTGATAACACCAGCCTGGAAAACACTCTGCTTATTTATATTAATAATTTTACAGACATGGTTGTATCTCACACAGAGCCAGCCAGCAGCAGCAATCATGGCATGGATGTGCTCTGTAAAAAAAAAAAAAAAAAATTAAATCACGTCCTGACTGCGCCAACAGCACAGAGTGGAGAGTGCTGTTTATGGAGCTGTCGAGCAGGAAAATCTGAATACGCGGCCGGCAGCTGGTGCCAGGTCACGCCAATGTCATGTACAACATGGGCCAGTTTGCCACTTCACCCACCCGAAGTTTGACCATTAAAGGATAGTAAAATAACTTTTTAACAAGTTCTGCACATTTAAGGGACATGACTGAAAGTTCTGCGCTAAGCTCTCGTGGTTCCAGAATCCGTGCGCAAGTACCTCTTCCAGCCTAGAGTTTTTACTTCATGTCTTGTAGATGCAGTAATTTATATGCATAAAGCTGGACTCATGGAGCTCAGAGCAGCAATCCAGGTCAGTACAAATAGTTTATTCATATTCGACGCTTTATAATCATTATTTTGTAATAGGATAAGCAGAACAACAAATTCCAGAATGCAAAGAAAAAACTGCACTTGAAGAGTTACGTGGAACTGGGTAAAGTGCGAACTCTGCAAAGTTGCGGTGCTCTCCCTTCCCAGCATGGCTACTGCACTGTAACTGCACTTCTCAGGGCACTGGAGTAACAGACATCCATGCAGCTCCTGTGGTGGGGGGCTTGTTTTCCGTACTTAAGGGGTGGAGGGGCTCAGGCACTTTCAGGACCAGCACAACCGCTAACCATCGCACTCCTCCAAGTGTGACAATTGAGACTATTCTAGGCTCCCAAATCTAAGACTGGCTTAGGCAGAAAGTATTCGCCATTTTCAATGTATATTGAATCAATAAATGACTGTGACTGTGATCATCCCTAAATTAGACAGAAAACACCACCATGTGACAGACTGCCATAAGTGTAGGTGTTGAAAATTAATGGGGCAGATTTACAAGCTCCCTGCGCCATCAGACGCAGGGGGCTCCTCCATATTTATAAGGAGAAGAAAAGCCACCCTGCGTGACTTTTCCTCTCCTTATAAATATGGCCCCTTCACACGCAGCATTTTGCGTTGAAGGGGCGTTCTATGGGTGTTGCTGTGGGTGTTCCCACGCAACACCCATGGAACCAGCACATCTCCAGATTTACGAGAAATCATAAATCTGGAGATGCGTGTGAATACTATGCCACCCTAAAGGTGGCGTAGCAAGGCACGATGAGGAGAAATGTTTTCATTTCTCCTCGTTTTTTCCTCTTTCAATGCGTGCTGCATTCTACAGCACGCACTGAAAGAGGAAAAAGCCTCTTGTGATTGTATTTGTGCAGGAAGGTGCCCCTTCCTGCACAACAAAAATCTCCCTACGACGCAGGCATCCTTGCACCATGGTGCCAGGGTGTCTGCGCCAGCACATGGCTGCAGTTTGTGCACCTGTGCAGGGGAAGCACAGAGATGCAACATATTCTTGTAAATATGTCGCATCTCTGTGCTTTCAAAAGTAACACAGCACGGCGCCGCAAAATGACTTGCTGCATTGTGCTGCGTTACTTTGTTGTAAATCTGCCCCGAAGAGAGATAAACTACAGGTAAATGCTGGTGCTGAGCACCGGAAACCACTGGCTCAAATTAGGCACTGGATATAGTCCTTACGGAAAAAAATGTGCAAGAAAGGGTTATTGGCATTCAAAATATTTTTATGTCTCTGTGGGATTTAGGATGCAGTCTATATGCCTTAGCTAGGGCAAGGTAGAGTAATAAAGATGATTAATGGGGAGAAGGGGTCCAGGTGGTGGAACTGAGATGAGGTAGTCAAGAGCTGGTGAAGGAGAGGATAAAACTAGAATCATTGGGAGGTGAAATGAGGAACATCCTTAGGAGATGAAAAGGTCAGGCTGAGGGAGGAATAGGCAATGAGGGAGACAAATAAGATTCAGAACAATTATTAGGTGGAAAGAAGAACACTATGTGGAAATAACTAGGTGGATTAAAGAGATTGAAATGTTTTTGGAAAATGTACAACTGGGCATACTGAATGGGCTGAATCAGCAGCAGTGACGAGCATGGCATTGCATTAGACAAAAATAGCGAACTGGACAAATATTGCTCTTAGAAATATCATCCTTGTTCATACTTGTCATGAAATGATTTGGTCACAACATGCACCATTTCACTATCAAAATGATTGTGTGAATAGTGCTCCCTTCTAACAATTTGCCTAGTCAGATTTCTCATTGAGAGCATATTCTGCATAGCTACGCCTTGAGACCTTGAAATAAACAAATAAACAAACCATTGGTCCTCCCTGTACAAAACGGAACTTATTGCACTACAGTCAGTCTTGCGGTGCCCCAGCCACAGCCTCCTAAAAGCGACCCCCTGTCACCTCGTCCTTTCGATGGCCTGCCTGCATCCTGCTGCCAGTGTGAGTCCAGCCCCCAGAGCTCCCCTGACCCCTGCCCCCCTTAATTGCTCCCCAGATCCTGCCAGACGGAAAGTTTCACTTTTTCAGCCTTCTTGTCACGAACAGACAGGGAGATTAAAAGTACAGGTATCCCCGGCTGCTTGCTGGCTCAGGCTGCCTCGATGAAAGTGTGCAGAGTGCAGGATGGTGCTTGACTAATTAATTTAGAAGGAACACGGCCGGGCCTTTCACAGGCAGTCTGCCTGGGAAAGGCCCGGCCCATGTTCCATCTTAATATTTAGTCACCCAGGCAGCTTTCAAATAAATTTGTTCAGGCTGTGTGAAGCTGCAGCCACACTGTCATGATTACTGGGTCAGGACAGGTCACTCATCACAACAACAATGCTAATACTTACTTAATAATCACTGCTCCCCCTGCCTCATCGATATGTTCTCTTGCTCCGGGCTCACTCGTGACTGCAGACAGAGTGCACGTCCAAGCTGGAAAATTCTGGAAGACACCTCCCCCAGACCCCAGCACCCAATCAGTAATCAAAACAACAACTGTCACTGGGTCTCTCGAGGAAGAGGCAGAGGCCCAGCCCCACCCCACTACTTTCTCTGAAGCTGAACTGGCCGGCCCAAGCCATTGCAAAGAATTGGGAGCTTCAGACTCCTCCCTGGGCTCCACGAAGTTCGCCCAAATGCAAAGCTGTATTCTGGCAGTGATACACAGGTCCTGCCCCCCTGTGTGTCATCACTGCTCTGCTTTCTGGCTCCAGGGCGAAGAATTTTTCGCCCTGCCAAAAGCATGCACAGCAGAGGCAGAGGCAGCCAAGAGCCATTACCCCCCCCCCCCCCACCCCCTCAAAGAAAACCCAGATTTGCCCATGTTTGTTCACCAAGCAGCCAGCACAATTTATTTCTAGCTGCTTGGTGTTCCACCTCACATTTTTTTAATCCCTCAAGGGTGGTAGGGCGGCGCCCATCTCGCCCATGTACACCAGCCACCCCTGATGCTGAGCAACCTCTCTTAAAATGGATCCTGTAGAATCATTGGAGGTGCTTGCAATTACTTTCATCTCGTTAACCGTTTCTCTTACATGAACCTCCATTGCAGAGGCAGAGTGGTTATGGTCAGTTGTTCTTACAATAATATCATCAACCGTAACCGCTCTGCCGCTGCAACGGGTTGAAAAGTAATTCACGCACCTCCAATGATTCCTACTTAAACGTATCCTTTCCTTACAATAAATGTAACCTGAATGATTCAGTAATCGGTTTCCCTTTCTGGACATAATATAATTCGCAGTTGGATGAGTAGACATGTTCTAGAAAGAAAAGAAATTGGATATTTAGTTACTTTTCTGCTTTTTTAAAAATTATCATTCAAAAAAGAAACAGTTTTTAAAATGCAGCAATTTTTCAGAAGTATGAATAGTAAGTAATACTCATACACTATTTAGCACTTTCCCTACTGCTGCACTTACTCAGATTTGGAATAGTAAGTAATTCCTCTACACTATCCAGCACTTTCTCGACTTCAGCACTTACCAAGAGTTAGAATAGTAATTAATACCCTAATACTATCCAGCACTTTCCTTATTGCAGCACTTATCTGGAGTTGGAAAAGTAAATAAAACCCTTACACTATCCAGCACTTTCCCTACTGCAGCACTTACCCGGAGTTGGAATAGTAAGTAATACCCCTACACTATCCAGCACTTTCCCTACTGCAGCACTTACCTGGAGTTGGAATAGTAATTAATACCCTTACACTATCCAGCACTTTCCCTACTGCAGCACTTATCTGGAGTTGGAATAGTAAGTAATACCCCTACACTATCCAGCACTTTCCCTACTGCAGCACTTACCCAGAGTTGGAATAGTAAGTAATACCCCTACACTACCCAGCACTTTTCCTACTGCAGCACTTATCCGGGGTGAAATAGTAAATAATACCCCTACACTATCCAGCACATTCCCTAATATAGCACTTATCTGGAGTTGGAATAGTAAGTAATACCCCTACACTATCCAGCACTTTTCCTACTGCAGCACTTATCCGGGGTTGGAATAGTAAGTAATACCAATACACTATCCAGCACTTTTACTACTGCAGCACTTTCTTGAAGTTGGAATTGTAATTTTTATCCCTACACTTTCTAACTCTGAAATTTGGAAAGTAAATCATATGTCTACAATTTTCAACTTTTTATCTACTTGTGTTTTCTAATTGGGTACGAATTGAAATGTCTTTCATGTTTCATGGGATTTATTTACCTTATAGATTGCTGCTTGTATTTGTTGACTAATGTGGTTAGCTTGCTTTTCTGTTTGATGGTTTCTTTGGATGTAGGATACTTTTTGGAAGAAATATTGTTTTGTATTTCTAAAAAAAAGGAAAAAGGAATGTTAATGTTTATTATGCTTTTCGTTTGGTGAGAAAAAAAATTTTGACTGAAAATTTTACACTGAAAACATATTTGTCATTGTAATTATAATTGTCCTTTATCTGAGTATGTAAAGAAAATTGACATGTTTACACTATCCAGCCCTTTCCCTACTGTAGCACTTAGCCAGTGTTGGAATAGTAAGTAATAACCCTACACTATCCAGCATTTTCTCTACAGAAGCACTTACCCAGAGTTAGAATAGTAATTAATACCCCTACACAATCCAGCCCTTTCTCGACTGCAGCACTTACCCAGAGTTGGAATAGTAATTAATACCTTTACACTATCCAGCACTTTCCCTACTGCAGCACTTACCCAGAGTTGCAATACTAGGTAATAACCATACACTGTCCAGCACTTTCTCCACTGCAGCACCTACCCAGAATTGGAATAGTATGTAATACCCCTACACTATCCAGCACTTTCCCTACTGCAGCACTTACCTGGAGTTGGAATAGTAATTAATACCCTTACACTATCCAGCACTTTATCTACTGCAGCACTTACCTGGAGTTGGAATAGAAAGTAATAACCCTACACTATCCAGCACTTTCCCTTCTGCAGCACTTACCCAGAGTTTGAATAGTAATTAATACGCTAATACTATCCAGCACTTTCCCTACAGCAGCACTTATCTGGAGTTGGAATAGTAAATAATACCCTTACACTATCCAGCACTTTCCCTACTGCAGCACTTACCCGGAGTTGGAATAGTAAGTAATACCCCTTAACTATCCAGCACTTTCCCTACTGCAGCACTTACCCAGAGTTGGAATAGTAATTAATACCTTTACACTATCCAGCACTTTCCCTACTGCAGCACTTACCCAGAGTTGCAATACTAAGTAATACCCCTACACTATGCAGCACTTTCCCTACTGCAGCACTTACCTGGAGTTGGAATAGTAATTAATACCCTTACACTACCAGCACTTTCCCTACTGCAGCACTTACCTGGAGTTGGAATAGTAATTAATACCCTTACACTATCCAGCACTTTCCCTACTGCAGCACTTACCTGGAGTTGGAATAGTAAGTAATACTCTTACACTATCCAGCACTTTACCTACTGCAGCACTTACCTGGAGTTGGAATAGTAATTAATACTCTTACACTATCCAGCACTTTATCTAATGTAGCACTTATATGGAGTTGGAATAGTAAGTAATACACTTACACTATCCAGCACTTTTACTACTGAAGTAATTATCCGGGGTTGGAATAGTAAGTAATACCCCTACACTATCCAGCACTTTTACTACTGCAGCACTTTCTTGAAGTTGGAATTGTAATTTTTATCCCTACACTTTCTAACTCTGAAATTAGGAAAGTAAATCATTTGTGTACAATTTTCAACTTTTTATCTACTTGTGTTTTCTATTTGGGTACGAATTGAAATGTCTTTCATGTTTCATCGGATTTATTTACCTTATAGATTGCTGCTTGTATTTGTTGACTAATGTGGTTAGCTTGCTTTTCTGTTTGATGGTTTCTTTGGATGTAGGATATTTTTTTGAAGAAATATAGTTTTGTATTTCTAAAAAAAGGGAAAAAGAAATGTTAATGTTTATTATGCTTTTCGTTTGGTGAGAAAAAAAATTTGACTGAAAATTTTACACTGAAAACATATTTGTCATTGTAATTATAAATGTCCTTTCTCTGAGTATGTAAAGACAATTGACATGTTTACACTATCCAGCCCTTTCCCTACTGTAGCACTTAGCCAGAGTTGGAATAGTAAGTAATACCTATACACTATCCAGAATTTTCTCTACAGAGGCACTTACTCAGACTTGCAATACTAAGTAATACCACTACACTATTCAGCACTTTCTCTACTGCAGCACTTATCCAGAGTTGGAATAGTAAGTAATACCCCTACACTATCCAGCACTTTCCCTACTGCAGCACTTACCCGGAGTTAGAATAGTATGTAATACCCCTACACTATCCAGCACTTTGTCGACTGCAGCACTTACCGAGTTGGAATAGTAATTAATACCTTTACACTATCCAGCACTTTCCCTACTGCAGCACTTATCCAGAGTTGCAATACTAGGTAATAACCATACACTGTCCAGCACTTTCTCTACTGCAGCACTTACCCAGAATTGGAATAGTATGTAATACCCCTACACTATCCAGCACTTTCCATACTGCAGCACTTACCTGGAGTTGGAATAGTAATTAATACCCTTACACTATCCAGCACTTTCCCTACTGCTGCACTAATCTGGAGTTGGAATAGTAATTAATACCCTTACACTATCCAGCACTTTCCCTACTGCAGCACTTATCTGGAGTTGGAATAGTAAATAATACCCCTACACTATCTAGCACTTTCCCTACTGCAGCACTTACCCGGAGTTGGAATAGTAAGTAATACTCTTACACTATCCAGCACTTTATCTAATGTAGCACTTATATGGAGTTGGAATAGTAAGTAATACACTTACACTATCCAGCACTTTTACTACTGCAGTAATTATCCGGGGTTGGAATAGTAAGTAATACCCCTACACTATCTAGCACTTTCCCTACTGCAGCACTTACCCGGAGTTGGAATAGTAAGTAATACCCCTACACTATCCAGCACTTTTCCTACTGCAGCACTTATCCGGGTTGGAATAGTAAGTAATACCCTACACTATCCAGCACTTTTCTGACTGCAGCACCTATTTGGGGTTGGAATAGTAATTAATACCCTTACACTATCCAGCACTTTCCCTACTGCAGCACTTTCCCAGACTTGCAATACTAAGTAATAACTCTACACTATCCAGCACTTTCTCTATTGAAGCACTTACCCAGAGTTGGAATAGTAAGTAATACCCCTACACTATCCAGCAATTTCCCTACTGCAGCACTTACCTGAAGTTGGAATAGTAATTAATACCCTTACACTATCCAGCACTTTATCTAATGTAGCAGTTATCCAGATTTTGATTTGTAAGTTATACCTTTACACTATCAAGCACTTTATCTCCCGTAGCACTTAGTCGGACTTGGAATACTAAGTAATATCCCTACAATATCCAGCACTTTATACACTACAGCACTTACCTGGAGTTGGAATAGTAAATAATAACCTTACACTATTCAGCACTTTCTCCACTGTAGCACTTACCCAGAGTTGGAATAGTAAGTAATACTCCTACACTATCCAGCACTTTCCCTACTGCAGCACTTATCTGGAGTTGGAATAGTAAGTAATACACTTACACTATCCAGCACTTTTACTACTGCAGTAATTATCCGGGGTTGGAATAGTAAGTAATACCCCTACACTATCTAGCACTTTCCCTACTGCAGCACTTACCCGGAGTTGGAATAGTAAGTAATACCCCTACACTATCCAGCACTTTTCCTACTGCAGCACTTATCCGGGTTGGAATAGTAAGTAATACCCTACACTATCCAGCACTTTTCTGACTGCAGCACCTATTTGGGGTTGGAATAGTAATTAATACCCTTACACTATCCAGCACTTTCCCTACTGCAGCACTTTCCCAGACTTGCAATACTAAGTAATAACTCTACACTATCCAGCACTTTCTCTATTGAAGCACTTACCCAGAGTTGGAATAGTAAGTAATACCCCTACACTATCCAGCAATTTCCCTACTGCAGCACTTACCTGAAGTTGGAATAGTAATTAATACCCTTACACTATCCAGCACTTTATCTAATGTAGCAGTTATCCAGATTTTGATTTGTAAGTTATACCTTTACACTATCAAGCACTTTATATCCCGTAGCACTTAGTCGGACTTGGAATACTAAGTAATATCCCTACAATATCCAGCACTTTATACACTACAGCACTTACCTGGAGTTGGAATAGTAAATAATAACCTTACACTATTCAGCACTTTCTCCACTGTAGCACTTACCCAGAGTTGGAATAGTAAGTAATACTCCTACACTATCCAGCACTTTCCCTACTGCAGCACTTATCTGGAGCTAGAATAGTAAGTAATGTTTCTACAAGATCCAGCACTTTTTCTACTACAGCACTTACATAAAATATATTATACAAGCAATTTTAGTTTTTTACCTTTCAGAATGATGCTTTGATTTCAGATTTTGTTTTTCTTTGCTGGACTTTGTTTCTTCGATTTCAAAGTTCTATTTCACTTTCTAAAAAAAGGAAATAATTATTTTAAACATTTTACCTTGTTGCTTTTAATTATTTTCTGTTGAAGTTTTCCTGGAGATTACACTGTTTATTTATGTATAATTAAATAGGAATCGAATGGTTGTAAAAAATTTGACTATATATGTTTTCTACATTTTTTTCGTTGACATATTTGAAAAATTAGACTAGTAAATACATTTTTTGAAATTAGTATACTGTAATGTTTTAAAAATATATAATCTATTACCTTTTTTTGTGATGACGTTGAAATTCTCGAAGTTGGTAAAATGTAGTATTTATTCTAAAGTGAGTTCTCCTGATAAAAGTGAGAAAAATATGTGTATTAATTTTTTTATTTGCGTCTGGTATGTTTAGAAATATTGTATATAAAATGTCTGAATTTTACCTTCAAATTATTTTAGCACAGTAGGTTTTGCAAACGTTTTTTGCGTCAAAGCTTGCAGTTGTTCGACTAATAAAAAAAAAGGTTTTATCAAAATATTTATCTTGAATAAATTACTTTTATTTTAATTAATTAATTATATATTTGAATTGGTCTTTCTTGCTTTAATAAATATCGAGTTCTTTTCATATGTATAAATATTTTATTAATTCTAATATATGTGTTGTGAAAAATATATATTTTCAAATAATGTTACAAATATTTTTGATAAATTATTATTGAAATATTTTAATATGTCGTTATACATTTAAGTTACTTACTTTTAAAATGAAAAATAATTCTCCGGAGTTTTGATTTTGCTTTTCAGAAGGTGATAAGGTCAGAGAGTCAGGTTTGGCGTCTGGTCACTCTGGTAGTTGCGGATCAACTGCTTTTAAAATGGTGTCTGTCTCGTATTTATATGTTTGGGTTAATGCTTCTGTTTTTTTTAAAAAACACAGCGTTGGTATATACATTTTACATATGTTCTATTTCTGTGTAAACGTATATTTTTAAACTTTATTTAAAGATATGTAAATAGCGTTTTTCGTGCCGTTTTGGCATCCATTTTGTAAGTAGTGTTATGGTATTGTTACATAGAAATTGTTGTAGGACTATTGTTTGACTTACTTATTTAAAATGGCGATTGTTACTCAGTACGTTTCTAATGGAATTTGATGACTTAAAATTATTAATTAATATTAATTACAATTATTTCAATATATATGTAGTATAATTTATTTCTGGATGCGTTGTGTATGTAATAAGTTTTATTTATATGAAAAAATGTGTATTTATTTAAATACTCAAGTATTAATTTTAATACTAGAGTATTAATTTTAACAAATTGTCGGATATTTGGTTATTACGTTGTAGTTTTATTTACATTTTTTAATACACTTCCCCACCCAAAACCCCTATTTTCCCTGCATCCCGTTCCATATTTTATTATACAAAGTAAAAAAAAAATTATATTTAATTTGCGTTATAATAGGCGTTCGTTGTGTATTTAATAATTTCCATTTGTATTTTTTAAATACTCGAGTATTCATTTTAATACTCGAGTATTACTTTTAAAAAATGGCGGATATTTGATTATTACGTTTTTATTTAGATTTTTTAATACACTTACCCACCAAAAACCCCTATTTTCCCTGCATCCCGTTCCAGATTTTATTGTACAAAGAAAAACATCTATATATTTAATTTGCGTTGTAATGGTATGCGTGGTAAATGTTTTCGTTGTAATAGTACTTTTCTTTTTTTTTTACTATATTGCGTTGTAATAGTAGTCGTGGTAATAACATGCGTTGTAATAGTATTTGCGTGGTAAAAAATGCGTTGTAAATGTATGCGTTGTAAAAGTATGCGTGGTAACGTCATATATCCGACGGTAGCATAAGGGCCTTGTTAGTCAACATAGAGCTCGACTGGATCCCTCCCTTGCCCCTGGCTGTCCTATCCAAAGTCATACATGCTGTTGTAATCTGTCTGTTGACACTGGTTCTGTCTAGGGTGGTCAAATGCGTTCACTCTTCCTGGCCTTCCTTCGCTAGCTTCACTTGCGTCTCCCACGTCCTCTTCCTCTCTGTTCATTTGCTATCTCCCTCGCCCCTCTGCCCCTACCGATTCCTCGCAGAATCAGGCATTGGGATTCCCAGTGTCCGTGATCTTTACAAAACGCACACTGATCCAGTCCTAAGTCTTGTCGTCCTGTATATGGCGTCGATGAATTACTTCTAGGCGGTTGCGCCCTAGGGGTATTCTGCTGGTATGCTCCCTTATATTGCTCCCTTCCTGTATTCACTCCTTGGAGCTGCGCTATCATTACCCTTTCTTTCAAGTCTTTCTTCTTCCTTACTTATGTGGCTCTATCAATCTCATTTTTGTGGTGTTCATACGACTGGGCTATCTGGAGGATGGCCCAGCTGCTTTCGCTGGTCTGCAGTTTTTGTGATACTTCTGGTAGCATAATTTTGGACAAATAAGTGGTGTCCGGTTGCGGTGGACATGTCTTGTCCGCTGTAATCGGAGAACACTGTTTCAAATCTGGAGAAATACTCCGAGACGTCCTCTTGTGGTTTCTGGCGGCATGCGGTTAAAATGGACCAGTCTATCTTTTTCTCCGGAATCATAGTTTTGACTTTCTGTACTATTTTGTTGGGAAGGTCTAATATGGCTTTTACTGGTTTCTGTCCGGGGTTTTGCTGTTTATCTAAAACACCGAGTTACTCCCAGGTATGGCCGAGTAGCTCTGTGTGGTCTACTTTCCTAATTTGTTTCCACACATCCGCTGGCAGACATAGCCTAAAGAACAAATCGATATTGGCGAGTGTCATAATGGTTGATCCTAGAGCGGTACCTAACTCTGTATAAAATGCAGTGGGATTCTTACGTAAATCCGCTAAAGATTTACGGAATGTTAGGATGTCTTGTCTTGTCTATCCCATGGCTGGTATACCCAATTGTAGACCACCCTTCCTTTAGCATCCTGGTGGTTTATGTCATCATTGTTCCCTTGTCCTCTAGGGGGGACCCAATAAGGGGCAGCTTCTTTTATTGGCAGCATGGTATCCAGTTTTTCTATCGGGGGCCCTGTCATTGTAGATGTCTTATCCTTAACTACCCGTTCTTGTTCGATGAGATGACGGAATACCTCTAGTGTGTACAAGAAGAGAACCGCTACATCACAGTCGTATTCATCTCCCGTATCTACCTTTCTATAAAGAGCCATTAGTCGCTCGGGCCCTTCATCTTTGTACTTTTCCTTGTAAGCAGTGAGTGAGTGATAACAGAGACGAACAATGAAGTGTCGCTTGTGGTTTTCGACATATGAGTTGCACATATCGGTTATATACTCTTCGGTCTCTTTCCTATCTATGAGCGTTTTAACTATTTTATCAATACTTGCTCGTTCGTCTTTACTTAATCGTGGGATCCTCGATAACCCTTTCTCTTTTGATTCAGCTTCTACTGACGTGCCTTTTGATGAGGCACTAGGCACAAGAGACTCTGTTGGTGCTGAGGCCATGAGAGTCAAGGCAATGGTGCTGCCTTCAAGTACCTTTTGGGATTCCTGACGTTGTTCAGGATGAGTGGGGGCATAAGGAGGTGGCATGTAGATGATCGGGGGACCTAATAACAAATCATCATCTACTCTCTGTTTATCTGGGAACTCAGGGTAAAGAGTCGAGGGCGTTCTGACAGGACATTGGCCTGAAATCTTTGATTCTTTTCTATCAGTTTCTCTTTCTTTTATGTTTTCTTCTAACTTTTTACCAGCTTGGTGAGCTGCTTTTCGTATCTCTTTATCTAGTCTAGCTTTGTTTCTTTTCTTTCGTTGTGTGGCTTCTTTTTGCCACAAACCATAGCTGTCAAGCATGGCTGGCGTAGTTCTTTTTCTGCGAATAGATATTCCTAGCGTTTCTATTTTATCGGGGTCAAAAGATCCCGTCAGTGGCCACTGATTTTCCCGATCTTTCTTAGTGCGTTTATGCCATTGGTTGGTATACTTTACAGTGGCTAATCCATATTTCACATACATGTCCTTATTACGGGTGCCTTCCGGCGGTGCCGGATGACTGACCTCTAATAAACGGTCCGGTCCAAAACAATCAAACAATTTTGAGAAGACAGGCATGACATACAAGCGGTCAACAAAAAATCTCAATAGGTCGTGGTCAAAGGTCCGCACTACCTGTCCTTCGCTGCCTGCAAAGAGGGAATATTCCTATTCTATGTTGTTTACAAGCAGGGAATGTCTCAATTACTACCAATAACTTCAAAGAGCGGAATACTAGTATTCGAGCAAACAAGTTCAATACAATCAGACAATCAGTTTTGTCGTATATCACGACCTTATCTGGACCGTTATGGGCAGTTTCTTCGTGCGTCCCCTTCCAGCGCCCGTTTATCCTCTCACTCCAAAAAATGCAGCGTTCCTGTAAGGTCCCAGTCATGACCGCAGGTCACTCGAGAGAGGTCCAATCGGAACCGGTGAAGTTCAGTTGATCGGCAGCCAGACGAGGGTCTCTTTCAGGCAGGTGCTCTCCAATCGTTTAGATGTTCACTCCGTCGTTAGGACCTCTCTAACCGGACCCACGTGTCGCTGATGGACCCCACGTGGGGCGCCAATTGATGAAAAGCAGTGCGACTCCCAAGACTTTCGATGCCGCTTGGTGCAAACCACCTCTAATTCACCTTAAGATTTGGCGATCAAAATAAAGAGGCAGGCGCTGGGAACTGGAAGGCGAAGAGCAGGTTTATTTCTCAAGAGGAGAAACACATCACATCAGACACCGGGGCTATCGTCAGGAGGTGCTCTAACTGCATCTCTGTGGCATGGCCTTTTATATGCTATTTCGTCAGTTTATTACATGGCCAAACATTCCTGGCATCAGTTTATTGCATAGTCAAACATCCTTGGAATCCCTGCCTCAAGCTAGTTTCTACACAAATCCAGCTGCAATCGTCCCTCCACCCAGATCTAACAGATGGTCGCTATCTCGCAGCTGGACATTCCGACAGGATCTAAAAGTACGTGGGATCAGCCAGATCTAAGGGTTCGTGTCTTTGATTAGATCAGGCCCCTTTGTTGGTGAAACAAGCCCTGTCGTGTGCGGGTAATAAACTATGTCCACAGGGGTTGGTTAGTGCCTGGGACCGGATTGAATGGCCAGGTGCAGAGAAGTGACTCCGGGGCATTGTCATGCTGACAAGGTTTTACGACCCTGGTACATGTGTTCAGGCTTGGTCAGCACGCGTGGGGATGATAGCGAAGTCGGGGTGACTCACAGGCGACCAGCAGAGTATGAAATGGATGCGATGTCTAAAATGGTTACTGCTTACGCGCACGTAAAGGCCCTCACTATGTGAACATTGCCGGCGCCATCTTGCTTAGTTCAGCTAACTATAACTTGCGCGCCCGCGATGCACTGCTGATGACATCACATATTACATCACTCATGACATGGTCCGTGACATCACTCATTACATCACTGATGACATCTCAAATGACATCACTGATGACATCACTGATGACATCATCCAGTGAATGTGTGTCTTTCTGAAAATTATTTTTTTTATATGTATATCTAAAGGTCGATCGAAGAATGAATGGGTAAATAAGTATCTAAACGGATGTTCTTTTGGTAAAATTGATTGTATAACTGACTTATTAAATGTATGTTAGTGAATAGATGGATTAGCGAGTAATCTGTAAATATTTAAATATCTGTATCAGTGTCTCACGTTGTGTATACGTGGCTGCATGAGTTGGTGAGTAGCTACATGGGTGTGTACATGGGTTATTAGTTGTTTTTTTGAGTATCAGTATGAGTGTCTGTATAGATCGGTGGGGGATATTACTTAGCGCATAGATGCATGAATGAGTGAGTCACTGTTTTTTTTGGTGATTTTTTTTATTAGAGAAAAAATCAGATAGTACAAAAATACATAGTTCATAATCAGAAAATACAGAAAAACTTCTAAAACAGAGACATCAGATTACGATAATCATTATTTTTAAAAAGATAAAAACAAGAACATACGCAGTTCATAGTAGTATTACAATTGGCATTAAGTTTTTTTACACGTGTGGTTAAAATTTGTAAGAAGAAAGAAAAAAAAGAACATAATCTTCCCTAACCATTCCTTATATCATGAAACCAGGCAGTAATTGGAAACCAAATTTGGCCTCCACGTATTCTGGATTTTTTTACCTCTAGTTTCATAGATAGCTATTTCTTGATTGTAAATTTCTAGAAAACGGGTTAGCCACATTTGGAAAGTGGGAGGATCAGCTTCTTACCATCGGGCCGCCAATATAATCCGAAACACCGCCATACCCAAGAATAGAGATGTTTCCTCCTCCTTACTATGCCCAAAGGTATTATCATAGCCTACTAAGTAAAGTGTTGATGATGCTTTCACTTTATGACCAAAGATTTCTTTCCAATAATCAGAGATCATTTTTTTAAATAGGTCTAATTTAGAACATTCTGCAAACATATGTATTACGTTTGCAGGGCCCAAACCGCATCTTGGACATAAATTATTTAATCTTTTGCCCCATGTATATAACTTTGCTGCTGTATAATATAAATTATATATGGTTTTATAAAGTTGGGCCTTTAAATTAGACCCTAAAAATAATTTAGATGATAACAACAGAGACATGTTGATATCCACGTTTGGATTACCTAGTTTAATTGTCCAATCACTCTCGACATGTTCGAGATCATCTCGTTGATTCTGAATCAATAGCTCATAAAAAGTACCTATCCTAGTAGACCCTTTCCCTATAAGCTCAAAGAAGGGAACACTTTCCAGTACAATTCTTGGGAAGAGTTGGTTAAGAACGGTGTGCACTTGTATATATTTAAGAAAGTCACTACTGGGCACCGAAAATTTTAATTGTAAATTTTGAAATCCAGTATTAGGTTCATGACCGAGAAAGTCCCCACTGTAACAATCCCCATACTATGCCAATTTCTGGCAGGTCTATCATTAAGTTGGAGCGGTAAGACCAAACTCTGCCAAAGGGAGGTATATTTAGTGTATTTTGGTATTGCTGGATGTTTGGAGGAACGTTTCCAAATGCTCCATGCACTATAGATGATCTTAAATTTAACTTTCTTAAAATAGGACGGCTCCAATTGCCTTAACAACAGCCCTCTGGCTTTATCGCCAAGTGCCAATTCGTATATTGATGGTATGTCTTGATCTTGTACAGTTCCTATTAATGGTTTAGGATTAAATAACGGTGCCATATGCTGGAGAAGAGCTGCCCAGAGATATAACATCATGTTAGGAATAGCTAACCCTCCCCTATGATGTGGTAGTGACAAGTATGACAGAGCCCTTCTTACGTAGTTCCAAACAAATGTGGACATACAAGAGTCAATGGTTTTAATAATCTTATCATCAACCATCAACGGGATCGCACGAAATAAATATAGTATCCTCGGAAAGATGTTCATTTAAAAAAAATTCCCCCTACCAATAATTGATATGTGGTGCCCCCGGGATGTTCGGCTGAATAGCGGTGTACACTTTTACATAAATAAAGGTTTTCAAAAAAAATAATTGATAGGTGGAGATAATTTACCCTTATGAGGTATTTTTTAATAGTTTTATTAAGGGGTTCATAGTTGAGTTGATTTAATAATCTCCACCTTGGGAGATATACAAACTCCAAGGTAAGTGGAATTATCCACCTTATTCGGGCTTTCATACGAGATGTTATCTGTACATAAAACCATTGTCTTATCCTTGTTCAGGGAATACCCTGAATAGAAGCCGAAAGTCTAGTTAATTTGCTCAATCTCCTGAATTGCCTCAGCAGGGTTTGGTGTTATTACCGCCACATCATCGGCATACGCTAGTATTTTAGTTTGATAGATCCCAACCCTAACAGGTTCTATTATATTAGATGCAAGTAATTTTAGGATCAATGGGTTGATATATAGGGCGAATAGAATTGGCGAACACGGACAGCCCTGTCTTGTGCCCCTTTGGATGTTGATCAACTCCGATTCTATACCCCTTACAGTGAGTCTAGCCCTAGGGTCTAGATATAGTGCCTTGATGGATTTGGCAAACCCTGGTCCAAAGTTGTTTAATTCAAAGATTTTCCATAAAAATCTCCAAGAGACTCGGTCAAAAGCCCTCTAGGCGTCAAGCAGGATCATCAACATCCGGCCCCCCATCACACCCAAAGAGAGATGGCCCTGCGAGTACGGACTGTAATACCCTTTCCAAGGATAAAGCCATGCTGCCACGGGGAGACCAGGTGTTCGACGACCCTGCTAAGCCGGTTAGCGAGAATCTTGGCGTAGAGCTTTGAATCGGAGTTGATCAACGAAATTGGGCGATATGAGGACGGAGATTCCGGGGGTTTTCCTTTTTTAGGGAAAATAGCTATATTTGTTTGTTGCCACAACTCTGGTGGAATGCGGCTCCATTGTACCCCCATAAATAGATCTAATAAATACTGCGTTATTTGTTTTTCAAGGATTTTATAGAGATCGAATGGAATTTTGTCTGGGCCAGCAGCTTTCCCATAGGCCAACTCCGACAATGCCAATTGTAGCTCAGTGATCGAAATTTCCCTTTCTAGGTTTTCCCTAGTAGCTTCATCAATAATTCCACCCGACCCTATCACAGTAAACTATTCAGTTAGAAATTCTTTAATATCATTTGCCTCAGCTTGATCCTCATTTTGATATAGTTTTTGATAATATCGTCAGAAAGCTTCTGTAATACCAGCGGGTGTCGTATGTTTCTGGCCTTCGAAATCAATAGAGTCTATCACATTATAAGACTGTTTCTGGCGAGTAGTCAGTGCCAGCTGTTTTCCTACCCTCTCCCCGTTTTCATAAATTTTAGTTTGATTTGTCTGGAAGATTTCCGCAGCCCTTTGAGTGAGACCACTATTAAGGTCAGTTTTAAGAACTAGTATTTTGCGCGGACTGTTTCCCCCATCTTCCCCTCGCATTATCTGAGTGGCGTGTTGTTCTTCTAATTTTGCTAGCTCGTAGATATGTTGATGATTGAGTTTATCCTGAACTTTCTTGTGCTTGGCTACAAAGCCAATAGTCTCTACCCTCAGTGCAGCTTTAAAACAGTCCCAGACCATCATTCTAGGAGCACTATATTGGTTATAATCAAAAAATTCCTGCGCCCAGACAGTTATATGCTGTATATATTCTCTATTGGCCAGTAATTTCCTGTCGAATGACCACTGGTTGTGAGGCCTATTAAAATTGGCAATATTAAGCGTGAGAGCGAGCGAATTATGGTCCAAGATTGTTTTTTGGAGATTTAGTTATCTCCACATATATAGAGTATTCCTTTGTTGTCATAACATATTCAATCCGGACATATTTATTTTGGGGATACGAAAAATAGGTATATCCTGGGTCAATTTTGTGTTTATGATTCCATATATCTATTAGGTCGTACCTATCCATGAGTTGTTTTATTGCCCTAAAAACTTTAGGCTTGCGACCAGTGTATTTCTGCTGTATTTGACTATCCCACATCAAGCCCAAAGATATATTAAAGTCCCCACAAACAATCCGTGTCTTAGCCCAGGAAGCCAACTCCAGTTCCAAATCTTGAAATATCTGAGGGTCATCCTGATTCGAGCCATACAGTGAACAAATAGTAATGCCTATCTCTAGTTCAACTAAGACCCATCTACCTAAAGGATCAGCTAACCTGCGCTGAGCGTGCCCAAGAAAAGTTTTTGCTAAAATAGCCACTCCTCATATTTTAGAGGTTTGTGTTGATAATGCAAGCACATTGTAGCCGGGGATTCTTAACAGATCTTTCTCACCCACCGGAAGATGGGTCTCCGTAAGGCAGAGCACATCATACAAATTCTGCCGAATTATTTCGCAAAAGTGCACCATTTTTCCCCTGCCATCCAACCCAGCAACATTCCAGGAACATAATCTTAGCTTCCCCATTGCAATTTTTTCAAAAACAGACTTTCAACAACATTAAACCTGCTTCTTTTACTTTTAGCATTTTAGATCAAAATCTTGGTTCTGCAGTTAATTGTTTTCACATGCACTTCCTATTGCATGTCCTATTGCGTATCTCGTACATATGAGATTGCTCTTTTTTTATTTCTTCCCCACCTTCCACCCACCCCCGCTCCCTCCCTCCACAACACCAACCCCCCCCTCGCACCCAAAAAAGGGCAGTTAGACTCCATCAGAGTCTGTAATGATGGAAAAGTGCTACCTAACCAGTGCTCAATTAAATCAGAGTATTTGTCTTACGGGTAAAAACCGCCTTACTCATTTTCATCATAGAAATGTGCAAGTATCTAAATAATACAGTTTTTTATCAGATTTTTAACCCATTTTTTCCCCACAGTGCCCACTATCCCCCATCATTATCTAATCAAAAAAGAGAAAAGAGAAAGAAAAAGAGAAAAGAAAGAAGAGAAAAAATTGTATATATATATAGGGGCAATACAATACAATAGTAAAAGTATTTCCAATCCCTCCCTTAGTTTTCATCTATTTCAGACTATCACGGTACTCTTTTGCCTTAATTTCAGAAGAGAAAAATTTAGTTTGGCCTCCAAAAATTATTTTTAGCCTAGTAGGGTTGTTAAGATACGCCTGCGCCTTCTTCTCTTGAAATGGTTTAATCATTTGGCGAAGTCGCCATCTCCTTTCAACAGTTACATGGCAAAAATCCGGACGGACAAAATAAGAGACAGCGGGCCCGATGTAGGTAATTTTTTTTTTTACCGGTACGTAAATACCGAATCATACCGAATCGGTATTTATGAACCGGAAAACCATATGTAGGTAAATATCCGGTAAAAAATACTGATTCGGTAATAATCGCTATCCACACTCGGTAAATACCGAAACGGTATTTACCGAATCGGTAATATCCGATTCGGTAACACCCATACAACCCTATGGCCCTCCAGTCCCATAGGAATGAATGGGAGACACTGAATCGGTATTTATCGAATCGGTAAATACCGAATCGGTAAATTCCGATCTCGAAAATTCGAATACATGACATGTGAGCCTGTGAACCAATCAGGGACACCCACCACACCCCACAACAAAGCATCTGAGAGATCAACGAATTAGATGCAAGTACCACACCCCAGTACCTGGAGGTGGCCACACCCATGCAGGTGCAGAGCAACAGAACTGCAGAGAGAGCTGGAGGGGAGACAGAGGAGCAGGATGCACTGAGACCAGCATAGCAACACCATGGAGTCCCAGGAGGCACAAAAGGATGGAGGGGACAGAAAGAGGAAGGTGAAATTCAGCCCAACAGAGCTCCAGGTGCTGGTGGAGGAGGTTGTGCAGCACTACAGCCAGCTTTTTGGGAGACAGTCTCTGCAAGTAGCTGAGTCTGTTAAGAGGAACACCTGGCTGGCTATCCAGATGGCAAGGTCAATGCCCTAGGAGTGACTCATCGCGAAATCGATGACATGAAGAAAAGGTGGTATGATCTGAGGATCACCACCAAAAAGAAGCTTGCCACCCAGAGGAAGGAATCAGCACCCACAGGTGGGGGGGAAGAGCCGTGCTCCAAGCCTCACTGAACTGGAGCAGCTTGTGGAATCCACCATGGAGCCTGAGAGCATACACGGAATCGGGGATGCTGATAGCTCAGCCAGAGCTGAAAGAAAGAAAGGTAAGATGCAGGGACATGTACCCCACCCATTCCCAGGCCCCTTCCCCAATGTGGGTGATTCACTCACAATCCAGCACACATGACAGTAGTCACCAGCAATGCATCATGGTAGTCGTAGTCATAGGTACATACATCAAAGCTGCCAACACAGAACCCTGCATGCCATGCCACACTCCCCATACACAAACAATTTAGGCAAATGAAAATGTGTGTTAGGAATCTGTGTTAGGAAAACACACAGCTGATCATTGTCCATGTCGATCGGGGGATAGGTGCCATGGCAAAGGGAATGGAGGCCATGGGCAAAGGAATGGAGGCAATGGGCAAAGGAATGGAGTCCATGGCAGGGGGGGTGAGGGACATTGGGGTGCGCATGGGCTCCCTCTGTTACAGGCTTGAAAGTGACCACCAAGAGAGGCGCAGGTATAGGCGCGAGGTCAGGCTGCTGAATCAGTCTATTAACCGGTTGGCAACTTCTACCTCTCTGCTGTGCCGCCGCTCTGTAAACATGCAGACTGACATTGTACACTGCTGCAGTGACTTGTCCAGGGGGATGGGAGGGTGACCTCTGCAATATAGGTACTGCTAACACAGCAGACAGCCACAGGTGGTAACACGTGTGTTGGGGACACTGAGGAGTCAACAAGCAGGAGTGGGTCCAGCACGCCTGTACAGGACATTGGTAGGAGCAGCAGACTCCATGCTGATGACACCGGCACGACTGCGCAGGTGGACGCCCAGCCCCGTGGCTCGCAAAACATCATGCGTAAGCGCAAACATTGAGAAACATAATGAACACAGGACAGGTCTCAGTGAAGTGAACTTTGGCCAACCAGTGTGAAAAGTGCATTTAATTTGATATATGTGCTTTTGGATAGTGCAGTAGTGCATATTAAAGTGAGTGTTCCAAAAAATGGACATGCCTGTGTGTCATCGCTCTATTAAAAGTATCTGTTGGTGATTTCTGCACGTCGCAGACGACCATCTGTTGCTGGTGCTGCTCCTGCTGCATTGTGATCTGCTTGTACTGTCCCATCATCTATGTCCTCATAATATGTTAGTTCAATCTCTGTGCCCTCCTTGGTGGCAAGATTGTGCAGCATGGCGCAGGTCGCAATAATCTTGCAACAGATAATTGGCGTGTATTGACGTGCACCTCCACTCTTATGGAGACACCTAAATCTACTTTTCAGCAGTCCAAAAGTACGTTCCACCACGCAACGTGTTGTTCTGTGTGCCATGTTATAACGCCTTTCGCTCCTGGTGGATGGGTTCAGGTAGGGGGTGAGCACAAATGACCGCAGGGCATATGCACTGTCACCTGGGTGGGAAAGGATTTTTTGATTAGTCACATACTCATGAGTGCTTCTTCTGCATGGACTATCAGGGTGTCACACATACTTACCCAGCAGGTATCCATCACCAAATTCACCAGCCACAAGGCGTCTGTATATCCCACTGTTGGTGAATATGTAGGAGTCGAGGGGACTCACAGGATATTTGGCTACAATGTCCGTTATCATGTTGCTAGCGTTGCATATCACCTGCACATTGATTGAATGTGTGGACTTCCGGTTTCTGTTGCTGCAGGTGGGCATAGTGGGATGTGCGTCCGATCGATACAGCCGATGATGTGCGGGAACTGTGCAAGTTGATAGTAATCGGTTTTTGCACTTGCTAGTTCTGCAGGTGTCTCAGGGAACTCAATGTAGTGTTCCATCCTCTGCATCATGGCGTCAAGGAATTTTCTGAAAAACCATGACAGGCAGCTGGGGACACCCCACCTACTATGGCTATCACGTGCTGGTAGCTCCCAGAGGCAAGAAGGTGTAGGCAGCACAGCACCTGTACATGGGGTGGGATGGCGTGTGCTCTTGGGGTTGGGTATTCCAGATATGGCTGGAGGTCCCTGATCAAGTCCAGGATGGTTCTGGGGTGGAGTCGGTACCTTTGCAGGATCTCTGCTTCAGTGAGTTGGAAGAGGGTGATCCTCTGCCTATACACCTGCTCCTCCCTTACCCAGACCCTCTCTCCTGCTGCCTGTATCCGTAGCCGCCTTGCAATAACGTAGAAAGCCACCATTGTGGTTGCACAGTTGCATTTTGGGACCTTCTTATATATCCTGTTCCTGGTTTCCACCTGCTTCCAATTCATGGTAAATACCGACTCTTAAATACCGAATTTCATGAAATTTGGTATTTTCTGACTTTGCTACATCTCAACTGGCTTTTTTTACCATTTCTTATTTACCGACTCGGTAAATATGAATTCGGTATTTACCGATTCGGTAAATTACCATTTCTTATTTACCGATTCGGAAAATATGAATTCGGTAAATTCCGAATCGCGTAATACCGATTCGGTGTTTTACCGACTGGTATTTACCGATTCGGTACGTTTTTGGTGACCTACATCTCGATGCACTTATACCGGTCGGTAAAGGCCGAAATGACCGAATTTCGGCCGTTACCGACCGGTTTTTGGCTACCTACATCGGGCCCAGCGTCTCTAGTGCGTCATGCTTCAGGTCTAGCCTTATCGGAGATTGCCTGCCTAAGAAGGAAGTTTCCGAAATAAACCAAAATGGCTCGGGGGTACCCCACCCCCAATTTTGCTGCGGATTTCAAAGTCAGAGGAACTCAGTGTGCCCGCTGAATTTCTATGTCCCAGTTCCACTTGGATAGTTCGGGTTAGGTGTCTCGGAAAAGTTGTATCACGTATATGCGGACATCATCTCCCTCTGTTGCCTCTGGAATGCCTAAAACACGCAGGTTGTTTCTGCATAAGCGGTTTTCACAATCTTCCAGCTTCCACCTTACATCAGCCAACTCTGCCTCGTGGGAGTCGACTCGCTCTTGGGTCACCGCAGCCTCGGCCTCATTAGAAACAATAAGAGATTCCACCATAGTTATTCGCTCTTTAAAAGTACCAACAGTTCTTGTTAATTTCCGTACCACCCCCTGCACCTTGCGAAGAGCTGCCCGTGACTTGCGTCCATCCTGGGAAGTCTCCTCACGATGTGCAGCAATGGCCTGAAGTACAGTATCCATAACAGAATCTAACGTAGAAACAGGTTGGTCTGAATGGTCTGAATGCGCTACGTGAGAGGGGTGAGAAGGGTGAGTAGACTTAAAAGAAGTTGGAATTAGTGGAGTACTCGCTGACCCAGAAGGATTAACAAGTTGGGTTGACGGAGAATAGTCCCATGTCAACTCTGCTACCCCATGATGGCTCTTAGGACCGTTTTCCGGCCAACCCTGGGATCATTATATTTCGCATTCTCCTCACTCTCTGTGGTGAAATCAGTCTCAGCCTCAGTTTCATCTGACCATTCGACTTCATCCGAAAATGAGAAAAAAATCACTCGGGTCTTTGTCCGTGTCACCTACACCTCCCACCGCCTCTACACCACCCAAGTCAGGCACATTATTATTCTCAGCATGTCTTATTTGGGGGATTGTAGTGACGCCGCGCGCCTGCAGGGCCATGTCCCCCCAATCCCATTATCTGCCAAGGTTAAAGTATTTGCCTGATTGCATGGGGTGACTGTCAAGCTGTTAACTGTGTCTAACGGTGCAGGAGCAGAAGCCTCTGGGATAGTCTGTACAGCAGAAATTAAAGGGATCGTACCTTCATGACGAAATTCCTCAACAGTTGAATCTGAATTACCATCAGCCCCCTCTTTTGTAAGACTGCCAGCATCTGTGCAATTAGCCGCTCCCCCCTCCAAAGCAGGGGGTACTGCTATGCATGGGGCAGTCTCAGCATTGCCACTGACGTTCACAGACCGCTCTGCATCAGGTATTCCAGCCGGAGTCTTCTCTTCCCCAGGTCCGGCTGACTGCCTCTTCCCACCACTACCCGGAAGAAGTTTCGCAGGAGCTGTGGCTCTGCCCGAGAAATTCTACCACAGAGGGGCCGGCACTCCCTCTTCCTGCCATAGCTCCACCATGCTTAGGCATCCTGGGGGTCAGAACAGCCTCTGAATCAGGCACCACGGGACCCATCGTATCGCTGCCAGCAACGCCGCCCTGCGCTCGCTTCGCAGCCAGCTCTCAATCCTGCTGAGCCTGCTTCGGCGCTCTTGTCTTAGCGGCGGCGGCTGCCAGCGCCGCTGCATTCTTCGGAGCCATAACGCCGCGCTCTCCCTCCGACTTCAGCGTCAGGTACGTTTCCTCAGCCTCCTCAATAAAGCCGCTTTGACCCGCAGCTTGTGCTCCTAGGTTCTTAGACCTTAATCTCCCAAGTAGCCGTAGCACGGCGATCCCAATTAGCGAAGTGAAAAGCGATAGCTGCTCTCTTATCGCTTCCTTCCCCGAGGCAGTAGGCTCCAGCACGATCGTATCAAGCACCATCGCTGCAATATAAAACCTTATTCTCCAGGCATTCCAGGCATTGTTTTAAAATGAAATAGCACCGCGGTTTGCCATCATTGTTTTTACCCGCGTCTTGGATACTGCAAGCACCGGTCAGGACGCACAGCACAGCGGTCTCTCATACCGCCGCCATCTTCGCTTATTTAATTTTCAGCTCGATTTTCGAGTGAGTCCCTTTTTGTATGTGTTTTAAAGACAGCATGTGTGCATGACTGTATGGGTGGATGAGTGTCTGTATGGGTGTGTTCCTGAGTGAATGACTGTCTCACTAGTGTCTTTATGAGCAAGTTTGTTTTAAACTAGTATATATGGGTATTGATGTATATAAGTGAGTATATGTGAGAGTGAGAAATTGGAAGAGTTACTGTATAAATAAGTATTAGTTTCTATAAATTATTGTTTAAGAGAGCAAGTATGTGTACGTTTCTGTAGAAGTAAGTGTAGTGGTGTGTGTATAGTTGTATATGTAAGTAAATGGATGTTTGATAGTTTATTTGCATGTGTGAGTATGTGTGTGAGTAACTCTATGGATGAGTGTCGGTGTGTAACAGGATGTATAAGTCTATGAGTACATATGATGAGTGAGTACATGTGTGAGTGACTATGTAGAACTATTGGTGAATGAGTGGATGTGTATGTAGATGTTGGAATTACTGAATAGGTTGTTGTAACTGGTATTGGTATCTCCATTTTTTTGAAAATTTTAATTTCTATTTTTGAATGTGTGTATCAAAAGTTATACTAGGGTGAGAGGAGGTCTGCCACTCTTTCACAAGGATGATGTCATCAGTGATGTCATGAGTGATGTCACTGACCATGTCATGAGTGATGTAATATGTGACGTCATCAGCAGGAGCAGCGCGGAGGCCCCCTTCTCGCAGCGGAAGACTCAACACGAGGAGGTGAGGTGAGGTGAGGCGAGGCGCGGCGCGGCGCCCCCCCCCCTTTTCACGGTGGGACCGACCCTTCTGCTCATTGCTACAACCGGGGATCACAGAGCTGGCGACGCCTGGCCCTAAGATGGCCGCCGCCCAGGACACTCTTTAACTGTCCTTGCACATCGGAGGTCACAACAAGGAGGGTTAAGGTCATATTCACAATTCCCACACCAACACTGCATGGTGGGACGGATCCTTCCACCCCCCCACTACCGATCCTTTCTGCTCACTGCCACAGCCGGGGATCACATAGAGCTGGCAACGCCTGGACCTAAGATGGCCGCCGCCCAGGACATATAGCTTCTGAGAGGAAGACTTTTGAGGTTCCTTCCACCTCACTGATTCTTATAGCGAGCTTGGGCAAGGCCCCCCCTTCCTGTCGACATGATGGGCCCCTCAGGCCTAATTCATCATTGTACTGAGCTGCAATCTGCCGACTAATGATGCCTGACCCTAAGATGTCCGCCACTCTGGACAGAAAGTGTCACATTGCCCCCCATCATTGCCAGATCGCGTTGCGGGCCGAGGAAAGCCCCCCCCCCCCCATCTGCTGCTCATGGTTGGCTTCTCTGGCCTACAAATTCTACAACAGCATGGAGCTAGGCTTGGACAGATTGACTGGAACACTGAATATTATTCTCCTTTGTAATAATCATTTTCCATCTTACTACTTCCTATCCTCTATTTCCTTCTATATCTTTCTTATATATAGTCACTACCTACCCATTTTCTATGCTACTTTTAATACCACCCACTTCTTGACAGATTTATTTAAACACCCTTTAAGGCATTTCCTCTCACTCTGACTCTTAACCTTTATCTTTCTGTTGTTATCCTCTGAGGCGGAAGCCGGAAGACTGTATTTACATCAGTTTTTAAAAAACTGCACCATTTTCACCTGTGTTAGAATTGAGGCGGAAGCCGGAGGACTGTATTTTCATCTGTTTTTAAAAACTGCACCATTTTCACTTGTGTTAGAATTGAGGCGGAAGCCGGAGGACTGTATTTACATCTGTTTTAAAAACTGCACCATTTTCACTTGTGCTAGAATTGAGGCGGAAGCCGGAGGACTGTATTTTCATCTGTTTTTAAAAACTGCACCATTTTCACTTGTGTTAGAATTTTAAAGACCTTAGAACTCACCTGCTTGGAAGCGCTGACCTGAACGCGCCCTCACAGACCCCCCCGACCACCCCTGACACAGCGACCCCAGCGCTGAATCAGGAAACGCCCAAGGCGGTAGCCACGCCCACTGCGAGGCCACGCCCACCCCCAGAGACTACAAATGTGCCGGCCATACCAGCGCAGCAGACGAGCGCAGCGGGAGCGCCGTTTGCGTGCCGAAGGCGCGCCTAAGGCAAGCCCGTCTGTGCCCGTCTGCGCACGACCGGGCCTAGGGCCACTACCCCTGCCGGATACAGCTGCCCCTAAGGTAAGATACTCACGTCGGGAGTTACTAAGTCTCAGACCCCCCACCCCCTCTTGTAAATACACTCACAACCTAAATGGACCCTTCATCCGCTGTACCCTCTGCAAGCCAGTACAACGCAAATTACTTATAAAACCTCACAAGCCTGCTGCCCTCATACTGGCCTCACTTAACTGCCGTTCGCTCCCCAAACATGCGACGCAGATCAACCACCTCATTGAAGACCAAAAGATTGATATCCTCTTCCTCACGGAAACATGGCTTGCCCCACATTCTGAAGCAGACATGGTGCTAGCAACCCCTCCAGGCTTCCTCATTCAGTCCCTACCCCGCCCCCTAGGCCGAGGTGGCGGTGTCGCCATCATCCACCGGGACCACCTTCTTTGCAAATCTGAGGATGCACAGATCCCTGACTCTGAAAGCCTGCAATTTACAATCAAACTAGACTCGACCAACACTCTGACAGGAGTCCTTGTCTACCGCCCTCCCGGGCATCCAGGCCCTTTCGCGAGCGCTCTCCTGGACACTGTAGCAACCCTGGCCCACTCCATATCGAATTTCCTGATAATAGGAGATCTTAACATCCATCTCGAAGACCCTACCGACCAGACAGCAGCTGACCTGATCGCTGATCTGGCAGCTCTTGACATCCACCTCCTTAATTCCGGACCCACTCATACCAAGGGTCACCTGCTGGACTCAGTGTTCACTAACACTCCATCGATGCAAGTGAAGGATTCCTCCCCTTACCCTGGACAGACCATTTCCTAATTTCCTTCCTACTGCCAGGTTTCTTCAGGAAACCTCAAAAACCGCCCACCTACATCAGGGACAGGACCTGGTCCAGACTTCCTACCGAAGAGTGGGCCAGCATTCTTAAAAACACCAGCCCGGCACGCGCAGACGATCCGGCTGTCGCTGACAGCAATTTCAGAGAGTGGATCACCACCTCCCTGGACTCCGTACTCCCACTAAGAACTAGGGAGGATAAAAACGGAAAACCTGGGTCCGCCCCGTGGTATACCACTGACCTCCGACTCCTCCGTAAAAACTGCAAAAGAGCCGAACGGCTTTGGAGGAAAGACTGGCAGCACTCCA
The DNA here is from genome assembly GCF_964261635.1 of Lissotriton helveticus. Classification (NCBI taxonomy): domain Eukaryota; kingdom Metazoa; phylum Chordata; class Amphibia; order Caudata; family Salamandridae; genus Lissotriton; species Lissotriton helveticus. Next base: position 24,727,578 of record NC_136064.1, read on the forward strand.
GCAAGGATGCATACCACAATACAGTCAGACTCTACAAAGATGCCATCAGGCACGCCAAAGCCTCCCACTATGACACGCGGATTACAGAATCTTCTAATTCAGCCAGGGAATCCTTCATAATCGTAAAGGAGCTGCTCAAAGTACCCCATTCACCGTCCTCCAGTGTCCCATCGGTGGACCGAAGTAATGACCTAGCCACGTACTTCAACGATAAAATCGCCCGTATACTAGTTTCCCTCCCCCCTCCCGGGCCCACCAGCCACTTGGACAATCCGACACCCCCCAGTCAAACCGAAAGTCATCCTCGTCCTCAACTTGAGACATTCAGGCCAGTAACATGTCTGGAAGTCGAGCGAACCATGACCAAAATGAGAAGTGGTTCACCACTTGATGCGGCTCCCATCAGATTCCTCAAAACCGTTGCCCCTGTCATCGTTCCCACGGTCACGGAGCTCATTAATAGCTCACTTACCCAGGGATCTGTCCCTGCCAGCTGGAAGAGCGCGGTGGTAAAAGCACTCCTTAAAAAACCTCAGCTCGATCCAGCAGACATGGGAAACTATCGACCAATTTCTCTCCTACCGGCAATCAGCAAGCTAGCTGAGAAACTGGTCAACAGACAATTGTCCCAGTTCTTTGAAACAAACAACATCTTACGGGAATCCCAAACTGGTTTCCGCCCGGGCCATGGCACAGATACTGCCCTCCTCGCCGTCATCGAGGAGGCAAGGCGCATACTGGATTCAGGAGGGTCAGTGGCAGTGATCCTCCTGGATCTCAGCGCAGCCTTCGACACAGTCAACCACCGTGTCCTCCTCCATCGGCTCGCGGCAGCAGGGATCACCGGGACGGCACTTAGTTGGACAGAATCCTTCCTCACCGGACGCACGTTCCAGGTATGGGACGGCATCTACCACTCAGCCACCCTCCCCCTCACAAGCGGGGTCCCTCAGGGATCTTCCCTGAGCCCGACGCTGTTTAACGCATATATGGCTCCCCTGGAAGACGTGGTGACACCATTTAACATAAAAATGGTAAGCTACGCTGATGACACTCAACTGGTCGTCTCTCTATCCCAACTAGCCGACCACCCAGAGAAACTGGCGAACTGCCTTACCCAAATACACAGCTGGATGAGTGATTCATCACTAAAATTAAATGGGTCTAAGACCGAAGTGATGCTCCTGGGAAAACAATGGGCAACCATCCCCCCAACAGTCTGGCCCGACGTATTCGGAGAAATCCCCTCCCCGAAGCGTGAAATCAAAACCCTTGGAGTATGGCTCGAACCGGAGCTCACCATGAAGACGCAAGCGGCCAAAACTGCTGGCACCTGTTTTGGGCTCATGCGCACCACCCGTAAGATCCTCCCATTACTACCTCCTCCCTCTAGGAAACTTCTCATCCAGGGGCTAGTTTTGTCCCGTCTTGACTACAGCAATATGGTCTACCTGGGCGGTCCAGAGGCCACCCTGACTAGACTACAGCGGACACAGAACGCTGCGGCCCGTCTGCTCACGAACCTTCCTTCGAGAGTGTCAGCAAAACCAGCCCTCAAGGCCTTGCACTGGCTCCCTGTTCGCCAAAGGGTGGAATTCAAAGCCATGTGTACAACACACAAACTTATCAACGGATCTGGCTCTACTATCCTCAGCAGCCTGGTCACCCCCTACAAAGCATCCATATCCCTCCGTTCAGATAGTGAGCACCTGGCCAACGTCCCCAAATTCAAAAGGACCCGCACCGGAGGCCGACGATTCTCGGTACAAGCGGCCGTGAGATGGAATTCCCTCCCACGCACCCTCAGACTGGAAGCCAGCTACCTGACCTTTCGCAAAAAACTGAAAACGCACCTATTCCCGAAATAACTGTTCCTCCTCCCTCCCTCTCCTTACAGGATAAACAATCTCCTTACAGCGCGGGGATGCCCTTGGGTCACCAGGCGCTATACAAATCGCTAAAATAAAATAAATAAATAAAATCAGCAGTGCATTGCGGGCGCGCGAGTTATAGTTAGCTGAACTAACTATAACAGGGGAATTTTAATGATTTTGTATGCGTGAAATGTCCAGCTAACTATAACATGTATGAAACCTATGGTTTTTTCAGTGAATTTCTAAGGTTTTTTTAAAAGCTAATACCTAACTATAACGTGGCTGAAACCTATGGTTTTTTCAGTGAATTTGTAAGATTTTTTAAATGTTAATTCCTAACTATAACGTCGCTGAAACCTATGGTTTTTCAGTGAATTTCAAAGGTTTTGTAAATCATCATTTTTAAATGTATTAATTGTTATATTTTTTTTTCTACTGATTAACTACATTATTTTACATTATGTATTTTTAGATATTTTATTTTTTAAATTACATTACATATTTTTTATATAAATTGAAAAATAAATGTTTTTTTTAAATATTTTTTTAATTTATATATATATTTTATATAGCAGGCAATGACATCCTATGGAAGGAAATTCAAGTTACTGTAACTACAATTAGAATTACTTTTCAGGATCAGTAGTGGGCTGAAAGATGCAGCACTGAGGTCTCTCCTGATAACAGGTGAGTAAATCGGAATTCGTAGTTCGGCTGATTTTAGAGGTGATGGAGAAAGGATTCGCACGTAAAGCGACTTGCTTGTATTCATGAACCACAAGTAACATTAATTAACTATTCAATATGTTTGTCTTATTAATTTGCCCCTTTTCCGACATTTTTGGGTGTCCGAGGGAAGCTTGCCTATGTGTTTACTAATCCTAATACGCTTGCAACCTAAAATGGCTGGTGCTACGCGGGAATTTCTACTGCGCATGCGTCGGTCATACCCATATGACGTGACGTACTCGCAGTCTTGGTGGGAAACTGTTTGCACTTGCGCATTAGAGCTAAGATGGCTGCTTTGTGTTCTCACATGCCGAAGCTTGCAGTGTGCTTGTTAGAAAGGCGATCCCGGGGGAGGCAGAAGATGTCTGACTGACCACCCCTAGGTCCACCCCTCCATCTAGAAGTAGCCGAGCGTTAGTGAGAGACCTCCTGGAAGAGGGTCCTCTCTTAGGATCGTACAGCAGAGTAATCACACCACTACAAATGGACACCACACCAGAGGATAAGTTCTTAGGCTTTATCAGGAATAAAGGTAGCGTATCTTCAGTGATATGTACAGGCAGATCGAGGGATCTGTAAAGTCTCGTAGTCAAGGGACAGGGTAGCGGGACAGTCTTAGTATGGAGGAAGGTAGGGATACCCTGCGCACAGCTCTCAATCCTCGAGCCGGGGGGTTCCGAGAGGTCGAGCTGCGGCAGCGCCAGCAGGACTCAACAGGTGGTCTTTAACGGAGAGGGGGCCGCGGCAGCGCCAGCAGGCCTCGAGGTGGATACGGCGAGGATGGGCCGCGGCAGCGCCAGCAGGCTCCAAAGATGGTTCAGCTAAGATGGACCGCGGCAGCGCCAGCAGGCTCCAAAGATGGTTCAGCTAGGATGGACCGCGGCAGCGCCAGCAGGCTCCAAAGATGGTTCAGCTAAGATGGACCGCGGCAGCGCCAGCAGGCTCCAAAGGTGGTTCAGCTAGGATGGACCGCGGCAGGGCCAGCAGGCTCCAAAGAAGGTTGCAGGTTTCAGGGAAATGAGTTCGTCTCGGGGTCAGCCGCGACAGCGTCAGCAGGGCTCTCGACTCCAGGATACAACTGCCGTCCTACTCCGGGGCTGGCCCAGATATAGGACTGGGGTCCTTTGATGTCCGGACCCTCTCGCCTGGGGGTCAGAGGGGCCGGGATGAAGGTGTCCAGACACCCAGCAGGGGAGTGGAGCCAGCGCCCAGGGAAGCCGGAGGGCGATCGATACCAGGCGTCCGGGGACGGCTGGAGGCCCATCGAAACTCCCCTCCTTTTAGATCCGTTGAGTGGCCACTCTACCACCCGGGGGATCTTGGTGCCTCGATGTCGGGGCTTCGCTGGGACCTTGGCCGGGGCCGAGGCCATGTGCTCGGGACGTGATGGGCCCAAGATGGAGTCGGGCGAGGCCTCGTGTCCGTGCTGAGATTGGCCCAGGGTGGATTCGGGCCTGTAGTGTTGGGGCGTGCAGGGTCCGCCATATTCCAGGGGAGGAGAGCCGTGGTGCGTCAGTGGGGTTGCTCTCGCTGGTTGTTCGTGTAAGGTCGGGCCAAGGGGGCGCCCGTGGCCCGAGGGAGGGCTGATGTCATCCTGGGCCCGCCATGCGTGAGAGTTAGGACCACGCCATGAGGCCGGGTCCAACACGCGTCCCCCCCAGCTGAAGGCAGGGGAGAGTCACCCATCTTCTTGGGGTTTCTCCTCGCCGAGGCGGAAGAACCGGGACAGGCCATCAGCATTGGCGTGGTCGTTGCCAGGGCGATGCTCCACAGTGAAGTCCATCCCTTGGAGGGAGATGGACCATCGCAGTAGCTTTGGGTTCTCGCCCCGCATCTGCATCAGCCACCGCAGGGGCCGGTGGTCGGTCTGCACCCGGAAGTGGGTGCCGAAGAGGTAGGGCCTGAGTTTCTTTAAGGCCCACACGACGGCGAAGGCTTCCCTCTCGATGGTGCTCCATCGTTGTTCTCTAGCCAGCAGGCGCCGACTGATGAAGGCCACGGGAAGGTCGACTCCCTCAGGGTTTACTTGGGATAGGACCGCCCCAATGCCGTGCTCCGAGGCGTCGGTTTGGACCACAAACTCTCGGCTGTAGTCGGGGGCCTGGAGCACAGGGGCGGTGCACATGGCAGTCTTTAGAGTCTCGAAGGCTGCTTGGCACTCGGGGGTCCAGTGCACCTTCCGTGGTAGTCTTTTGGAGGTCAGTTCTGTGAGGGCCCCCACAATGCTCCCATAGTCTTTTATGAAGCGTCGATAATAGCCAGTGAGCCCCAGGAAGGCTCGGACTGCTGTCTGGGTGACCGGGGTCTCCCAGGCTCGGATGGCATCAATCTTTGGCTGGAGGGGAGCCACCTGGCCGCTCCCTACTTGGTGCCCCAGATAAGTCACGGACCCTTGGCCTATCTGGCACTTGCTGGCTTTTATTGTCAGTCTGGCCCGTCGGAGGGCCGTCAGGACCTCCCAGAGATGTGTGAGGTGCTCGTCCCAGTGGAGGCTGTATACCGCAATATCGTCCAGATATGCGGCACTGAACTCTTCTAGCCCCGTCAGCACTCTATTCACGAGCCTCTGGAAGGTGGCCGGAGCGTTTTTCATGCCAAAGGGCATCACTTTGAAGTGGAAGTGGCCGTCGGGGGTCGAGAAGGCAGAACGCTCTTGTGCACCAGGTGTGAGGCCGATCTGCCAATACCCGGCCGTGAGGTCGAAGGTGCTGAGATACTTGGCGGCCCCCAGGTGATCGATCAGTTCGTCTGCTCGGGGAATGGGATGGGCGTCGGTCCTGGTGACGGCATTCAGCCCCCGGTAGTCGACACAGAACCGGAGCTCCGGGGGTGTGCCGGGGGCGGCGGCTTTAGGGACCAGGACAACGGGACTGGCCCAGGGACTGTTGGAGGGTTCGACTACCCCCAGGGCTAGCATCTTGGCAACTTCGGACTGAATGCAGGCCCGAACTCGGTCGGGAACTCGAAAAGCCCGGTGTCGTACAGGCGGGCTGTCCCTGGTGTCTACATCGTGGACACACCACCGGGTGACCCCGGGAGTGAGGGAAAATAGGTCTGCAAATTGTCCCAGCAGCTTCCGGCAGCCTTGGTGCTGTTCTGGGGTCAGGGTAGAGGAGAGCGTGACCCCTTCTACGGAGCCGTCCTTCTCGGTGGTGCTCAGGAGATCAGTTAGGGGCTCGGAGTCATCTTCTGCGCCGTCGTCTGTAGCTAGCAGCAGGCTTAGTTCTGTGCGGGAAAAGTGAGGCTTGAGCCGGTTGGCGTGTAGAACCCGGAGGGGGTTCCGGGGGGACTCCATGTCCACCAAGTAAGTGACGGGGCTCTTGCGCTCCACCACTTTGAAGGGCCCCGTCCATTTGTCCTGGAGGGCACAAGGTTCGACCGGGGACATGACCCAGACCTGCTGGCCCGGCTCGAACTCGATGGACGAGGCTTTCTGGTCATACCAGCGTTTCATTTCCTCCTGACTAGACTCAAGGTTGGCCTCGGCAAGTTCCCGGAACTTCCGAGTCTGGTTGCGGAGGGTCAGGAGGTACCGGTAGACATCCGGTGGAGCATCTCGGACAGCCATTTCCCAGCCTTCTTTGACCAGGCTGAGGGGACCTCGGACAGGATGCCCATACAACAGTTCGAAGGGGCTGAACCCCAGGGACTTCTGGGGCACCTCCCGATAGGCGAACAGGAGGCAGGGCAGCAGGACATCCCATCTTCGTCGTAGCGGCTCTTCTAGGCCCTTGATCATTCCTTTCAGTGTTCGGTTAAACCGTTCTACCTGTCCATTTCCTTGGGGGTGATATGGGGTGGTGAACTTCTATGTGACCCCGCACTGTTGCCACAGGGACCGCATATATTTAGATATAAAGTTGGTGCCCCGATCACTCACGACCTCTCGGGGGAAGCCGACTCTGGAGAAAATCCCCATTAGCGCTCGACCCACCACGGGGGCCGTGATGGTGCGATGGGGGATGGCTTCCGGATAGCGGGTGGCATGGTCCACCAGGATGAGGATGAAGCGGTGCCCCTGCGAGGTGCGGGGGTCCAGGGGCCCCACGATGTCGATCCCCACTCGCTCGAAGGGAGTGGTGACCACGGGAAAAGGCTGAAGCGGGGCTTTGATTCTCCCCCCGCTCTTCCCGCTGGCTTGGCAGGTCGGACATGTTCGGCAGTGGTTATTTACGTCGTTGCGCATTTTCGGCCAGTAAAAATGGGTCACCAGGCGGCTGTAGGTCTTGTCCTGCCCTAGGTGCCCGGCGAGGGGCACGTCATGTGCCAAGTTCAGGAGAAAGTCTCGGAATCGGAGGGGGACGACCAGCACCCGGCTGGCTCCCAGTTCGGCAATCTTCTGTTCGCTATAGAGGAGGTCGTGGTCCCAATAGACCCAGTGGGACCCCGAGGGGTCTCCGGCGGCTTGAGTGGCGGCTTGTTGACGGATTCCCTCGAGGGAGGGACAGGTTTTCTGTTCCTGTTGGAACTGTTCATGGGTGGGGCCATCTTCTTGGCGCCATTGAGCTAGTTCTGGAAGGTGGCCGAGCTCGGTGAGATCTTCAGAGTTGGACCCCGGGGGCCCGTTTTCAGTGTTGGCGTCCTCGGAGACGGCGGGCGGCGGAGGTGCTGGCCACTCCGGTTCTTCAGGCGGGGGGTTTTCGTTCGGGGCGGAGGCCCGGGCGGTCATGGATCGAGTGGTCGCACAGACCCACTTGGGTAGGCCGAGCATCCCCAGATGCTCTCTCCGCTCGACGTGGGCCCAGGGGGAACTCTCCAGGTCGTTCCCGAGGAGGCAGTCCACGGGGGCATCATCTCGGACAGTCACTTTCAGCATGCCCGACACCCCTCCTCACTCAAAGGGAATGCGGGCCATCTGGCACAAGCTCTCGGAGTTGTCCGCCGACCGCACTGGGCACAGGATGTTGGGCAGGATTTGTTCAGGGGTCACCAAATGGCAGCGGACCGCCATCACGCTGGCTCCCGTGTCACGGAGGGCTTCGGCTCGGTGTCCATTAATGGTGACCCACTGGCGGTACTTCCGGGTGTTGCCTGGGATCGGGGCTCGGGGGATCATGTCTCTTTCGCCCAGGCACACCAAGGACATAGCTGCGGGCTCCCACTCGGTCTGTTCGGGGACTTCCTCCTCTTCCTCGCCTCCTTCTTAACCCAGGGCGGCGGCCATGATCTGGCGGTTTGGAAGACCGGTGTTGCCAGGTCGCTGGTTCATCGGGCAAAGAGGGACATTAGCATAGTGACCCAGCCACTGGCATCTGTGGCAAGTAACGTTTGGGCGGGGCCCCGGTCGGGCTGGAGGGGCCCCTCTTCGGCCTAGGGCTGGCGACGTGGAGGTAGGGGACGACCCCGTGGGGGTGTCTCGGCCCCTGCTCTGGCCTCCCCCACCACCTCGTGGTCGGTGGTTCCCCGGGGTTCCCCGGCCGTAGTCTCCCATCGGGCTCCGGGTGACTCGGGTGCTCACCCATCTATCAGCCTCGACAGCAAGTTTTCGTGGTTCTGTCAGTTTGCTGTCGAGGAGGTGCTGCCGGAGTTCGATGAAGAAATTATTGGAAAGATGTTCCCATATAATGAGGTCGGCCAACTGCTGGAAGGTGGTGACCTGACTGCCTTTGATCCACCCCTCGAAGGCTCTGCTAAAGAAGTTCACGTATTCCACCCAGGTGGTACCCGGGATTATTTTACAGTCTCGTAATCGCTGCCGGTACATCTCGGGGGTGAGTCCGTAGCGAGTGAGGAGGGCGGTTTTCATGTGTTCATACAAGGTCATCTCGGCATCGGGAAGCTCTAGCAGAGCGTCCCTCCCTTCGTTGACGAACTTCCCCCATAAGCCGGTGCCCCAGTCCTTGAGGGGCACTCGATGGGCGGTCATGGCTACCTCATAGGCTTTGAACCACTGTTGGATGTCGTCGTTCTTATAGTACTCCTTGACGACATCCTTAGGTATGTGCACCTTCGTGTCCACCGGCGGGGGCGAGGACTTGCCCCCGGAGGCGTTGGCCTCATTTGCCTTGGCCTTGAGCTCCAGTTCCTTTAAGCCACGCTCATGCTCGTACGTGAGTCTCTTTTCTTCGAGTTCTCTTTGTCTTCGTTTCTCCTCCAGGTCTCCCTCTAGTCGTAGTTGCTCGAGGGCTATTTTTTTCTCGGCCAGCTGTAGTTCTCCGTCTAGCCGGAGTCGGGCTAGGTCTAGTTCGTGCAGCCTGTTCCTCTCTCGTTCTCGGGCGTCTTCGTGGGAGAGGCCCGTGTCTAGGTTTGCAGGTCTTTCCCCCGCCGGGGACGCGTTGGTCTCCGGACATCCGTTAGGGCCCGGGTTATCTTCATTCTGGGGTGGCGAGTCTCCGGCTTCCACCCATGCTTGTAGGGCCAGTATAAAGTCTTCTTTGGTGCTTAGGCCAGTGGTAGCGATGCTCAGATCTTTGCAGAATTGTTTCAACTCCTTATGACTGTACTCTTCCATTTTCTCTTTCCGGAATTCTGCAGTCGGTCTTATTTCTTGAGTAGTCATGCTCGCGGTGTGTTTTTCTCGGTAGTGGTTGACTCACTCTCTGTACGAATTGCGTTGGCTCGGATCGCACCACCTGCCACCAATGTTAGAAAGGCGATCCCGGGGGAGGCAGAAGATGTCTGACTGACCACCCCTAGGTCCACCCCTCCGTCTAGAAGTAGCCGAGCGTTAGTGAGCGACCTCCTGGGTGAGGGTCCTCTCCTAGGATCGTACAGCAGAGTAATCACACCACTACAAATGGACACCACACCAGAGGATAAGTTCTTAGGCTTTATCAGGAATAAAGGTTGCGTATCTTCAGTGATATGTACAGGCAGATCGAGGGATCTGTAAAGTCTCGTAGTCAAGGGACAGGGTAGCGGGACAGTCTTAGTATGGAGGAAGGTAGGGATACCCTGCGCACAGCTCTCAATCCTCGAGCCGGGGGGTTCCGAGAGGTCGAGCCGCGGCAGCGCCAGCAGGACTCGACAGGTGGTCTTTAACGGAGAGGGGGCCGTGGCAGCGCCAGCAGGCCTCGAGGTGGATACGGCGAGGATGGGCCGCGGCAGCGCCAGCAGGCTCCAAAGATGGTTCAGCTAAGATGGACCGCGGCAGCGCCAGCAGGCTCCAAAGATGGTTCAGCTAGGATGGACCGCGGCAGCGCCAGCAGGCTCCAAAGATGGTTCAGCTAAGATGGACCGCGGCAGCGCCAGCAGGCTCCAAAGGTGGTTCAGCTAGGATGGACCACGGCAGCGCCAGCAGGCTCCAAAGAAGGTTGCAGGTTTCAGGGAAATGAGTTCGTCTCGGGGTCAGCCGCGACAGCGTCAGCAGGGCTCTCGACTCCAGGATACAACTGCCGTCCTACTCCGGGGCTGGCCCAGATATAGGACTGGGGTCCTTTGATGTCCGGACCCTCTCGCCTGGGGGTCAGAGGGGCCGGGATGAAGGTGTCCAGACACCCAGCAGGGTGGTGGAGCCAGCACCCAGGGAAGCCGGAGGGCGATCGATACCAGGCGTCCGGGGACGGCTGGAGGCCCATCGAAACTCCCCTCCTTTTAGATCCGTTGAGTGGCCACTCTACCACCCGGGGGATCTTGGTGCCTCGATGTCGGGGCTTCGCTGGGACCTTGGCCGGGGCCGAGGCCACGTGCTCGGGACGTGATGGGCCCAAGATGGAGTCGGGCGAGGCCTCGTGTCCGTGCTGAGATTGGCCCAGGGTGGATTCGGGCCTGTAGTGTTGGGGCGTGCAGGGTCCGCCATGTTCCAGGGGAGGAGAGCCGTGGGGCGTCAGTGGGGTTGCTCTCGCTGGTTGTTCGTGTAAGGTCGGGCCAAGGGGGCGCCCGTGGCCCGAGGGAGGGCCGATGTCGTCCTGGGCCCGCCATGCGTGAGAGGTAGGACCACGCCATGAGGCCGGGTCCAACAGTGCTGCTTTTGCTATGCTGTTCGTTCTGCTTAATCACTAAGCTATAGTTTATTATAAAGTAATGGGTATAGAGTAGAAGTTCATGGTATACAGTGTATTAATTTTTTCCGTGTTCTAAAACTGTTTCTTTTTATTTTATGGTACTTTCCGAAATATGGCCTGTTATCCCTTGCTGCACTCCATCTTGCTTGAAACTGAGTCTGCGCAAGATCTGCGAGTCTCCACAGCAGTGACCTTCAAATTATAGCCAGATGGCAGCCCCAGCCAATATGTGCCTGGGTAGAAATTTCTTACCTAGTAGAAGAAGCAGAAGTTTACCAAAATAAATACAATGTATATAATGTTAAATTCACCATTGTTATGTGTAAGCACATGTCATGAGAACCCAAAATTCGATGGGTGTGTATAAAAATTCTAATAAGGAGCTTGAGAAAGCACAAATCATAGGTGGTGTGATGACCTGTCCTCTTCCTTTGTCCAATCAAAATTGGGGATTCTTACACTTGCAACATTGGAGGGTGGTACACTGACCTGAAAAACAGTATAACTAGCCTAGGTTTAGCTAGAGAATTTGTCCGACTTGTCAGAATAGCTGACCTGTAACAGACCCAACACACTCAATAGCTGATCGAGAACAGAGGTGCTGCGGAACACCCTGTCAGACAGACCCACAGACCCAATCGGGGTTTTGGGAACCTTAAGCGCTGGCGAAGCACTTTGCTCGGGATTTCGATAACCCAATTGGGGTTTTGACTGATAGCTGCAGAGAGGGTGTAGCGCAGGCGTTGCAACTGAATTGCGGGTGCTGGTCTCAACTTTGGTGGTCCGGTTCTGATCCAAATCTGGGTTTCCTGTCCTGGTTTCCATATTGCACCTGCTGGCCTACTGGCAACTACTTTCCTTGAGGGTTTCCCTTTTGTCCTTTCAACTGACCCATGGACAGGGTTGGTCTTTACACCGTTCTAGGTAACTATAAATCTGTGTGGGTAATAAGCAATATATTTGCGTCTTATTCTTACCTTCCCTGAAACTGAAAAGGTCTTATTTGCATATGTTCCTTTTTCTTACCCTCCCCTTTTGACAAATAAATAAAGTGTGATAGTCCAGCTGTTTATTAGCATGTTCCATTTTCTTCCTTTCCTTTAAGTCAATTTCTAAACTTTTTACGAAATACAGATGTTCCTTTTTCTTACCTTCCCTATGGCTACATGGTAAGCTCAGTTTCGTAATTACAGTTCACGTTTCTTTTCCTTTACCTACCCTCTTTAAACAATTAAACTGTGACATTTAGTATGTTCCTTATTTTCCCCGTCCTTTAGAAACACCATATTAAAGTTTAACTTCTGAAAGTTTCTTATTAACATTTTCCCTGTTCTTACCTTCCTTTAGATTACTAAATGGTTGGCATAATTTTCTTTTTACATGGTTTTACGTTTTTCATGATTCTGATTATTGATAATTTGTTTGCTGTAAACCTTATGCTTTCGACCCTTGATGAAGATTAGATAAAGGTTTTCAAGACATCTTGAGTACGTGGTTATTTTAAAGAGTGCATATGTTATAAAGGATATTTTAGACTGCTTATCTTTTCAGCTGGCTCCCTGATCCATTGTGGTCATAGGTACCAACTGACGAGGATTGGTAAGTCAATGTTATAGGAAACAGTTAGAATTCAATTACTGGTAGTAGAGTGTAGTATACCCGATTACGTAAGTATGATTAAATTATGATTTATGGGCCCATGTGTGCATAGTGGTAAAATTATAGTCTGGTGACCTGCGTGCTCTATCAGTAATTTTCTGATAGCAGAGCTATGGTTAGGGGCCAGTTAAGATAGGTAGGTAGGTAAAATTGTTGCAAACTGTGAAAATTAAAATTGCTGCTAAAAGTATCGATCGATCAAATGAAAATTGTTTTGAAATGTTTTGATTTTTTTTATATGCTGCTATATTGATCTATGTATTAACAGAAACTCATCTGTGATTGTTATATGTTTGTCTGGAATCCCCGGGGGCAGAATAGCGAGTGGTAAGTGGAAGCCACGTCGCATAGATGTCACTTATTCGAGGAAAGTTAGTGCACATTGGGCAGAACAGGAAGCACTAATTAGGGTTTTCTGTATGAATGTATGAATAAATGATAGCAAAGAGTTCGCTGGCAAAACTTCTATTGTGATATAACCTAGTAAGGGTCTTACGGGAGGAGTAGCAGGTTCGTCTGAGCTTGATTGATAGCAAAGGGGTTCGCTGGTGAAACTTTGGACTTAGTATATATCCCCGAGTGGATGAGTCTCAAGGAGTAGCAGGTTCTCTAATGCTTGTGTGAAGGGTAGGCAGAAGGGATCTATCCGCAGTATATGAAAAGTAAACAGAAGGGATTTACTTGCAGTGAAATGAATCTTTCTTTTCTAGACACTCGAGTACAGTGGCGAATGTTTTGTGTTGTAAATTAAACAAAGCACTTGCACTTTAAAAGGTAGAAATTGAGTTTTCGGTTACCTTGTGAAGGAGAGAGTCAGTTGCGGAGCTGCGCTGACGTCACTCAGTGCCGCGCTGGTATTGGTCGAGACAGCGGGCGTCTAGCTGAGATAGAATTGTGAAGTAGGGGTGAGCACAGGAGCGTGGGAACTCAGCTCACGAGAAAAGCCGCCCACTCATTGGATGAATTATTTTGAATTCGCAACGTTGGTTGGTTGCAGAAAAAATAAAAGAAGTGTTTGTATTGGAAGAGATTTTGTAACAAGGTAAATTTGTGAAAAGTATATGTGGTATCCAACTCGTCCAGAGATTCGACCTGATCCAAGATATCAAGGTTTTGTGAGAGATCAGTGGAGAACAGCTAAAAATAACATTATGTACTGAAGTAAGAGGAAAATGACACTTGTAGACAGAGTAAAGAATTATTTCAAGAAAGACAAGCCCATCAAAACTAGAGAAGGAGTTATCATTCCACCACCTAATAGTCTTGCATCATTTATGATGTTTGACAGAGGCTACCATGCTTGTGTATGGTTAGAGAATTGGGTAGAATAAAATGACGGAATTTTAGCATTTCCCATAGAAGGTACATTTAATGGGAGAATTTTGTTCAACTTGAGGACTCGAATGAATGATTTACATCCCAGACCTAGACTAACGCAATATGAGGCCTTAGAAGAATGGGATATAGAGGCTTTTGAGCGAGACAGACCCAGAATTGACAAAGTGTTAAGTCAATTTTATCTGAAAGTAAAGAAAGAGACCCGAGAAAAAAGAATGAAAGAATGGAGACAGAATATGATGGTAGAGGGATTGTACCCTGTATTAACAGTAGAGGAGCCCATGGGAGGGAAAAGGACAGAGAAAACAAAACATTTAATGACCAGTGGTGATTCAGACGATGATTATCTGGAGGATTTGTTAATGAAGAGTCCACCACCTTATAATGAGGGACCAAGATCCCTAAGTACGAGAAACCCATTCCTGAAACCTAATTATAGTGAGGGACCAAGTATGACAAATCCAAGTGCCCCAGGTTATGGACCTCCTTTGATTCCTCAAATAGTACATGAAAATTCTATGGAAAAGGTATTGCAGCATAGAGAGCGAGAGGCTTTAGTCAAACAAAGAACTGAACTAATCCAGAAAATTTCCCAATTAAATACAAGTCCTGAAGCGCTGACAATTCCAGTAACTATTGGCCCAGTTGTTCCTTTGTACGGGGTTAAGCAAGCTAGTCCAAAAGCTCCAGTTATAACTACATCGGTAGTGCAGTCGAGAAAAGAGCCCATGGTAGTAGATTATCAGGAAAGTGAATGTGAATCTGTGATTTCCCTTATGGACTTACCAATAAGGGAACCTGAAGGGAGTTCACAGAGAAAGAACACTCCTTTTAGTTCAAGAGAAGTTCAGATTGAGTCATCTTCTGGTACTAGAAGTGCCACGGTAGTGACTCCTGAAGAAATAGACAGATGGACCAGAGAACTAGAAAACCCGAATCCTCAGCCAAAACCATTAGATATATACAACCTAAGAATAGAATTGGAGGAATTGATGGCTGGAAATGTGGGTTTGGACAGATTGAATACCCTTAGTGAAGAGGAATTATTATTCATTTGCAAAAGTATCACCCGGAATACCAGAGTGTACCATCAGAAATTAATGGACACCGCAGCTAGTATGGGAATAGACATTGGCAGATCTAAAGTGTTGCAAAAACCCTATAGAGCATAATTCTCTGACAAAGATTTGGAAAACATGAACGTGTCAGGAAAGAAGGTACAGATAAGAGAATTACTAAGCCTGTTACAAAAATGGGGAGATTTAGAAAAATGGAAAGCCAGATGGGCAAAGAAAAAGGAAGAGAGTAGATCAAAACAAATGACTTCTGAATATGTCATAAAAGAAGCAGAGAAGGTGGAAAAATTGTATCCTATGTGAGAAGTGCCAGGAGGAGGATATGTACATGTTCCATGGTCCCGACAGGATGTTGTATCCTTTACGAATGATTTCCCAAAATTGGGCGAAAAACCTGTAGAATGGTATAGACCGGTCGAGAGATTTGTGAAAGTTTCAAAATGCCTTCTGAAAGACTTAGATGGTTTCTTTGACATTGTGGTTCCTTTAGATTTGTGGACAGAATGTAAAATTGCTGTTGATTGGCCTAGTGAAGAATACCCCAGAGACCCAAAGACAGGGGCTCCTTCAGAGGACGTAATGCGGAAATATAATCAGGTGATGCTGTATCTGAAAGGAAAGGTGCCTGCAAAAGAAACTGATTGGACCCGAATAGATAGAACTACTCAGAATCGAGATGAAACTGTACATTCATACTATTAATGTCTGTTACAGGTGTTCAAAACGTACAGTGGTCTGGATAATATTGAAATGAAAGAGATGACCCACTTCATATATCGATTTGTGTCAGGGTTAAGACCTGAGATTTCACAGTGGATCAAAGATAATAAAATCTGCTGGCAGGTAAAGTCCTAAAATATGCTAAGTACTGTGAAGATGAGCTGGAAAACAAACAAAAAGAGTTGAAAGAAAAGGTCATGTGGGCACTGGTAAAATTAGCAGAGCACCAAGAACAGCAATTGAGCAAGATGACTAGTAATCAGAATCAGGGCCCTGGGAGTGGGGGAAACCCTAGAGTAAAAATGAGCAGAGAAGAGGCGAGAAAAAAGTTTTCCTGCCACAGGTGCGGAAACATGGGACATTGGAGAGACGAGTGTAAGACTGTGCAGAATGGTAATGTGCAAATTAATGATTTGAATCCATAGACGCAGAATGAGGTACCACGGAAGACCCAGCAGCGGGTAAAACAGAATCAATTGCCTCGTGCACCTAGGCCAAATTATAGGAGCAAAGCACAACTGCTGTTTTATAGGCCACCCGCCTCAACCACCACGGCCATTCAGCCATTGATTGACCTTATCTATGACCTCTCAAACTCCCATACTAGGTTAGTAGTGTTAGGGGACTTTAACCTCTGGCCTTCCGGCCCTCAAGATTTGGCATATAGAGAGCTTTGCCAAGCATGCATTAACATACAATTTGCACAGCTGGTTCTAGCACCTACGCACATCAAAGGGCACACTTTAGATCTTGTATTTGCCGATAAAGACCTGGTTGCAGTAGGGGAGGTCATGAATCAATGCTGGACGGATCATACTTTGGTCCCACTCTCTATCTCCCTGCCCGGTTCACTAAGGACAGGTGAGCCCGGTGCTACTAAGCTTGGTAGGCAATGGACTCGTCTATTGAAACATCCGATTAGACCGAATCTGCTGCCCGGTCCATTCATGGTGAAAGAGAGTGTGGAAAAAAGCTATCAGGTTTTCCGCCAGCAGATTGAGATATCTCTGAACGTCTTGGCCCCGCTCAGGAAAGTGAGGGATAGACCTAGAAGAACCAATGCCTGGTTCACTGATGAGCTTGGACAGCACAAGCTCCGCTGTAAACGGGCGGAACGATTCTGGAGAAGGGACTATAGGGAGGCTGATAGGGTAACCTATAAAGCTGCCCTGCAGGAATATAAGATCCAGCTGAAGAAGGCCAAGGCTCAATTTCCGGTAGATATGCTGGCCAAGGCCCCTAACAAATCGCAAGCTTTGTTCAAGGCGGTCGATAATCTAGCTAACCCGCCTTGTACTGTGCCGGCTATCCCCGTCTCCCAGGAATTGTGTGATGCCGTGGCCTCTGCGTTTGAGGATAAGATTAAGAAAATCTTGAGTGGACTGCAGACGGGTGGCCTGCCTACATCTACCCTGCCTCCTTCTGCAGAACCCCCTCCTACGGAGACTCAGCTGTCCTGCTTTCCTTGTCCTTCCTTGGAGGAGTTCTGTGTCCTGGCAAATGGTGTGTCCTCAGGATCGCCATTGGATCCTATGCCTCATAAGATCTGGAAGGCATTCCAAACAGAGCTGTTTCCTCCGCTCCATGCCATCTGCTGCCAGTCACTGAACACAGCAACAGTGCCAGATAGTTGGAAGATGGCAATTGTTACACCACTGCTTAAAAAGGCCTCCCTGGACCCTTTAAGCCCGGCCAACTATAGGCCTATTTCGCTCCTTCCTTTTATTATAAAGGTGGTAGAGAAGTGGGTCACAAAAATACTGTCCAACTTTCTGGAAAGCAACTCCGGCCTGGATACATCACAGTTCGGCTTTAGGCCAGCTCACGGCACGGAGACTGCGCTGGTTACCGTGTTGGACGATCTTCGAACGCGTGTCGACATGGGAAAGTCAGCATTTCTAGTGCTGCTTGACATGTCGGCCGCGTTCAACACGGTAAACCATGCAGTATTACTGGACCGCCTCCGGAGTGCAGGAGTCACTAATTTGGCTTTGAGATGGATAACATCTTATCTCAGTGACAGACAGCAGGCAGTGGCATTACCACCTTTTTGCTCCGCCGTGCAGCATGTGACTCAGGGTGTCCCCCAGGGATCGGCGATCAGCCCGATCTTGTTTAATCTATACCTACGCCCCCTGGTTGCCCTGGTAAAGTCATTCGGCATATCTGTCATCAATTATGCCGATGACACCCAATTGATATTTTCATTTGAGGGTACCAGGGCAATATCGACTGACACTTTCCATCGCTGCATGTCGGCCACTGCGGAATGGCTACGAGCCAACTCGCTCCAATTTAACGGCTCCAAAACAGAGGTCCTTCATTGCTATTTAGACCGAACTCCCCGCCCGCTTCCGGACGATTTTTGGCCGACATCTATTCCAGGTACGGTGGAGGCGGCTAAATCGGCCCGAAATCTGGGAGTCCTATTCGAACCCAATCTGCAGCTTGATGCCTCGGTGAATAGAACTATAGCGGGCTGTATGGGCTTACTTCGTGCCCTACGCAAGATCCTACCGCTTCTTCCTGAGGAGGTAAGGGCAGAAGTAGTGCGCAGTTCTATTCTCAGTCGATTAGACTACTGCAATGCACTACTTTTGGGAGCCCCAAAAACACGGCAGCAAAACTGGCCCTATCCCGCACTCGCTCTGCCTCTTCTTCGGGTGCTCTAGCAGACCTTCACTGGTTGCCCATCCAAGAGAGAATTTGTTTCAAGGCTCTCTGTCTTGTCTTTAAGGCTTTGCATGGACAGGGGCCGACCTCGCTTCAAAACCTCTTCTCTTGGTACTGCGCTGCCAGACCTTTAAGATCTGCCTCTGCATTCCTAGTTACAGTTCCTAGGGTCAATAGAGTGAGGATGGGCGGCCGTGCGTTTAGTTTCGCGGCTGCCACACTCTGGAACACTCTTCCGCTGGCGCTGAGGTGCTCACAAGATTTTACCCCTTTTAAAAAGAACCTCAAAACTTTTCTGTTCCCTAAACTTAGGTAGTGACAGTTCGCCAGCAGGATAGTTGCAGTCTCAGCGCCAGGATACCCTTGGGGTGGCAGTCGCGCTTAATAAGTAAATAAATAAATAAATAAAGGGTGAAGACACCACAGATTGGGAAGGAAGGGAGGATAGAAATGCAGCAACTTCACAATTTTTGTTAAATGACACATTCCTCTGTGACGAACCGTACTGACGGTGCCTGAGGGGGGAGGACGAGGAGTGCGTGCTTGGCGCCTCCTTGCCGGTGGACCAGTCAGGGCCATACATTGAAGGAAAGGTTGAAGGAAATGAAATCACCTTTCTGTTGGACACTGGTGCTACCCGTTCTACTGTGAGAACAGCAGACGTTCCAAACCTACCCCTCTCCGGAGAAGCAATCCAAGTAGTAGGCGTATCTAATAAGCTAATTAGTACCCCAGTGATGGAACCTATGGAAATTAAAATAGGGAATTTCAAAGATGCATGGATTTGTTGTTTGCGATTCAAGTCCTGTGAACCTACTAGGACGAGATTTGTTGTGCAAAATGAACTGTACCATCTTTTGCACTCCAAATGGTGTTGAAATTCAGACCCCAGATGAAGACGGAATATACAAGTTAATGTTAGCAAGACCCGACTCAGAAATTAAAAGACTGACAATACAAGACTTACCTGAAGAACTCCAACAGACAGTGAAACCGGAGGTATGGGATTTTACTGGAAAGGATGTAGGACTAATGGCAAATGCTGACCCAATTAAAATAGCCATAAAAGAAGATGCAGTCTACCCGAATACTCAACAGTATAAAATGAGTGCAGAAGTGAAAGCAGGGGTTGCTATTGAAATCAAACGGTTGCTGCAAACAGGCATTTTAAAAGAAGTGTTGAGCAGTCCTTGTAACTCACCCATATGTGGCATAAAGAAACCAAGTGGTAAGTA
Source organism: Lissotriton helveticus (assembly GCF_964261635.1). NCBI lineage: Eukaryota > Metazoa > Chordata > Amphibia > Caudata > Salamandridae > Lissotriton > Lissotriton helveticus. The sequence continues at coordinate 24,746,825 of NC_136064.1, forward strand.
CTGGGTCGTACAGGACCTGCGCAAGGTTAATAAAATTGTTATCCCTTGCTGTCCTGTCGTGCCAAATCCTGCAGTGATTCTATACCAAATACCATGGAATGCTGGATGGTTTACCGTCATTGACTTGTCACGCATTCTTTTCGATTCCATTGCATCCAGACAGCAAATTTCTTTTCTCATTTGAATTCGACAGCCATGTCTACGTCTGGAATCGTGTTCCTCAGGGGTACACAGAAAGTCCTTCGATTTTTAATCAAATTCTGAAAAAATGCCTTGAATCTCTGATATTGCCGGGAAAATCAGTCCTGGTGCAATACATAGATGACCTCTTGGTGGCGTCTAAAAGCAGGAAAGACTGTGTTGTCGACACCATTGCCCTATTGAACCATTTAGGTGAAGGAGGACATAAAGTGTCGCAGGACAAACTACAGTTCTGTATCTCATCTGTAAAATGTCTGGGGCACCTGATAGAGAAAGGTGTCAGGAAAGTTACCACAGAGAGGATTAGAATAATTCGAAACATGGAATTACCCAATACCCAGAAAGAAATCTGAATGTTTCTTGGAGTTGTAGGATACTGCAGGCAGTGGATTGTGGGATTTGCAGTCCTAGCAAGGCCATTGATAAAAATGACAAAGAAAGGAGCTAAAGACCCAGTGGAATGGGATGACGAAAGCATGACTGCTTTTGTAAAATTACGAGAATGCCTATGTACAGCTTCTGCATTAGGAATGCCTGACTACTCGAAAGAGTTTGCATTGTTTTGTGACACACGAGACAATTGTGCACTTTCAGTCCTGACCCAAGTTCAAGGCTTTACAAGACGTCCAGTGGCATATTTTTCTTCCACATTGGATCCAGTGTGCTGGATTACCCGGATGTCTGAAGGCAGTAGCTGCAACATGCATGAGTCTTGAACAGAGTGAATCCATTGTTATGGGACATCCTGTAACTGTGTATGTTCCACATGCTGTTGTGATTTTGTTGACAAGAACTAAAACCCAGTATCTTACACCTAGTCGGCTGACTAAGTATGAGAAAATCCTCGTAGGTGCAGGAAATGTGACCATTACTAGATGTAATATTCTGAATCCTGCTACCTTACTGCCAAATTCACTTTCAACAGAAGTAAAGGGAAAAGTTGAGCATGACTGCATTGATTTGACTGAATTTAGTACAAAACCACGCCCAGACATAAAAGAAGAGCCCTTAAATGACGAAGATTATGAGCTATTTGTAGATGGCTCATGCATGAGACATGATGAGGGAGGCCTAAGCGCTGCCTATTCAGTGTGTACTTTGAGAAGTCCAGTGGAAGCATCCTATTTACATGGAGTCAAGTCAGCACAAGTAGCTGAATTGGTTGCATTGGCAAGAGCTTGTATATTTGGGAAAAACTCGAAGATAACCATATACACTGATAGTCAGTATGGTTATGGGGTTGTGCATGACTTTGGCCAATTATGGATGCAAATGGAGTTCCTGACTTCTTCAGGCACCCCTATCAGGAATGGAAATTATGTACAGGATTTACTGGAAACAATCCAGTTACCAAAAGAATTGGCTGTGGTCAAGTGTGCTGCTCACAACTCTGGCAATGACAAAGTGACAGCAGGTAATCGATATGCTAACCAGTTAGCCCAGCATTGTGCAAAATACAAGATGGCTATTAATATAAAGGTTGGGGGAAACGGAAACAGCTGCCAACTTATGATGCTAGAAGGAGTTAACAAATGGGAAGATGTGAGAGATTTACAAGATGCGGCAGAGCCAAAAGAAAGGGAAGATTGGAAGAAATTTGGTTGTCAAAGAAGGGTGGAAGATGGTGTCATTGTTTACATTGATGGTATGCCTGTGTTGCCAGACTGTCTGCTTGCTCCTATGGCTAGGTTGATACATGGAGACACACATTTGGGAAGAGATGCTATGATTCGCATATTTAGACAGTCATGGTTCAATTTGAAATTCAGAAACTTAGCGGAAGCACTTTGCCAGAGGTGTCTGGTTTGTCAGCAATTTAACCCAGGAAAGAAAACTGTAGTGTTGCCAGGAAGGATTGGAAAGGCAGAGGGTCCCTTTATACGACTACAACTTGACTTTATTCAGTTACCCCCTTGTCGAGGAATGAAGCACATACTTGTCATCGTCTGCCTGTTCTCAAAATGGGTGGAAGCTTACCCTGCACGCAGAAATGATAGCCTTACTGTAGCCAAATTGTTACTTAGGGAACTTGTACCTCGGTACGGATTCCCGGTCACGATTGAATCAGACAGAGGAAAACATTTCCATAGTGAAGCGATAAGGCAAATCTGTGAAGCCTTCAAAATCACGCAAAAACTGCACTGTGCATATCGCCCTGAGGCTTCTGGAGTGGTAGAAAAACTGAATGGCACCATCAAATCAAGATTGGGAAAGATGTGTGAATCCACTCAAATGGAATGGCCAGATGCTTTGCCCCTTGTTTTGATGGGACTTAGAAGTATTCCAGACCGGAAAACAGGCTTGAGTCCCCATGAGATACTGATGGGAAGAGCAATGCGGCAAGCATGGGTGCCAGGACACAAACTGATAAGCATATCTGATGATTTAGTACTTGAATACTGCAAAGAACTGGCTGACCAAGTGCGTTCTATCTCTCACCAGGTTGGGAAAGACGCTGTCGCCAGACCGACAACACCAGCACATGACCTGAATCCAGGTGATTGGGTGGTAATAAAGAAGCATACTTGGAAAAGTTGCCTTGCACCGAGGTGGGGAAAACCATGACCAGAAATTCTGGTTACCACCACAGCTGTGAAATGTGCAGGAGTGCCACGGTGGATCCATGCCAGCCATACGAAGAAAGTGACTAACCCTGAAGAAACTGAGGCTGAAGGTTGTGCAGCTGAGGGGTCTCAAGATATCGGTCCTGAAGTAGCTGAAGAAGAACAACCAAGCTCCAGTCAAGATGATTGGGTCCCAATAATTAACCTGACTATAGATCCTGTGAGAACAAGAAGACAAACCTATTTATATAGACAGTGGGATAGTGAGGATGAGACCGGTGTAGGGGAAGATACTCAGATCATCGAAATCCAATTCAAATCTGATACTGAGGAGGATCAGATAGGGAGAGAGCAGGCAATTGACACTCCTCCAAGAACTCCTGAACCAGAAGAGGGACAGATAGAAATTAGGGCGGAAGTTCAAGCAGAAGAAAATCAAGAGTTCGAAGAGCTTGAACAGGACCAGATAGGAATAGACAATTGTGTTCAGGAAGAAAAATCAAAACAAACCAAAGCCAAAATCGGCATACACCTAAACAAGGCCAGTTTAGTGACCAGGCGGAAGAAGCTGATGAAAGACCTGGACCTAGTCAGTTAGGGAGAAATACAGAAGACTATCTTGAAACAAATGTGCCACAACTGAACGAAAATAAAAGAGCGTTTGACGAAAGCCACGACACAGTGCCAGTTAAAACACTCAGAAAAGGAGACAAAGTACCTAGATTTGTCAAGAGACTGAGACTGCGACTAAAGACAATTGATGAAGAACCTGAGCAGGTGAATGAAGTCTCAAGTCAAGCTGATTCGTCTGTGATACAAACCAGGCGACGAAGTGCTTGAATAAAAAGACTGAATAACAAGTATCAGAGTCCTGAATGGACTTATCTTGTGTTGGAAGACTTTGAAAACTTGGAAATAAGTGACGAAAGTGATGAAGAATTGATTACTGACCAGACTGACGAAGAAGTAAAACCTACCTGAAAGTTGCTCCAAGTAAGCAAGCTGTGCAGAGTTACAAAGAGGGGTTGAATCTTCTTGTGAGTCAAAATGGCTGATTCCTCTGTGAATGGGAGACCGAGACGAGGTTGTTTAAAAACATGGTGCCAAGTATGTTTATGTAGTGTAGCAATAGTACTTATACTTTGGATAGGACTAACAATAGCTGTTCCTTCTATGATGAGTAAAGACACAAACCTGTACCCTACTAATCAATTGCCGAAAGAGACAGAAGAATTACAAACTAGAAAGACACCACGAAGAGCAGATACACCAGAGAGAACACTTAGCCTTAAACAAACAAAAGTAGATTTAGAAGCACCAGATAAGGAAGGTTTACACTATAATAGAATCAAAAATAAAACCCATTTAAATGTATTTGCAAACCTGTTAGTACATTACGTAGAAGCTATGGAAATAGACGACTGTTATGTTTGTATGAAGCTGCCTACCTCGGTAGCTAAAGGTGTGATATATCACCACCTGCCACTAACCTATGGAATTTCCTGCAGTATTTTAGCTAGTTTATTTTACAAAAGAGGACCTTTACAGTATTATTATTCAAACTTTGATGTGATATTTTTTTTACTTCCTGTACGAAGAAACCTGAACCCTGTACATACAACTAGAGATGTAGCTAAATACATGAGTGACTATTTTCTAACTGTAGGTAAAATAAATATAGATGATGCACAAAAAGATAACCTGACCTGTTCTGTACACGAAAAAGAGAAAATGGTTTAAAATATGGTAGAGAAAAGAAGAGAAAGTTTCCAAAAGAAAGCCAAGGACAAAAATCTGAAAATTCCTAAATGGGCTGAAAGCATAGGGAGCACCTCAAATGGTGGGGGTAATGCTGCTATGTTGCTGGATTTCAAAAAGAAGGGGAAAGAAACTTTGTCTTCAAAGAGAAAGAACCAGTTATCATAACAATATATTCACTGGTTCCAGTGAATGCAAGCACAATTACAAGGTAATTGGGGGTTGGGGTTTCAAACATGGGTCAGAACCTGTGTTTCCCGGAATTTATTATATATGTGGAAACCAGGCTTATTTCAAATTACACGACCGTTGGTACGGGAGCTGTTACTTTGGTATTGTCTTCCCAAAGATATACCATGTGGGGAAAATCACTGGAAGCACTGCAAGAACTAATGAATTAGTACGTAGTAAAAGAGAAAGTGTTGGTGAAATAGTAGGTGATATTTTAAGTGCATTGATACCTACAGTGGGAGTGGCTCTGAATACACACAGAATTTGCAAATTGTCAACAGTAGTAGATCGGTTATGAACTGACACTGCTGGAGGGGTCCTGATGGTCAATACCGAAATGGTTGCGATCAGATCAATGGTTTTACAAAATCGACTTGCTCTTGATACATATTGGCAAAAGAGGGCGGAGTCTGCAGAATGTTGAAAGCACAACATTGTTGCACTTACATACCTGACAAAAGTGTGGAAATTAAAGAGTATGTGAGAAACATTACACATTTGGAAAAAGAGCTTAAACCACTGGAGGTTGATAGTGCCTGGAAGAGACTTACTGAGGGTTTCTCTGCTGTAGGAAATTGTTTATCAAATTTAGGTAAAAGTCTTGTGAGTAAAATACTGATGCCAATAGCGGGAATAGGTTTATTAGTGTTCATAATAATAATTTGCTGCAAATGTCGAAAACACAAAAAGAAATATTCTGTGAATAGACGAGGAGTGAAAAGAAATGTAGAAGGGCTCGAATTAGAAGAATTGAATAATCAGATTTATAAAAGAATGAAAAATTCTCACCCTAATTGAAGAAATTGAAATGGGTGAAATGTGAGAAGTTGGCATCTGGTTCCATTAATTGTGATGATATAAAATATCATCAAAGAGGGGATTGATGGAGCAAGGATTCGCACGTAAAGCGACTTGCTTGTATTCATGAACCTCAAGTAACATCAATTAACTAATCAATATGTTTGTCTTATTAGTTTGCCCCTTTTCCGACATTTCTGGGTGTCCGAGGGAAGCTTGCGTATGGGTTTACTAATCCTAATACGCTTGCAACCTAAAATGGCTGCTGCTACGCGGGAATTTCTACTGCGCATGCGTCGGTCATATCCATATGACGTACTCGCAGTCTTGGTGGGAAACTGTTTGCACTTGCGCATTAGAGCTAAGATGGCTGCTTTGTGTTCTCACATGCCAAAGCTTGCAGTGTGCTGCTTTTGCTATGCTGTTCGTTCTGCTTAATCACTAAGCTATAGTTTATTATAAAGTAATGGGTATAGAGTAGAAGTTCATGGTATACAGTGTATTCATTTTTTCCGTGTTCTAAAACTGTTTCTTTTTATTTCATGGTACATTACGAAATATGGCCTGTTATCCCTTGCTGCACTCCATCTTGCTTGAAACTGAGTCTGCGTAAGATCTGCGAGTCTCCACAGCAGTGACCTTCAAATTATAGCAAGATGGCAGACCCAGCCAAGATGTGCCTGGGAAGAAATTTCTCACCTAGTAGAAGAAGCAGACGCTTACCAAAATAAATACAATGTATATAATGTTAAATTCACCATTGTTATGTGTAAGCACATGTCATGAGAACCCGAAATTCGATGGAGCTTGAGAAAGCACAAATCATAGGTGGTGTGATGACCTGTCCTCTTCCTTTGTCCAATCGAAATTGGGGATTCTTACACTTGCAATATTGGGGGGTGGTACACTGACATGGAAAACAGTATAACTAGCCTAGGTTTAGCTAGAGAATTTGTCTGACTTGTCCGAATAGCTGACCTGTCACTGACCCAACGCACTCAATAGCTGATCGAGAACAGAGGTGCTGCGGAGCACTCTGTCAGACAGACCCACAGACCCAATCGGGGTTTTGGGAACCTTAAGTGCTGGCGAAGCACTTTACTGGGGAATTTGATAACCCAATCGGGGTTTTGACTGATAGCTGCAGAGAGGGTGTAGCGCAGGCGTTGCAACTGAACTGCGGGTGCTGGTCTCAACTCTGGTGGTCCGGTTCTGATCCAAATCTGGGTTTCCTGTCCTGGTTTCCATATCGCTCCTACTGGCCTACTGGCAACTACTTTCCTTGAGGGTTTCCCTTTTGTCCTTTCAACTGACCCGTGGCTAGGGTTGGTCTTCACACCGTTCTAGGTAACTATAAATCTTTGTGGGTAATAATCAATATATTTGCGTCTTATTCTTACCTTCCCGAAAAAAACTTATAAGGTCTTATTTGCATATGTTCCTTTTTTTCTACCCTCCCCTTTTCACAAATAAATAAAGTCTGATAGTCCAGCTGTTTATTAGCATGTTCCATTTTCTTCCTTTCCTTTAAGTCAATTTCTAAACTTTTTACAAAATACAGATGATCCTTTTTTACCCTTCCCTTAGACAAACTGAAGTGATTATCCTGAATTATTAGCGTGTTCCTTTTTCTTACCTTCCCTATAGCCACATGGTAAACTCAGTTTCGTAATTTCAGTTCACGTTTCTTTTCCTTTACCTACCCTCTTTAAACAATTAAACTGTGACATTTAGTATGTTCCTTATTTTCCCCTTCCTTTAGAAACACCATATTAAATTTTAACTTCTGAAAGTTTCTTATTAGCATGTTCCTTGTTCTTACCTTCCTTTAGATTACTAAATGGTGGGCGTCATTTTCTTTTTACATGGTTATACTTTTTTCATGATTCTGATTATTGATAGTTTGTTTGCTGTAAACCTTATGCTTTAGACCCTTGATGAAGATTAGATAAAGGTTTTCAAAACTTCTTGAGTTTGTGGTTATTTTAAAGAGTGCAAATGTTATAAAGGTTATTTTAGACTGCTTAGCTAGCTCCCTGACGCATTGTGGTCATAGGTACCAACTGACAAGGATTGGTAAGTCCATGATATAGGAAACAGTTAGCATTCAATTACTGGTAGTAGAGTGTAGGTTACCCAATTAAGTAAGTATGATTAAATTATGATTTATGGGCCCAAGTTTGCATAGTGGTAAAATTATAGTCGGGTGACCTGCGCGCTCTATCAGAGGAATTTCCAAAACTCCACACTTAGAAAAATTTCCAAGTGAAACGAGTCAATGTTAGCCTATGGAAGGAAATTCAAGTTACTGTAAGTATGGTTACAATTACTTTTCATGATCAGTAGTGGGCTGAAAGATGCAGCAATGAGGTCTCTCCTGATAACAGGTGAGTAAATCGGAATTCGTAGTTCGGCTTATTTTTGAGGAATTTTTTTAAGTTCCAAACCTTCACACTTAGAAGAATTTCCAAGTAAAACATGTCAATGTTCGCCTATGAAAGGAAATTCAAGTTACTGTAACTACAATTAGAATTACTTTTCAGGATTTGTAGTGGGCTGAAAGATGTAGCACTGAGGTCTCACCTGATAACAGGTATTTGTAGTTTGGCTGATTTTACAGGAATATTTTGCTCAATAGTGAAGGAAGGGGGCGGGCCTGAGGTAACGTGTGCAAACACGCCCTGTGGCACGTTTTAGGTTGGGGAATTAATTCCTCTTCAATCCTGAGGTCCCCTGTGAGCCAATTATCCCACCAGGTACCTCCAGTATGCGCTGCAGACAGGTATTCAGAGGGCACGCCCCCTTTTTACAACACTCTGCAACGCAGCTCCGTGGTGCTTACTGGAGGTACCTGTTAGACTAGTTGGCCCCTAGGGGACCTCTGGATTGAAGAAGAATGAATTCCCCAACTTAACACCCGCCACATATCAACTCTAGCCCCGCCCCCTACCTTCACCAATGTGCAAACACGCCCCGTACCGCATTCTAAATTGGGGGATTAAGTCCCCTTGCATACTGGGGGTCCATGGGGGCCAACTAGCCCACCAGCAACCTCCAGTATGCGACAGGGGGCTGCTTTGCAGAGAGGTGTAAAAAGGGGCATGGCCCCATTACACCTCTCTGCTAGGGAGCCCCCTGGCCCATACTGGAGGCTCCTGGTGGGCTAGTTGGCCCTCAGGGATCCACAGTATTCAAGTAGAATTACTTCAACCTCTGCAAACACGCCAGGGGGCGTGTTTGCAGAGATGTGCAGGGAGGGGACGTGGCCTCTTCCCGATCCCGTTTTTATTAAAAATGCTTTTAAGTAGGGGGCTGTGCAGCCCCCCTTATTTTTCTTTTTTTTTTGGCCCTGGGGACCCCATCCCCCAGGTCCTGTCCCCAATTTTTATTAAAAAAAAAAAAATCGGGAAGGGGGCCGCGTGGCCCCGCTCCCAGCGCCGTACTCCCCCCGGGGACACCATCCCCCGGGGTATGGGCCTTTTTTATTTTTAAATTAGAAGGGGGGCTGCTTTGCCCCCTCCTGTGGATACCTTTGGCCCCGGGGACCCCATCCCCTAGGCCGGCCTTTTTTTTATTCTTTCGGAGGGGGCCCACGTGGCCCCCCTCTCGTGGCCAATTCCAGCCCTGGGGACCTCATCCAACAGGGCATGGCTGAGTATTCTTTCTTTTTTTTAATGGAGTAGGGCTGCATAGGCCCCCTTTAAGGCCCCGGGGACCCCATCCCCTGGGTCCTGAGTTTTTTTTAATTGGGAGAGGGGCCAAGTGGCCCCCCTCCCGGGCCACTTCTGGCCCCGGGGACACCTCGTTGGGGTCGATGGGGGGTCCCCAAGCCCCCCACGGTCCCTGACAGCTCCCCACATACGGTGGAAGCCGGCATTGCTTTTCTGCAAGGGGAGCAGCTAACATGCTGCTCCCCGTGCAGGAAAGCAATCGGCTTTGATTTTTGAAAGAGAGAGCAGCTTTCCTGCTCTCTCTTTTCAAAAATCAAAGCAGTTTGCTGTGGTAGGGTGGGAGCCGCGAGGCTCCTGCCCTACCATAGCAAACAGCGGTGTCCCGGGGGTGGGCACCCCGGGACACTGCAGGAGCCGGCCCAGGGGGTGGCGGTCCCCAGGGCCATCGAGGGCCATTGAGGCCCTCCCACCTGTTAAAAGCCCTAGGGAGTGGTGGTCCCGGGGCTGGGGGGTCCATCACAGACCCCCCTACTTTACATATGAGAGCCCCGGGGAGGTGGGGGTCCCCAGGGCGTGTGGGGGGGGCTTGAGCCCACCCACACAGGTTTAAAAAACGAAGCCCCGGGGGGTGGCGGTCCCCGGGGCTGCGGGGGGGCCGTGAGCCCCCCCATCATTAATATCTTTGCCCTGGGGGTTGGCGGTCCCCGGGGCAGTGTGGGGGGAATTGGGACCCCCCACACACTTTTTTTTCTCATTTTGCCCCCAGGATTTGGTCCCCCTGAAGGCTAATTTTTAAAAAAGCAGACCGGGTTTTTTTTTCACGGAGTTCGCGTACGTACGCGGACCCCGTGATGTAAAAAAATATATATATCTTTTTTTGGGCCTTGGGGGTTCTTGCAGGGCAGTCTGGGCAGGCCTAGGGGGTCAGGGTGTTTCCACCCTCCCCCCTTTTTGTGTTTTCCACGCTTGTTTCTCTGCTTTCTTGTGCCTCGGTTCTACCGAGGCACAAGATGGCTGCCAACACTTCCTGATTTGGAGTGTTGACAGCCAATTAGCATTCAGCTCGTGCTCGGGAAGGTACAGAGTACAGTAAGCTTACGATATACTAATGATTTTCTCAGGAACTACTGAACGGATTTACACCTTTTAACAAAAAGCGTGATCTGCGAACCGAATTTGGTGTAATTCCGTTCAGCTGTTCGGGCTGTAGCCCTGGCTAAAGGTCCTCTGGAAAATTGCATGGGAAAAACACGTTTTGGGACCCCCCTTTTTTCTCAACCCCCGCTTTGCGAATCACCCCCAAACTTTCAGGGAAGGAGCAGAGCGGAGCAGGCCATTTTCTTGGAGAAATTCGCGAAGATTCGTCCACCGGCGCCAAAGTTATTCCAAATAGAATGTTTCGGAGGTCCTAACTATAACTACCTACTGGCGACTGCCAGTAGGTAATTTATATATATATATATATATATATATATATATATATATATATATATATATATATATATATATTTTTGGTTGCAGCTTATCTGAGCTTTCAGTATTCATCCAGTATTCTTTTACATGTGTGGTCCCTGTTCTCCTAGTTAGGTTCCCTATTAGGAGTTACATTTCATTCCAGTACCAACATGGCTGACTACATCTCTATTCTTCACTGTACCGATTCTTTGCTGAGTAGTTTCTGTGTTTATATACCAGTGATTCTAGGATTTACATGCATTTTTTCCAAACATATACTTCCATCTATTTTATTGGTATTTTACAGTTCTGTATTTATACTGACATTTGAGTCTTTTGAATTTAAATTTTGTCTAGTCCTATACTTGAACTGTATTATTCTGATTTAGAGTAGATGTGTATATATATATTTTTTTTGTTTTTTGTATAGGTTTTTCACTGTATAGTTGTTCTTGATACGTGTGTGTGTATATATATGAGATATGATATTATTTGTACATATTCTAATTTTTAACTTTTTTGATACACAGTTTTACCGTTTGTAAATTTTAGAGAACCTTCTACTTAATAATGCAGTCCATTATGAATTCGTGAAATTGAAAATGTTGATTAACATGAAGTATTAGGTATCTCTGCTCTGATGGTAATGCGGCTTATCCTTGCACTTTGCACTTTTTGAAATATTCTCTCACTTATGCACTTTTTTATACACTTATTGCACTTTATCTTTCGCTGCTATAATGCATTGATTTGCACATGTACATACAATATTTGAGATGATTTATTGAGCCCCCTTTTTGTTGATGGTTTATTGATTGTTTACATTCTGTGATATTTGGGATTTTAATAACCATCTCGATGTAGCAGTAGGGTTATTACTTGGATTTAACCAGGAATTGTATTGTCTCTATGTATCATGAGCAAGAAAAGACTAACAGCGGAAGTATGTCTTCACTATTTGTTACACATGTGACACTGGTGATCACCACTAGGGTGTGGTGATGCTATCACCATAAGCATATAAAAAAGCATCATTATTCTTAACATGTTGCAGCCTGAACAAGGGCTTTCTAGCTCGAAACGCGTCGCTGGTTCTGTTGGTAATAAAACATCTTTTGCTGACTTCGTTGGTCCGTTCCTCATTTCTGCTGGCGTGGAAGCGGTGGCTGCGAGCGCAGAGCGTGCTGAGGAGGAGCCTTGATTTCATATATATATATATATATATATATATATATATATATTTGTAATATATCACTTCATTCCACACTAGCAGGACTTACTAATAGCCAATTTTAAAGATACTCCTTTACCTTCCTCGGAAGGAAGGGAGTCTGGGTTCTTTTAATGTGGATTTGAACCCATGATATGCTGAGCACAGCTGATGTCAGTAGCATGATTTAATTAAGTGAGTCATTTACCTGGAGTGCAAACGTCCCTTTTACTGCCTTACCTCATTTTATAACACACATTTTGACCCCTATTCTACGTCATTGTAAGAAGAAAACGTCATAACCACTGACCAGCTAAAGGGCAGCAGCGTGAGCGCATTTTAAGTGGGGGCACTACACCACCTCACCGTCTGTAGGAGGGCTGCAGTGTAGTTGGGGATAGAAAGCTGAATTGTGGTTTTAGTGCTTTTTTGGGAAACAGGTGAGTCACAAAGGACCAAAACATTTTGTTTACTGAGGTTGACAGGCCCAGAGGGAGATGGGCTGCCTCATCCGGGAGCATGAGTGAGCGGTGTGTATAACGAGTGTGTGCAGTGTAATTTGTTCCTGGTTCCTCACCTTGGTTATGGTTCTGTGCCTCACTACTTATGAGATAGGAGGATGGTTTAGATATCTGGCAGGGCGCCATATCCATCATTGTGGGTACAATCCTGCCAATACACAAGAATACCATATATTGTAAAAGTCTACAACACAAACACAAATACGCAAGTAATATAAACACCTGCTTCTTTATTCACCAACCTTTGGAGGGAATCCAAGGTCGCTGCATGCAAACAAGCAACACCACCAGGGAAGACGTGGTTAGTGTTAGCACACAAGTCCGTACACAGTCATTGAGACACAGACACTTGGCACAGATCCCCACAGTTACGCACACCAATCCATTCAACTAGGGTTAGCCGAGCACAGTTAGAGTGCTGCGGAAGGAGGTGGTCTTCTGATGGTTGTAAGTCCTGACACCCCGCAATGATAGATAAGATGAAGAAAGGTTGTACAGGGATGACAACAACAGTGTAAATTTGAAGAGATGAGTAGGTTGGTAACAAAATGTTGGAGTGAGGAGAAGCTTGTCAGAAGCCCCGCAACATGCGGGGCATCCACATATGGGCAGGACCAAGGAAGACTAGAGAAACCGAAAACCCTGCAACAAATCTGTCTGATTCCTATTGGGCCGTGTGGAGATCCTCCAGCTTGTATGGCATTCCCCGTCGGTGAGAGGGTTAAGGGTTCCATTTGGGTCTTCCCTCGCTGAGCAATCATACCATTCACTTCAACAGAAAGTCTGAGTCCTGCCGAATGTGCCATAACTGGACCTCTAGGTTCATTGTTGTCAAAGGTCAGGATCAGGACTTATGACTATAGGAATCCCTACTGATTGTGGCTGTGGAGAAGGTCTTCACTGCACAAAGAACATGGCTGAATCTCTGACAGATATGCGACCAAGATACAAAGATCTGATGCTGCGTTGGCCTGCTGCCCTGAACCACCAAGCAGTGCCTAAGAGCAGGGATGGACTGTGAGCTGCTCAGTCCACCCAGTTTAATGAATCCAGAGAGCCTGTTTGTTCTACTCCTCTGGGCCAATGTCTGATAGATCAAGAAGCAACTTACTCCCGCCAGCTTGCTCTACCGTTTCCCTTATGAAGAGACTCTGTATCCATTTTTGTATATCTGTGGCTGGTAGACGTAAGGGTGACCTGTGTTTAGGGTTTACTGAAGTGCCTTTTCATGCAAGGGTAAATCACCAGGTCTCCTCATCCGTTGCCCCGTCTTGCTAGTGATAAACAATACAGTTAATGGGTCCTGCACTCTCAAGTCCCCAGCACTAACATCTACAAGTCATGATATTTCATCTCCAACCCTAGTTAATGAGCTAACCTAGAAAATCATGATTATGAACGGCCAAAAATGTGGTGTTCATGCAAGAAGTATCATCCCCTACTCCATCAATGAAACCCTACCGCCATAAAAAATGAACCACTCTAAGGATCATTTGCCATTATTTGTTCCTGACCTGGGTCTCCTAGCTTTTTTTGGAGGTGGGTTTTCTGCACTAGCTGTGGTTGTCTCCGAGAGGTCACACAATCACTGGGAGACCAACTTTGGTGTGACTGGTAAGCTGGATTGCTTTGCCATCCCTATCATTCCTTGAGAAACTGTTTAATCGGAGCCTCAATGGGGAAAAACATACTCCGTGAGCACATAGAACCGGATACAGAAACCTAAAGTCATAGCAGTAGTTAAATGTACAGTCCATGGGAAAGGAGAAGATTTTGTTACCAAGGGTAATAACCATGCTGATGGAAGTAGCTTGTTTTTGTGTATTACAAGTTTGTATTTTCAATGGAGGATACGTAGGAGAAAGTGCAGAAGAAACCGAGCTCAGCATGATGTTGGCTGTGGCTGATACCTGGGATGAGGTTAAGAGACCGCAAGAGGTTCCAGAAGAGGAAGCAGCGTCATGGGTTAGACCAGCTGTCAAAAGAGAGATGATGGCATTTGGGTGTCAACAGATGAAAGGGCAGTGTTACCAAACTGTTCCTTGAGCCCAATGGCAAGGCAGATTCACGGAGCAGTTCATCTTGGAAGAGATGCCATGGTGCGAGTGTTTAGGCAGATATGGTTCAACCCCCGATTCCGTGTGCATGCTGAAGCAGTTTGTCACAGGTGTGTTACAAGTCAGCGAAAAAATGTGGGAAAGAGAACTGTGGTTGCAATGAGTCACATTGGAAGATCAGGAGGTCCTTTCAATAGAATACAGTTAGACTTAATTGAGATGCCAAGATGCAATATGCTGAGATATGTCTTGGTGGTGGTCTGTATCTTTTTCACTATGGTTTGAGGCATATCCAACTAGGCGATATGACAGTCTCACAGTGGCAAAACCGTTCTTAAGGGAACTGAAACTGCGGTTTGGAATTCTGACCTCCGTGGAAACAGATAGAGGAACACCCTTCCATAACGAACGTATAAATTTGTTATGTGCAGCTTTGAAAATCAATCAAAGGTTACATTGCAGCTACAGGCTCGAGGCTTCTGGTCTAGTGGAGCAAGTAAATGGCACGATAAAAATGAGTGTCAAAGGTATGTTCGTCAACCTCATTGAAATGGCCTGATGCGCTCCCTTTCGTCCTCATGGGTCTGCGTAGTACACCTGATAGGTGAACAGGGCTCTCTCCCCACGAGCTATTGATGGGAAGAGCTATGCGACTGACTATGGTGCCAGCTAAGGCATTGATAAACATCACAGATGATTTGATTATGGATTGTTGTAGAGGACTGGCTGATGTGGTTAATTCTGTATCCCAACAGGTCGAGACTGCGACTGCATCCACCTCGAGAGACCTGCTGCATGATCTAAGCCCTGGTGACTGGTTGCTTGTTCGCAAGCACGTGAGGAAAAGCTGCCTTGACGTCCGTTGAAGAGGACCATACCAGGTGCTTCAAGGCACAAGTACAGCGGTAAAGTGTGGAGGATTGCCAAAGTGGATCCACGCTTCACATACTCGCAGAGTCCCAGAACCTGTGGAAGATACGACTCCTCTTGTTCCGAGAAGTGCAATTGAGGGTGCAACAGAAACTGAAAGAACCAGCTCAGTAGCAAGAGCTCTCGATGAAGTGGAACAATCAGTCGAGCAAGACAAAATAAATCAGGCAGCTCCTAAGGCGAATGCAGACTCTGAGATGGATGATATTGTGGAAGTGAACTTTGAACCAGAGCAGAGTGAACCGTCTGGTTCAAAAGGATCAGATCAAGAGGAAAAACGGAGAGCAGATGCTGTAACAGCAAAGTGGCCAACAAAGAAAGAAAGGCTGAATCTAAGGCTTACATCTGAGAAAGATCTTGCTCCGATTCCTGAAACGTCTGAATCCGATTAAAGTGAAACCAAAGAAAGACCGGATAGGCTGAGACGATCCACAAGGGAGAGAGTACCGTCTCAAAAGTACGCATCTTCTGAGTGGACGTACCTGGCTGCAGATGCAGAGACCGGGAGGATCTGGGAGACTGGGGACAGGCACAGTGAGTCACGGAGAGAGCCCCTTGACAATTGATATCCAGTTAATAGTCCCTGGAGTTGATGCATTTGGAATACTGACTTTGATAGTTCCTGATCCACCACGGCTGAGTGGATTGCGCTTTTTGATCCTCAACCGAGTTCATTTCCCGACTTTTGGTCGACAACCAACTGCACAAGAAATGGGAGAAATTTGTGCTGAAATATTGCAACTTGTTCTTGCTATGCTTGGGTCAAACTTCATAATTGACGAAGAGTGAAGTATAAAATAACTTTATAGCCTTAGAAAGAAGGTAACCTAGCTCCAAGCGGAAGAAGGGTCTTTCCATTAGAGAGAAGAATTGAGGGCAGGACTGAGTACATCTCTTCAATAGGTTTAGTGTTGTTGAACTGAACATTGAGAAAGGAATCCAGTGAAAAGGATTATAAAGACATTGTAAATAAATCAATTCAAACAATAAAGAAAATCAGAGACTTTGTTGAAAGACACTACATTTACTCAAGCCAATAATCAAAATGGAGCCCAAGAAATCAGGACGCAGACAGAAGTGCCTAATCGTTGTGGTGATTATTGTCATAGCTGTGGTGATTGTTACATCGCTGGTGGGGTCCCACGATTCTGAGAAGAATGACATGACACCTACCTCATCTACTGCAGACTTAGGTGAAGGTGCATCAGCCAAAGATATAGATATGCTTAGGGAAACTAGTCGGATGCTACATGTAGATTTATCAAAAGGAGATTTTACCCTGAATCCATATGCTCAGTTGTTGTAAGAGTACGTGGACGCGATGGAAACAAAAGATTCTTATGTGTGCATGCAATTACCTGCATCAGTAAAAGAGGGCATCCGATATCACCACTTACCTTTCACTTGTTGCATCACATGTAGTGTGTTGTTAAGCATGTTTTATAGTAAGGCCCACTTTGATTATTACTTCTCCAATTATGATGTGGCACTCTCGCAAGCCCCAGTTCCAAAGTACATGAACAAGTATGATTATTATAAGGAAGTAGAGAGGATGTCTACATATTTCGTGCCTACCATTACATTAGACACTTCATATGCTCACAGGCACAACTTAACCTGCATGCTAACTGACATTGAAAAGAAATTCGTAGATCAGATAGAAGATCGACATAGACAAACACTATTTCGACCAGATCCAAAGCATAAGGTTATTCCATGGACTCAGGAAGAATTAGACCATAAGGCAAAGGGAAGCTCTGGTCCCATAGCTTTAAACTTTAAGCAAAAGGGGAAGTTATGCATTAGACACCCATCAACTTATTATGATAAGATCTTTGTGGGTGAGAGTGATTGTTAACATATTTTCTTAATTGAAGAAGCAATAAGGAAGGCATTAGTAGATAAGTTGACCATAGTGTCAAATGTGTATTTTGTGTGTGGACAAGGTGCCTATGTGAAATTGCCCAAAAAATGGTATAGCACCTGCTACTTAGCAGTTGTATTTCCTAAAATATTCCATGTAGAGGATCTATGGCCCTTAGAAGGAAAAAGCGTTCACAGAGGAAAACGTGCTGCAAGTGCTGGAGAAGTTGTTGGTGACCTATTTGGAGCCATGATACCGAGTGTGGGTGTGATTATGAATGATGTGAAAATTAGAAAGCTGGCAACTATAGTAGATAAACTGTCTGTGAATACGGCCCACATCTTACTACTTGTGGATGGGGAGATGGCCTTGATAAGGGTTATGGTTCTTCAAAATTGACTTGCTTTAGACGTTCTCCTAGCAAAAGCTGGAGGAGTCTGTAAATTATATGCTGCACATATATTCCAGACAATAGTCTGGATTTACGCAAATATATCAGTAACATCTCAGAAATCCATCAGGATTTGCCTGACTTGGCTGCAGATGGCATATGGGAACAAATTGGCAAAGGCTTTGGGAAGATTGGAAACTGGTTTGGAAGCCTGGGACCAGGGATAATGGGATATATCTTGAAACCCATCATAATAGCAGTCGTTTGTATCATTGTGTTATTGGGAGCCATTAAGGCTTACAAATGGCAAAAGGCACGTCATGCTGAAAACTTCTTGAAGAAACGAGAGCAGCAATTAGACTGACTCCAGGACAGTCATTATCTGCATCTTAAGGGGTTAGAGAAATTCAGACAAGGACGACACGCTACAACTTCTGTTTAGATCGCTCTCTTTTGCAAAAATAAATGACAAGAAAAAGAGATGTTGGTGTTATGACACTAGTCATAGGGGGGACTGATAGAGCGAATACAGCCCTCTAAATTGTTGAGGTGCATTATACTCATGGTTTGAACACACCAGCATATGTTTTCAGTATCACAATGTATTATGTTTATTAAATGCAGTTATTCTACACGTTAAAGCAAGAATCTAATGTGCACTTTACATAGAATTCGTATATATTAGAAGACACCATTATATTGTATACAAGGGTGTAGAAAGACATTATTAATGGAATCATGTGTGTTAAAGTTGCCTACAGTCTAGGCCCCAAGCTGCAGGTTGTTTATGGTTTCACTTCTTCAACTACTGAAGAAATAATTGAAATGTATCTTTGTTTGTGCTAGAATGGTATGCTCTCATCCCAGTGCAGGTAAAAAGAATGTGTCCTCATTATTTTTAGTTTAAGGAGATAACTGGAATGTCTTTGAACAGTCTGAGAAGTGAGAGGGGAGGATATCTCTGTGCCTGGCCTATCTACACTCCAAGGTCACCAGAAGCAAGGAAGATTTAATTAAAGAAGTTATGGAAAAACACCACAGTACTGAAGAAGCGAAATAATGTCATGTGATACATTTAGGAGGGGGCTGAGTTTATTCCTTTGGTACTGTGTGCAGGGACAGAAAAAATCAGACTTCTAGATTTTCAGAAGAGAAGGAGCATCTTGAGAACGAGCTCCATAGCTTTAAGCTGTTTGACCCATTAGACGTGAGTACTTCTAAGGAAGTCTACACGTGCTGACACCTTTGAGAAATAAATTAGGGGAACCAGCTAGAACCATCATTTTTTAGAGTAGTGTAGGGAAATATATTTCATGCTTGCTTTCCTAATGAAAAGGAATTTGGGTTCCGCTACTATCTTGGGTTGTGTATTAATCTTGGAGGTTATCATTTTGTGTCTCTTTTGCCGAATCAATTATATGTGCAGATTTGGCTCTGTGTTGATTTTCCCGTACCTATATTCACAGATTTTGCAGTGTGTATATATCGAATTATTTTTGGCCTTATAATAAAAATCCATAATTGGAATTCAGAGTCTGCGGTCTTTTCAGCATGACTACATTCTAAGTATAATTTTGATGTGTTTGTTTCCCCTCGACAACTTTCAGCAGGAAAATAAAAGACCATGATAGCTGAACTTGGGTAGTAAGGCAAGGCCCAATTTTTGCAAAATCAAGGCACTCACTCCTTTATTTAACCTGCACATACGACCTCTTGTGAAATTGATCCATCTGCTCATAGCATTCTAATGACACAACATCTACTTCCACCACTGAGCACCTTAGATTTGGAGCTGCACAATACAGATGCAGACGACGCAGTCAATGCAGCATTCAGCGCGTCCCACAGGTGCCGGACATGTATTGGTGATTGGCTCTTGTAACCTTGGCGGGTACATTCTGTCAAGGAAAGTCACTGTCCTCAAGAGAACATGCGCTTTGTTCTTGATTCCCTAACAAGTAAATCATTGAAAATCCAGAACTTATAAAAATGCAGCAGTCCCAGGACATTCTGATGAAATGCTTTGGACATCAAAATCGAGACCCAGAAAAATGTAAACGTCAAGGTAATCCTTACCGTACCTATTATCTGCCTCATAGAACATCTACAACAATGCTGCATCAGTTCCAGTATAAACCAGTTTCCAATTTCCTTACAATATGCATCATCCAAACTCTGTACAATACCCCCATACAGCAACTGGTAAGGCCACTGCCAAAGGTTCTCATGGTTACAGGAGCGTGGCCGGTTGACTGCATGGGGAGGGCCTGGTAGACTGTGTAGGCAAGGTTAGAGTAGGGTGGGCAGACATGAACATCAGAAGAATGTTTGTGAGGATGATTCAGCCACATGTCGGTAGGTGCTTGTAAATGAGGAGGCCGCAAGTAAGGCTGGCGGTTATCACTGTCCTGAAGGCGAGGAGTGCTCTGTTGTGGAGCTCTTCCTGGGAGCGCCCCCTTGTATCCTACTGTGAAACCCAATAGTAGGTCAGGGCGGCAGACTCCGGAGCCACTGGCACAACCTGATCACCTGTCACCTCAATGGAAGTTTGTGGCCAGGGTCCCACTGTGTCAGGACATCCCAGACTCTGCAGGAAGTGGGCGGATATACTGAGATAGCACAGTAGGGTCACCATGCCTGTAAGTGAAACCCTCCCACCCCAAACATTTCTAACCGGGCTGGCCTGTGTATTGGCCCCAAAACATCAAGTGTGTAAGCCTGGAATATTAATACCACACATGCAAAAAATATATTTAGAGGAATCATTCCATTTCCAGCATAATACATCCTCAAGTTACAACATTGAAATCCTGAGAGATGTACTGAGGATGAAGTGGAGAAGGGCCAATAATGGCTGGTATAGACCTTCTGCTCCAACTTTCCAGTGTTTGTCTGTCTGTTTCTCCATGTTTAATTTAGAACATTCTGCCCTCAGTAGGCTGAATATTCCAATAGCATTATAGCCCTTCAGCCTCGGACTATGCTGGACGATAAATGCCAGTTCCCACATTATAGGCTTGTTGTTCACGGTAGAGCCTTTAACGACTATAGTCCTAGACAGTGGTGTTTCATGTTATGATATAGCATAATACCCACTTTGTAACCCCTTAGAAAATCTTTTTTCTGCCATGAAATTATGATTCTTTGAATTTCCCTGCACGTTCATACAAGATACCCCACATAAGCCATGGCATTTCACCACACTCTTGTCAGGCAATTTCCGGTACTTCAGCCATGCCAAGTAGCAATATGCCTAGTTGCTGGCATCTGTCTGTGATGTGCAGATCAAATGCTTGAATTTGAACCGCGCTATCCCATCTAATCATCTTTCCAGGGTTGATACGTGTGGTGACACAAAGTCGTGATACAGGAGCACCAATTGATTACAATGCTTAAAAAAACTGTAGCAAACAAGCAATGTGTGAAAAAGTAATTATTGTTGCAATATTACCTTCACAAATATTATGACACTGATTCCACGTGAGTCGTACACCTTTATCTATTCAAATAATGGCGCTTCTCCAAAATTAAGAGAGTTTTCCAAACAAGTTCCAAGGCACAAGGTAAAGCCACAACAGTGTTGAATCCAATTAAGTTGGAAATGTTTCATAAGTAATAAAATTGTATTACAGAATGTCTGCTAAATATTCTTATGTAATCAAACATATTATCCTTAAGCAAATATCCATAAATAACTCTCTAAATTCTTGCTTTAATAATCGGCCTCTGGTACCTACTGCTTCTACAGTTCAAGGAATGGTTCAAGTCCTCTTTCCTTGCTAAGTACACTACTGAAGCAAGCTGTGTCTTATTGCTGGTCCTGTTATTATTACTTAACATTCCTAATGTACATGTCGCGTTTTATGTTAAATTCCATGATGAGGTCACCCTATAAAAATTTCTGAAATCAATACACAAATAAACATCTTATCTGCTTCCATATTAGGCTTTAGAATTTTCCCTCTGATACTGGGGTAGGGGCTTCACAACCTTGTACTGGAATTTATATAGCGCAAATCACCAAGCGGTTTCTAAGCGCTTGCTTAGGGAACCCGTCCTGGTATTCCCCTGTGAGATAACCCCGGCAGGGTATCCGCAAGGTGAAAGCCAGGCATCCCGCCGCGAGGGGCCGTTGTGGAGATTAAGCAAGCTATTGCCCAGAGTTGCAGAGTGTGAACCCGTGAATCGAGTAGGCACTGGAGCGAGAATTGTCGAGTCCATGGACATTTTAGGACTCAAGACCCCGCCGAGCCGGGAATTGAACCCTGATCCCGGGCTGACCTCTGCTTCCAGGTCTGCCTCCTCTAACCAGTGAGCCACACTTCTCCACTGAACCTTCTATACTGACGCCCAGATTTACAAACATTTTTGTGTCATGGATGCATCACTTTTGTGGAGCAGCCATGATTAAAAATGATGGTGCTGATTCACAAGCCTCTTGTCCCGCCGGTACGTCACATTGCGTGACACACCGGTGGCGCAACCTGCTGCCTGATATTTACAAGATTTATGATATTTACATAAAACCATCCTGCATGGCTTTTCATGTGTATGTAAATATCGCCCCCTTCTCACGAAACACTTTGCGTGTGAGGGGCGTGACATGGGTGTTCCCACGCAACATCCATGTATTCTAATGCATTTCCAGATTTACAAGAAATCGTAAACCTGGAAATGTGTCCATGCTATGCCACTCCTGGGGTGGCATAGTCAGGTGCAACGTGGAGAAATGTTTACATTTCTCCTTGTTTTCTTTTCCTCTTTCAGTGGGTGCTGCATTCTACTGCACACATGGAAAGAGGAAATCACCTCAATTGATAGTTTTTGTGCATTAAGGGACACCGATCTGCACAAAAACAACCCTCCCCCCCACGATGCAGGCATCCTTGAGCCACAGTGGAAGGGTGCCTGCTCCTGCTCCAGCACAGGGTAAAGCACAGGGATGCGATATATTGTAAATATGTAGCATCCCTGTGCTTTGAAAGTGACTCAGTGCGGCGCAGCCAAATGGCTTGCAGGACTCACGGAGTCACGTATATTGTAAATATGACGCTATATTTATAAAAGCCATGCAAGGGGCGTTTTGTGCTGCATTGCATTACATTTCGTTCTGGGTGGTGTTCTATGGGTGGAGCCTGGGCGTTCCTGTGCATCCACTCATGGATTTCACGCACTCTCAGATTTACAAAGGTTTGTGAACCTGAGAAATCGCTACACCTCCCAGAGGATGGTGTAATGAGGAGGAAAATCTTTTGTTGCTTTGTTATTTCCTCTTTCTATGTGTGCTGCATCATGCAGCACAGGTAGAAAGAAGAAAATTCCTCAATGGAATTCTGCTTGCAACGCAGGCACCTTTGCACCATGATGCAAGAGTGCCTGCCTATGAGGTATCCCCGGCTGCTTGCTGGCTCAGGCTGCCTCGATGAAAGTGTGCAGAGTGCAGGATGGTGCTTGACTAATTAATTTAGAAGGAACACGGCCGGGCCTTTCACAGGCAGTCTGCCTGGGAAAGGCCCGGCCCATGTTCCATCTTAATATTTAGTCACCCAGGCAGCTTTCAAATAAATTTGTTCAGGCTGTGTGAAGCTGCAGCCACACTGTCATGATTACTGGGTCAGGACAGGTCACTCATCACAACAACAATGCTAATACTTACTTAATAATCACTGCTCCCCCTGCCTCATCGATATGTTCTCTTGCTCCGGGCTCACTCGTGACTGCAGACAGAGTGCACGTCCAAGCTGGAAAATTCTGGAAGACACCTCCCCCAGACCCCAGCACCCAATCAGTAATCAAAACAACAACTGTCACTGGGTCTCTCGAGGAAGAGGCAGAGGCCCAGCCCCACCCCACTACTTTCTCTGAAGCTGAACTGGCCGGCCCAAGCCATTGCAAAGAATTGGGAGCTTCAGACTCCTCCCTGGGCTCCACGAAGTTCGCCCAAATGCAAAGCTGTATTCTGGCAGTGATACACAGGTCCTGCCCCCCTGTGTGTCATCACTGCTCTGCTTTCTGGCTCCAGGGCGAAGAATTTTTCGCCCTGCCAAAAGCATGCACAGCAGAGGCAGAGGCAGAGGCAGCCAAGAGCCATTACCCCCCCCCCTCCCACCCCCTCAAAGAAAACCCAGATTTGCCCATGTTTGTTCACCAAGCAGCCAGCACAATTTATTTCTAGCTGCTTGGTGTTCCACCTCACATTTTTTTAATCCCTCAAGGGTGGTAGGGCGGCGCCCATCTCGCCCATGTACACCAGCCACCCCTGATGCTGAGCAACCTCTCTTAAAATGGATCCTGTAGAATCATTGGAGGTGCTTGCAATTACTTTCATCTCGTTAACCGTTTCTCTTACATGAACCTCCATTGCAGAGGCAGAGTGGTTATGGTCAGTTGTTCTTACAATAATATCATCAACCGTAACCGCTCTGCCGCTGCAACGGGTTGAAAAGTAATTCACGCACCTCCAATGATTCCTACTTAAACGTATCCTTTCCTTACAATAAATGTAACCTGAATGATTCAGTAATCGGTTTCCCTTTCTGGACATAATATAATTCGCAGTTGGATGAGTAGACATGTTCTAGAAAGAAAAGAAATTGGATATTTAGTTACTTTTCTGCTTTTTTAAAAATTATCATTCAAAAAAGAAACAGTTTTTAAAATGCAGCAATTTTTCAGAAGTATGAATAGTAAGTAATACTCATACACTATTTAGCACTTTCCCTACTGCTGCACTTACTCAGATTTGGAATAGTAAGTAATTCCTCTACACTATCCAGCACTTTCTCGACTTCAGCACTTACCAAGAGTTAGAATAGTAATTAATACCCTAATACTATCCAGCACTTTCCTTATTGCAGCACTTATCTGGAGTTGGAAAAGTAAATAAAACCCTTACACTATCCAGCACTTTCCCTACTGCAGCACTTACCCGGAGTTGGAATAGTAAGTAATACCCCTACACTATCCAGCACTTTCCCTACTGCAGCACTTACCTGGAGTTGGAATAGTAATTAATATACATAATACATAATAACATCTCGCCCATGTACACCAGCCACCCCTGCTGCCTAAAGTGCGCCAGTGAGAAAGCAGAAGTGCACCATAACTTAGTATATATGGCACATTTCTACTCTCTTCATTTCACGTAACGCAGCAAGTTTCCTTGCTGCACTGCATTATGTGAAAAGTTTGTAAATTTGTACCCCAATGTATAACCAAAAATAAAAGAAAATTCGACCAGTGCTCCATCCTGTCTGATTCCAAATAAACAAATCCATAAATGAATAAAGTCAACCAAAATAGCATATACAATGTGGGCACACAGCATAGGAGGGGCAGATCCAATTTAGCTAAATGTCATGTTAGCTTCCTGTATTGTTCTCCACTAAATATATAAACTACACGTAACACGCAGGGCTTTAGCTCAAAATTTTAGGTAAAGAAATCATGAAATGCCAGTACTGACATTTTGGAACCCTTTTCGCTTCATTGGGAGTCAAAATATATTTACGCCTAAAGTGTTTAGAGTAGATGCCATCCATGTTAAAAATTGTGTTCTACTTGTTGTTGTGCCAATGAAATCCCAATGATTTACGTATTTCACATGTGAGAGCAGAGTGGCCAGAGGGATTCGTAACATTTGTGGCCAGCAACCACAGGGAGTGCAGGGAAGACTCTAAAAGACATTGAAGAAAAAAATGCTGGGTTATTCTCAGTTTAATAATACCATCACAGCTTCAAAACTGGAAGTCCTAATGAAACACTATGGGCTCGATCATGTTTGAGGTGAATTTCAAATTTTACATGGCCTACAAATGCTCAAAAATGCCTTCACTGAAAACAATATTGTTGGAGGATGGGTTATTGGTAGGGGTAAGTATGCACCAACCACTAGCAATAAAGCCACCCACGCATATAAGGTCCAGACAAGGTCTCCATACATAAGCCCCCTGGCTCAACCTTTGGTAGCTGGCTGCGAGCAGGTAGGCTTAACTCAGGAAACAGGTACGCAAATAATTAAAAACACCAGCACATTAAATAAGTAAGATGCAAAACACAATAAAAATCCCAAACCAATTTGTAAAGATAGGAAATATTTGTATTCTTAACATGACACCAAGATGACAAGAATTCAATAGAGGGACCCGGAAATATGATTTTTAAAAGATTAACCAATTTATAGTGCTTAAAAACATATAGTGGGGGCGTGGTCTCACCCAGCATGGAGTGAGACGTGCGTCTGAGGAGCTCTGGACCGCAGCTGCCATATTCAGCCGAAATCACGGCACTGGGGCACATCAAGGCCTCCCAAGACGAACTCACTGAAGGGGCTTGAGAACCTCCCGATCGAGTTCCTGGGTGCTGCCGGGTCTTGGGACAGTCGCTACGGCAGTGGAGCCTGAATGCTGTTTCCGCGGCCACCATCTTGCCGCACTGGGTGACGAGTGAGCATGCATCTCCCCCAGACTACCAGTGCTATTAACTGGAGCCTCACTACACTGCTTGTGGGGAAGTGCTCCTCTGGAGAGAGAGTAGTGGCCTACGACTGGCGCCTTTAGGCGTCTGATCACAGCGCCCGGTCTGGACGGAGTTTGAGGCCGCCAACTCGAGGCCAGTCTTTAAGAAGACCAAGGCCACCACCTTGAAGCCTGTGCGACGAGAACCCTCCCTGACGCGGACCTGCACGGACGGTCCTATATGTTGCTGGGGCTCTGAAGGGCCTACACAAACAGCGCTGCAGGTGCCCTAGGGCAGCTTGGGGCCACTGGTGTTGCTCTACACCTCTGATCACTGCCTGTGATGCAGTTGCCTCTGAGACTCCGAGATTGTGACTTGCCTGGTGATGGAGGATTGCTGCTTCGGGCCCCTGCTGGGACTGCAGAGTTGCTGTGCTGTTCCGCGACCGAGGTAACCTGCGACATAGGACTCTGGTGTAGACTTTTTTGGGGGTGTGCTGGTGGGCTGGACTTGCCCCTCCCCCACCCCTCCCTCTCCTCATTTGACCAGAGCTCACGGCAAGGACTGTTCATGCAACGCAGGTGTGGCCTGTAAGAGTGAACCTGCTTTGTGTGCTACTCCGGCCCCCTGACTCCATGGATTAAGGTCAGTGATGAGCTGGGATATGACAAAGGTTGATTAGGCTCTGAGAAGAGGCGGATCCCTTCACTTCTTTAACCCGCATTTTTACCGCACGTTTCGTAAACTGCGTTTAGCAACATAGTGGCCTCGCTCCTTGCCCTTACACAGATACATCTCTTATTTGGAGGCATACGCTGCTTATCCTGGTGGTGCTGTTTGACTCCATTGCGAGTGACCCGCCTTTGCAATCTGGGGCATATTGGGTCTCTATTAGATCCTCCTGCTGTAACTTTTTTCTGGAAACGCCGCTGCCTGGAGGGTTATGCCACGCAACAAGGCAGGTAAAGAGGCTACATCGACCCTAAAAGATCACATCGTTGTGGAGCAAAACTGATTCCGTCCATGGCGTCTTCATCAGAAGGTCCTGAGGATCCCCTCACCCAATCTTTTACGACACAATTCTGCAAGAGATTAAAGCAGAAATTGAATCTCTTGAGTCTGAAGTCCAGACCTGCATCAAAAAAATTAGAAAGGACGTAACAGAAATTGGGGAGAAGGTAGATGACCTTAAAAAAACAGTAGATGCCCGTACCGGAGATCAGGAGCACTTCTGGCTGCGTCTTGCCCATCTTGAAGAACAACAGTTCGACCTGCAATTAAAGCAGGAAGATTTGGAGAACAGGAGTAGACCAAACAATCTTCACCTTCGAGAAGTGCCACAGGGGCAGAGGGCACTGACAATATGACCTTTGTTGCAGAGCTTCTCCACGAGATTCGAGGAGACGATGATGCCTCCCCCCCCCAGTGCTTGATAGAGCACATTGAGTAGCTGTTCCCTCTGGATGCTTGGAGCTTGTCTCTGACATATTGACTAGAGTACACTTTTTCACAGATAAAGAGGCCATTCTTAAAGCAGTGCAGAACAAGTCTGAACTGTCCTTCAAGGGTTTTAATATCCAGCTCTTCCAGGATCTTGCACCCACCACGCCGCAGGGACTTCAAACCTGTCACCAATAAACTTCGCGAGATGGGCATTCAATACCAGTGGGGCCACCCCTTTGCCCTAATCTACATCTGGGAGACCAAATGCTGGGTGCTGCGCTCTTCAGGATGCCAGGCGGGTGCTCCAACTCCTAACCTCCCCAACGTCAGCTAGCCCCACATGCCTGTCGCCACCAGACAGGAAACCAGCAGGGCCGCAGTGGGATAAAGCGCTCGGACAGTGCCACATGTCCAGATCTGGGGGTCAGTCATCATCCAAGGCCAAACGGGATGTTATCCAGCACCTCCGCTCCATGGATAGTGGGAAATAACCCACTCGTTCGCAAGCTGCATCAGACTGATGGAATTGTTATGCTGGAAGATCCGACTATTATATTTCTTTGGCACTCCTCTCCTGTGCTAAGATGGGACCTCTTACGCTGCTACCAGCTGCTTTCTCGCCCTGGCAAATGCCTGGCGGCGGGACTGGTGTTTCCCACTCAGAGATTGTGTTTTGTTTCCCGAGACTCACCCCCACATCCTATTCCTAGGAGAGTGACCTCTCCGTAATGGCCTGTGCTGTTGTGCTATGCTCCTTCCTGGTCTGGAATTGGAACTGTTGGTCTTGTTGGCCTTTGTTGACTCTTGAAGGTTTACTCTATGCCTATTCTTCTCTTTTCCATCTTTTTTCCTCCTTTGTGTCGTGTGCTGCTTCCCACCTTTTTGCTGTTGAGCTACGTGGCATTATCGCAGACCATGTCTACTGTTGGGGCCTATCTCAGCATTGCCCTCTTTGGGGGTGGTTACTGGGGGATGAATGTGGGGCTTGGGTCTTAACTTCTCTGTTTCAGCATTTTTAGGGCAGACCAATACCTTAAAATGCCTCTTATGACCACTGTTCCTTGCTTGAAGGTCCTTTACCTTAATGTAAAGGGCCTCAACTTCCCTAACAAGCGTAGTCCGATTTGGCGCTATCTGCTGCTACAGAAACCAGACATTATCTTCTTGCAGGAGATACATCTCCTACAGGCGGATACACATCGTATGGCTCACCCCAAATACCCCCTGCAATGCTGGGCGTCTGCGCCCACGAAGACGGCTGGGGTGGCTATCCTATCTAGAGCAGGTATCCATCAGGAAGCTGTGGTAGCAGTGAAAAGTAAAGAAGGTAGGTATTTTAAGCTTGTGGTGCGGGTAGGTGTGCAGACGCTTACTCTATTTAATATTTATGCTCCCAACTAGGCACAAGATCTTTCCCTTAGGGACCTCCTCAAAGATCAGCTATCCCAAAACGATCAGCAGCTCATCCTAGGGGGCGACATTAACCTGGTATGAGATACAGAATTGGACCATGTCACTAACACCTTTCAGGGGACTGAAGCGATGTCTGCTTCATTAAAAAGAGATTTTATGGATCTGGGACTACTGATGCCTGGCGTGATCACTCTTCCGACACACGACTACTCCTATTACTCACATGTGCACCGCTCCTATTCCCGCATCAATCACTTGTTTGTTTCACACTCCTTAGTGCGCAATGTACTTTCGTCCTACATGTCAGATGTCTCAGTCTCGGACCACCCACATTTCGAACTACTGTTGCACAGCCCCACATATCACACACAACACTCTCCCTGCTGGTGATTCCCCCGCGTCTTGAACGATCCGGTAGATGTTGCTGAAATTAGAGATGCCGTCACGGCATATTTCTTGTCTAATGACCTCTCTGAAACCCCATTTCCAGTGGTATGGGATGCTTTTAAGGCTACTACTGGGGGGCAGATTTCCTCAACCGCGATTGCACGGTATCCTGAAGCCCGTCTTTTTGAGGACAAATTGACTAAAGAAATCAAAACGCTTATAAACAGGACAGAGATCACACTTTAATTATTCACAAACGCCACTTGGCCATGCTTTGAGGCCAGCTACTTGTCCATAGAACTAACAAGGCGGAACAAGCTTTGCTGGCAATGAAGCAGAAGTATTAGGATGGGGGTCAAGGTGGGAACGGTGTTAGCACGTCACCTACGGAAGAGGGCGGCAAGGGCACACATTGCGACACTTAAGCAGGTAGATGACACATGGGCCATTACTGAAAAAGCCAACTTAACGGCTTTACATGACTATTACAGCTCCATCTATGTGCAGGAGACTCCTCACCTTCGGCAGATACAGTTGACACTGGAGGACTGTCAGTGTACCCCTATAGATGGTTAACACGCGCAGCTCCTTGAGGAACCGATTACCCTTGATGAACCTCCGGTCTATTTTTATTGCACTTTTCTCCCCCAATTACATGACCACTTGTATGCATTTTTAACTCCTTCACGGATGGCACTGGTCCGTCTACCTCTATGGCCATGGCTGCCTTAGCCCTTATTCCTAAACCGGGTAAGGATCGGACTCTATGCTCCTCCTTTTGTCCTATTGCGTTCCTCAATACAGACATGAAACTTTATACTAAAATTCTAGCTAAGTGTTTAGACCCACATATGCCAGGACTCATTGAACCTGAACAGGTTGGCTTCATCCGGCATCAACAGGGTGTGGATAATGTGCGGAGGATAGCCCACTTCGTAGGGAAGGCACACCACTGGGATATACCATTCTGTCTATTATCACTCAATGCTGAAAAAGCATTCCATTGTGTGGACTGAGATTTCTTACGGGCTGTTCTAAAGAAGATAGGACTGGGGTCTCTGATTTTTAGAATCATGGTGCCGTATATCTTCCCCCAAACTACATTCAGAGTTAACTGCCAACTCACGAGCCCTATATCTATTTATAGGGGCACTAGGCAGGGGTGCCCCCTTTCCCCTCTCCTGTTTGCGCTTGTAGTTGAACCCCTTGCTTTAATGATTCGTCACTCACCAGTTGTTAGTTGCATTATCCACAGAGGTGTGGAACATCAAATAGCTCTCTTTGCAGATGATCTTCTCCTTACCCTGACAAAACCTCATGCTTCACTACTGGCTCTCCACACACTATTACACTCATTTGAAACTGCATCGGGTCTTAAAATTAACCATGCTAAATCCTGGGACTTAAACCTTACAATCCCTGAGACCAAAATTTCTGTACTGCAGTCCTTAGTTCCCTGTCAGTGTGCCCAACACTCCATTAGGTATCTTGGGCTTAATTTAACCCCTACCATTCAAACATGGACGCAAGCGAACTGGCAGGACTTTAAAAAAGCAGTTATGGAGGACCTGCGTATCAAGAAATCTTTACTGTTATCGTGGCTGGGACGTCTGAACGTGGTTAAAATGTTGGAGTTGCCTAAAATACTGTACCTATTTCAAACATTGCCCACTTCTACACCACAAAGCCAAATAGTACTCCTGCAACGTGAACTCACCACCTTCATCTGGAGAGTGAGGCGACCGCGCTTTTCCACTAAAGTGCTAATGCTGCTACGTGATAGGGATGGGCTGGCGTGTCCTAATGTACTAGAGTATTACTGGGCTTCTCATTTACCCTACATTTCAGAATGGGTGGTGGGGGAAAGTGATTCCACATGGAGATGTCTGTGGCATGCTGGTCTGTATGGGATCTCGCGTGGCCTCCATGAGGTGCCCGACCGCGTAGTATGTATATGGCTATACCCACGAAAACTGTTCTGGAAATATGGGACAAACTAGCTCTAACCAAAAACATTACATCCTTCCCTTCCACCAACACTCCTATTGCACGTAACCCTAACCTTCCACCAGCTGTTCAGCACCTCTCTTTTCTGGCCTGGTCTGAGGGGAATGTTGAATAATTCACAATCTTTTTGTGGGCGGCACTTTTAAAACTTTCGAACAGTGCAAAGGGGAATTCCATCTCCTAGAAGGTGCAAGAATGCAATATCTTCAACTCAGACACGGTTTACTGACACCATCTACTATTCAGGGGACTACTCGTCCCCTCACCACATGTGAAAAGCTAATCCGCTCCTTTTATGGATCTAAGGGACCTATTTCCTGCACATATCAAGTGCATCAACGCGCTCCGCACACCTACCCGTCACAATGACAATCCAGTAGTCCCGTCGAGATCACTTCTAAACAATGGGAACAACTTTGGTGTGACATACCAAGGGTCTATTGCAGTATGCCCCAGAGGGAGACTGCTTACAAGGTTATGACTCAGTGGTACTACACTCCTCACAGACTCCATAACATGTTTACTACCTCCTCCCTCCTCTGTTTGCACAAGCTCAATTGGGAATTTCCTCCATGTTTGGTGGCATTGTCCACTACTGACCATCTATTGGATGGAGATTCTCGGCCATATTAGAAAGGTGATAGGCTATCCCATTACTGAAACCTTGACACTAATTATTTTAGGTGCAAACCAACAAATCTTTTAGCCATGACACAGGCGGATTGGTGTCTAATCTCACACATGCTAGGGGCGGCTAAACAGACAATAGCCGTGAATTGGTAGAAGCACCCCTAGTGACCCTGTGGTTCACTTGTCTGTGGCATACCGTGGCGATGGAACTTCTCGCAGCACATCTCTCACTTCGCAAGACACAATTTCAAAGCACATGGCAGCAATTGGTGGAATACTTTTGCACATTAGAGCACGCTAACCTACAGCCACCCACAGTTCAGGCCTGATCCAGCAGCTTACCAGCACCAGGTAATCTAATACCATATACTCACCTCGGCCCATAAACACACATACACACTCCTGGTATTAACGGCTGGGTTAAATTGTTAGTACTTTTTATCGTTCTAGATTAGTCTCGCCTTATTCTCAACTAATCTTTCACTGATCAAAAAGTTCTTTCCTCTGGTCAATAGACCAAATTAGTTGAACTAATTAAAGCTGAAATGTCATCAATACAATCTACTTATTTTGATGTAATAACCACAGACTCTGGAAATATTTTAAATCTTTATCTAGATTAATTTAATGTAAACCACTTACAAGTACAGTACTGTCACCATTATTCATAAGAAGGAAGATTAAGTAAACCAATTATCAAATGTATTTATTTGTACTATGTAATGACTATGCATGGAAAAGAGAGCATAGAGAGAAAAGGAAATAGGCACATAAACAGACAAATAATTATAGTTACTGAGCATGGTGTTGTAGTGTGTTTATCTAGGTACCTGAATCGATATTTCTATTCTTTGCCCTTGTCCGGTTATAAATCAATAATATCCCTACAACGGCATAGAAACCCTTTTCATAATTCAGTCATAGCGCATGCTGTCACCTTAAGCAAGCACTATTCCTCCAGCCCCCTAGAAAGCACACCGAGTTCTTAAACAAATCCAAGCCTCCAGCAACCTGGGAAATCCCCGCTGCTTTGTTTTGATTTCGTCTGAGAACTCCTGTAAAGCACTGTAAGAACGACCAGTTCTTAGTGACATCTTTATTGACGTCTTATGTCCAGCCTTACGTCAAACCCGGCACCTTTCAGGTATAAATATACCAACGTTGCCTTAAGCAAACACACGGTGGTAATCCTGGAGCAGAGCAGCTATCTACTTCCGAAGAGCCCAGCTGATGCGAGAGCCCACGGACGCTGCCCCTCCCTTTTGACGCGCTGAGAAAGACGCTGTCTTTTCTCTTGCCGAGAAATCCAGCCTCTGGCGTTTCCAGCTTACCCTTGCGGGTGACTGGGATACCGAGTCCCGAGAGAGAGATACGAGCCCTCCTGCCTTCTAATACCCAGGTACTGAACTGACTAAACCCTTACCCGGGAATTCTTGAGTCAGATTCTTGGCAAAACAACCTTAACTTAAACTGCTACTTACTTACTCCTTCTCACGTATTAGGCTTAGGTCAGGTACACCGGGGTAGGCGTAGTTAGAAGCACCAGTTGAGTACGATTAGTCAATGTATATATGTATGTATCTATTTTATCCATTTTAAAGTATCATATGGCTAAGAAACCATATCAATGATTTTACAGTATTATTTTATAATCCTGCTTTTACTATATGCACTTTACTTAACTATAAGTATTGCAATTGTAGCAATTCATTTCTCTTGTATGAGGAAAGAGGCTGCTCAATAACTAACATCTTTTATTGAAAACGCCCGTCTCTCTTTTTCTCTGCAATCTGGTGAAACTAAGTACGCACCTTTGACTGAGTGAAATAGCTGTCTTTTGTTTTCACACGACTCTAGAGATACACTCTTATTCAGGGAGAGCAAAGTTGTCATGTTTTATGGTTGTCAGAAACTAAATCCCTTCTTGTCTATCCAGGGAGGTTCAACTCCTCCTCGCTTATTCGAGAAAGTTTCTAGTGAACTCTGAGCTAGCTGGCAAAAAACTTAAGTCTAATATAGTCAGTAAAGACCTAGATAATCTCAGTCCTACGTCTACACTACTGAAGATATTATTCCAATGCGCAGAGCCTATTGGGACTAAAGGAACTACACTACAGTGTGAAAACCAACCCCCTGGCCAAGGGGCTGGGAAGGGTCCCCAAGGGAAGATCTGGCGACCTAAGGTTTCACCCCTCTCTGACAGACTCCTCCTCCTTAAGATTCTTCTGCGATCTTCTTCTAATTAAATTGATTTAATATAAAGTGGCTCAGCATTCGATTCTTCTTCAGCTTTTGTCATCACTCTGACAGCATCCCACCCTTTGCAGCATTCAGCATCAACGTCTCGTCGGGCAGCATCCTGGTCTCAAGCTTCTCAGTGCTCTTATCTCTAACTAAAAACGACCTCAATTATACTCTCTAATATACATGTACCTCCCAATAATGTTTCAATATCATGAAACTCCTAACTGATTGGACAGGCAAGGGGAGGTGATCATCACACCATGCTTACTTTTCACTCTTTTCAGTTAGTCCTTTGTTAATAACCCCTTCCCCTTAATTCTTTATTCAAACTTTATTCATAAGTCTTTGTTCCCACCCGCATTCACTTTATTATTGTCACAAATTATAAAAGTTCACAGGTTCCCATCCATGTCAGTGGACTGTCGTTCCGTTTCCCAGGAAAAGTATCCCTTCTTAACCTTAGACTGTGTTCAAGAAGACATCACTTCTTCCAGCTCAATTGTACTACGCATGTGCAGCAATCAGAAGGGAAAAGACTATGGTCCACGTAAAAAGGCCCATAATAAGCACTATTGAAAAAGGCATAAAGGCAAATTGTAAAATAAAAAATAAATGGTTTCACTGTTACCACCTATTTCTATTCTAACCCCATTTACTTATGAATGCTTTCCCGCATTAACACTAGTAAAATAACTTGTTTTAGTCTTCAGCAAAGCAGATGCCAAGCATGTGAGTTCAAAGCAGCCATTTTGTCAGCCACTGCGCAATCGCAAAAGATTCCCTCCAAGCAAAAGTACGTCATACTACGTAGCTGCAGTAGACACATGCGTACTAAAGATTTTTAGTTGGAGACCATTTTAGAATCTCACTCGAGTTACTCGTTAGTAAAACACATGTGCAAGCTTCATTTTCTATAGTGTAGTCTGTTGTGCATATTAATTTACCCAATACAAAGTTAATACGGGGGTAAAAGTTACGTGAGAGGATTGAGTCAGAGCAAGTGTTTTTTCTACGAGTCCTTGCTCCATCAGGTCCTATGCCTTTTTGAAGATAATATACTTCCTTCATGTGCAGAAGATGTCTGGGGTCCAGACAGGGAAAGTACGTAGTTGAATTGGCTGCATGAAATTTGGTATTATATATCAATGTAGGTATCTATTTCACAGCTCCTCCGTGCCTTTCTTTCTTCTCCCTTTTCCCACCTTAAGGGGCTTTTCTGTCCTTT
This sequence comes from Lissotriton helveticus, assembly GCF_964261635.1. Lineage (NCBI taxonomy): Eukaryota > Metazoa > Chordata > Amphibia > Caudata > Salamandridae > Lissotriton > Lissotriton helveticus. Next base: position 24,782,282 of record NC_136064.1, read on the forward strand.
GGAGCAACGTGTTGCTCTCTCTACTTCTTTCCCTCCTCTATTGTTCCCCAGTTTTGAATTGCCTACTTACATGGTTCAGGACTTTAGATCTTACATGGCATCCTGTCTTTCTTTAACTGTTTGGAATATGATATTGTATAATAACTGGGTTCAACTACAAATGTTGCCCTTGAATCTTAATGCTATGTTCAGAGAATGACTGTTCACGCTCACCCCCTCTTTTAATCCCCTAACCCCCCGCCCGATCTCCCATACCCATCCCACTTTTCTTTCCACCCTCTTTCTTCTCTTTCTTGGTTTTCCCCCTTTTCCCCGCTTTTTATTACTTTCTCTACGTTAATTGTTGTTATTGCTTATATAATTTGTATGCAAATTTCAATAAAACAGAATTGAAAGAAACAAATCTGAAATCCAGGCCGGGTCCCATTTGAAGGTAGTCAGCTTGACTCTTGACGCCGGTCCACTTATGGAGCTTTCCCCAAAAGTTCCTCCAAACTTCTTGAACTTCGTCCTGAACTTACTCTTGAGGGTTCAAAGTGTTCAAAACAGATATAATGATCTAGAAGCTCTGAAATGGTCCTTGAACGTTTGGACTGCAGTTCCCACAATGCACCTGGCTAAACCTTAAAAGCCTACTAAACTCACTCCAGACTGGGGACTTCTTGAGGGAGATGGTGCAGGGAAGCTCTGTTAACCTGTTGCTTCTCACTCCTTAAATCATTTTTGTAGCAAGGCAAAGTCCTTAGGGTTGTAGTTTCAAGTGTGCAACAGGAGCAGTCTTTCAGAGACCAAGCCACAGTGGTGTAGGCAAGGGGTCCAGCAGGTCAATTCTTCTTGTAGTTTCAGGCAGCCAATTCGAGTTGATATGCAGCTCTCACGTATTCATTCAATGATCAGGGACGACAAACAGGGGGGCACTAATGTCTAATGAGGTGCAGAGTGCCACTCGGAAGCATGACTGCACATTGGATATTTTTGTCCCACAAAGCACTGCACTTTACAATTCAAGGTGGAGATTATCTCTTCTTTAGATTAAGAGTTGACTAAATCACCCTACTAGTGTGACTCAGTTCCATTAACATCCCCCTCCACCTCCTGCAAATTCCATTCCCAGGACTGCTGTTTGTCTTGGGTTACAGGAAGAGGGAGTAGGCCTGTCTGGTATTCCTTACTATTTTACTCTCTTTGAAGTGCAGATTGATTTACCCATCCCTGACCTGGCCTGTTCTGTGCAGCTGCAGAGCTCTCCCTATCAGATAACCTCTGCTCTAAGCAGCCACGTATAACCTAATCAAAGCAGCCTGGCTAAGCCTGTTAAGGATGGCTAATCATGAAAGGCTAACACAGGAAGATGATGGATGGAGTGCTGAAACTTGTCAGGCACTCAACCCAATCACAGATCTGGGTGAATCCATCATCGTTCTTTAGCTCACTTCGCCACCCCAGTTCAGACACAGCGCCAGGATGCCCGTAGGGTTACAGAGCGCTTTATAAATGCAAATGCATACATACACAGCAATATGCAAATCAGTCTTGACCACCTGCCTCATGGGAACCGTCCAGCCCGAACTGCCAAGCCATGTCTTTCTGGACCGGAAACAAGTATCCTGGGACTGGTTTCAAGCTAACAGCCCTCATCAGCCAGGCTAGCTCGAATGCAGTGGCAAAGTGAGCAAGGGACCCACGTCTGGGCATACCCTGCCAACTTAGGGCGAACAAATCAAACACAAGGAGATGATGGACAGAGCGCTGAAACTTTTCAGACACTCAACCCCAGTCACAGATCTGGGTTGAACCCATCATCATTCTTTAGCTCACTTCGCCACCCCAGTTCAGACACAGCCATATGCAAATCAAATCAAATCAAAAAGTCTTTATTTAGATATAAAACAGATATCTTTAAAAGAGAATTACAGATTTATATTATTCATACATAGTAAAACAGTACAAACAGTCAATTGTTAAAACCGCTTCCCAAGCTGTAAGTACATACATAAAACAACCCTTACTCGCAGCCTACTATTTAAACTGTTCTCATCACTGGCTGCCTAGTGGGTTAGTGTTTTTTTAAAAGGGGTTGATTAGTTTAAAACAGATGGGGGTAAGGCAGTAGCAAGGCTTTTTTGTTTAAAATTATGATAAGCATTCTGAATCAGGTTTGTCAGTCTTATATTTAAATCAGTGTTATCCGGGCTCAATGCAGCTATAATGGCTTGCCTACAGGTCCGAACCCCCAGCCGATTCCATTCCCTCCTCAGCTTAAGCCTGCGTTGGTGGTCGAAGGCGGGGCAAATGCAGACCACATGAAGTAGCGTTTCTGCTGCTTCGCCCCACCCTCTGCAGGTTGTATTCTCTTCCGCACAGCGCCAGGTAGGAAGGTTTTGCAAAAATTGCCAATCACCCATTCTAATGGTTATGAAGCTACGTTTTAAGTACAGTGAGAAAGGACTAGAAAAGTAAGTGGAAGGGGCTAGCTGATTGTAGAAATTAATAACTGCCCACGCGTGGCTTCGTTTTGAGAACAGTGCTTTACCTTTAATGAGTGATAGCGATCTTAGGCTTTTTTTAATTGCAAGCTTAAATGCAGACTGACTAGGATTAAGGGCCCAGAGGCCATCTGCTGAAATTTGTTGGATATAATCCTTAAAAAGTCGGCCAAAAGTTCCTCCTGAGTTTTTCTCAGTTATTTCCTGCCAAACTAGAGACTCTAATGTACCTGGGTTTGATTGTCGTAATTTATGGCAGAGGTTAAGAAATACCCCGATGCAGGAAACGTCGTAATTCAATAACCCCATCTCTAGTCTGATCTGTGGGGGGGATGCAGAATGTGGCAACTGGAAAACCTTTTTATAAATTTTTATCGTATGTCGATTCAGAGCAGTGTTTAATTTCCCTTTAAAAATCCCTATGCCATACGACAGGGTGGGGCCAATTTTCGCTTTCAGGACTTCCAAGAGAGGGGACAGAGTGGGACCAGAAAGATTTTTTGCAAGCTTAGTCAATGACACCGCGAGCATTGTTGCTTTAACCGCGATCTCTTTGCGCTGCTTTATAAGGTTGCCCCTGGAGTCCAAATGGACCCCCAGGTATTTGTACGACTGGCCTATGGCGAGGCTGTTGTTATTGAAAGACCATCCGCCACCGGCATGTCGCTTTTTCCCAAATGCGACAACCTGGGTCTTCTTCAGATTGACAGCCCTATGCAAATCAGTCTTGACCCTGTGCCTCGTGGGAACAGTCCAGTCCGAACTTCCAAGCCACGTCTTCCCTGGACCGAAAACACGCATCCTGGAACTGGTTTCAGGCTAACCGCCCTCATCAGTAAGGCTATCTTAAATCAGGAAAAGCTGCCAGAGGGCTGGATTTTGGCTCACAGAAAAGAAAGTTTTATACATTATTTTCTGCACTAGTTATGATAAATTCAACTGTGGCAAGTTGTTGGATTTATCATTGCCCATAGTTCGTCTTTGAATTACATTTTCTTAGCCCATTCCTCGCAATATTTATAATTAAATAACATTGAATTCATTACAGAAACTTGGCTTAATGAATTATCATGCCCAATAGTCGACTAACTAGTCCATCCTGGGTTCTCAATCATAAAAAACCCCAGAGTATTTCCAAGGTGGTGATTTAGCCATAATCCACAAGAATACCATCACTATAGTTGAAACAGTCACTTCCACCTACAGCACTTTTGAATATCTAAGCACTACTATAATGATGGAAAACAACGACATGCCACCCACCTTGCAACGCTCGCACCTTCCATGAACACTTACCAGACCTGGTAACTCACTACTCACTCTCAAATGCCAACAACATAATCCTAGGTGACTTCAACCTCCATTGGAATGACGAAAAAAAAACACATTAATCCAATCCTTAAGTGAATTCTTACTCAGCAACAACATAATCCAACACTGCAAAGAACAAACCCAAACTAGAGGCTGAATCCTTGACCCTATTATAGCCCAGGACAAAGAGATAACCATTGATGACTACCTCACAGTTGACTGGTCGGACCACTTAATCATTCTGTTACACGTGATCAAGCAGAGCCACACACTATTCATACAAAGAAAGCTCTCCAGTGGACGAGAACCCTACGACCGATTCCTCTAGCTGCTCTGGAAGAAAGAATATCTCTACTTACCCCTCTCGAACAAGGAATAACCTCTCAGCGAACGAACTCTAAACCCACTTTAACTCAGCGATTTCAACTTCAGTCCTGTCAAGTACCAAGCATCAGACGTTAGATTAACGCATTTTAGTGTGGTGGTACGTACCACCGCACTAACTTGCGAAGTCGCACATTATAGTGCCTCCTTGCAGAGTCAAGCGGCGCTATAGAAGTAGCACCCAGCAGCCCGGGTCGCGCGCTGGCTGCTTTGACAGAGTGTGGGTGACTGCGGTAGTACTGGGCACTGTGCAGTGCTTCCCTTATGTTAAATTTAAAGTTTACATATGCTAGGTAGGTTAGGTCATAGCCTGGAGTGTGGCCAGGCCGCCTGGTGTCTCAGCTGCATTCGCTAGTTGCAGCATTTACGTAACATCTGTGGCTGCATTCACCTGACATGGCGTCAAGTTACTGCAGCAATATACATTCGGTCGATTTGCTGAGAGTGGAGACAGGAAGTAGTCATTCGTGAGGCCGGCCAAGGCGCGAAAGAGCTGTAATTATGTTTCATTCATTTGCGAGACACTGCTCGCATTGCCGCCTGCGCCGTCTGTTAGTTGGTGCATCATCATGCCACGCAACCGGATCAGGTCGCCAGTGCCGGAGACTCTTCGTGGCCGTGGCTCACTGTGGTCTGTATTACATTTTGAAAATATAATTTAAATGCACAGTCTGACTGAGCCTGTAGCTCTGCTCACTGGGTGCTCTCGTCAGGCTGGTGCTGAGGCAGGCCGAGCTCTGCCATTTAGGTAGCACTGGCTACTAGAAAATATAATGTATTTTACGGCCCTGACTGAGCCTGTATAGCTCGCTGCTCTTGGTCTCCTAAGGCTCGTAAAGAAATCTAAAATGTTATGTATTAAAACTAAAAACCCAAATATAAATTGTATTGATAATGTTTGCACCTCAGAGGGGGCACAGTAGAAATACCCACACTGGAGCTGACATGTTCATGTCCTGGTATGTTCATATGTCGTGGTGTACCCAGATGCCGCCTTGGTTCTGTCTCCGGTCTCTGTTGCTGACATGTCTTTCTCACTTCTGGTTCTATAATTCATGGTCAGCTGTGTTTGGATTTGGGCCCTCTTCTACTAGGATGTCACTTATTGCAACATATGTTAGTTGCTCCTCTGTCTAAGCGATGCAGTCCCTCAAAAGGTGTTTGGGCTGAATCTTTTTTTTAATTTTAGGGCTGTTTGTGGGTGTATTGGGTCATGCACCTTATCTGCAGGAAGCATAAATGCGCGTGTCTCCCTTACCTTGTAGAACACCTGTACAGCATCTTGACCAGCTCCAATTTGCTCCATTTGCAAATGTGGTCCTCTTTTTTTTAAAGGTATGATTTGCTAATGGAGGCCAATTTATTTAGGTGGCCTGACTTGTTTTCTGTCCTAGCCCAGTCCCAGAGGGGTGGGTGTTCTGTCTTGGACCTGGCTGGCATACACAAATGAGCAGTCTGACAGCTCCGAATAGGACAGGACAGGACTGCAGCATTGTGCCCACCCCCAGGCGCAGCCATAGAACTTGGAAGACACTCAGTGCAAGCGCCCATTCTGGTGGACACTCCCTAGGCACTGTCTAGTAGGCGAGCCATACACTCTTTCTGAACTAAAACTCATTCATCTCTGCATCAATAATCTACTAGACCGCCCTTCCAATTTTAGTTTTATTATACTGACAACCAGAGGCATGTTTTTCCTTAATTTCGTTATATTTTCAGGTGCACTGCTTTCTAAAATTTACTCTGTGCCTGTGGCACAGTATCGTTTAACAATAGATGTTTTGTCACACTAAGAATTGGCTCTCAGCGAACCTCCTCATGGCGTGTCTGAATTTTGATGTATGATGGTGCTCAAATTGTTTTTTGCCGTCGAGTCATCTTAGAAATACTGCAGGTCAGTGACCTTTCATTTTAGGGATATTGGTTTAGTTTCAAGAGATTTTAGGTCTTCCAATGCTCAACAGTTTCTAATTTCTGCTATTTAGCTCTTTTCAAAGCACTTCGTTGATTAATTTTCTTTGTAAGGAACTGTCACTCTAAGTGTCATACATTTGCCACTTCCTACATGTTCTTGTTACTCAAAGGAGTGTAATTTCTTATATTTATATGTTCCCCTTGCTTGATTTTTCTCGCGAGAAAGTGTACTCATAGTCGTTAAATGTCCCTCATAGTTAGAGTTTATGAAAATGTAACACACAAGCAGTCTGAAACCAGTCATCCTAGACAAACTAGCCCCACTGAAACTAAAAAGCATTAGAGACACCCCCCTCAAGGTCCTGGTTTAACAAAGAACTCAATGCTGAAAGAGGGCAACGAAGAGCTGCAAAAAGACTCTGGCGAACAAACCCATCCTTAACTCGCCTTCGCCCCCTCAGAACAGAATGCAGGAAATATAAAAATCAAATCATGAAAGAAAAATTAGCCTTCTTTCGCAGCTCTCTAGACCATGCAATAAATTGACTGAAAGATCTTTTTAACATCATAAAAAAATAGACTTCCAAAAAGCCCCTCAGGCCGCCAAAGAACGCTGTGACAAATTTGCTAATTTCTTTGAGAAAATTGCAATGATATAGTCCTCTGTAGACTGCAGCATTCAAGCATCTACTGTAATCGCCCCCCCTCCCACAACAATTAATGGAAACTCCCCTTTACTTTCCTCCGACTCCCAAGCAGTGGTCACCCCTCCTTACAGTGTAACCAAATCCCAGGATCGCCCACTAACCCCAGAAGCTAGAAGGTATTCAATCCATTTATGGAGATGGGCCTCTCAAAGCTAATTGCGAATTTAAAGGCCTGCTCCAATCCTACAGACCACCTCCTGGCCTTACTGGCAAAATTTTAATCACATCATAACCCCCTTCTGGACGATGATGAGAAACAGCTCCTAAAACTGGGGTTATGCCAGACTCCCTAAAATCAGGCCAAGTCACTCCACTGGCAAAAAAAACAAAAAAAAACTGAATCGGACCTTGATTACCTCAACCTCAGGCCCATCTCCAACCTTCCTTATGTGGGTAAAATTTTGGAGAAATGTGTCCTGTTCCAACACATCCACACCAAGTCTCCTTGACTCACAGCAATAGGGATTCAGAAAGTGTTGTAGCACAGAAACAGCTATACTAAATATAGCTGACATCCACAAATCTCTGGATGCTGGACAATGCTTCCTGCTCATCATCCTAGACTTACCAGCATCCTTCGACACTGTCGACCATAAGCTTCTTCTTAACACTATCAAACAACGGATTGGAGTAGATGGCCTGGTTCTGCAGTGGTTCACATAATTTCTTCATAACTGCTTTCAACAAATGAAAAAAACAATTCTACTTCAGCTACCTCTGCTATACCCAGTGGTGTTCCCCAGGGTTCAAATCTCTCACCTACACTCTTATATATCTACATAAAGCGTCTTACTGTCCTAATCAAACAAGCAAACCTCCCCTTCCACCTCTATGTGGACGGCATCCCTCTTTACCTCGCAATATCCTCTCAAGATGACATACAATACCTAAATGATACAATCACAAAAATTCAAAACTGGCTATCACACAGCCACCTGAAACTTGACCAAGAAAAGACGGAAATCCCTCTCCTTTTCAACAACGGACAGACCCCACAGGTCCAAAAGTGGCTAAAGCTTTTCAACTGTATAAACTGCATTCTATCTGTGACCAACTCCACCAAATCCCTGTGATCACACTGGACCCAAGCCCGAACATAGGCTCACACATAAAGAACACAGCGAGGAGTGACTTCTAAAACCTAAAACTCCTTAATAAAATCAAGCTTTTCCTTCCCTTCCAATGATCTCAAAACTGCAGCGCAATCCCTGGAACTGTCCACACTACTATAAAGGCAGCAGCAAGTATGCTCACTGGAGTCAAAAGGCACTATCACATCGCCCCCGCCCTGAAAGCTCTAAAGTGGCTTCCAAGTGATGCTCGCTGTCCCTTCAAAACTGCTTGTCTCACTCACAAAGTCCTTCAAACTGGTAAACCCGCATACGGGGTGGCTAAACTCACCAAGGAAGGCAGGTCAAAAAGCCTTAGAAGCACCATCACCTTACTCCCCCCCCCCCTCCCCCCCAAAAGAAACAAAATCTCTGGCTCGCTCCTTCTCTGGCAATGCCTCAAAATTGAAACTCTCTGGATCCAGTAGATCTCAGGACCAACCCATCCTTCATGACCTTTAAGAGATCGCTAAAGGATCTCCTCCTCAATCGGCACCTTAACTTACTGGACAGTACATCATAACACATTTCAGCCATCTCTAATGTGCACAATGTATTGATTGTTGTGTTTCTATCTACACCAATCGGGATGCAACTCCCAACTCGTTTTCTTACTTCTGCTCATGCTGTCTGATATTATTGCCCATGTAATATTCTAAAGCACTCTGATAATCTCGAGTCTTGCCAGCGCTATATAAAACTCTCTAAATAAATATTCCAATGTTAACCTATGGAGCTAATCTACAATAGGGGTTAAGCTGCAGAGAGGAACTCACCTGTAGACTGCTTTGAAAAGCACCTTAACTGCACTATAATCTTTTATCTTCTAAACGTGCTTTTAAAATACCCGCTTTTATTGTTTTAACCTGTGCTTCTAAAACACCCGCTTTCTTTCTCTTGCAAGTCGTTCCCAAATACCTGCTGCTAATTCCTTGCAAGACACCCGCCGCCTCTTGGGACTGCTATCCTGCATCCATTCCACCTCCGTCCACCGCAGCAATTGTTGCTGATTGAGTGGAGGGAGGGCTGGTTAGGGTTGCACCCACTTCCGCTGTGCTATTCCCGGACGTCATCTTGGGAGTGAGACGTTCTTGTCTCCCTCCTGAGTCCTTTGCCTACGTCCATAAAAACGGAGGATAGCACTGACGTACAGCGGTTAAGCTGCAGCGGGGTACTTGCCATCTAGACTGCTTTGAAAAGCACCGTAACCACACTGTAAACTTTTATTTTCTAAACACGCTTTTAAAATACCTACTTTTATTATTTTAACCTGCGCTTCTAAAACACTTCCGCTGTGCCGTTCCTGGACGCCATTTTTGGAGTAAGACGGTCTAGTCTCCCTCCTGAGCCCTTTGCCTCCATCCATAAATGCGGAGGATGGTGCTTATGTCCATCAAAGGCAAGCTCGTCCATGCCTGGTCCCCTGGCCGGTTGTCTCGAGACTCAGTAGGGATCCTCAGGTACTCTTGGTAGGCTCTATTGGCACTGAGACCTATTGTAAAGGGCCCCCTGATTTTAGCCCTAATAGACCTCACACCACTTTACTCACCTTAACCAAACCAGATGCCTTAGACCCAACTCTGCAATTAACTCAGTCGATATTGTGGCACTTGACCAGTAAAATTGCAGTGAGACCAGTGGAGAAGGTTCGCAATTTGGGCATTATGATCAACAACAAGTTGACCATGGAAGCCCAAGTCACTAAAACGGTGGGAAATTGCTTGGCAATCATTAGATTGCTACACAAAGTTCTTCCTTTACTACCACTTCAAGTGTGGGCACTTGTTGTACAGAGTACAGTCGTGAGCAGACTGGACTACTGTAACGCCCTTTTGCTTGAATCTCCTTAGTCCCTGTTGGACAGACTGTTGAGAATCCAGTCCACCGCAGCTAAACTTGCTCTGGGCTGGCCGAGGCGGTCTTCGTCCTCTGGCTGCCGGTGGGACAGAGAATTAAGTTTAAGTCTCTTTGTCTTGTGTTAAAAGCTCTGCACGGGATGGGCCTGATCGCGCTACAGAGAAAGTTTGAGTGGTATGTCCCAGCCAGAAATCTTCGCTCTGCTTCAGTTAGACTTATTAAGGTAGCTAGGTTTAGGAAAGCCAGAACCGGTGGCAGAACTTTCACGGTCGCTGCGGCTAAACTATGGAATGGACTGCCTCTGGAAGTAAGACACATTAGTGAGCTTTTACCTTTTAGAAAAAGGTTAAAAACTCTGTTATTCCCCAAAGTTTAGCTGCTGTACTGCCCTTTACTTGTTGACTGTACCTCTTTGTTGTCTGTTTTCTGCCGTGCACTTTGAGTTTCTCAGCGCCTGGATGCCGTCAGGTGATAGAGCGCTTTACAAATATAATAAATAAAATAAATAAGTAAATAGAAAAAGCAGAGGCCCAACAACTGCAAACATCTCAAGCATGCTACTAAACATTAGGTCCCTAGTAAAACCTCACCTAGAACTCTCAGACCGTAGCCAAGCGCAGCACGTGGATGTTGCTGTTGTGACTGAAATATGGGCAGACTGTGGCTCTGGCCCAGAAATTGTTGCAGCCCCCCTAGCCCTCCATATATGCAGTCTAACAGTTAGACAGGCAACTAAAAAAGGGCGGGAGCTGGCTGTCTTTTTTTCTTACCCTTACAAATTAATGGGGAAACCCAATCATTGTCAAAGGACCTGGGTATAGAATAATATTAAAAACAGATGGTCCTAGACTAATTTAGAAAAACACAAAGGAAGATAATTTTTTTGTGTGGGCTGGTTAAGTAATCAACAGCTAGTAATTAATACTTATAGACGAGAAATGATTCAACAATTCACACCCTAAAAGTTAAAAGAATACACCCACAGTTTTTTGTTACATATATTCATTTTTATATTTCTCAAAGGTAATGCAAGGAAACGGTAAAGACATTAACACGTATGTTTAAAGAGAAACAGGTTACTCAAGGACAGAAGTATATGGAGGAGAAGTGCTCATGCTTCAGCGAAAAAGAGGGGAAGATTACAAAGTAAAGGCAGTAAAACAGCAAGGTAGTTTTCTGTTTGAGATCAATACTGGCTATTAAGTACAACATAAACCAGTATAGTAAGGCCTGTCCACATCATAATTCTTACAGCAAATGTATCATCATTCTGTAGGTGCATAAATGCAACATCTGATAATGGGGCAGGGTGATAAGGCGTGGCACGGGCCTTTGTTTGGGGGTATGCGTCGACGTTTTGACCCAGCCTATGCGTAGAGGGTAACTTTGAACATCCACTTGCGGGTCTTCTTCAGGACAGATGGATAGTGTGAAGCATGGGATTTTCTCTAACTACCCATATATCAATTTACTACCTTCTCTTCCTCTCACCTAGTCCAACCACTAGGCAATCAACTGGCAGATCAAGATTGAGAAAAACACCAGGCACTGAGACACAATTCAACAAACCCCTAGTAGAACCTGGCACAAGACACAGCCGGGCAAACTATGAGGTCCGAACTGTGCCTGGCACAAAATACAAACAGCCGAAGTGTGAGATCCCAACTATGACGTTCTTACCACTGTACCCTGGCAACCAGCTGTAAACCTGAAACAGAGCATCGAAAGCTTTTCAATCTGGCTAAAGTCTGCTCTAGACATTGTAGAATTCGGTCAAACAAAAAAAACTATAGCTAAGAAAGTCTCCCAGCCGTGGTACAACAAAAACGTTAGGATATCAAGGCAGGACTGCCATAGGCAAGAACAGAAATGGATACAAATATAGGTTGAGGAGAAAATTATCTACAAAAACAAATCCTAGCTGCAAAAACTTCCTATTACTCTGAGCAGATAAAATCAGCTTGCGACGCCAACAAAAATCTTTTTCTAGTTATAAAAATAAAGTTGTGTGATACTCTGGACAACTTCTTTCAAGAGAAGGTTGCCAACATCTTCAACAAATTTACTGCAGGCAGGACAGCCATTCAAACGGATGGGCAATCTCCAAATGCTACATCAGGCCCATTCAAAAGGACAACTTACAGCGATAATTCCATCAATTAAATCTGGTGCCCGCAAGACCCCTGTCCTCAAAAAATAATTTACTTGATCCCAGCACAAGTAGCACAAAACTTGGGGCAAATCTTTAACAATATGTTCACAGAGGGAATCTTCCCTACACACTGGAAACTTGCCTCTGTTCTGCCCCTGCTAAAAAAGGACAATATGAACATTCTGGATTTAAATAACTATCGTCCCATATCAAGACTCCCCATCGCCACCAAGCTGGCAGAGAAAGTAATGAATCAACAACTCTCAGAGTACATACAGGAAAATTCTTTCCTGGATGACACACAGCATGAGTTCAGGAAAAACGGGAGCACAGAATCTGCCTTAGTGGAAGCCACTGAAGATATCCGAGAAATGCTGGATAAGGGGGAGTGGTGGCTTTGATTCTGCTGGATCTCTCTGCGGCATTTGATATGGTCAACTGTAAGATTCTGGTTGACCGCATGCAGAGTCTGGGGATCGAGGATACAGCACAAGATTTCCTTTAATCCTTCCTGGCCAATAGACAACAAAGGGTGGTGTTGGGGAACTTCACATCTAGGCCTTTATCTCTGTTCTATGGAGTCCCCCAGGATTTGGCTTTGAGCCCAACAATGTTCAATCTTTGTCACACCGCTGGTGACTCCCTGGCATCGTACACTGACGACACCCAAATTGTGGCGTCACTAGCAAAATATTAAATCAATTCTGGCTCAGCCTTTAGTACCTGCATGAGCAATGTGAGCAAGTTGGTGGACAAAAATTGTCTTTAAATGAATGCCGCAAAGACTGCGGTCATCATTTTTGGCAATAACCCCTAATTTTGGACTCCAGCATGGTGGCCGCCTGAGCTGGGCCTACTTCCTGCAACCATAAATAAAGCAAAAAAGCTCCGCTTTCTGTTAGATAACGAGCTGAAGCTCAGAGAACAAGTGAACGCAATTACATCCTCCTCATATTGCTTTCTGAGGCGTGTAAAAAAGATTGAAAAATTCCTGCCTCCTGAGCTTTTGAAAACTATGATCATTGCACTGGTACTTTCAAGGATCGCCTACTGCAACAGCCTCTATATCAAACTTACATCAGGCTCTCTGAAGAGGCTTCAGACTCTGCAGAATGCAGCTGCATGCTTCCTCTTCAAAATTCAAAAAAATGAATATGCTAGAGGAGCCATCAGGAACCTCCGCAACGCTCCCAGTCGGACAATGCTGCAGGTTCAGAGCCCCTTGTCTGGCCTTTAAATCACTGCACAGTCTGGGGCCAGACCATTTCAAGGAGAAACTCAAATGGTATGGCCCAGGGAGGGCTCTTTGCTCAGGTTCTGCCTTGAATCTGGTTGTCCCCCCATTTAGGAGGGCCACCTTGGGTGGGAAGAGCTTTTTCAGGACCACAGCTGTGTTCTGGAATAGCCTACCACTTAAACTAAAAGCTTCTCTCTCCTTGCTTGTCTTCAGGAAGGCCTTGAAGACCTTGCTCTTTTTACAGGAATAGCAGGCACCCAACCATCTGCAAGAAATCTTGTTTTAATAGCTCTGCATCTATACCCGCCCTCTATAGCACCAAGACACCCCTGGCATGAGTTTGTGCTTTACAAATCATATTCATTCATTCATCCATAAAAAAAAATCGGTATTTCTTCCCTCACCAGAGCTTCTAAAACATCTTTTTAAATGGACCTGCTTATAGTTATAATGCAGCAGAAGGGCATTTGCATTTTTTTATAATCTAGACTCAATTTAATACCTAACTGTCCCTTTCATCCTGCATTAGTTTAAAACATGTTACCCATTTCTATTGTCTATTTGGTCCTCTTTCCTCTCTGATGAATGTTTTATGGTTGACAGTGATTGGCAAAGGATTTACGGAATTTTAAAAATAAGAACCTAAATAAAGAAATATTCATTCAATATAACTAATTGATATTATTAAAGACAGACTCTGATTACTTATCAATATGCTTTATCTAAATTAATGTGAATGCTCATCAAGTACAATACAGCTTGAATCATAGATCATCACACAAGAGAGCAACAATATCGTAATTCATCATAACACATCGCAAATATCCGTGTTGTGAGAGAGTGGAAAGGCGAGGAGACAAAAGAGTAAAGACATTTGCAAAATAAGATTAATGCATATTCAGAATATCATACAAATCTATTGCTGAAAATGCTAGGAGTCTGAAAAGCTACTCTCCGGCCGAGAGAGTAAGCTGGGGCATCCTCAAAGGTATGAGGAGCAAAGTCAAAGATTCAGGATCAGCAGAACACCAGCCAGCTAGTTAAGTTAGGAAACAGCAACACAGCTCTCTCCTCTCGCAAATAAAATCTCACAAGCCTCTCTCCAAACTAAATTATCCTAGTACCAATAGTTATACCCTGATTCATTAAAAATCCAATGCCCCATGCATCATCACACGGAAAACCCTCAAATCCCATTGGACAAAACCACGGGGTGTCTGGTCACTTCACTTTCAATGTGCCTAACTTTTCAACAGTTCCTTAGTCTTTAGAAAACCTTAGTCATCAACCTTCAGCAGAGGAAGCTCAGATAATCTCTTTCGCGGCTTGCACATTTCTCCATCTCGCTAATGTATCAAATTCATAGTTCAAGTGTCCACATACTCCGCTCTGGAAGGAAATTCCTCCACGCAGCCTTGGCCGTCATCAGGAACTCACAAAGGACAAAATACATATTTTTGCAGCTTATGTTTTTATAAGCAAATTAAAGCTAGAAAGACCCTTGAGGCCTTCTTTGTAGAACAGTTAAATGTTCTCTAGGAAAAACAGACAGACATGTGATTATCGCTGTCACTTTACCGAACTCCACTATTCCTGTTTCTATGCATCACGTTTTTATACATTTTCAACCAGTTAGTGAAAAGAAAATTATATGGCTTCTATTAATATTATTTTCTTTGGCTGTTATTTCTGCATTATTCATTAACATTTGCTGCCTCCTACAAAAACATTAGAAAACACAAATTTCTCTCCAGCATGCACTTGCGCAGTTTTCATCTTCCCCTTTTTAGTTTTGCACTGTTCATTTTCATACTATTTTGTTAATATTCCACACAATGAGGAGTTCAATCTGAGCATGTTTTATTTTGCAAAACCCTGCTCCGTCAGTTACATTGCACCCCTCCCCTGGGGCATCAGAGGAGACCTTAGGGGTGACTTATATGTAAAAATAAGATAGAATACCACTTTGATAGTACCTGCACCACCAAAGACTTTCATGTTTGCGTGTAATTTACTTTACAGGGATGTCTTTAAAAATGACAGTTGCCACACAGCATTGCACACTTATTAGTGTGGGAAATCTTCTGGGCCTCTAAACCCCTCCCCTATTATATACTAGGGACTTCTAAGTAGTTTGAATTCCCCCTGCCCTATTATTACTAGGGACTTATAGGGTCTGTCATTGCCAATTGTAATTATACCTAATTACCATATACCTTTTTCATTAGAGCACCTGCCCTGTTTAGCAGAGCGCAGGGCACAGTCAGTCAGTTACCTCCAGTATCAGTCAAAATATGGGGGTGAACAGGGCCAAACAGAATGACTTTCTCACGAATATATACATACTAATGGAATAGATGGGGCTCGGAAACTTTCTTACATGTCTTGAGAGGCAGATTTAATTTGGCCGGAAGTGGAATGGATGTTAGGCTGCAGTTGTAAACTGTTTCCCTTCAGTCACTCATGGTTAAGGGCAGCCCAGGTGGTAGCAGGGGAAACTGAATCCATTACCATTTAACCTGATGCCCTGCCCTTCCTGGGACAGAAATCTGAAGAAACTAAACTTTGTGTTGGCACAGTTGGGAAAACTAAATAGCTTCACTAGGAGTTGGTATACCTAAACTTTACATAGCCCTTAATAAATTATGCTAATGCATAGGTATCGGCTAGATTTCTATAGAAGGTTTTGTTTCCCTTTAGGTTAACACTCTGGATATTTGTGTGCTAAAGTGAAAAGATCAGCTAGATTGAATATTCCATGACCACAGACTTTACCAAAGCTCAATGTCGTGATGGTTGGATTATTGAAGGGGTCTCTAAGATCCAGTTGAGCAAGGATTTCTCCAAGCCATGCGGAAAAGTTACTGATGTTAGCAATAATGAAGTTTGCTTGTACATTTCTGATCAGGGCTAGTAAAACCAATTGTGAGGGATTATGAAGTCGTAGCTGCCACATTGCAATGCCAATTAGAGCCATTCCATATCCAGACTTCAATGAAGGTTCCAAACCGCATTATAAGCATGGGGCAAACTTTCTTGGGTAAGGAGCTTGCTTCCACAAAGGCTTTATAGTTTAGTACCATGTGTCTTCTTTTATTGTGTCACGCATTCTAGGTGTTGTGCTGATGTTGTATGTCACAATATCAAGGTCATTATTATCAACCAATGACAATATTGAGTCGACTATGTCAACTACCATTATAATGATGAGGTAAGCATCAATAGGGAAATGTTGATTTACTGTTCTTAACTCCACATCTACTTACTATGCTGATATAGAGGTAGGTGATATAGTGGAGTTAATGTTTTGTAGGTTGATATTTCGACCACGATGTTGCAACCCCCACCTTAACAGGAGATGGGGTCTCACCCTGGCCAATATAGTTGAGTCCATAAACATGAACATTAAAAAGGCTCACATTTTCTTGAAAGTTCTAGATTTGTTGATTTCTATAATCTCCATTCCTAAAAAGGTTTGACCCCAGAACTTAGGAACTTATTGACTTTAGTTTGTTAGCTTGTTTTATTACAGTCACCGATGATTCCTATAATCTACTATTTACGTTAAATTACAGCTGAAGTTAACCTGTCTGTCCAGGAAGAAGTTCATGGGACCTGGAGAAGTTCAGTCGTTCTTCCGTGCTCCTACTCACCTGTACATTATTCACTGCATAGCGTCATATGGCGAATCAATGGACAGATGATATTAGCAAGAGATGATACCGGAGACCACACATTTCTGACTAAGCACATAGGCCGGCTCTGCCTCCCATGGGAGCGTCAAGGGGGCGATGTCTCTCTCACTATCATGAACCTCCAGATTGACGACGGGGCACAGTACTCCTGTGAAGTGTCCCTGATGTTGAATGGAATTAGTGACCTGCTGAAAAGAGAGGCATTCATTAACCTGGATGTAACAAAAGGTAAGAAAGTAACAATGTTTGCATCTTTTCTTGGTGTTCTCAATCTGTTCTCAAGGGTTGGGCTGGCCTATTGGGCAATTGGGCAGTTTCCGAGGGGCTGGTCTGATAGGTCATTGTGGGGGCTGTTTTTCCCCCCTACCTATGGCCTGTTTTCAATCATGGCTGCAAATATTAATCAGTAGTAGGGCCGGGAGGAGGCGGGCAAGGGTAGAATGGGGAGGGAAAAAAAATGACTTACCTGCCAGCTGACTGGTCGGCCACCTCCTCTCTTCTTTCCTGTTCCTGGCTTATGTTGGAACAGGAAGCAGGATAGACTCTTCTAAGCCAATCACATTGCTGCAATAAAGCAGTGTGATTTGTCTGAGTGCCTTGGTTCAGTGCTCAGTTGGGGAATTGAAGCCTGGGCATTTTCTCCACCCAGGCTGTCATTTTATTTTAATTTTGCTTGCCGTGCTGAAAGACAGTGGGGCGACAGTGCCTGTCTCATCTTCTGATGGGTCGGTATCTTACCAATGATTTCTCTGATATTAAAACAAACATTCGGTGTATCAAGCTCAAATCCATGGAGTCTCCCAGACCATGAAAAACACTTTTTACAGCGTGGCTTTACAATTTCTAAACTGCCCCAATTGGCAAACATGGGACACTATTTAAGCTATCAAATTCACTAATGGGGGTTACTTTTATTTTGGTGCCCAGGCCTATTTTCTGTCCCAGACTGACCTTGCTGTGCTCATAGTGTAAGCACTTTTGCAGGCAGCATTGTTAGAAAGCACATGGTCTTGGTTTAATCTTGACTTTCATGGTACCGTAGGACAAAGGCTTTCAGACAGCAGCACAAAGTTTTTATACCAGGATCTCCCGTACGATACAAAACAGTACATTAAAACATCTACCACTGCCACTCACCCCCAAGGACCTATACAGCTTTATCAAAAAGATCTCTGACAAAGTGACCCTTTGGGGGACCCTTAGGGAATTCCAGCACCAGCCCAACGAGGAGCAATAGCCCAATGATGAAGCATGACATCCTTTGGGGTTTGTGAGGGCATCAAGACTATGACACACTGTCCCCCGTGAGCAGAGTAGGAGGACAACAAGAGCTCTTCTCCCTTTACAGTCTCTTCTTCTGATAGAAACAGGGACGCTCGTTGGTTGCATAGTTTCACTAATGATGCCAGCCTTCCATGGATCAACTCGAATCCACGATTTACCATGAGACTCTCCAGTTGGTACCACGGTCAAATGGACACTTGTCTACTTATCGTAACCAGAAGTGCGTGGTGAATACTATAAAGTTCATAGCCAGGATTAGTGTAATTATGTGGTAGTGAGGACCAAATTATGCAACAGGGTTAACTAAATTATGCTGCAAGAAAAGCCCAATTATGCTGCAAATTATGTAACTATATTTTGCTCTATAGTCATTTTAACATACATTAATAACAAAGGTATCGCAAACACTGTATAAAATTCTACGGCTTCTTAAGAAAGTAAAGTAATTCTCCCAAAAAATAATGGTTTCCTTTTAGAAAGACTAATCTATTGACACCATGACTTCAAATTTCAAGAGTGAATTACTTAAGCGGCCAACACATAGGAAACAGGGTCGAAGGGGAGCGTGGAGAGGTGCACCGAGGGGGGAGGGGGTGTGGGAGAGCGTGGGGGGGGGGTTAATAATAAAGAAATTAAATTTACCTGATGCTGCTTCCGCCATCTCGCACCTCATGCTCCTCTGCTTCCTGGACCCAGAAACCCATGGGACCGCATCAGAGACTCCTTGTGCAATCCCCACGCTGCTCTCATGCTGCTTGAGAGCAGCGCGGGGATTGTGCCTGAGCAAGTGCTAAACCAGCCACCTCAGGTCAAACAGTCTGTGCCTTTTCTCCAACCCTGCTGCCTAATACAGCTGGGTTGTAGAAACCTAACTACGTACCTCTGTTTGGCCGGCTTCAGACAGCCGGCCATACACACATGCACACTTAGTAGTGCACCTACCCCTCATCCCTGTGACCCCTATCCATGCCCCGCCCACCCTACAAATGCTGGCTTGACCAGTAGACGAAATATAAAACAATAATAAAATACTGTTTTATTTTTCAGCTGCTGGCTCTAGGCCAGTGGGACACACCGCTCCACCACCACCGCGAAGAAGCCACCTTCGATAAAATAGTTTGTTACAAGATGTGTGCACGTTTGAGTGCAGAGGGAAATGAGTCTACATTTGACAGTTGTAATGAAACATGTGTCACTTAAATTTTCTGTGTCTAGTTATGACTTAGAGCTGGTCTTCAGTATTGGCTTTACTCTGAATCCACATTTTCGCCTTTATAAACATCAATTGTATTAGGGAAAAATCTATAAAGAGTATTGTACATTACATATCAATAATGTAAGTGTCTCGCTTGGAGTCATTGAATCTCTTGGAGACATTGCAAGGTACGAAACATTGCACCTTAAAAAGAGAAGAAACATGCTTGGGATTTTTCTGTACTCTGAGGGCCTAATTACAAGTTGGCGGTTAATTTCTTTCCATGCGTAAACTCATATTTATGCACAGGACGAAATTACAAATTCTGTTAAATTTAACGCATCCAATAATTCTCGGTTGTGTTAAATAACCAAACATTAGTTAACCTTTGGCAGGGCAAACCTGCAGAAATGTAATAAGGGAAAATAAATGGTATTTACCATATCATGCGGATTTTGGTGCTTTAAAACCCAAAATCTGCATGTTATTTTCCATAAACTCATAATATGTGTTATTTGTAGCACTGATGAATAACGTCCCCCATTGTATCGTTATATATCCTCTACTTGTCATCAGGCCCTGAGTATCCTTTCAGAAACAATTGCTGATAACAGTGTCTCTGGTACAACATAAGTTTGTGATAAATAACTAAAAGTTTTATAACAAAAAAAAGAATCATCCTGATCCAGTACGGCTCGCTACAATCCTTTTATACACATTTTACTTTACCCAGATGCAACCACTATTTCCTCATCAGTGGGGCCCATAACACCGGGAGTCATATACACACGCACACTCATATACACAGCATCTGAATCAATGATAACGAGGTAGAGCTGCTGGTTAGCGGGGTACCTGGGTTTGAACTATATGCATTATTTACATTAGTTATATTCATTATATGCAAACCTATTACCTGGAAAACCCTACACCAAGGCACTCCACTATTTGGTCAATAGATCATCTAAGAAGTTAGTTGATGGGGACCAAGACCAGCTTAATCATAGTAATCCAAATAAAACATTAACACACATTTTGTCATGACTTCATTTAAACGAAATACAACTCGAGTTAAATTATCTATTCATTTAAGAAACTGAAGTTTGGTTTATTCAAAATGAACGAAGATTTAGCCATTCATGTAGTACATGTTTAAAGAAAATAGAAAATAGAAATTTTATTACCTAACTCCGTCATATAGAAATAACAGAGTTGCACGAGTCTCATCTGCCTCTCTATTCTTCTTAACGCCTCAAAATAAAATCTCTGCATTCGGTCATCTTCATTGCTCCAAAAATGAAAGTCCAGAAAAATATTTCAAAGTCTCAAGCACCGTAAAATCAATCAGACCGACAGCATGTCATGGTACAAAATAAAAATCAGGAGGAAGCTTTTATTTACCCTTTTCGAACGAGATCTTTTATACCCTTTTTTCACTAACTATCTGCCTAAAATTGCAACTTTTAGGGTCCATAGTTCATTCTGATTGGTTCTACAATTGGGTGACAATGATCACCTCATCCATCCTTGACAGAACCGGTTTTCCAAAATGCACGGTCATTTTACTTTTCTCATAGATGTCATCTCCGTTTCAGATTTTGTCATTCAGTTCATTCGCTACTTTGCCTTCCTTTCCCAGGGTCTCAGATGCAAAACAACTTTTGGCATCCCTCTTCGCTCCTGAGTCAAGCTGGCCTTGACATCAGTCGCTCGATGTACCAGGCACTTCTTGCTGAGTTTGTCTTTCTCTTCATGCGCGCATGCACAACCTCTCAGCTTCAGACCAATGCTAACATTGCTGTCAGCTGCGATTTCCGGCACCCAGGCCACATAGGCCGTAATGAAAACTAGTGCGAAAACAAACACAATAGAACATTATTATATATAATTATATTTCTCACTGTTAACCACCCACCTTTCTAATATTCCCATTAGTAAATTACCTAGCTGAAGCATATAAACACATAGCTTTATACTAACCAAACGCGTTTATTTTCTTTTAGCCACAATAAGACATAAACGTTTACAAAAGGAACACATACATGCAGTTTTCATATTATAGCACTATATTAGTATGACTCGTTCACAATTTGTTAATAAATTAATTTGCAAATAGCAATTAGTAGCCACGTATAATGTTGACGTCTAAATGAGCTATTGTTGATTAATTATTCATGCTTCAAACGATTAGATTGATTATAGTTATGCAAGTATGACTTCACAAGGGGTACACAAACATTTTTGTCTCACCCCTGCTCCATTAATCCCTTCCCAGTGTTTGACTTATATTTGAAAACATAGGTGTTTGTTTACTAAGTTCTTTTCCCCGGACCATCTACTGGGGGCATTAGTACTGTTTGAGTAAATGTTTCTTCTCATAAATACTAGTTTTACATCAGAATGCTGCAATCCACTACTGAAAAGTGACATGATAACTATTGCAAAGGGTCTGCCAATGTGTTGCACCACGAGTGACAATAAGCTAGAAGAACATAATTTTTTGTTGAAAGATGCTAATTAAGCAACAGATGGTGACATAAATGCAAGTGTGGTAAGTCCATAACTAAGTGGAAACCTTTGCAGCTGCATACACACAACTCCAATGGCCCTGCTGATGGATAAAGGGTAGTTTCATGGAACAGTTTCTCAGCTACAAGCACACCCCATACTGGCATACAGAAAGGAAAAAAACAGATCGGGTGATAAAGATTTCTTCTCACAACCAGCTAGTCCTTCATTTAAGCTGGTGGATTCCAGTGCTCCGCACCGGCACCAAATTGTCAACACCAGCACTTATGGCAGTCTGGCACATGGTGACGCTGCATGTCTAATTTACAGATTTGCACAAGAAGAGTTCTCTAATAACTAAATGTATGTTAAAATACATGCAGTCCAAGCCATTTTTATGGCGTTGGGGGCCTGGTATAGTCCGAATTGTCACACTTGTAAGAGTGAAATGAATAGTAGTTGTGTTGCAAATGAGAAAAACAAGGACCCCCTGGGTAGTGATAATATATAGACTCCTAGGGCAGGGTAACCAAACATGTGAGTAAAAAATCCTAGGCCATCAACTAGATGAATGAACAATTTGACCTAGACCAATACTGAAAGGAGCAATCAAAGAAGAGGGGAATTAAGTAAAAAACATGTTTTTAATTGGTAAATTAAAATTCATATAGACATATTGCAATAAACAGAAAATATGCTAAGAAATAAAACATTAATCAATACACAATATATTTAAATATTAAAAAGTAAGGTACATAACATATACATAATATACATAATACATTTCAAAGTTCATTTAAAGTTATTGTTGATGCCTGAAATGCTGGAGAAAATTAGACTTAAAAACACTCGACGCGCGTTTCGGCAGAAAACGCCTTCCTCAGGAGTTACAGGTGATACTCTGCAAGAATATTCATAAGAAAGACATATATCAGATTCCCATATGTACACATGTAAACTTACATTTAATTATATACCAGTCTTAAAAAACATTGAGACGTTATACAAAATACAATAAGAAATATATATACATATATAGTTCCAACTTCAAAGAAACTACAAATCGAATTGGTCTAGGTTACTGATCTGTTCACCCATTGTCATCTGATAGACAATTCAGATACTCCAATTGTACAGTACTTAAATCATGGTCTACAGGTTGTCTAAAGTTGATACAGGAAGACAGTATTTATTTAAAAATGGTATACGTTAGTACTACATAAACCGTTGAAATCAACAGCTAGCCATTTATTCTTTTCTAATTCGTTTCAAACATCAAAAAACACATATATCACCCTGAGATACCTATTTTTGAGGGGACATGTCATAGTATTAGAATATAAACTTACATCAAAAAGATTTTATTCCAATGCAGTACATCAAGAGAAGATGATATCTTCATAGGATTTCGAATAAAAAGCCCTGGATGGAGGCTTGTTCCTGATCAGGGAAAAAAGGACACAATTGTGTTCGCTGATGTTTAGATAGATGTTGTAATTTTAGAACACAATGGGCCATACAACCGCTTGATTATCGTGGTATCAATTCTCGCACCAGATTAAATAGATGACTGCTACTTTATGTATCAATTAATGTTTAAAGACATCCAGGGTTGTGTCATGATACAGCACAAAGTCTGGACAGAGTGTGCAAAAACATATACCGATATTATAGGATGATAATGGTTCATACTATCACATTATATCAAACAGAGTAACACTTCTCTATGTTTATGATTGTCTACAGCAAAGGCAAAATGATATCTAATTAATTGTTAAGCTATTTAGTCTGAAAAAGTTGTTCAGAAATTACACGACGGTAAGAGCACACAATAAAATAATGACAACCCCCAAGCTGAGTTGTCTACAGGATAGTAAGTCCTCACTTGTCCATTATCTAAATTCAATCATTTATTTTGGTCATATTTATAGTACAGTCACAGGTTTTACCTGATATAAGACTCCGAAATGTTGTGGATTAGTGTCTCAAAGTAGTACTGATCGAGGAACACTATTGGATATATATCGCTGGATAATTGTTAAAAAGACGTCATCTCATGTATTAATACTTGAAGATAGAAC
Organism: Lissotriton helveticus; assembly: GCF_964261635.1. Classification (NCBI taxonomy): domain Eukaryota; kingdom Metazoa; phylum Chordata; class Amphibia; order Caudata; family Salamandridae; genus Lissotriton; species Lissotriton helveticus. Next base: position 24,806,202 of record NC_136064.1, read on the forward strand.
TACAAGACAAAGACGACGATTAACGATGAAGTTTGTGCAATCAGCAAAAGGTATTTAAGATATGGTATTAGCACTCGTTCCAGATACCTGATTTATAAACAGTAGGTCGAGAGCATGATGTCTGATGTGCATCAGCATTCAAAGACGTCTGGTTTATCAGGGATAATCATATCTGCAATGGGAATGGAAATAACATCCTAAGATCCAGTGGTAGGGTGTGTAATATATATATATTGCCGTCATTCTATTACAGTCACGGGCAATGAAAATGGATGTTAAAGCAAAACATATAGATGGAAACATTTATTGAAAGTCAATACCTACAGCTATCAGGGATAATTATATCTATAGCGAAAACGGTAAAAACTTCCTAAGCTAAAAAGCAGGGTGTGTTATATAAATGTACTCGCTGTTCTTTCTCAACAGCGAATGGCCGAGACGGATGCTAGAAACCGACACATAGACGGCAGCGCTTGTCAAGAACTACTAAATCTTACCACATATGCAGAGAAGTTACACGGGCAGCAAGATGGTGCTGCTCCGGCGAACGTGGAGTCAGGTCCGGTCTTCCACAACAAGGGGAGTAAATGCCAGTACGCTAAAGTCCTTCTTAAAGGCTTCAGCTGGCGCGAAAAAACCCCTAATAACAATGTCCGAGATGTGTATAACGGAAATGGAAAGGGGACTAATATTATTTGTAACTCCCAAGACGTGTCCCAGTCCAAAATGGCGTCTATATAGAAACTCACGACGTTATGTTCCAGTGCACCCGAACACGGCTGCCTAATAAATGGATACTAGGCGCGAGATCAATTATAAATATGACATGGCTTTAATTCTTAATATCCACATTTACATAAGATGATAAAGTGTGGATTATTAAATATAAAAAACGAATTATTATTAAATGTAAAAATAAATACTCTTAAGTATATGTCAAATTGCATTGTTGTCCTTATAGTTACGAAGAGATGAAACCGAATTCATACAATATAAATCGAACCTGTAACTGTTTAGACATGGTAAGGTGAGACCAAGATTACATTGATGCAGAAGCTAGAAAACGCACCTTCTGGGGACGAATTCACAGGTATGGACCATATTGACAGTCACCTCTAATATTGACCATGGATATATAAAATAATATCTCTTTGCAGGACATAAATTTATTTGCAAAGAAATATGGGCCCTAGGGACTCGATAGTCAAAACTAGACTGTCTACTGTACCGAATTAATTTTTCTATGGCAACGGGGAGGTTAGCTGATGGCATGTTCCCAGGGGATTTCAGCGTTAAGGCCCTTCTTAAAGGTTCCCAAAGAAAAAATCCAGAAGACTTCTCTTTTTCTCCTGACTATGTCACCACCTTTGTTGTCTGGGAATTTTATTTTTTCTAGAATTAGCCATCTGAATTCATCGGGGGAGTGATGGTGTTCCGTGAAGTGTTTCACTAAAGGTGCCAAGTTCTTTTTTGTTCGGATGGCCGACCGATGTTCTGTAAGTCTGGTCTGTACAGATCTAGATGTCTCACCAACATATCCCAGTTGGCAAGGACATAAAATGAAATATATGCAATTGGCAGTTTTGCAATTCCACATATCATTGGCGGTAGTATGGTAACCATTGTGTTCAAAAGACTCACCTTCTATGATATTACTGCAGGACTTACAAGATGTACATCTGACAGTGACTCTCACTGGGAAGTTATTCTTGATAGACCTGTGAACAAATTCTGAATGAAAATTGGTTGTAGAGAAACGAGAATGTACAATAAGGTCTTTTAGATTTTTGTTTCTCCTATGTGCGAACATGGGTTTTTCTAGTTTGCAGTTGGTAGGGTTTGAATTCAGAATGTGCCAATTGGTATTTACGATATGTTTTACAGTGTTATTAAGAGTGGAATGTTTCGTGATACAGACCAACTGGTTGTTCACCTTAGGGGGATTAGTTCTCAACAAGAAGTCTCGGTCGTAGAATCTGGCTCGTTTGTATGAGTCTCTAATCAATCTATGCGATAGCCTCTATTTAGAAATTTCTGCCTCATGACTTTAGCTTGTGTATCAAAGTCCATCAGGTTAGAACAGTTCCTTCTAACACGGAGGAACTGGGAGAACGGTATGCTCTCTCGTTGACAGCGGGGATGGAAGCTCTTGAAATGAAGGAGGGTATTCCTCGCAGTCGGTTTTACAAAGAGATCCACAATGAGTTTATTTGCTTGGTGCTTAATAATTATATCCAGAAATTCAACCTGGTTGTTATTGTATTGAGCAGTAAACTTGAGGTTTACATCTACCAGGTTGATCCATTCCAAAAATTCACATAATGATTCTCTCCCATTGGTCCAGATAAGGAAGATGTCATCAATGTATCTGGACCAATGGGAGATGGACTCATAGAATGGTGCTATTTCATTGTGGATAAATTTATCCTCGAAGGCCGCCATGTAAATATTGGCAATGGATGGAGCAACTGAAGCCCCCATGCTGACACCCTTCGTTTGACGATAGAGGGTGCTACCAAATTCTACGATGTTCTCAGTAAGGACAATTTGTAAAAGATCCAGAATAAAGTCTTTAGGGCATATGATGCCAAAGGTCTCAATAAACCAACTAGTGGTTAACATAGCTTCCCGTTGGGGAATGTTGCTATATAATGCTTCAATGTCCATGGTTACTAATAGGTCTTTATTGGGGTCAAATGGAAGATTTTCTATTTTAGATATCATAGAACCTGTGTCTTTAATGTATGAAATAATTTTGGACACATGAGGACGTAGAAAAGAATCAATAAATTTGGAGAGGGGTTCTGTATTTGTACCAATCGTTGACACAATCGGTCTGTAGGGGGGGTCTCTTAGGTTCTTGTGAATTTTCGGCATGCCGTAAATGCATGCCGTTTTGTGCTGATGATGGTTAAGATACTCAAATTCTTTTTGGTTGATGTCTCCTACTTCAAGGGCCGCAGTGGTAAGGTTATGGATCCTCTTAGATATTGAGATCAAGGGATTGGTTCTAACCACAGAATAAGTGGCCGCATCAGAGAGCATAGTTGTCATCTTCTGTTCATATTTGTCAGTGTCTATCAGCACAATGCCACCACCTTTGTCGCAACTTTTAATAACTAGTTTCTTATCATTTCTTAATTCTTTGAGAGCCTCTGATTCTCCTCTGCTAAGATTGTAAATAGGTTTGGGTATGTAACGGAGTGCTCTCTCTAGTTGTTGAAGCACAACTAGCTCAAAAGTAGCGACCTCCGGTCCTCATTGGTCCAAAGAAGGGTAAAATGTAGATGGTAACGATAGCTTTATTGGTTCTTGAGTGGATTCATTAGTATCTGTATGTAAAGAAAAAAACTTTTTGAGTCTAATTTTACGAAAAAATGAAATAATATCTGTCTGTAATTCAAAAATATTTACTTGTGAATGAGGGACATATGATAGACCTTTAGATAGTAACGATTCAGCATGAGAGTTTATGTTTCTGGAGGACAAATTGAAAATGGGGATCACATCCCCTGTCCCCAGTACTGACGATTGCGTGTCTCGCGAATAAATTGTGGTTCCTGGGGTTGGTGTTGCTGATGTTGATGGTGTTGGTGTTGGTGATGGGCTTGTTGGAAATTGCCTCTTGTTTGGTTCTGAAAGTGGACTCTGGGCCTGCCTCGTCGTGGGCCCCTGTTGGATAAAAAAGGCCGTTTAGGACGGGCACCATTATATTGATTGAAATTATTTTCTGCCTCATAGTAATTATTCTGACCTTCATTCTCTGAGTCTGAAGAGTCAGTGAAGTTGTTGACTCTTTGGGGAGTAGTTCTAGTGTCATCCACATAATGATTCTGTTTGTAAAAATCTTGTCTTAAATACGGGTATGTCCCTTCTAAAGTATAGAGTTGTTTGTCCTTTGTTAGTTTGTCATTCTTGCGTTTATTTAAATATGCGCTGAATGACTCCAGTTCCTTGTTAGCCTCTTCTATTTTTCTCATAGCCTCATCTATATTGCCAGACGTCTTAAGCTTCATCTCTAGATCGTCAATTTCTTTCTTAATGTCTATGGCTAACTCTTTGGCAGTCTCGATGATAAGAATCATCAGATCCCGGGAGCACCTATTTGCAATGAGGCTCCATTTTTCTAAAAAGGGCCTGTAATGGACAAAAAGGCCCGGGATATTACGCACTTTCAAACCCATGGGGATGATGCCATTTTTAAGATAGGCCAACATGAATTCCCCATGGGCTTCCATGCGGGTGAGTTTCTTTTTTAGTTCAATTAGTTTGCGGCTATCTTCATTCTGAGAGGTAATGGACGAACTTCCACTTGACGATATAGCACTAGTTCCAACAAGTGATGCAAAAACCTCATCAGAGAACCCGAAGGTTGGTAGTTGGGCCATAGTACTCCCAAAGAAATATATATAGGCGGATATTATATTAAGAATTAAAGCCATCTCATATTTATAATTGATCTCGCGCCTAGTATCCATTTATTAGGCAGCCGTGTTCGGGTGCACTGGAACATAACGTCGTGAGTTTCTATATAGACGCCATTTTGGACTGGGACACGTCTTGGGAGTTACAAATAATATTAGTCCCCTTTCCATTTCCGTTATACACATCTCGGACATTGTTATTAGGGGTTTTTTCGCGCCAGCTGAAGCCTTTAAGAAGGACTTTAGCGTACTGGCATTTACTCCCCTTGTTGTGGAAGACCGGACCTGACTCCACGTTCGCCGGAGCAGCACCATCTTGCTGCCCGTGTAACTTCTCTGCATATGTGGTAAGATTTAGTAGTTCTTGACAAGCGCTGCCGTCTATGTGTCGGTTTCTAGCATCCGTCTCGGCCATTCGCTGTTGAGAAAGAACAGCGAGTACATTTATATAACACACCCTGCTTTTTAGCTTAGGAAGTTTTTACCGTTTTCGCTATAGATATAATTATCCCTGATAGCTGTAGGTATTGACTTTCGATAAATGTTTCCATCTATATGTTTTGCTTTAACATCCATTTTCATTGCCCGTGACGGTAATAGAATGACGGCAATATATATATATTACACACCCTACCACTGGATCTTAGGATGTTATTTCCATTCCCATTGCAGATATGATTATCCCTGATAAACCAGACGTCTTTGAATGCTGATGCACATCAGACATCATGCTCTCGACCTACTGTTTATAAATCAGGTATCTGGAACGAGTGCTAATATCATATCTTAAATACCTTTTGCTGATTGCACAAACTTCATCGTTAATCGTCGTCTTTGTCTTGTAGTTCTATCTTCAAGTATTAATACATGAGATGACGTCTTTTTAACAATTATCCAGCGATATATATCCAATAGTGTTCCTCGATCAGTACTACTTTGAGACACTAATCTACAACATTTCGGAGTCTTATATCAGGTAAAACCTGTGACTGTACTATAAATATGACCAAAATAAATGATTGAATTTAGATAATGGACAAGTGAGGACTTACTATCCTGTAGACAACTCAGCTTGGGGGTTGTCATTATTTTATTGTGTGCTCTTACCGTCGTGTAATTTCTGAACAACTTTTTCAGACTAAATAGCTTAACAATTAATTAGATCTCATTTTGCCTTTGCTGTAGACAATCATAAACATAGAGAAGTGTTACTCTGTTTGATATAATGTGATAGTATGAACCATTATCATCCTATAATATCGGTATATGTTTTTGCACACTCTGTCCAGACTTTGTGCTGTATCATGACACAACCCTGGATGTCTTTAAACATTAATTGATACATAAAGTAGCAGTCATCTATTTAATCTGGTGCGAGAATTGATACCACGATAATCAAGCGGTTGTATGGCCCATTGTGTTCTAAAATTACAACATCTATCTAAACATCAGCGAACACAATTGTGTCCTTTTTTCCCTGATCAGGAACAAGCCTCCATCCAGGGCTTTTTATTCGAAATCCTATGAAGATATCATCTTCTCTTGATGTACTGCATTGGAATAAAATCTTTTTGATGTAAGTTTATATTCTAATACTATGACATGTCCCCTCAAAAATAGGTATCTCAGGGTGATATATGTGTTTTTTGATGTTTGAAACGAATTAGAAAAGAATAAATGGCTAGCTGTTGATTTCAACGGTTTATGTAGTACTAACGTATACCATTTTTAAATAAATACTGTCTTCCTGAATCAACTTTAGACAACCTGTAGACCATGATTTAAGTACTGTACAATTGGAGTATCTGAATTGTCTATCAGATGACAATGGGTGAACAGATCAGTAACCTAGACCAATTCGATTTGTAGTTTCTTTGAAGTTGGAACTATGTATGTATATATATTTCTTATTGTATTTTGTATAACGTCTCAATGTTTTTTAAGACTGGTATATAATTAAATGTAAGTTTACATCTGTACATATGGGAATCTGATATATGTCTTTCTTATGAATATTCTTGCAGAGTATCACCTGTAGCTCCTGAGGAAGGCGTTTTCTGCCGAAACGCGCGTCGAGTGTTTTTAAGTCTAATTTTCTCCAGCATTTCAGGCATCAACAATGACTTTAAATGAACTTTGAAATGTATTATGTATATTATGTATATGTTATGTACCTTACTTTTTAATATTGAAATATACCAATTAAAAACATGTTTTTTATTTAATTCCCCTCTTCTTTGATTGCTCCTTTCAGTATTGGTCTAGGTCAAATTGTTCATTCATCTAGTTGATGGCCTAGGATTTTTTACTCACATGTTTGGTTACCCTGCCCTAGGAGTCTATATATTATCACTACCCAGGGGGTCCTTGTTTTTCTCATTTGTTACCCACAGCTTGTCTGTGTAGGGCTGTTCTTTCTGTGTATCATCACTACTTGTATCAAAGATTGTCAGTACTTATTATTGTGCGTTATCAATTTGTTAGTACTTAAAAATCCCTGTTTCCGCCTATATATATTTCTTTGGGAGTACTATGGCCCAACTACCAACCTTCGGGTTCTCTGATGAGGTTTTTGCATCACTTGTTGGAACTAGTGCTATATCGTCAAGTGGAAGTTCGTCCATTACCTCTCAGAATGAAGATAGCCGCAAACTAATTGAACTAAAAAAGAAACTCACCCGCATGGAAGCCCATGGGGAATTCATGTTGGCCTATCTTAAAAATGGCATCATCCCCATGGGTTTGAAAGTGCGTAATATCCCGGGCCTTTTTGTCCATTACAGGCCCTTTTTAGAAAAATGGAGCCTCATTGCAAATAGGTGCTCCCGGGATCTGATGATTCTTATCATCGAGACTGCCAAAGAGTTAGCCATAGACATTAAGAAAGAAATTGACGATCTAGAGATGAAGCTTAAGACGTCTGGCAATATAGATGAGGCTATGAGAAAAATAGAAGAGGCTAACAAGGAACTGGAGTCATTCAGCGCATATTTAAATAAACGCAAGAATGACAAAGTAACAAAGGACAAACGACTCTATACTTTAGAAGGGACATACCCGTATTTAAGACAAGATTTTTACAAACAGAATCATTATGTGGATGACACTAGAACTACTCCCCAAAGAGTCAACAACTTCACTGACTCTTCAGACTCAGAGAATGAAGGTCAGAATAATTACTATGAGGCAGAAAATAATTTCAATCAATATAATGGTGCCCGTCCTAAACGGCCTTTTTTATCCAACAGGGGCCCACGACGAGGCAGGCCCAGAGTCCACTTTCAGAACCAAACAAGAGGCAATTTCCAACAAGCCCATCACCAACACCAACACCATCAACATCAGCAACACCAACCCCAGGAACCACAATTTATTCGCGAGACACGCAATCGTCAGTACTGGGGACAGGGGATGTGATCCCCATTTTCAATTTGTCCTCCAGAAACATAAACTCTCATGCTGAATCGTTACTATCTAAAGGTCTATCATATGTCCCTCATTCACAAGTAAATATTTTTGAAATACAGACAGATATTATTTCATTTTTTCGTAAAATTAGACTCAAAAAGTTTTTTTCTTTACATACAGATACTAATGAATCCACTCAAGAACCAATAAAGCTATCGTTACCATCTACATTTTACCCTTCTTTGGACCAATTAGGACCGGAGGTCGCTACTTTTGAGCTAGTTGTGCTTCAACAACTAGAGAGAGCACTCCGTTACATACCCAAACCTATTTACAATCTTAGCAGAGGAGAATCAGAGGCTCTCAAAGAATTAAGAAATGATAAAAAACTAGTTATTAAAAGTTGCGACAAAGGTGGTGGCATTGTGCTGATAGACACTGACAAATATGAACAGAAGATGACAACTATGCTCTCTGATGCGGCCACTTATTCTGTGGTTAGAACCAATCCCTTGATCTCAATATCTAAGAGGATCCATAACCTTACCACTGCGGCCCTTGAATTAGGAGACATCAACCAAAAAGAATTTGAGTATCTTAACCATCATCAGCACAAAACGGCATGCATTTATGGCATGCCGAAAATTCACAAGAACCTAAGAGACCCCCCCTACAGACCGATTGTGTCAACGATTGGTACAAATACAGAACCCCTCTCCAAATTTATTGATTCTTTTCTACGTCCTCATGTGTCCAAAATTATTTCATACATTAAAGACACAGGTTCTATGATATCTAAAATAGAAAATCTTCCATTTGACCCCAATAAAGACCTATTAGTAACCATGGACATTGAAGCATTATATAGCAACATTCCCCAACGGGAAGCTATGTTAACCACTAGTTGGTTTATTGAGACCTTTGGCATCATATGCCCTAAAGACTTTATTCTGGATCTTTTACAAATTGTCCTTACTGAGAACATCGTAGAATTTGGTAGCACCCTCTATCGTCAAACGAAGGGTGTCAGCATGGGGGCTTCAGTTGCTCCATCCATTGCCAATATTTACATGGCGGCCTTCGAGGATAAATTTATCCACAATGAAATAGCACCATTCTATGAGTCCATCTCCCATTGGTCCAGATACATTGATGACATCTTCCTTATCTGGACCAATGGGAGAGAATCATTATGTGAATTTTTGGAATGGATCAACCTGGTAGATGTAAACCTCAAGTTTACTGCTCAATACAATAACAACCAGGTTGAATTTCTGGATATAATTATTAAGCACCAAGCAAATAAACTCATTGTGGATCTCTTTGTAAAACCGACTGCGAGGAATACCCTCCTTCATTTCAAGAGCTTCCATCCCCGCTGTCAACGAGAGAGCATACCGTTCTCCCAGTTCCTCCGTGTTAGAAGGAACTGTTCTAACCTGATGGACTTTGATACACAAGCTAAAGTCATGCGGCAGAAATTTCTAAATAGAGGCTATCCGCATAGATTGATTAGAGACTCATACAAACGAGCCAGATTCTACGACCGAGACTTCTTGTTGAGAACTAATCCCCCTAAGGTGAACAACCAGTTGGTCTGTATCACGAAACATTCCACTCTTAATAACACTGTAAAACATATCGTAAATACCAATTGGCACATTCTGAATTCAAACCCTACCAACTGCAAACTAGAAAAACCCATGTTCGCACATAGGAGAAACAAAAATCTAAAAGACCTTATTGTACATTCTCGTTTCTCTACAACCAATTTTCATTCAGAATTTGTTCACAGGTCTATCAAGAATAACTTCCCAGTGAGAGGCACTGTCAGATGTACATCTTGTAAGTCCCGCAGTAATATCATAGAAGGTGAGTCTTTTGAACACAATGGTTACCATACTACCGCCAATGATATGTGGAATTGCAAAACTGCCAATTGCATATATTTCATTTTATGTCCTTGCCAACTGGGATATGTTGGTGAGACATCTAGATCTGTACAGACCAGACTTACAGAACATCGGTCGGCCATCCGAACAAAAAAGAACTTGGCACCTTTAGTGAAACACTTCACGGAACACCATCACTCCCCCGATGAATTCAGATGGCGAATTCTAGTAAAAATAAAACTCCCAGACAACAAAGGTGGTGACATAGTCAGGAGAAAAAGAGAAGTCTTCTGGATTTTTTCTTTGGGAACCTTTAAGAAGGGCCTTAACGCTGAAATCCCCTGGGAACATGCCATCAGCTAACCTCCCCGTTGCCATAGAAAAATTAATTCGGTACAGTAGACAGTCTAGTTTTGACTATCGAGTCCCTAGGGCCCATATTTCTTTGCAAATAAATTTATGTCCTGCAAAGAGATATTATTTTATATATCCATGGTCAATATTAGAGGTGACTGTCAATATGGTCCATACCTGTGAATTCATCCCCAGAAGGTGCGTTTTCTAGCTTCTGCATCAATGTAATCTTGGTCTCACCTTACCATGTCTAAACAGTTACAGGTTCGATTTATATTGTATGAATTCGGTTTCATCTCTTCGTAACTATAAGGACAACAATGCAATTTGACATATACTTAAGAGTATTTATTTTTACATTTAATAATAATTCGTTTTTTATATTTAATAATCCACACTTTATCATCTTATGTAAATGTGGATATTAAGAATTAAAGCCATGTCATATTTATAATTGATCTCGCGCCTAGTATCCATTTATTAGGCAGCCGTGTTCGGGTGCACTGGAACATAACGTCGTGAGTTTCTATATAGACGCCATTTTGGACTGGGACACGTCTTGGGAGTTACAAATAATATTAGTCCCCTTTCCATTTCCGTTATACACATCTCGGACATTGTTATTAGGGGTTTTTTCGCGCCAGCTGAAGCCTTTAAGAAGGACTTTAGCGTACTGGCATTTACTCCCCTTGTTGTGGAAGACCGGACCTGACTCCACGTTCGCCGGAGCAGCACCATCATGCTGCCCGTGTAACTTCTCTGCATATGTGGTAAGATTTAGTAGTTCTTGACAAGCGCTGCCGTCTATGTGCCGGTTTTCTACCATCCGTCTCGGCCATTCGCTGTTGAGAAAGAACAGCGAGTACATTTATATAACACACCCTGCTTTTTAGCTTAGGAAGTTTTTACCGTTTTCGCTATAGATATAATTATCCCTGATAGCTGTAGGTATTGACTTTCGATAAATGTTTCCATCTATATGTTTTGCTTTAACATCCATTTTCATTGCCCGTGACTGTAATAGAATGACGGCAATATATATATATTACACACCCTACCACTGGATCTTAGGATGTTATTTCCATTCCCATTGCAGATATGATTATCCCTGATAAACCAGACGTCTTTGAATGCTGATGCACATCAGACATCATGCTCTCGACCTACTGTTTATAAATCAGGTATCTGGAACGAGTGCTAATACCATATCTTAAATACCTTTTGCTGATTGCACAAACTTCATCGTTAATCGTCGTCTTTGTCTTGTAGTTCTATTTTCAAGTATTAATACATGAGATGACGTATTTTTAACAATTATCCAGCGATATATATCCAATAGTGTTCCTCGATCAGTACTACTTTGAGACACTAATCTACAACATTTCGGAGTCTTATATCAGGTAAAACCTGTGACTGTACTATAAATATGACCAAAATAAATGATTGAATTTAGATAATGGACAAGTGAGGACTTACTATCCTGTAGACAACTCAGCTTGGGGGTTGTCATTATTTTATTGTGTGCTCTTACCGTCGTGTAATTTCTGAACAACTTTTTCAGACTAAATAGCTTAACAATTAATTAGATCTCATTTTGCCTTTGCTGTAGACAATCATAAACATAGAGAAGTGTTACTCTGTTTGATATAATGTGATAGTATGAACCATTATCATCCTATAATATCGGTATATGTTTTTGCACACTCTGTCCAGACTTTGTGCTGTATCATGACACAACCCTGGATGTCTTTAAACATTAATTGATACATAAAGTAGCAGTCATCTTTTTAATCTGGTGCGAGAATTGATACCACGATAATCAAGCGGTTGTATGGCCCATTGTGTTCTAAAATTACAACATCTATCTAAACATCAGCGAACACAATTGTGTCCTTTTTTCCCTGATCAGGAACAAGCCTCCATCCAGGGCTTTTTATTCGAAATCCTATGAAGATATCATCTTCTCTTGATGTACTGCATTGGAATAAAATCTTTTTGATGTAAGTTTATATTCTAATACTATGACATGTCCCCTCAAAAATAGGTATCTCAGGGTGATATATGTGTTTTTTGATGTTTGAAACGAATTAGAAAAGAATAAATGGCTAGCTGTTGATTTCAACGGTTTATGTAGTACTAACGTATACCATTTTTAAATAAATACTGTCTTCCTGAATCAACTTTAGACAACCTGTAGACCATGATTTAAGTACTGTACAATTGGAGTATCTGAATTGTCTATCAGATGACAATGGGTGAACAGATCAGTAACCTATACCAATTCGATTTGTAGTTTCTTTGAAGTTGGAACTATATATGTATATATATTTCTTATTGTATTTTGTATAACGTCTCAATGTTTTTTAAGACTGGTATATAATTAAATGTAAGTTTACATCTGTACATATGGGAATCTGATATATGTCTTTCTTATGAATATTCTTGCAGAGTATCACCTGTAGCTCCTGAGGAAGGCGTTTTCTGCCGAAACGCGCGTCGAGTGTTTTTAAGTCTAATTTTCTCCAGCATTTCAGGCATCAACAATGACTTTAAATGAACTTTGAAATGTATTATGTATATTATGTATATGTTATGTACCTTACTTTTTAATATTTAAATATATTGTGTATTGATTAATGTTTTATTTCTTAGCATATTTTCTGTTTATTGCAATATGTCTATATGAATTTTAATTTACCAATTAAAAACATGTTTTTTACTTAATTCCCCTCTTCTTTGATTGCTCCTTTCAGTATTGGTCTAGGTCAAATTGTTCATTCATCTAGTTGATGGCCTAGGATTTTTTACTCACATGTGTAGTAGTTGTGTTGCAACTTTCATTGGCAGGGTCAATGGGTGACGCACGCAGCAGGGGCCTCCTGAAAAGGGCCCTGGCATTTATTGTTTCACAGATTAAGCACTGCAACTAGCCCAGAGATGCAACTTTCTCTGAAGGCACAGGAGCCACATCCAGTCCACTATCTCTGAGAACAAGTTACAGCATGGAGACCATATCTCCGAATGTATTGTTCAAGAGGAAAGAAATCTGTTCTCTTTATGAGGTGCAGTTTACAAATAAATGACACCTGATTTCTAACAATAAAGTTCTAGATTGCTGAGGGCCCAAACATCAGCGGGGCTCTCACACTCAAAGGTTACACACTCCTTCTCCCCGGCAAAGGATTCCTGCACATGAATATTACAGGGATTAATTCAAATGGCTAAACACTGCTGCCCATCCTCTAATAGAATATATCTACCTGACCATTACGCCCACAAGTCCTCTAATTATACATGGGAGGTGTCTTAGGGTAAAGGTAGGGACGGTACCCATAAATGTCACATTACATGGGATTTTAGGGCTGCATGTATCAAATAATTGTGCATTTGCAAACTGTGCAAATGGGTAACTTGGCTCGTTTGCGAATGTAAAATAGCCTTTCAAAATGTATGAACAGCTTTGTAGCTGCAATTTTAGGTAATCGCTAAAATTGCATCTACAAATAGGGAATTACAATTTGCAATTCCCTTTGCATATGTACCAAGCATTTTCTAAATGCTAAATTCACAAACTAAGAAGGAGCGTACTGATCATACATGTACAAGAAATATAACTGACCATTTCACAATAATTCTTCTCCATAGAGACGTCTTCTCAATTTTTCATTGGTTTCTTTTATTCTTTTTAGAGAGTTTTTCAAAGTTCACAATACAATTTCAACAGCCAACAGCCGACGCGTTTCGTCCCGTGATGGGACGTCCTCAGGGCTGTGAAAAAATATATACAAACAATAATCACAAAATTGTTCTTGTTCGTTCTACAAATATACAAAGAAGTGTCTTTAAATAATCTGATTAATTACAACATGTGTCCTCTCTACTCAGAGCGACATGAGCAAACTGTTGGTTGTGCTTTACAAAGTGGCTATAACCATCAATGCCTGCCTAATGAACAATCTAAACTACCCTAATGGGTTATACACAAATTTTTATCCTGTAAGTCAAGTTAAGTTTCATTGTTCCAATTACTTGCATTTTAAACCAGCTGAACATTTCTGCATCACTCACCTTTTAGAATTGTAATACACCCAATATAAGACCAAATGAGTCAGTATTTCTCCTCTTATTCACGGAGTTTCTGAAGGCGACCCAAAATCTGCAGTAATCCCTGATCAAGAAAACGTTTTTGGATCTGAAGGGAGAAGAAATAACTCTATCAACTAACAGAACCCACTATTTGCAGTATGGGGGTAGGAAATTCTAGTCCCATGTGATTTTTTTTTTTTTAAATCACCATCCATATATTAACCAGAGATACCCCCTAAGGGCAGTTCTTCACTTGTTCATAATTATTTTTACTTGGTCCTCTTTATGTTATCTCAATCAGTCCTATTTTATTATCTGCAAATCCCTGTATCCAGTGTATACTTCTAACTGTATAAAAAAGATAGACAAACCGCCAGATTACTATCATGGCCTCCCTTCCTACTTAAAATTTCCTGCAACCGTATTAAATAACTTACTTCATAGAATGTCCTGCACTCAACCGTAATCAGTTCCAAGAGTTTGCACATCCAAAGTTCCGCCAATATATTTCTACATAAATTCGTCTTCCTGCAACAATCAATAGGCACCCAACATCATTATCAGAAGAAAAGGAGCTTAACTCCTTCCAACCCCCAACACTCAAATTTATCTCCACCCAGACCCCTGTACTATCCTAGTATTCCCTGGGTTTCTCACCTTCTTTTAATATTCCAAAAAATGCACCCTTCTTATCTCTCAGTTCACCATTTTCGTTATCCAAGTGTCCAGGCTATGCATAAAGTGGACTAGACAAAGAAAAAAGATCACTCCATTAACCCACTGGACACCAAATGTATAATCTCCCTTCCTACTATACCTTATGGTTATATCCTCACCTCTTCTATTGTTAGCTCGTTGCCTTCCTCGACATCCTGTCTTCAGCCTGGTTCCATTTCCAATGTTACCTTAAACATGCTGTGCTTACATACCCTTTGAATCGCACGTATTCTGCTAATTAGTTCATATAATGACCGTACATTATCAGCACCTGCTTTTAACCTAAAAATCCTTTTGTGGTCCTCCTCCTGTCTAGTTTCTTCTCTATCGCCAATCTAGTGCCTCGTCCCCTCCTTTACAAGGGTGGCCTGCCAGTCGATGACGTATGTTAGTATCGGGTGGTGTATATCTATCACCGCCCGCTATTGGACCTTAGACTGCATGCAACCCTATCATTGGTTGTAATCCAGCCAATCATATTCCTTCTAAATTGATAGTCTATATACTTACTATTTTGTTTGTGTTCCCTATCGCCAATCTACCCTACGTGTCCTTAGTCCGTTCCGTGAGGCTTCCATTTCCGCATTTGTATAACGGTTAATGCCTTCACCCATTAGCTCTCCGTCCTCCTTTACGAGGGCGGCCGACTTGCCGACACCGTGTGCTGGTATCTAGCAGTATAAATTCATTCTGAACCGCTATTGGACCTTAGACTGGATACGGTCCTATTATTGGTTGTCATCCTAGCCAATCACAATACCTCTTACTTGCCAACCTGTGTTCTAGCTATTTTCTATACTCTTCCGCAAGCTGTCAAAACCATCTATATGAACCAATCATATTAAAAATGTTCAAGTACTCAATCATATGTCTTCTATATTAATGTTTTATGCAATCGTGGATCTACCGATTCTTTGTGAGAAACAACCGTGCTACACCTACTCCAGTCCGCTATTGGGCCTCACACCTATTACGACCCTGTCATAGGTTCGATACCAGCCAATTAAAACACGCCTTTTTTCGTTACCTACTATACTCGCCGAGGAAGGAACATCATCCTACCCCGTGTGGATGGCGACACTATATATCATGAATTAATATATCCACCAATATAAGCGCATCCACACTAACTTATAGTAAAATTAGCCTTTTCCTGTCCTATTTCAATGACTGCATATCTAAAGTATATAGACCAACAATGTGCTTCCTCCATGCCCTAGTAGTACACGCTTGTCCATCACTAATTTGTGACGCAATAGTACAGTGTACAGTAAATTCATCCCTACCATTCTTAACCGCTTCAAAGCGGCGCAAATGTTCGCGCTGTGCTGAGCGTTCTAATGAGCCAACGGGCTCATGACGGAACGATTCCGTCATGAGCACAGGCCAACCGACGCTCATGACGGAACCGTTCCGTCATGAGCATGGAAGGGGTTAATAAGTACACTTCATCATCCACCTATCTATTATGCACAGCACCGTATATCAAGAAACCTTGTACTGAACATCACTGTTTAGATCATTAGAAATGTCTACAAAATGGGCTAATCCAGAAAATAATGTAACTCAGAATCCCTATTAAGCCCTTGTCTTACCAATCTACATTTACAGATCCACCTTGCGTCCAATTGCCTGATTTTAAGCTCCCAATCCCCCCCCCTTACATTTTGGGGCACCTTCTGGATTCCGTGAAACCTGAAATTCTTTTGCATTTTGTGTTCATTTTCAATATGCACCAACAACGGCGATTTAAGATCCCCATTTATTACTGCCCGTCTGTGCTCCTGAATTCTGATTTTCAGCTGTCTCTTGGTGCTCCCAATGTATATTTTCGAACAATCACAAATGATCACATACATTACGCCCATGCTATTGCAATTGATAAGATCATTAATATGAAACTGCTTGTCGTTCCTGTATACAAAGGTCTTCATTCTATTGATCCCAAGTTCACACAGATTACAGGATCCACAAACATAAAAACCTTTCGGTGGGGGAGGCATCCAATTCCTTGTACTGGGGACCTCTGCTGGGATATAATTCCTGGATATTTTGTCCTTGATCGTCTGACATCTCTTATATGTAACCATAGGTTTATCGCCTATCAATCCCACCAGACCTGGACCCCCCTCAATAGGCTCCAGTTTTTATTCAAAGCCTCTCTTATCATGTCTGCTTTGTAGCAATATGTTGTTGTGAAGGATATTTTCCTGCCCCTTTCATTTTTATTTCTCTGAACCAGTGTGGATTCTCTACTAATCTTTGATACTGTTGTCCTTGCTTGTGTAAGTAATTTCCTGGTGTAACCTCTCTGGACTAGCCTCTCTTGTAGATTATCCAGCTCTATTTTACAGTCAATGTCTCGACTACAATTTCGTCTTACCCGGACCATTTCACCAAACGGGATCCCTGAGATCACCGAGGCCGGGTGAAAACTATCTGCCCGCAGTATAGAATTGGTGGCAGTTGTTTTTCTGAATAGTCTACTGACAATATTTTCGCCCTCAACCATTAATGTCACATCTAGAAATTCTATTTGTGACGTACTATAGTTCATAGTTAATTTGACATTGAAATCATTCATATTAAGATAATTCAAATAAGTGTTCAATTCTGTCGACGTTCCTCTCCAACTTATGAGGATATCGTCTATGAACCTGGCCCAAAAAAGGATCCGGTCCGTCCAGTCAGTCGCGTTCCGGCCCCAGGCAGGCTCCCACTCATACCAACCCGTGAAAAGATTGGCATAAGAGGGAGCAAATCTGGATCCAATCGCCGCCCCCCTTATCTGACAATACCATGTATCTTCAAATAGAAAGTAATTGTTTTCCAAAATCAAATTACTCATATCAACCACCATCTGTGAGTGGTGTCTCAGACTGGCACTCCTGCTGCCCAAAAAGTGGATCAATGCTTCCTGTCCCTTATCATTCTGAATACAAGTATACAACCCTACCACATCCATTGTTACCAATATCATTCCATTCTCCCACTTGAAATCCTGAAGTTTGTTGAGGACGTCAGTGGTGTCCCGTACATAGGACGGTAAATTGATCACAAATGGCTACAAAAAACCATCCACAAACTCGGATAAGTGCTCCGTGATGCTCCCTATGCTGGAGACTAGAAATCCTGTCCTGATCTATTTCAGATCAGGGCAGGATTTCTAATGGAGAACTTGAAGTAGTCAATTTGTCAGATAGGGTACTCACTGTGCATGAATTATCTGTTTTGAAAAAGGGATTGTCATATTGCCCCACTAATGAATGTGACTTTGTGGGTTTGGAAATTGATTTATTTAAGTTTACGCGCAATCTGAAATTAAAAAGCTTTTTTTCAATGCTTGATGTGAATGTACAAGAAAAACTACAAAATAAAAAGAATTCAGAAATAACCACGTCCGAGTTAAAAAATATTCATTTACTAATGTCGTTATTTGGTGATTCAGATTTAGATATTGATGATAAAGCTAGTTTGTGCAATATTGATACTGATTACACATGCACAAGTGGTTTAAGGCCCAAATCTAAATTTATTCCACAGGGTAATCAGTTTGCAGCCATAGATATTTATGCACAGAGGACTCTAGAATAATTTAACAAAATAGAAGATAGAGATTATAGAAAATCCCCATATACTAACAACAATCTATCCCACTCAGAGATGGTGGCAATACAAAATCTTAGGAAAGATACCTCTATTGTGATTCGCGAGGCAGGTAAAAGGAGGAAATATTGTGGTGATGAATAAGATCAGTTACATGAATGAGATTAGAGGACAATTAAGTGATCAGGATTGTTATGTAAAAATTAGTTACAACCCCATGAAAGAAGTCTTTAACTTCTTTTCGGAAACGTTGCATACCTGGAAGGAAGAGGGGCTACAGGACAGTAGGGAATATCAATATCTTAAAGTTACTCATCCTATTTCTCCGATTCTATATACACTCCCTAAAATACACAAAAGCAAAGCAAAATCACCTGGCAGACCGATAGTCTCCAGCATAGGGAGCATCACGGAGCACTTATCCGAGTTTGTGGATGGTTTTTTGAAGCCATTGGTGATCAATTTACCATCCTATGTACGGGACACCACTGACGTCCTCAACAAACTTCAGGATTTCAAGTGGGAGAATGGAATGATATTGGTAACAATGGATGTGGTAGGGTTGTATACTTGTATTAAGAATGATCAGGGACAGGAAGCATTGATCCACTTTTTGGGCAGCAGAAGTGCCAGTCTGAGACACCACTCACAGATGCTGGTTGATATGAGTAATTTGATTTTGGAGAACAATTACTTTCTATTTGAAGATACATGGTATCGTCAGATAAGGGGGGACGGCGATGGGATCCAGGTTTGCTCCCTCTTATGCCAATCTTTTCACATGTTGGTATGAGAGGGAGCATGCCTGGGGCTGGAACGCGACTGACTGGACGGACCTGATCCTTTTTTGGGCCAAGTTCATAGACAATATCCTCATAATTTGGAGAGGAACATCGACAGAATTGAACACTTATTTGAATTATCTTAATATGAATGATTTCAATGTGAAATTAACTATGAACTAGGCAGGCTCCCACTCATACCAACCCGTGAAAAGATTGGCATAAGAGGGAGCAAACCTGGATCCAATCGCCGCCCCCCTTATCTGACGATACCATGTATCTTCAAATAGAAAGTAATTGTTTTCCAAAATCAAATTACTCATATCAACCACCATCTGTGAGTGGTGTCTCAGACTGGCACTTCTGCTGCCCAAAAAGTGGATCAATGCTTCCTGTCCCTTATCATTCTGAATACAAGTATACAACCCTACCACATCCATTGTTACCAATATCATTCCATTCTCCCACTTGAAATCCTGAAGTTTGTTGAGGACGTCAGTGGTGTCCCGTACATAGGACGGTAAATTGATCACAAATGGCTAAAAAAAAACATCCACAAACTCGGATAAGTGCTCCGTGATGCTCCCTATGCTGGAGACTAGAAATCCTGTCCTGATCTATTTCAGATCAGGACAGGATTTCTAATGGAGAACTTGAAGTAGTCAATTTGTCAGATAGGGTACTCACTGTGCATGAATTATCTGTTTTGAAAAAGGGATTGTCATATTGCCCCACTAATGAATGTGACTTTGTGGGTTTGGAAATTGATTTATTTAAGTTTACGCGCAATCTGAAATGAAAAAGCTTTTTTTCAATGCTTGATGTGAATGTACAAGAAAAACTACAAAATAAAAAGAATTCAGAAATAACCACGTCCGAGTTAAAAAATATTCATTTACTAATGTCGTTATCTGGTGATTCAGATTTCGATATTGATGATATAGCTAGTTTGTGCAATATTGATACTGATTACACATGCACAAGTGGTTTGAGGACCAAATCTAAATTTATTCCACAGGGTAATCAGTTTGCAGCCATAGATATTTATGCACAGAGGACTCTAGAAGAATTTAACAAAATAGAAGATAGAGATTATAGAAAATCCCCATATACTAACAACAATCTATCCCACTCAGAGATGGTGGCAATACAAAATCTTAGGAAAGATACCTCTATTGTGATTCGCGAGGCGGATAAAGGAGGAAATATTGTGGTGATGAATAAGATCAGTTACATGAATGAGATTAGAGGACAATTAAGTGATCAGGATTGTTATGTAAAAATTAGTTACAATCCCATGAAAGAAGTCTCCAACTTCTTTTCGGAAACGTTGTATACCTGGAAGGAAGAGGGGCTACAGGACAGTAGGGAATATCAATATCTTAAAGTTACTCATCCTATTTCTCCGATTCTATATACAATCCCTAAAATACACAAAAGCAAAACAAATCCACCTGCCAGACCGATAGTCTCCAGCATAGGGAGCATCACGGAGCACTTATCCGAGTTTGTGGATGGTTTTTTGAAGCCATTGGTGATCAATTTACCATCCTATGTACGGGACACCACTGACGTCCTCAACAAACTTCAGGATTTCAAGTGGGAGAATGGAATGATATTGGTAACAATGGATGTGGTAGGGTTGTATAATTGTATTAAGAATGATCAGGGACAGGAAGCATTGATCCACTTTTTGGGCAGCAGAAGTGCCAGTCTGAGACACCACTCACAGATGCTGGTTGATATGAGTAATTTGATTTTGGAGAACAATTACTTTCTATTTGAAGATACATGGTATCGTCAGATAAGGGGGGGCGGCGATGGGATCCAGGTTTGCTCCCTCTTATGCCAATCTTTTCACGGGTTGGTAGGAGAGGGAGCATGCCTGGGGCCGGAACGCGACTGACTGGACGGACCTGAACCTTTTTTGGGCCAGGTTCATAGACGATATCCTCATAATTTGGAGAGGAACATCGACAGAATTGAACACTTATTTGAATTATCTTCATATGAATGATTTCAATGTCAAATTAACTATGACCTACAGTACGTCACAAATAAAATTTCTAGATGTGACATTAATGGTTGAGGGTGAAAATATTGTCAGTAGACTATTCAGAAAAACAACTGCCACCAATTCTATACTGCGGGCAGATAGTTTTCACCCGGCCGCGGTGATCTCAGGGATCCCATTTGAAGAAATGGTCCGGGTAAGACGAAATTGTAGTCAAGACATTGACTGTAAAATGGAGCTGGATAATATACAAGAGAGGCTGGTCCAGAGAGGTTACACCAGGAAATTACTTACACAAGCAAGGACAAGAGTCTCAAAGATTAGTAAAGAATCCACACTGGTTCAGAGAAATAAAAATAAAAGGGACTGGAAAATATCCTTCACAACAACATATTGCTACAAAGCGGACATGATAAGAGAGGCTTTGAATAAAAACTTGAGCCTATTGAGGGGGGTCCCAGGTCTGGTGGGATTGATAGGCGATAAACCTATGGTTACATATAAGAGATGTCAGACGATCAAGGACAAAATATCCAGGAATTATATCCCAGCAGAGGTCCCCAGTACAAGGAATTGGATGCCTCCCCCACCGAAAGGTTTTTATGTTTGTGGATCCTGTAATGTGTGTGAACTTGGGATCAACAGAATGAAGACCTTTGTATACAGGAACGACAAGCAGTTTCAGATGAATGATTTTATCAATTGCAATAGCATGGGCGTTACATATGTGATCATTTGTGATTGTTCGAAAATATACATTGGGAGCACCAAGAGACAGTTGAAAATCAGAATTCAGGAGCACAGACGGGCAGTAATAAATGGGGATCTTAAATCGCCTTTGTTGGTGCATATGGAAAATGAACACAAAATGCAAAAGAATTTCAGGTTTCACGGAATCCAGAAGGTGCCCCAAAATGTAAGGGGGGAGGGATTGGGAGCTTAAAATCAGGCAATTGGAAGCAAGGTGGATCAGTAAAGTTAGATTGGTAAGACAAGGGCTTAATAGGGATTCTGAGTTACATTATTTTCTGGATTAGCCCATATTTGAGACATTTCTAATGATCTAAACAGTGATGTTCAGTACAAGGTTTCTTGATATACGGTGCTGTGCATAATTGATAGGTGGATGATGAAGTGTACTTATTAAGAATGGTAGGGATGAATTTACTGTTCACTGTACTATTGCGTCACAAATTAGTGATGGACAAGCATGTCCTACTAGGGCATGGAGGATGCACATTGTTGGTCTATATACTTTAGATATGCAGTCATTGAAATAGGACAGGAAAAGGCTAATTTTACTATAAGTTAGTGTGGATACGCTTATATTGGTGGATATATTAATTCATGATATATAGTGACACCATCCACACAGGGTAGGATGAAGTTCCTTCCTCGGCGAGTATAGTAGGTAACGAAAAAAGGCGTGTTTTAATTGGCTGGTATCGAACCTATGACAGGGTCTTATTCGGCGTGAGGCCCAATAGCAGACTGGAGTAGGTGTAGTACGGTTGTTTCTCACGAAGAATCGGTAGATCCACGATTGCATAAAATATCAATATAGAAGACATATGATTGAGTACTTGAACATTTTTAATATGATTGGTTCAGATAGATGGTTTCGACAGCTTGCGGAGGAGTATAGAAAATAGCAAGCACACAGGTTGGCAAGTAAGAGGTATTGTAATTGGCTAGGATGACAACCAATAATAGGACCGTATCCAGTCTAAGGCCAGAATGGATTTATACTGCTAGATACCAGCACACGGTATCGGCAAGTCGGCCGCCCTCGTAAAGGAGGACAGAGAGCTAATGGGTGAAGGCATTAACCGTTATACAAATGCGGAAGTGGAAGCCCCACGGAACGGACTAAGGACATGCAGGGTAGATTGGCGATAGGGAACACAAACAAAATAGTAACTATATAGACTATCAAGTTAGAAGGAATATGATTGGCTGGATTACAACCAATGATAGGGTTGCATCCAGTCTAAGATCCAATAGCGGGCGGTGATAGATATACACCACCCGATACTAACATACGTCATGGACTGGCAGGCCACCCTCGTAAAGGAGGGGACGAGGCACTAGATTGGCGATAGAGAAGAAACGAGACAGGGAACTTTAGGTTAAAAGCAGGTGCTGGCAATATGCGGTCATTATATGAACTAATTATCAGATTACGTGTGATTCAAAGGGTATATAAGCACAGCATGTTTAAGGTAACATTGGAAATGGAACAAGGCTGAAGACAGGATGCCGAGGAAGGCGACGAGCTAACAATAGAAGAGGTGAGGATATAACCATAAGGTATAGTAGGAAGGGAGATTATAAATTTGGTGTCCAGTGGGTTAATGGAGTGATCTTTTTTCCTTGTCTAGTCCACTTTATGCATAGCCTGGAAACTTGGATAACGAAAATGGTGAACTGAGAGATAAGAAGGGTGCATTTTTTGGAATATTAAAAGGTGAGAAACCCAGGGAATACTGGGATAGTACAGGGGCCTGGGTGGAGATAAATTTGAGTGTTGTGGGTTGGAAGGAGTTAAGCTCCTTTTCTTCTGATAATGATGTTGATTGCCTATTGATTGTTGCAGGAAGACGAATTTATGTAGGAATATATTGGCGGAACTTTGGATGTGCAAACTCTTGGAACTGAGTACGGTTGAGTGCAGGACATTCTATGAAGTAAGTTATTTAATACGGTTGCAGGAAATTTTAAGTAGGAAGGGAGGCCATGATAGTAATCTTGCGATTTGTCTATCTTTTTTATACAGTTATCAGTATACACTGGATACAGGGATTTGCAGATAATAAAAGAGGACTGATTGAGATAACATAAAGAGGACCAGGTAAAAATGATTATGAACAAGTGAAGAACTGCCCTTATAGGGTATCCCCTGGTTAATATATGGAGGGTGATTTTTTTTTTTAAATCACATGGGACTACATTTCCTTCCCCCATTCTGCAAATAGTGGGTTCTGTAAGTTGATAGTTATTTCTTCTCCCTTCAGATCCAAAAACTTTTTCTTGATCGGGGATTACTGCAGATTTTGGGTCGCCTTCAGAAACTCCGTGAATAAGAGGAGAAATACTGACTCATCAGGTCCTATATTGGGTGTATTACAATTCTAAAAGGTGAGCGATGCAGAAATGTTCAGCTTGTTTAAAATGCAAATAATTGGAACAATGAAACTTAACTTGACTTACAGGATACAAATTTGTGTATAACCCATTAGGGTAGTTTAGATTGTTCATTAGGCAGGTGGTGATGATTATAGCCACTTTGTAAAGCACAACGTACAGTTTGCTCATGTTGCTATGAGTAGAGAGGACACATGCTGTAATTAATCAGTTTATTTAAAGACACATCTTTGTATATTTGTGGAACGAACAAGAACAATTTTGTGATTATTGTTTGTATATATTTTTTCACAGCCCTGAGGACGTCCCATCACGGGACGAAACGCGTCGGCTGTTGGCTGTTGAAATTGTATTGTGAACTTTGAAAAACTCTCTAAAAAGAATAAAAGAAAACAATGAAAAATTGAGAAGACATCTCTATGGAGAAGAATTATTGTGAAATTTTCAGTTATATTTCTTGTGAATGTATGATCAGTACGCTCCTTCCTAGTTTGTGAATTTAACTTGTGTGTGGGGAGGTTGGCGGTACCTCTGAAGGGAGTTGAGCGTAATCAACAGATATTTTGGCAGACTGCCTGTTTAGTGTGACCAATCAAGTAACCCCATTATCGCCAGATTCTTGTTAGGCATTTTCTAAATGCTAACTGTGCATTTAGAAAATGCTATTAACATCTAATCCAAGTCTATGGTAACCATATTTACATTTTTTTAAATGAATTCCTCAAAGTGCTATGTAGCGCACACATGCCCATAGAGCATGTGTGCGCTTCACAAGTGCACTTTTCTTTTGGGGGGGAGGGGGCCCTTGGTATTGCATTACCTACTTTGTGATTACCAATTAGGTAATCGCAAATTAGGTAATGCAAACCTAATTGCACCTATGGGCCTTTAGTAATATTACCTAATAGCGATTGCAAATCTATAGGAATCACTATTAGGTAATGGCTATTTCTAACACACTATTTTGCATTCCTTAAATAGCGATTACCTAAAATTCGCTATTTAAGGAATGCAAAATGGATTTTGATGTATGTGGCCTCTGGTTGCTAAATCACACCAACCATAACATTTGTTACCTTCAGTGTTGTAACATGCATAAAATATTCAGTGACACTCAGCCAATTTGCTGTGAATGACTGCAGAAACAAAGTAGTTGTGGTTGATCAACTCATGGGCTCATAAAAGCAGGAGTTGACTTAGATAAAATGGTGAAGCAAAGTTGGTCACTTTCATTAAAGAGGATTAAGTGTGATGGGAATATGTTGCAGGCAGCTAAGCCAAACCATTAAGACAGATACAAAGTGAACTATCTAAGCACTGTAGCAACGAAGCATAGGAGGTCTGCCTTAGTGCCATGCTGCCTGCAGAGCCCTGCTCAGTGGTCCCATTTCTGAGCAGCTAGGCCCAACTTCAAAATCAACACTCAGGATATCCAGTCCCAGTACGACAGAGTGGAGTTGTGAGGGGTGGAGTGGGGATGAGGGAGAAGGTAGAGTGGCTGAGCAGCCGAAGCGGGTGAATTTGAGGATAGAGATGCTGCTACTTATGTCCCATAAAATGAAATCTAGTTTCTACTTTAACTCCATTGATCTTTCCTGTCTAGTTGCAGTGACTAAGCCTTTGATCCAGCCTGAAGGACACTTTCTTGAAGTTTCTGAAGGAGCCACAGTGAACCTCACATGCTCTGCGGAAGGCTCACCTCCGATTACTTATAGATGGTACAAGAGGGACCAGGCACCTGGAAGTCACAGAGTCTTTGAGTCAGGAGGTGCTTTGTTGCTTATCGAGAACTTTCAAACATCTCATTCTGGGATCTACTATTGCGAAGCGGAGAACCGAATTCCTGCGAAGACAAGGCAGCAAAGTGATGAACTGCATCTAAGCGTCACAGGTGAGACATTTAATAAGATATAGGCATTTTAAATGTATAGAATTACATACCAAAAGTGTTTATATGTGCCAGCGTAGCAGAC
Organism: Lissotriton helveticus; assembly: GCF_964261635.1. Taxonomy (NCBI): domain Eukaryota; kingdom Metazoa; phylum Chordata; class Amphibia; order Caudata; family Salamandridae; genus Lissotriton; species Lissotriton helveticus. Next base: position 24,832,602 of record NC_136064.1, read on the forward strand.
TCTCTATAGAAATGAGACCATGTTTAAATCAGTTAGGTACTTTTTTTCAGAACGATAATGTTTAAAAACATTAAATCACTTGCAACTAGCAAGATGCGCTTAATCTTGGAGTATGGAATGGTGCTACTTGATAGTCACAAGATGGCTGACACCCTGAGACATGTTTACGTACTTGAATATTCTACAAGGGACATTTGTGGGGATCATAGAGTTCTTCTGCAAGGAAAAGAGATGTCAGGGTAGAGGTCACTCATTGGTTGAGTGCTAACCACTCAGAATTTGGTGAAAACAGGCAGGAGGGGGGAGTATTCTGGTTATATAAATGTGCTTTTAGTTATCTAGAACCCGTTGTGCCAAATAAGGGAACAACAGTGCAAGAAGATGAAGTGATCTAGCAAGAATCACATAGGTTTTACTAAAATGCAATACTCAAACATGAAGAGTAAGACTTTTTCCGTATTTACAGGCACAGCACACAGATCCAATATAATGGTCGTAGTTTCTGCAGAAACTTTCTAAGCCTGAGTCGATTAGCAATGATCTATATAATGTTTCCTTCTTTAAAATGAAACACCACACCTCAGGTTTACAAGTAACACTATTGAAGATCACACCATGGCAGATAAGAAATGTTAAACAATGACATCAGGTCCTCGAGCGGCACTGAATGTTGAATGTTTCTGAAATCTACCATTTTCTCCCTCTTCCCCCTCCCCCCCACACTCACCCTCCCTCCCCCGAGGACCCATCCTCTCTTGTTGACACATATGCATCCTTTCACCTTCATACTTGGCACCAGATGACATACTATCACATTGCAACCCATCATCCTCTGGAACATGCAAACCTCTGTCACCCTCGATGCCAGACCTGTTTGTACCATCCGTAAGGATCTCCTGACCATACTTGCATCTCCTAGACTTAACATCCCACTCATTGTCCTGCACTCTACTAATCTTTTTCCTTTTGTTGCTACACTTGGTCGCTCGTCTCATATTTCAGTCAAGTCCATCTTGGGTAATAATGCTGGGGGCATTCACTTTCACTACCCTTGTGGGCCGACCAAAACACAAATTGCATATTTTAACAAATCCAGGTCAGCGATATCAAACCAAGTCTCATCATGCAATCAATAACAAACATAGTTCTAATTCTCCTTGGACCTACGTTGCTTTGCAGCTACTTGTTCTGCCACACTATGACTGCGGGTGTCTTTATTGTTCACAGACTTCTTAACGCACCAAGGGTGCAACCTAGAAGCAGGTTCCCTCCTTTTAACAACATGAATAGAGACTCTCTGTGGTACTGTGGGGTGTAATTCTATAGAACCACACTTTTTCTTAAAGAGAAATTCTCCCTGAACAAGTCATTTGAAAAAGTCCATTTGATATCCTCTTTAATGACCCTATTAAAAAATTCTATTTGCACATTGTGGACAATGACAACTTAAGAATCAGGCAAGATATATATTTGGAGCTCTTATTTGCAAGTCTTTTAATTTATTACCCTTTTGCAGCTCAGTCAGTCCTTCGTGATATCAAAAAATATTGAATTATATGTTATACCTTGAAATAGGTGTACATGGAAAAACAACCGAAAGCTCATGCTACTGGAATCCGCTAGGCTGATGATACCAAAAAAGCTTGAACAAAGGTTAATATAGACATAAATTTTTTTTAACATTTATTTTTTATTTTGACCGCAAACAACATTTTATGTGGAATCCTGTGACTAAGCAGCATGCTTCTGTAATTGCAGCTCTGATCTGAGGACTGTCCCTATTCTGTCGGTTAAAATCTGATAGTTTTTTCTTTCGCTGCTTCGCCCCTTTTCTCCTCTTTATTAGTGCACACTTTTCTGGCTGCAGTCACCGGTAACCCTGCTGAGTAAGAGCAGTGGGACAGGGCATGATACTGGAGAAGGCTGAGACAAAAAGAGAATAGTATAGCAAGAGACATAGTAGAGGGGGAAGGCAATAGAGATCGCGATGATGTAGAAAGATATGTGAGGTAGAAAAAGAAGTAAAGGGGCGTGGCTACGGCGCCGAAGAAGATGGCCGTGGATCTCGCGAGCTCCGTCGAGGGGTGACGGAACAGGAGCTGCTCCGGGTCTGTATCTTGCCATTTGACCCTCGAAACTGCGGGTAACATCGGCGGACGATTTCCGACATCGGGAAATGTTCTTTTAGAGCTGGAGGGTGTGCCGCCTCTCACAGAACATTTCTTCATTATCTGGTGGAGCGCGTCTGAAGCGCATCCGCCATTTTGGATTTTGCCGCTACGCATTTGGTAAAATGCTTTGTTTCTTTTCAGACAATTTTAGCAACGGTAGGAACTTTTTGGGAGGGCGCTTTTGAGCATTCCATCTTTATTGCTCTCCCACAGCCCTTCCAATCTGCTGTAAGACGCCAGCAAGTGGGAATGTTTGGCTAATTGCATCTCAGCCGCCATTTTGAGGTTTCTGTGTTTCTTTTTTGCCTGCTTATGCCTTTCCTCAGCCAGCATTTGTTTCTTCTACCTGCCATGCCTGTCTTTTGACTGAATATTTCCTTGGATGAACCTATACTCCTTACAGCTTTGTCCTGGCTGATATCTGCACGCATTATTTGCCTGGTGTCCATGCCATATTTCGTGTGTACATGCTACTTCAGAGGAAATATCATATTTGATTTTTGAGGATTTCTGTCAGCCCCAATCTTCACGCTGCTTTCCTTACTTTCCATTACCAGTCTACAGTCAGCGACTCTCTTATGTATACTGAAGTGCTACGCTCTTTAGCATCTACTCACACTTAATATGGCGTCTGTGCGCACTAATCGTAACGCCGCCCAAAATCGTACTGCGACTAACCCACCTATGGAAGATGCTAATTCTTTCAGTGTTCTGTAGGAACCCATAGATGACGCATCAACTGAGTCGCAGAATACAAAATGCGCTTCTTCTCCTTCTTCTCGTAGTACCTCAAAAACTCCCGCCAATGCACCTTCTTCATCTAATCCCTCGTCAGGGAAACGAATCAAAACAAATCCTCCTTCTCCTACCAACTCAGCTCCCTCTATCTCTATGGAACTTTTATTGGAGGAAATTCGCGCCCTTAAAGCTCACATGACTAAAACTATTTATTTTATTTATTTATTTTTACCATTTGTTAAGCGCACTGTTACCGGGCAGTGTCCTGGCGCTGAAACGATACATTTTCTCCGGGAGGCAAAGGAATCACTAGAGGTTAAAAAGCCATGTTTTAAAATTTTTCCTGAAGGTCATAAGGTCATTACTTTGTTTTAGGGAGAGGGGCATTTCATTCCAAATGCTGGATGCTCCATGGAAGAAACTGCGTCCTCCCCATCGGGCTTTCCTAATACGGTTAGTCATAACCAGGCTTTTATTAGCAGATCATAGTTGTCGTCCTGGTTTGTACAGTTGGAGGTGTTCTTGAAGGAAGGATGGACCTATTCCATTTACTGCCTTGAATACTATACAGAGAGCTTTAAACATGATACGTTTCCGTATTGGAAGCCAGTGTAGATTTTTTAGTTCCTGAGTGACCGATGCAAACTTAGGTAGACCAGTAATCAGTCGGGCAGCAGCATTTTGTAGCGTTTGCATTTTGTTCAAGACTCCCTGCTGGGCCTTCAGATACATGCTATTGCAGTAGTCAAGGCGGGACAGCACAAGTGCTGTCACCACCGTTTTCCTGCTGTCACTGGAAAGAAAAGGAAGAATTTTCCTAATGGTTTTTATTATCCAGTGAATGGAGGATGATAAGGCATTAGCTTGTGATTTGAAAGAGAGTTGGGTGTCAATAATCACCCCCAGGTTTTTTACTGTAGTGGCTGGGATGGGTGGGGCTCCCATTTCATGAGGCCACCAATTAGGGGTCCAGAGATTGGTCACATTTCCAAAAAGAAGAATCTCTGTTCTTGAGGAGTTCAATTTGAGGCAGTTCCTAGCCATCCATGAACTTACTGCAGTCATGCAGTCCTGGAATCTAGCCGCAATTCCTTCCTCTCGCCCCGGGAGCAGAGATACCACAATTTGAGTATCATCTGCATAAGATGTTAATTCGAAGCCAAAAGAACGAATCACCGGGGCGAGGGAGGTGACATAAACATTAAATAGGGTAGGACTTAGGGAGGAGCCCTGAGGAACCCCTCCTGGGAGGGTAAAAGGGCTAGATTCAAAATCTCCCATGGCCACCACCTGGATCCTGTCTGATAGAAAGGATTTCAGCATGGTCAGTGCGACTCCTCGGATTCCGCAGCCCTCAAGACGGTCCAACAGAATGTTATGGTGGACCGTATCGAAGGCCGCGGACAGGTCCAGGAGCACCAGGACCGCCCGTCCTCCAGCATCCATTGCTTTCCTGATTTCCTCAGTGGACTTAATGAGGGCGGTCTCGGTGCTGTGACCTTCCCTAAACCCATGTTGAGCAGAGTCCAGACAACCAGAAGATCGGAGGAAGTCACAGAGCTGAGCATTCATGACCCTTTCAATAAGCTTAGCCGGTAGTGGAAGTCTAGATATGGGTCGATAGCTACTAGGGTCAGAGATGTCTAAATTAGATTTTTTAAGCAGAGGAGCTATTGAGACTTGTTTCCAGCATAGTGGATATACTCCCTCTTTGAACATTTTATTGAATAAATCTGCTAGCAAGGCGGATATAGGGGCGGCTGCCAGTTGAGCCACTGAGACTGGGCAGGGATCCCGGGGGGAGCCAGATTTGGTTCTCAGTAGTAGCTTTTTTATTACTTCTACTGTTACTGGCCGAAACTCCCCAAGTTCCAAACTTTGTGGGTTTGTTTGCGTGGTCTTATGTGATCCCTCGGTAAGAGTGAGCCCCACATGAGGTTCAAGGGCTGTGAAGATTTGCTCCACTTTATTTAGGAAGAACTTGGCGAGAATCTCGCAGAGCTCCAGACTGGGAGGGATAGTGACTGAATTTGGAGTGGACAAAGTGGTCACAGTCTGAAAAAGTTCTTTGGAGGAGTTCTTAGCTCCCTCAATTCTGGCAGAGAAATATACACTTTTTGCTTTTTTGATCATTTCTTTATATATCTTTTGGCTTGTTTTGAGTTTTTGTTTATCTGCCTGTGAATATTCAGTGCGCCATTGGCGTTCGAGTTTTTTACAAGACACCTTGTAGTCTCTTAATTCCAAGGTGAACCAAGGAGCTGATGGTACTATGCGTGTCGGGCGAGATAGTTTGGGCTTGACTAGAGATGTGCATGCATCATTTATCCAGTTAGTGTATCTTTCAGCAGCCTCATTTACATCTGCCGATGGGGTAAAGGTAGAGGCTACAAGACAGTCCTCCAATGCTTTCCCATCCAATTCCTTCCATGGCATGTAGAGCTTGGCAGGTTTCCTATCCTTCCTTGCTCTAACTGACTCAGGCGGTTGAATTTTAAAGAGGACCACTGAGTGATCTGTCCAGGCTAAAGGCTCCGCGTGGCTGAACTGAAGGTCAGGGTTATTTGTGAAGATACCGTCTAGCGTATGTCCCTTTACATGTGCGGTACCCCTTACCATCTGAGTTAGTCCTGCCGTCAGCATGGTGTCTACCAAAATTGCCGTCTGAGGGTCTGAATTTTCCTCTAAGTGAAAGTTAAAATCACCAAGCATAGTGAATGATTTGGCACAAAGGGCTTCTTCCAAGTAAGTACCGATTTCGTCGAGAAATTGGGCTTTGGGACCGGGTGGTCTGTATAAGAGGCAACCTTGGAATGTATAGTGGTTAGAAATGGTAAGTTTAAATCCTAATACCTCCGTTGACTGGCAGGTCACTGTCTGAAAGGTGCCTTGGATCGAGGCGTGGTAGATAATGGCTATCCCGCCTCCCCTTTGACCGGGTCTGTCCTGGACCCGACAACAGTAACCTGTTGGAGTGGCAATAACTAAGTCTGGTCCTGAAGCCGCATCAGTCCAGGTCTCAGTGATAAATACGATTTTAGCATTTCTTTCTAAGATCAGATCAGCACATTCAGAACTGTGTTTAACCAGTGATCTGGCATTAATGAGAAGGCAATTAATTGTGTTTTCTTCTCTATCGTTATTTATCTGGTGGGGGCTACTTAGATCCTTAATAGGTGTCCATAAAATAGCAGGTAGGCGAGCATGACATGTTGAACATACCTTGGGCGTATCAGGCATCTTTTTGCCCGGAAATATGCATCTGCATTCTACTCCTCCCGTTTGGTTCCAGCTCATAAGATGATTGCGGCTATATATCCTCCTGGGGTGGTGATTGGGACAAAAATGGCCAGGGGTTATGGCGCTTGGCGCTGAGCTGTCGCTGACGGGCGCAGACGGGCTTGCCTTTGGCGCGCCTTCGGCGCGCAAACGGCGCGCCCGCTGCGCTCGTCCGCTGCGCGTCCTGTAGTAGCACATTGATATGGGGATCTGGGAGGGCGGGAGGGGGCGTGGCCTGTGAGTGGGCGTGGCCAGTGCCTGTGCGAGGCGATCGAAGCCGAGTTGAAGTGGGTCACGTGACAGCGATAGCTCTGCTGCACGGCCCCTGATTGTGCAAATTGGCAAGGTTAAAAGCAAGGTACAATTACAAGTTTTAAAAACACAAAGAGCAACTTCTCCCGGCTTTCCGCCTCAGCAGATGATCGTCTAAGCAGAGCGCTCGTAGTCAGCGCTTTAAAAGACTGAAAGGGCGGGAGGGCGGGAGGGGGCGTGGCCTGTGAGTGGGCATGGCCAGCAGCCTGTGCGAGGCGATCGAGGCCGAGTTGAAGTGGGTCCCCTGATTGTGCAAATTGGCAAGATTAAAAGCAAGGTACAATTACAAGTTTTAAAAACACAAAGAGCAACTTCTCCCGGCTTTCCGCCTCAGGAGATGACCGTCTAAGCAGAGCGCTCGTAGTCAGCGCTTTAAAAGACTGAAAGGGCGGGAGGCAGGAGGGGCGTGGCCTGTGAGTGGGCGTGGCCAGCAGCCTGTGCGAGGCGATCGAAGCCGAGTTGAAGTTGGTCACGTGACAGGGATAGCTCCGCTGCACGGCCCCTGATTGTGCAAATTGGCAAGGTTAAAAGCAAGGTACAATTACAAGTTTTAAAAACACAAAGAGCAACTTCTCCCGGCTTTCCGCCTCAGGAGATTATCCTGAAAATAATTCTCGTCTTCAAAGCCTTGAAGTCAATTAGTCTCCCACTGAAAAACGGGTGGAAAATCTTGAAAGACAGTTTGCTTCAGCTCAACCAATTATCGACCAAGTACCCTATGTTCATAAAGTAATTGCCAACCTTAAGCAGCAAATTGAGAATTTAGAAATCAGGAACAGACGCAATAATCTACGCATTTACGGACTTGTGGAAGGTCTTGAGGAATCCAATCCCATTTCATTTTTCCAATCCTATTTACCTACACTTCTTGGTCTTCCAACTTCTCCCTCTTTAAATATTCAACGGGCTCATCGACTAGGACCATCATCTCGCCCGTCTGTCTCATCATCTTCTTCAATAAAACCTAGAGGCGTTATTTTATATTTTTGGGAATATACGGATCTCCTTAAAGTTCTCCATGCTGCCAAACAGAAAGGAAAGATCGTTTGAAATGGTTCTAATCTCTTCTTTGCTCAAGATTACGCCAAAGCCACTTCAGATCGTCGCAAACAATTCATAGAGATGAGACCTGCCCTTCGCTCTTTAAATGCTTGTTACGGCCTTTTTCATCCATGCCTCTTCAAAGTGACTTATACTACCGAACGACGAACTACGAGGACCCGGCGTTGCTTCAACAATTCTCTTGCAGAGCTGATTCAATGGACATGCCTCATTCTTGATTCCTGGATGACTTGGCTTTATGTATTGTATTGATGTGATGTCCTATTACGATGGTTGCTTATTACCTCATTCTCCCTAATGTATATTGTAATATGTGCTTTGTTTTGTTGTGATTTTAGTGGTTCCAATCATTTCCTTTTGATTTTCCTTTTAGATGCGGTTTCGTGGACCCTTGTTTTATGTGTCCTCTCTGTTCAACCTGGAAGCATGTTTCCCTCTGCCGCATCCTTGTGGAGTCCCCGGTTCGATGTGCTGCCTTCCTTATGTGGTTCCACCACCCCCAGTCTTCTTGTTGGTTTGTGGTGTATTTTTACGACATATTTTTTCATTATCAATTGATGGTTTTGTTTTGTCTTCTCGTTTTTTATTTTTTCTCTCCTCAGTTTTTTCCTTTCTCGACTTTTCTCTTCCTTCTTCTTTTTATCTACTTCTATGTCTTCTACAGTACTTTTCTTTTCATTTCTTCATTCCTCTTTTTATCTCTGGATCTTTCCTGTAACTATTTCTTCCTTGTTTTTCTTCTACTAACAATTGGAAATTTACAGTTTTTTTTATTTTTTGCATAAGGATTGTTTATGCTTTATTAGATAGATACTATTGTATTGCTTTTATGCAGTTTGTTCATGTTTACTTTAGTCATATTTGCTTAGAGTAGTAACTTGAAATGTTAAAGGAGTTAACAATCCTATCAAACGACAACGTGTATTAACTCATTTAGCTAGATTGAATACGGATATCGCTTTGGTTCAAGAGACACACTTATCAGAACTTGAAGCAGCTAAATTACAGAGTTGCGTTGGTCATGTTTTTTCTTCCCCAGCTCTGGGAAAGAAAAATGGCACATCTATATTATGTCATAAAAACACCAACTTTCAGTAGTACATCAGGAACATGACCTTGAGGGTCTTTGGGTTATGGTTAAACTGCATATTGATCGAATACCTTTAATATTGTTTAACGTTTATGCAACTGTAACAGTTGATAATATTTTTTGGACCCAGATTGCTGATAAGCTTCTTCTCCTCAAGGAGGATTATGTTATTTTTGGAGGCGACTGTAATCAAATTCTCGATCCTCCTTTAGATAGACGCTCCTCTATTAAATTCCCTATCTCCAAGATGCATTCGCCATTTTCCTCTGCCATACGCCGTAAGGTTTTAATTGATACCTGGAGACTTAGCATTCCTGATCTACAGGAATACACTTTCTATTCTCCCTTCACAACTCACAATCCAGAATAGATTATCTTTTCTCTAGTAAACCCCTATCTCAATTTATTTCCCATGCTGAAATTGTCTCCATCCTAATTTCGGATCATGCTCCTGTTTGTGTAGACTTTGATTTGTTGCCTTTTTCCCCTCATGTAGGTAGATGGCGTTTTAATAATTCATTACTGTCGGATCCTACTTTCACAGGCCAATTCACTTCTTTTGCTACTGAGTTCTTTTCCATTAATTCTACTCTAGATTAATCTCCGGTAATGGTATGGGATTCATTTAAAGCAGCTGCGAGCAGTTTTATCATAAGTTTTGTATTGCGGAAAAATACATTTTTTGAAACTGAAAGTGCTCAGTTGTTAGCTAAGATTAAACGACTTGAATATTGTTATTACCGATCTAACTCTGAAGCAACATTAAACGATCTTCTCGATGCAAACATTTCTTTTAATAAATCATCTACAGAGGCTGCATCCTCTTATCTCTTAAAAAGCAGTGCCCGTTATTATGGCGGCCAGAATGAGATGGGTAAATTACTTGCTAATTATCAAAAAATTCGGCGTGAAAGAACTAAAATTGATTCAATCCGTGATAATACTGGTGCTTCATTGTTTAAAGATGCTGACATTCTAAACAAATGTGTTACTTTTTATAAAACTCTGTACACACCTGAACAGTACCCTCCCTCAGATGCACTTTCATCCTTCTTTCATTCGATACAATCCCCTCCTGCTCATGACACTGATTTTGCCTCTTTAGAATCGGACATCACTCTTTCGGAAATCAAAAATGCCATAGCAAAATTGAAAAGAGGTAAAGCTCCCGGCCCAGACGGTTTAGTATTGAATTTTATGCTCACTTTGCATCTCTCCTACTTCCAAAACTCTTATTGCTTTTTCATTCTTTTGTTAATGATGGTTCCTCTTCAGGCTCATTTCAGGAAGCGGTAATTTGTTTAAGACAATAAAGATCCCTCTTTATGTAAAAACTAAAAAATGTAAAAATGTTTTCTTTAACATTTTAAGGAAAGCGTCCTCTCTAGATTATCCCATTGCTGCAATTGCACTCGACGCTGAGAAAGCATTTGATAGGATTGGTTGGGATTTTATGTTTCAGGCTCTTAAATGGATTGGCCTCCCTGCTAAATTAATTTCATTTATTTCTTTATCATATTCCAATCCCAAAGCATCTATTTTTGTCGATGGTAAGACTTCGGATTACTTCCCTCTCTTTAGAGGAGTTCGTCAAGGTTGTCCTTTATCACCCCTTCTTTTTATAATTGCTCTAGAACCTTTTTTAACGAAAATTATGTTAGATGATAGAATTACTGGTTTTAAATGTCATACTTCCCATGTTAAATTGTCTGTTTATGCAGATGATATTCGTTTATATTGTTCCAACCCTTCTACATCTCTTCCAGCTTTTCTTTCTCAGGTTGACTCCTTTTCTCAGCTGTCCGGTTATCGGCTTAACTCGGATAAATGTGAACTTCTTCCCCTAAACATTCACTGTGTGAAACAGGATTTTCTTCCTACTGGTTTTTCTTGGAAAACCTCTCAAATTAAATATTTAGGTTTATGGTTTTCCTCCACTATTTCTGAAACTTTGAAAGAAATTTTTGACCACCTTTCCAAAACCTTATCTGTCTCTATTGATCGCTGGCATCCACTTTTTCTTTCTTGGTGGGGTCGTTTAGATTCTATTAAGATGATGCTTTCTCCACTTATTCTTTATCTCCCCGAATAGCTCTCAACGACTTTAAATCATATCATCTTGTCTTTTCTTTGAGGCACTCTTCTTGTTTGCTTTCTCCTGATCAATGTTTTCATTCTCCTATTTGGTTGAACATTGAAAAGCATTTGATAGCTCCTTTTAATTTTAATGAATCTCTTGCTTTTACTAATACGCTTTCTTCCTTTCGCTCTAAAGTGATTTCCCATTCACGTAAGATTTTGACTCCTCTTCTTCCATCTTCTTATCCTTCTTTTTCTTCATTAGACCGACAACCTATCTGGCATAATCACTTGTTACGTATTAAGGGTCGTACCTTTTATTGGAGAACCTGGAGACTTCGTAGTCTAATCTGGATCTCACAGCTAGTTTCGAATAATTCTCCTTTAACCTTTTCTGAGCTTCAACAACAATTTTCTTTGCCTTCATCCTGTAGGTCCCAATATGACTCTCTTCTTCCTCCTTTCCTGCGATATCTTCTTTCCTTACCACCATCTCCTGCTATTTCCCCCAAATCCTCTGCTCTTTTTTCTCTACTATCTACTACTACCTCGGCTTCTTCTTTATACAGAAATTTGTTTCTTTCCTCTGATGGAGGCAAAGGGAAGTCTGAATTGGCCTGGGAAAAGGACCTTGCAGAATGTTTGCCTGTTCCTTTTTGGGACAAATTATGGTTGAAAATACATAAGACTTCAAGAGCAGCTAATGTCTCTAAAACTCTTTATTTTATTTACAAACGCCTTCATCTTACACCTCTATAATTAGCCTCTTTTTCTACAGACCTTTCCTCTGCCTGTTGGTCATGCAATAGTAATCTCGCTGATTTAAAACATATGCTTTTTGATTGTTCTTCCCTCTCCTGTTTTTGGCACTTGGTTTAGTCCCAAATTAATAAAAGTTTTCATACCCAAATGCCTTTTTCTATTTCCAACATCTTTTTGGGTTCCTTATCACCTTCTTGGTCTCATCCACATCCCAACCCCTCCTTAATTGACCTCTTATTAGCGATTGCTCTTCATTTGATTACATCAAACTGGAAGCAAGCTGATAAAGTTACCTCAGAGCTTGGTGGAATGCTGTGTGTTTTCATCATAGATTAGATACTCATATCACCCCTATATCTTTGGCTATTGGGCAGAGCAATATGGAGTCAGCGTGCGTCCCGCGCTGCTCGGCCGCTCACGCCAGTCACTGGACGCCATGATGTTCGGCTAGCCGCCCTGCACGCACATTGGCGATGCCTGGTCTTCGAGCGCACAGGCACAGGCAACCAGTATCCACGAAAATACAGAGGACGCCATCAGGAGGTGAGGGACTGTACGGCGCGTTTCCCGGATATGCCTGGAGAAGGCTGAGACGGCTGATATATGCCCTAAACTTTTTCGCCGTACTTGCCCCAGAGGCTGAACTTTTCTCCTTTCACGCGGCTTGCGTGTACAAAAGGGAGGCACCTGACGGAAGCACTGACAGGCGCTGCTGGAAATTGAGCTCTTTGTTTCTGGCTTCGCGCACGGACCCTCAAGCTGCCCCTTGACCCCAGAGAAAGTTAATTTCGACGAATCTCTGAACACAAGGATGAATGCACGTGGGGCCAAGAAAGGGCTTAGACAGAAGACGCCCATTCCAGGCAAAGACCCCTCGACAGTGGACGGATCCGGGAAGACCAAAGCTGAACAGGTCAGTGGGGTGAGTGGGGTGAAAAAAACTAACTTTGGGGGCTCCCAGTAAAGACTGCAAAGACTCTGGCTCTACACAGCCCCTCCCTGCCAAGATTTTTCTGGTAGCTAAAAACCAGGCTGCAAATGCCAAGAGTAGCACAGGGAAACCACCCTCTTCTACACCACCTGATGCTCTTCCACAGCAGGATAATGCCATCGCTGAAGGGGCTCAAACTACCACAAACAACATGGACATCTCTATCACCCCCTCCTGTCTCCTAGGCTGTCAGCCAGAGCCCACTCTGACTGCACACACCCCTACTGAAAGTCATGACCATACCATCGCGATTAAGGGGCCCCCGGATGCTTCAGATCTCCCTATACTACCGGACACCCTGCCAGCTACCCCACTCACTGCACCAGGACGGCCGGAATCAACGGAAAGAACCACCAGCGGTGGGGCCTATGCACCCTCAGAGAGTCTTACCAGGGCACAACCAACAGGGACAGAAGTCGCAATTCAAAACCTGTAAGTCCCATCCGGAACCCCAATTCCCTGGATCCCAGAAATTGGTCATGAAGACTTCTACTCTGTATCTGACAGCACCCCGAGCTCTTCTGCGGACGGGGGGACAGAAGAAGAGGACAACACCAACAGTGCCAGCGAGGAGAGCAGCGAGGCCTCCCGCATTAACCCTGAGAGTCGTGCGCCCTAAGAAATCAAGAAATAAGACTAAACGGCGAAGCCAACTCAAATGGGACTACTCGGACTCGCAGATGTCTTACCATCTGGAGGAAGACGAACCAATTCAACCACAATGGCACAGCCCGAGAAAACCACAAAGCAAAACAACCGAGACAATGGAGCCCTCATTGACGGCTATACTCAACTCTATCAAAGACTTCCAAGAGGAGGTTAGAGCGGATAATCGGACTGCTAAAAATGCAGCAAAAAAACTACAGGACGGGCTTAGAAGACTGAACAAAACCTGCACAGACATCAGCGACCGGGTTGGAATGGTTGAGGCTAGGACGGAGCATTTGGAAACCGAAGCAGTAGGTGCTAAACAACTGATTGAGTCCAACTCTGCTTGTCTTACAGACCTTATGGTCAAAATGGAAGAACAAGAAAACCGACAACGCAGGAACAACCTCCGCCTGCTTGGTATTCCGGAAGGGAAGGAGGGGGAAGATCCGAGACAATTTATAGTCAAGTTACTACACGACTCTTTTCCGGAACATCAAGGCTGGGATTGGAACCGTTAAGTGCAGCGAGCTCATCGCTTCCCCTTTTTCTTGAAACGGCAATACAACAATGGAAATCCAACTGAAGGGCAGCCTCGGGTGTTCCTTGTGTACTTTGGCACCTTCCTTCTAAGACAGTTGGTGTATCACCAAGCTCGCCCCAACTCTAAAAAAGGGGCCAACGGAATTACCTTCTTCGCCAAACCAGACTTTTGCCACCAGACTGTGGAGCGAAGGTGGCACCTACGACAACTGATTTCCCCCTTCCAGCAGCTAGGCGCTGAGGTATACCTCATGAACCCGGCAAGGCTGAAAGTTATCCTGCATGGCACTACCAAGGTTTTCTTGTCCGAGATCAAAGCCAGAGAGTACCTGGAAGAAGTAAAGCTTAAGAAGGGACACAAAGCCTAAGACTGGGGAAAAGGGACAGGGAAATAAAAGGGGTGCTGCTGCTCTCTTCTCCCTCTTCCTGCAACTATTGCAACCTACTGGCAACTAATTTTTCCAACCAGGGGGGGGAGCAACCTCACCGTCAAAATTCAATCTCTCTTATGCTTACAATCTTTTCTACATGTTCGGGGGGCGCACAAGCAGGGGTGAGCCCTGACAGAAAGGGGGGGAGAGAGGGCAAGAACGGGAAAATCTTGCTCTCATACACTTATATCTAACATTCGGTACTTAATCTCCACACAGCACAGGATAGGCTTAGTAGCCGATCATAAGATTAAAGTTATTTATGTTCCTGGCTGGTGTGACCAGAAGCCGAGGCTCATGTATGACCTCCATCATTCAGGCTTGGCCTGATTGCTCACGTAAGGGGGTGGGTGGGGAGGGTGGAGGAGGGAGGCTGGGGAGAGGGGTGGGAGGGGTGGGAAGGCACACAGATAATACACCTGGGCGCAAAACACTCACAACACTCTTTTGAAAAATTGATTATATCTTTAAAAACAACCTCACTGACTTCCAATAGGCTCTTATCTTTATACCGCTTAGATGGCTAGGCTAGATTCATTACGAATTGTTTCAGCTAATGTCTGTGGATTAAATGGTGCCTCTAAAAGGCAGAAAGTGGCTCTGGGTCTACAAACACTTGGGGGGAATATCACATGCCTGCAAGAAACCCACGTAGAACAGTCACAAAAACATCTACTAAATACCCTTGGGCTCAAAGTAGTGGGCGCCATCACGCAGGGGGCTAAAACAAAGGGAGTGGGTGTTCTAGCCGACAGAAGATTTGTCACTAGCAACCCACGGACTAAATCTGACCCACTAGGGAGGTGGGTCATTACTCAGATTCAACTCCCCAACAACTCTTCTATTACCCTTTGCTCAATATATGGGAGCAACGCCGATGACCCTGGGGCTATTAATCAAGTCTCCGGTGAGCTAGTGCACTGGCCCACTCCCATAGTGCTCTGCGGGGACTTTAATATACATCTACCTTGTGACTGGGCTACTAGTACAACATGGAGATATAAAGGTAGGAAGCCCCTAGTCTTTCAGGCCTTAGCAAATCTTATTCAGACTCATGGATTAATAGACAGCTGGGCGAGTAGAAATCCTTCACAACCCGGCTACACTTTCTACTCTGCCCCGCACCAAGTCCTAGTCAGATTAGACTACTTTTTTATCTCTGTCTCACTTACCAACAACTACACAATTGATATCGCACC
The DNA here is from genome assembly GCF_964261635.1 of Lissotriton helveticus. Lineage (NCBI taxonomy): Eukaryota > Metazoa > Chordata > Amphibia > Caudata > Salamandridae > Lissotriton > Lissotriton helveticus. The sequence continues at coordinate 24,847,907 of NC_136064.1, forward strand.
TCGCTTTTTATCTGACCATAACCCTCTCAGCATCACCTTCAAGGGGCTTGGACAACCTAAAGAGGCTACTAAGTGGAGTTTTGAAAAAGCCCTACTGTATGATAGCAGCAACGTAATCCATATGCAGGGATGGATTCAAGATTTCCTGGAGATAAATATTGGATCTGCTTCTCAAATGATAGTCTGGGACACATTAAAGGCAGGGATTAGAGGCGAGACCCTAAGGTTCTCTATTGAGAAAAATAAAGGGGAAAAAACTCTACTCAGGGATCTACAAGAAAAGCTAAGGAACATAGAAATTAAGTTAACCCAAGCTATCCATGCAGGACTTGACTGCCAGTCTATCCAACAAGAAGCAGTCTTGGTCAAAGCCGAAATAGGAGCTACCTTCATGGAAAAAATCGCGGCAAAGTAGGCAGCAGCGAGGGGAAAAAACTACAAATGTAGTAATAACATTGGCCATCACCTAGCTGTTAGGACAAGACAACAGGTTACTAACGGCGAAATCCACTCAATCAGACTACCCTCCGGCTCTGAGGTCACAGACCCTAGTCTTATTCGGAAGGGATTCCAGGAGTATTATGCCAAACTATACATGGAAGAAAACTCCTCTAATAGGGAAGTCCTAGATAGGGAAATCTCTAACTATCTCAGCGAGATCGAACTAAGGCAACTTAGCCCAGAAGATAGTAAGCTTTTAGATCTTACTCCCACGTGGGAGGAAATTCTGGACGCCCTCACTAGCCTTCCGAATGGGAAGGCATCAGGCCCTGACGGAATTCCCGTTGAATTTTTTAAAGTCTTTGCCCCTCAAATTAAAACCATATTCACTGAGGTAATAACATCTATATTCAGCGGGACTTCCCCTCCGGCCTCTTGGTCTAGAGCTAGAATTTCGATCTTCCTAAAAAAAGAGAAGTCCCCTTTGGATATGAGCTCCTACAGACCCACAACCCTCATTAACTGTGACTCTAAAATATTCTCCAAGGTGTTAGCCTCCAGAATCTCCCGAGTAGTGGAATCTCTTGTCTCGAAATGGCAGCATGGTTTCATACCCAAAAAAGGGACCACGGAACATGTCAGGAGAGTTATCACCTTGTTCGATGCTGCACAAGCTGCTGGAGACCCGATGTCGCTTACGCTACTCGATGCCGAAAAGGCCTTCGACCGGGTCTCCTGGCGATTCCTGTGGGGGGGGGGTAATGTGCAGAATGGGGTTCGGGGACAAGCTCATACTGGCAACACAGGCACTTTATTCTAATCCAACAGCCAGTGTTACCATAAATGGACATCTCACCGACCCCTTTAACATATCTCGGGCCCCAGGCAGGCTTGTCCCTGCTCGCCTCTACTGTTTGCCCTTTATCTGGATCCTTTCATTAAACAGATAGAGAAAAATGACAACATCACCCCAGTAACCTACTTTTATAATAGTTGCTAAATCTTGGCCTATGCCGACGACCTGGCCATCACCTCTCCAGACCCTGCCAACACCATACTTGTACTGGGAGGTGAGGCCCAGAAATTTGGGAGGCTATCTGGTTATGCCCTCAATAAAAACAAGACACAGATTTTAGTAAATAACAAAATCACTTGGTCTGACGACAGGGTGGTACCCAAGGCTAAATACCTGGGGGTGTCCATCTCACCCAAACTGGAGGAAATAGTCACAGATAACCTGGCTCCCCTTGCCGTTCAGACCAAGAAGGCTCTAAAACAGATTGACAACCTGCATTTAACGCTAGTGGGCAGATGAAATGTCATCAAAATGACATATTTTCCAAAGTTACTCTATTTCTTTCGTAGTATACCCCTTGAATTCAGTAAGAAAAGCCTTCTCCAATTCCAGCAGATCTTCACTCAATTCATCTGGGCCTATGCCCAGCCAAGACGAGCCCTGAAACAACTCACACTTCCAAAAGAGAGAGGGGGCTGGTCTTTCCCTAATATAGCTTTATACTATTGGGCGGCAGTATTACAATATGAGTGAGTGAGTGCTGGTATTTATAAAGCGCACTAATGCCGAGGTGTCTTGGCGCTATGCAAGGCAACAAGCTGAGAGGGATGACCACAATTCTATCTAGTGTGTGGTAAATAAATAAATAATACCTCTCTTTTTGAATGCATAAATGAATAACAGATAGCTCAATAAATAAGAGTCAAGATTCGAGGTAGTAGGAGTTTTGCAGGTTTAATACAGCATAAAGGACAGGAACAGGACAACCTGCACAGGAATAGGATGGCAAGCCCTGGCAGCGCTGCCGGGGTCAGGATCTGGACAAGAAGCTGCTAACTTTTAATAACAGTCCATGAGCATATATACATAACGCAAACACATAGCATTACATTGCAATAGGCGTAGCAGTGGGTGGAGCAATAGGCGTGACGCGTAGCAGTCGCGAAAGATAAGGGTGAAAATGGGTGTAACAGGGCGTATACATAGACATGTGATGCAAACGTAACAGAATATGTCATGAATGGGGCGGAAACCATGGAGGGGGCTTCCTAAGGAGCCGGGACCTCTAACCTAATGGTGCGCGCAAACTGGCAATGACGTATCACTAGGAGAAGCTGGGGGCTATGAACTCTGTGCTAGGAGCAGAGACTGAAGTCTGGAGAGTCAGGGCGACATGTACCTAAACCCTATCTAGTATCTGATGTTTAGGGAACATGTTGATATAAACTAAGAATCAGGAGGGGAAAGGCTAACAGACTCTAAGACTGGAGCATGCATTATTCTACATGTAGTGCGTGATGAAGAATATTAAATGACCATTAAATGCAGTATTTCTCTTACATGGAGACGTAAAGGCTAGACAATGACGGAAACTATTGATGCGATTCAGTAGCTTTAGGAATGCAGAGAAGGAGGGCTGGACTGATAGCTAGAATCATAACATACTCTTGGCAGACTCGAGGGCAGAGCCAGGCCGGGCACTGCGAGGCAGGAAGTAAGTGAAGGGTCGAGGATACAGGTGGGGGCTGTATCGCTCCTCAGCGAGGGCTTCAGGAGACAGGAGCTGAATCTGGTGTCCGGGCCCTTTTGAGGCCTAGAAACGGGGACTTTTCAATGAAATAACGTGCACACTGAGAAACGTGGCAACGTAACTTTACATAGGCCTAATATTCGTAGTATTCACGAGAACTGGAAACTCGCATACTAGAGATGGACACAACTATAATTGCGTCTTTAATCGAACATGGGGAATACATATGCATATTAATCATGCACACATAACATATGATGGAGGACGCGTAGGGACACAGAACATGGCAAAATTTACTTTTCCACATTCCCTCCTTGTCACTACGTTTCCATCAGGAAACATCAATATTCATGATACCATCTATCATTTCATACAGTATCATTTGTTCGTCTCGAATTCTTTTTGAACGGGATTTAGAACGGGGCTTGGGACTAAAAATACAAGAGGTAGCACAAATTCCGCAAATCGCAGGGCCACATTGTATACAGAGGCAGCAGCTGAATATGATTGCTACTGCAATACCTAAAAATGACAATACTTTCCATCCCCAGGCGGAAATTATACTCCAGAGCCAACCGGACCATGTCCAGGTGCCTGGATTTTGGTGTAACAGATGGGCAATTTTATGAAGTCTGGTTATAGCTGAATAAACAGACGGCGCGTTATTTGGAATGAAAATGCAGCAACTAGATCCGATGACTCTACATGCCCCGCCCCTATCGGCCAGTATGACGTCAAGGACGAGACGATTTTGCAAAACTACAAATCTCATAGCAGATTGCTCTTCGGTTAAGTTACCTAGGGCAGAGGCAGTCTCATTTACTACAGCTTCAAGGGTTCTGGTTAACCTGCGGATTAGCTTACTATTCTGGATAGGTCCTATAAAGAAGAAGAAACCTCTATTGAAATCTGTATACTGTTCTAGAGCAGTTTCAGTATAATCGACAATTGGGGACTCGATCTCCCTTCTATGTCTAATGTGTACTAGATGTGTGTTTCTATGATAATCAGATGGGGCTAGGAAAACTGGTGGCAGTAGGAAGGCAATGTAACAGGTTCCCTCCCAATCGAGGGGCAGACGAACATATGCGGTCTGACCACAAATAAAATATGAATGACGTGAAGCTTTGAAAATAGATTTCCCACTGTCACTATACTTGACAATAGTAGTACAATCACTATGTCCTACGTGTGCGGAACCATTATTTCGGACACATAATTCGCCTTTGACTGGTAGTACTGAAATAGTAGGTAAGTCTGGAGTAGTATCAGACTGAACATTCAGGACCATGAAATTCGAAGAATAATTACCTAAATTATAAACTTCATTCTCTAGATCTAACCCGGTTCTGTGGGGAAGACCTTGCTTGTCTGGAAAACATGTACTGTTTAGAAAAGACATATCTGTTGAGGATGACGTTAACGTGGACCATGCTCCACACGAACCATTATGTGAAAAAGGATAAGGAAAGAGTGGCAGAACTCCCTTCGGTGTCTGGAAAGGGGGGAGTCGACCACATACCCAACAATTAGTGGCATTGCTGGTCTGGTGTGAATAATGTAACATGCGGATAAAAGAATTATTGCGCATAGCGAGGCGGTAAGAGAGTTCGTGAGGAGGCAGATCACTAAACGTGTGCTCTACTGTAACATTAGAAAACTTATTTACATGAGAAACTGGAAAATACAAGTAAAATGCATAACTGGTGCAGGAAATCATAATGCTGAGAAATAAAACGAAACTTAGAAAAACGATACATCGGATTGAGTTTTGACTAACTCTCTCACTATGGGGGTCTATTTTATACATGTCAGAAACAGTCTAACCGTTTCACCTAGGGGAGGACTTAGACAATCAAACTGGCTGACTTATTTTACTAGACCGGAGTTTCAACTTATACTCCTGTTGCGGAGTTTTCTCTAACGGGGAGGGTGCAGTATCATTGTTCTTTGCGGGACAGTCCTTAAGAATAGTACTTTGACAGTCTTTCAAATCCTGGGAAAAGTTCTTTGAAACTCGTTTCAATCCATAAAATTTCTTTATGTGCGAAAGATGCACCCAGCCTTTGCGACCCTCCAACTTCACGGCTGTACGGGTGGCGAGGAGGACCTGTCGGGGCTCCTTCCAGCGTGGCTCCAGCGGACTTGAGCGATCAAAATTGCGAACTAAGACCATGGATCCGGGAACGATTTCATGCGGTGCCACCTCGGTATTGTCTGGAAATGCGGCGGCAACCTGTGAACGACAAGAGTTGAGGGCAGACATCAAGGAAGCTAGGTAATCTGTCAGCATATTACTTGAAACATCGGTAATACTTCGGGGTCTAGGAGTACCCCACATGTTAGGGGGGCGGCCGAAAACGACCTCATACGGGGACAGACCTGATCTGGAATGTGCGACCATGCGCATATAGAACAAAGCGACTGGCAGAGCTACTAGCCAGTCCACACCTTTCTCTTTACAAACTTTTGCGATGCGAATTTTCAGGGTCTGGTTATGTCTCTCCACGAGACCAGCTGCTTCAGGATGGCGTACACAATGGAACTTCCACTGGTATCCTAACAAAAGGGAAACATGTCTCATCAACTCAGATGAGAATGGCTGGCCGTTATCAGAATATACGACTCTAGGGAGTCCGTAACGGGGGAAGAACTCACGAACCAACTGCTTGGCAGTGGTCGCGGCTGTATAATCTGGGACTGGATATGCCTCTGTCCACCTAGACAAAGCGCATACAACTACAAGAACATACTTGAAACCTCGACATCGCTCCATCTGAATGTAATCCATCTGGAGGACTTCAAAAGGGTGGTCAGGAGGCTGGAATCCACCTTGTTCCACCGGGACACTTTTACCTGGATTAAACTGACAACATATCATACAGGTACGGACTTTCTGCTTGGCTGCAGCTCGTAAATGCTTGTTGAACCAAATATTCTGAATACTATCTAACATAGCTTTTTCTCCTAAATGTGCTGGACTATGTGCGGTATTGATAATGACTTGAACCATAGAGTCGGGGAGAAACCATGTGGTTTTACCCTTCGTCACCCATCCTTGATCTGTCTGGACCCCTCCTTGTTCGGACCATTTCTTGATTTCTTCGGGAGTAGAATGTAACTGGATATCTATGACATCTTGAGTAGGGTCCTTAACTGTCATACATGTAGTCGGATCTGGAGTGTGTGTCATGTTTACTGGAATGTCTGGAGTCTGAGCTGTGAGCTTGGCTGTGCGATCTGCTAGATCGTTACCTTGGGAAATAGTGTCAGTAACTTTCGTGTGTGCTTTGCACTTCATGATAGCAATGGATGTCGGTAAGTGTATGGCATCTAACAGAGCTTGAATGAGGAGACCATGCTGAATCTTGGTTCCATGAGAAGTCATGAAACCTCTCTCCTGCCAGAGCACTCCAAAGTCGTGTACGACTCCAAATGCGTAGCGTGAATCTGTGTAAACATTAACTTTCAGGTTCTTGGCATGTATGCAGGCTTGAGTCAGAGCAACTAGCTCTGCTGCTTGAGCGGACAGGGTGTCAATACGGTGTGTCTCAATAACTTCGGTGTCAGTAGTCACTGCATACGCGGCGACTAGTTCTCCTGTACTTGTTCTCATGCATGAACCATCCACATAAAGTGTCAGGTCGGGGTCTGGTAACGGAATATCTGTCAGATCTTGTCTTGGCTTAGTCATAATGTTAACTACTTCCACACAGTCGTGTGTGTCCGGACTTGAAGTAACTGATGGTAACAGTGTAGCAGGGTTCAGGATGTTGCAGCGTCTGATTTCTATGTGTGGCTGGAACAGTGTCAATTCATAACCTGTTAAACGTGCAATTGTCAAGTGCTGAGTCTGTGTTCGATTTAAAAGAACTTCCACGGAGTGTGGAACTTGTACTGTCAGGGAGTGTCCTAATATTATGGAATCACTTTGTCTGATAGCTAGTGCTGTGGCTGCAACTGACTTGAGGCACGCAGGCAGAGCCTGGGCTACGGGATCTAATGTGCTCGAAAAATAAGCACATGGCTTGTATTGTCCTGCTTGATCTTGTGTGAGAACAGATAATGCTGTACCTTCACGTTCAGTAACGAAAAGTGTAAAAGGCTTACTGTAGTTTGGTGTAGCTAGAACTGGAGCTTGGCATAAAGCTTTCTTTAACTCATTGAAGCTAAGTGTGTGTTCAGATGTCCAAGGGAGGACAGTCGGTGCGGCTGCCTCCTGTGTCGTTAACTGTATCAGTGGCTTGGCTAGGAATGCATACTGAGGAATCCATTGTCTGCAATAAGAAGTAAGGCCGATAAAAGCACGTACCTCCTTCTGGGTCTTGGGCTGAGGAAGACTCGCTATTAACTGGATACGGTCAGGTGTCAACTGCCTACCCCACTTGGACAGTAAGTGTCCTAAGTAGACCACTTGCTGGACACAGAATTGAAGCTTCGAAGGGGACACCTTGTGCCCCATCTCGGCTAGGAAATACAGAACCGTCAGTGACGCTCGCTCGCAGTCACGTTCAGAACGGGCTGTGATCAGTAGATCATCGACATACTGGAGCAGGGCAGTGTCAGTTGGCATGTGAACATTATCAAGTTGTCTCTTAAGTGCTTGACTGTAAATACTAGGACTTTCTGTGAAACCTTGAGGAGCTCGTGTGAACATATAGCTCCTTCCATTTAAACAGAATCCGAAAAGAAACTGGCTGTCTGGATGAATGGGAACACTAAAAAATGCGTTCTTGAGGTCTATTACAGTAAAGTACGTGGCTTCGGAATCAATGGCTGTCAATAGGGAAGAGATATCTGGGACAACTGGGTACTGAGGAATAATACATTATTTATTAAGTTCTCGTAGGTCAATCACTAATCGATATACCGGGGGTGCATTTGGATCAGTACGTTTCATGACTGGAATGATCGGAGAATTGCATACATTGGAGTCAGTTTCTACAACTACTCCTTGAGCGATGAGCTCGTCAATAATTTTGGATAAGGCTGCTACAGCCTCAGGTGGCAATCTGTACTGTCTGATTCGTGGTAACACTACACCTGGCTTGAGAGTCACACGATGGGGTGTGATTTGCATGTAACCTACATCAGTTGGACCTTGCGCCCATAAATGCTGCGGAACATTAGACAATCTGGGATCAAAATCTCGTAATACATAGTGACCCTTAAAGTCACGTAGGAACAGACGTATTCCCTCTGGGGAACAGCATATAACTGCACCTAACTCTTTCAGTGTTTTAATGCCTAATAGATTTTCTGGACATGACTTAGTAAGTAACAGATCAGTAGTACGGGACAATGGACCTACTTCTAGAGTAACTGGCTTTGATATTTCATTTACGATAGGCTTTCCTGAAAATCCAAGGGAAACATTTCTAGAGCCTGAGAGCGGAGCCCCTGGAACTTCGGCGTGACTAATTGTGGTCCTACTTGCCCCTGTATCAATCAAAAACTTTCTGTCTTTCCCTAATACTTGACTGTGAACATAGGGACCTTCTTGATCTACAGGTATCTCGATGAGAGGCAAGCCTACCTCCCTCTCTAGGCTGTTTCATGAATACTGCTGGTACTCTGGATACTCGGACTGTGCATACTGGTACATCTGCTGTGTAACATGCTGTGTTGCAGCAATAGGCTGCGGTACTGTAACTGTCTGCGGTGCATTCTGTGGCTGAGGAATCTGTGAAACTTGTTCTTGTCTAGGCGGACGTGATCTTTCTTTAGTCTTACCGGTAGCTATGTTGTGTTTCAGAACTGCACACTCGTTTATAAAATGACCTGGCTGTTTACAATAGTTGCAGTTCCCTTTAACGGGAGCTGCAGGATGACTTGCTTGATTCGGACCCCTCTTCTGGCTGTCTTGAGGAACAGATTGTGCAACTAGTACTTTCATTTTCGTGTCTTTCATACGTTTTCTCTCATGTTCTTGTTCCTCTCTGATTCTATTCTGGTGATACTGGAGCATCTGTAACATCTGGGACGGGGTATTAGCTTGCCAGGTACTTTCGACTTTCAAAACTCGATTTTTAATTTGTGGACTTGAATTCTCGACTAATTTAGTAACAAAGAGATGAGGATATGACTCACTACTGGTCTTGAGGCCACTGTTGATGCTAAAACATTTCTCAAATCTAGAATAAAAATCACTAATGTCTTCGTCTTGTTTCTGTTTACAGGCTGAGATTGCATCCCAGTCTTCCTTTTTCGTTGTTAACAATCTGGGTAAAACTTGAATCAATAATTCAGGTAATTCTTTACATTTCGCTCCAAGACCGGTACCTGGTACTCGTGCCTTATCTTCAGCTTCTAGAACTGCCCAATCTATCTTTTTCTCTCCCACCTCCCATTCTTTTTCCTTGAGCTTTTCATACACCCCTGCGGGCAACAGAACTTTTAACATTTTAATTATATCTGGGTACGTGTATTCTCCCATACGGAGCATGTCTTTTAATTCTCGGTGGAACCCTGCTGGATCTTTATCATGACAGGGAATTAATTTTTTCATCTCTAAGAGTTCCATCTTTGTAATCGGGGTGTAAACAAACACTCGTTCTAGTTCGCCACCCGTTCCTCTAACTGGGTGGACTTCTCGTAACGGATTCTGTCTGTCTATGTAAAATGGTTTACTTTCTGGGGGTGAGACATGAACAAAATGCGGGTTCAGAAACGTTCTATATTTGTGGCGCTGTTCTAGAATGACACTAATTAAATCGGTACCTAGACCTTTCCATCTATACTGGAGTAGCTCGTTCAGGATATCATGTAACGGACCTGGATCAGAGTGCTGACCCTCATATAGAGTAATGAGGTGCTGGATCATATACATACCCACCAGTCGCTGCTCGGCTGGGGGCAGTTTCAGAAACATTTGTGCCACTATTTCGTCTGGAAAAGTGGTAGAATCAGTAACCCATCGGACTGCTGATCGGGCTAGTTCCTGTTCATGCATGGTACTTAATTCACTATAACCGATTCGTGATTTCAGAATGTGATCGGTAGCTTGAAACACTTGTTCTAGAGAACCTTGTTCTGGTGCTGGATGATGGAAAGTAGACTTGTGTTCTAGGCGTAAATGGCGATCTGGAAATCTAGATTTTCCTACATACGCTATTCTGGCGGGATTCTCGTCGTCTACCTCTTCAGTATCAGAGTTACTTTCTTTCTCGCTTACTTGTGCTGCTTTACGCTGTTCGTGTAACTTTATTATTTCTTTACGGATTCTTTTGTACATACTCTCCATAGCACTGATGGTCTTGTGCTTACCCTCGGCTATATTATCACTCCACTTTGTCAGGGTCCTCATTTCGACTGGATCTTTAGACGGGTAATCTTGTTCTCTTATTAGACAGTTAATCAGAAACTTTAGTATCATGAGCTGGATCTCGGCTTTCCTTTGAGACATGGCCTCGCCAATGCTTTCTGGATCATCCCCTGTACGGATGAAACGATATATTCTGTCTAGATCTTCTTTCATATTCGGTAGGGTGACTAGATACTCGGCCACCTTTCTTACACGTAATGAATATAAAACCATATTATCCTCGCCTGGGACTGGATCATAGCCGCATTCGGTAAGGGCTTTCCTTATTTCTGCAACAGACTGATATCTGGGCGTACGCTGTGACGCTTGAGCATGTAATTCGACTGACGTTAAACGCTTATGTGGCGGCGGGGTCTGAGGAGGACCTCCTCCTGCGGCCCCTAAACTAGAATCGTCGACTGATACTCTTCGTACTAGTGTGGCGGGAAATTGAAATGCGGGCTGAACTGGTATGGCGGACTGGACCTGGGGGACCGTAGCAGGTACTGCAAGGGGTGCCCCGGTGTCTGGAGGAACGGGAAGTGCCTGATTCACAGGGACTGGCGGAGCGGGAACAGGATTTGCATATTCTGGGACTATGTCGTCCAAATAGGACGAGATAAAAATATCAGCTGCGGTCGGTTTGTGACGTAGCTTGGTCGGAACTAATGGTGGCGGGAAATTACTGGATGCCTCTGGGGTCGCTTTTGGCAAGCCCTCGGCAAGAAGAGGATACATACCCTTAATAAGGGCGTTCCTCCGTCTGTCTGACTGTTCAGTTTTAACTTGTTCACCTATCTCGATTAATTCTTTTTCTTGGGCTCGCTCTTGGGATTCTCTACTTAATTCTGACTTTCTGATTTCTTTTTCGGTTCTTTTATGAGATTCTTTGCGCCATAACTCGATGGCATCTTTCTGTGACTGTCTGGCTTTCTTTTTCCATAATGCCTCTTCTACTCTCATGATGCACTCGGCATCCCACGTACCTGATACGGGCCATCTATACTTTTCTTCCAACTCTTTGGTATACTCTACCCATAAATCTAGATATAATATGGCACTTATGCCATGCTTCTGATACATAAAGTGACCTGGACTGTCCCTGGGCGGGACGGGAACTGCTGCTTCCAGCAGACCCTTTCTAGTTTTTAACTGACATAACTTAGAAAACAAGGGCATGGCTGAACTGTAACTGAGACACAATACGTACTTATACAATAAACACGATAATTACTTCGCACTCATACCACGACATTAAAATACATGAAGAACATTTAAAATAACAGTTCGAACAGAATACTACCTGGAATACTGAGAACAGAACACATGAATTTTCTCGAGAACAGAACTGACTAGAACAGAAACTAGATGCACTGCTGAAACAGTACGAAACTTACCGGTCTCGTAAAGAGACACGTCAGGACCCGCATCCACCGAAGTGGACACTTCGTTTGTGGGTCTGTGTACCACCAACCCACAGACCAGAGTCAATTAGATTGACCCTGTCTAGATACTACCCCAGTAACGGTACTCACCGGGCAGCAAGAACGGAAGGCCTCGGACTGGACTGGACTGCTACGACGACGGACGACGAACTTCGGACTTCAGTTACGGGTGGACCTCCGGATACCTCGGACCTTGGACTCTCGGCTTGGGCTCTGGTCGGGACTCGCCGCGTTCCTCCACCGTCTCGTCTGGATGCTGGACCGCCTCCTCCGTCTCCTCCGTGGGCCTGAGGGATACTTGAAGCAGAAATATCTGCCGGTGCGCAGAAGAGTTCCGTCACGACTGCAGAGGGTCAGGGGGTCGGCGTGGCTTCACCGACGCGTGGGGAAAGGGCAAGTCCCTATTCGGGCGCCATTATGTGGTAAATAAATAAATAATACCTCTCTTTTTGAATGCATAAATGAATAACAGATAGCTCAATAAATAAGAGTCAAGATTCGAGGTAGTAGGAGTTTTGCAGGTTTAATACAGCATAAAGGACAGGAACAGGACAACCTGCACAGGAATAGGATGGCAAGCCCTGGCAGCGCTGCCGGGGTCAGGATCTGGACAAGAAGCTGCTAACTTTTAATAACAGTCCATGAGCATATATACATAACGCAAACACATAGCATTACATTGCAATAGGCGTAGCAGTGGGTGGAGCAATAGGCGTGACGCGTAGCAGTCGCGAAAGATAAGGGTGAAAATGGGTGTAACAGGGCGTATACATAGACATGTGATGCAAACGTAACAGAATATGTCATGAATGGGGCGGAAACCATGGAGGGGGCTACCTAAGGAGCCGGGACCTCTAACCTAATGGTGCGTGCAAACTGGCAATGACGTATCACTAGGAGAAGCTGGGGGCTATGAACTCTGTGCTAGGAGCAGAGACTGAAGTCTGGAGAGTCAGGGCGACATGTACCTAAACCCTATCTAGTATCTGATGTTTAGGGAACATGTTGATATAAACTAAGAATCAGGAGGGGAAAGGCTAACAGACTCTAAGACTGGAGCATGCATTATTCTACATGTAGTGCGTGATGAAGAATATTAAATGACCATTAAATGCAGTATTTCTCTTACATGGAGACGTAAAGGCTAGACAATGACGGAAACTATTGATGCGATTCAGTAGCTTTAGGAATGCAGAGAAGGAGGGCTGGACTGATAGCTAGAATCATAACATACTCTTGGCAGACTCGAGGGCAGAGCCAGGCCGGGCACTGCGAGGCAGGAAGTAAGTGAAGGGTCGAGGATACAGGTGGGGGCTGTATCGTTCCTCAGCGAGGGCTTCAGGAGACAGGAGCTGAATCTGGTGTCCGGGCCCTTTTGAGGCCTAGAAACGGGGACTTTTCAATGAAATAACGTGCACACTGAGAAACGTGGCAACGTAACTTTACATAGGCCTAATATTCGTAGTATTCACGAGAACTGGAAACTGGCATACTAGAGATGGACACAACTATAATTGCGTCTTTAATCGAACATGGGGAATACATATGCATATTAATCATGCACACATAACATATGATGGAGGACGCGTAGGGACACAGAACATGGCAAAATTTACTTTTCCACAAGTGAAAAGCCACGTTTTGATTTCCTTCCTGAACTGCAAGTGGTTGGAGATTTGCCTAAGCTGTTGAGGTAAAACGTTCCGAAGCCAAATGGGAGAAGCTCTTCCCTCCCCAACGTTGTCTATTGATCGTAGACACCAAAGCCAGCCCGTGAGAGGCAGACCTCAACGGGCGGTTTGGCATGTACCTGGAGAATAGATGTTGAAGATCGAAGGCCCCCATTCCCGCCAGCGCTTTATGAGCTAGGCACAGCGCCTTGAAATCAATACGCCTCTAGACTGGGAGCCAGTGCAGATTCCTGATGTCCTATGAGGTGGAGTGGTATTTAGGCAAACCGAGTAGCAATCTGGCAGACGCGTTTTGAATAGACTGCAGTTTGGCCAGTTGTGCACACCCCGCTCCCAGATAAAGGGCATTGCCATAGTCTATTCTAGAGAAAATAGTGGCAATTATATAGCTCAGTACTAGTAAGAGAATCCACTTACGGCTCAACAATCGGGCCATGCCTACCTTCACCCTTCCGGCTCTTACTAGGGGATCAACATTGGAGCTGCCTACTTCGCGAAACAACATATGGGTACTACAACCGGGTAAAATTCAAGACACTAATGAATTCATTTAAAGTATTCCGCCATATCCGGAGAATATTTGGAATTGGCAGATTTAACTTCTACCTTCTACTCTCCCATAGTTAATAACAACAACTTACCAGCTATTTTTAGTCCTTCTTACCTCTCTGAATGGCATAAGGCCAGAATAGTAAAACTTGGGGACCTGATCACAACCAGGGGATTGAATCTTTCACAGATCTACAATCTAAATTCAAACTAAAAAGTTAAGACCTATTTAAATATCTGTCTATTCATAGTTACCTATCCAGGAAGGTGGGTGGTACTACAGGGTTCGCCGAAGTTGAACTACTACATGCTCTACGCAATATCACCACCCCCCCCGTATTGGAGGTAATTACCAAATGCTTAACAGGCAAACCTCAGATGACCTAGAATCCATCTCTACAAAATGGCATGTCAAACTTGATTCGCCCCAAAGTTTATTTTTATAATTCTCTGCTTCTATCACAACAGATCTTAATTTCCGCCAAATTACAAGCACAACACTTTAAAACAATTTTCTTTCTTTACATGACACCAAGTAAAATTATTAAATGGGGATCCGGGAAAGGAACACTATGCCCGCGGTGTTCCAAAGTAGGGGCAGACTCAACACACATTTTCGCAACCTTCCCAAAATTAGCCCCAACCTTGCTTAAAATACAAAACCTACTTAGTGAAATAATTAACCAACCAATTTTGTTAAACCCTACGACCATTCTTCTGGGGACCCAATCTGATTCACTCAGAATTAAGGACGAAGGGCTGGTTTTCATAGCAATGGCAATAAGGAGGATTTGTGTTTCCTCCGGCTGGTTAGACACTGGCTCCCCTTCTTTCGCACAATGGCTGGCCAGACTGGTTGCTACATTCCACTTTGAAAAGGCAATATACACCAAGAAAGGACGAAGAAAGAGGAAGATAGGCTCTGAGGTTTGGGGGAAATTCTCTACCTGGATTGAGCAACAAGAGAAACACAACCAGGGGAGATAGCTAGCGATGCCTTAAAGATTTTTTTTTAAATTTCTTTCGCTACTTGCTTAAACCTCCTTCATTCTGCTCTTCTTCTTTTATGTGTCTTTTCCTTTTTTCCCTTTTTTCCTTTTTCTACTTGCTGTGTCTTGCGCCTATATTAATATATTAATGGTTTTACAGGTCTTGAGGGGTGGGAGTGGGGTAGTTGTAATTAAGTAATCTTCTTCTGATTGGACACTATATCACTGTTGAAAAAGAAAAATACATTTAAAATAAATAAATATATATATATATATATATATATATATATACATACATATATATATATATATATATATATATATATATTCACTGAAAAAACCATAGGTTATAGACCATATATAGTTAGGAATTAGCATTTACAAAACCTTGAAAATTCACTGAAAAAAACATAGGTTATAGACCATATATAGTTAGGAATTAGCATTTAAAAAACCTTATTTTACTCACACAAAACCATTGAAATTCCATATATAGTTAGTTGCACTAACTATATATCGCGCACCCGCAATCCACTGCTGATCATGTCACATATTACATCATTCATGACATGGTCAGTGACATCACTGATGACATCACTGATGACATCTCAAATGACATCACTGATGACATCACTGATGACAACATCCAGTGACTGTATGTTTCTGTAAAGTTAAAATATGTCTTACATATTGAAGAATGAGTGGATGTATAAGTGTCTGGATGAAGGATTTAGTAGGTGCGTGACTGACTGTATGAGTGAGTGATTAAATGTGTCTCACTGAATGCATGGGTTAGTGACTAAACTGTCTTAATTTGTGCATCATTATGTCTGTTGTTCTGTAAACTGCTGCATGTGTTGATCATTAGCTATACGAGAGGCTATATGTGTTATTAATTGGTTGCCCAAGTATTTCTATGGGAGATTGAGTTTGTGTGGGGGTGGCTGGAAGGTGTGTGACTCTATGCATAGATGTGTGAGCAGTTTATTCACTAGGTGTATGAGTTCAAGAGTGCATGTGGAAACAGCTACATGGGCAGTTGACTGTGTGCATGAGTGTATTGATGAGTGAATGGATATCTCAATGCTACATGTCATAGTAAGTACATATGTAAAACACAGTACATGTGAGAGTTGGCATATATAAATAACTGTGCATGAGAGCCACTGAATGAGTGAGTGGTTGTATCGATCATTGTGAACTTGTATCAGGGATTGTATAAGAGAGTAAATATGTGTTAGTATATGTTTCAATAAGTAAGGTGTGTTTAACTGTATAGTTGAAGAAATGGAGGTGAGATTGTTTCTTTGCATGACTGACTGGGTGTGTGAGTAACTCCATGGATGAGTGGCAGTGTGTGAGTGTCTGTATACACTGAGTGTATCTAAGGTTATATTAGAGTCTGAAGAGGTTTATCGTATTAGCACAAGAATGATGTCAAATGAGATGTCATCAGTGATGTCATCAGTGATGTCATTTGAGATGTCATCAGTGATGTCATCAGTGATGTCACTGACCATGTCATGAATGATGTAATATGTGACATGATCAGCAGTGGATTGCGGGTGCGCGATATATAGTTAGTGCAACTAACTATATATGGAATTTCAATGGTTTTGTGTGAGTAAAATAAGGTTTTTTAAATGCTAATTCCTAACTATATATGGTCTATAACCTATGGTTTTTTCAGTGAATTTTCAAGGTTTTGTAAATGCTAATTCCTAACTATATATGGTCTATAACCTATGGTTTTTTCAGTGAATTTCAATGGTTTTTTAATAGCAAATATCATAAGCTGTCGAATGTCAAGTACGTGGTAAGTGAAAACATTTTCGTGTTTATGCACACTGATCTGCTTTGAATGGTGCCCCCCCCCCCCTCATTTCTATTAGGAGTACTCTCTCTTTGCAGATAGTGAAAGGTAGTTAACGCAGGCCTTTGCCCCCGTTGTAATCCGTCGTGCCTGCTTCTCTCTCCATTTGATTGATTGTTATCCAAGTATTTACTATTTTAGAATTAGTTCTCTTTGGTTCATTCTCTATTTACAAACAAACACAGAGTCGCAATACTCTGTTTAGTCTTTGCAGATAACGAAAAATCGTGTAAAAAAAAAGAAAAGGAATCGAGCAAAATCAGTAGGCCACTAATGGGATCTCTTTTTGACCTCGCTAAAATAGAAACATTAGGAACAACCCCTCATGACAAATACAAAACTAGTGAGATGAACTGAACTCCACACAATGATGGCTGCAAAACAGCTCGGCTCCGCCACCCACCCCGCCCAAAATAACGATAAAGAGCGGCTGCCATGATTGGTTGCGGAATGGCCACGACGGAGCTACGAAATGGTGCTGCTCTCATGCTAACCCCAGCTTCAGTCTGAAACATCCAGAAACACTGTAGACTACCAATTCGATCAGTTCCGGTAGCGCCCCAATGTAACCCGGTAGAGAAGAACTAGCCCTCCCCTCTTTGACTGATGGTTCTTGTTGCCTGTCCCTTCTGTTGTCATTTAACAGAACTATTTAGCCTGCTGAAAGGGGTTGTGTTTCGACCGCTGGTTGGTGGAGACATTTTGACTATATTCTGGACCTGCGTTGTCGCGTAATGCGTCATATGACGCGCCGCGTTAGCGCATCCGGAAGTCATCCGGGGCGCGCAGCGCGTAACGTAAGCATAACAAGTCATGTGACTTGTTAATAAAACTTTTCATTGGTTCATTTTACTTTTCTTATTCTAATGATGAAAGCCTTGGTCATATCACCTAAAAATTACGCTTTTAATTACTTCCGAACATTATTTTTTCTTAAATATATGTTATAATGTTCCAGGCTAATGTACTTTCCCGGAAATTTTACAACTGTCCTGCAAGTAAAATATATTCTTTTTTCGAGAAAAAGAGCGTTTCTTCGTCCCATGACGGAGCCGTTGAGCAAAAGAGGGTCGACCTGCTGTCTTAGTCGCCGATACGCCTGAATATGAGATTCTTATCGATCACTTTATGTTGCAGGAATAGAAAACACAACAGCCCTTGACCATTTATCTTTACTGCGTTCCTTCGTATTATACCTTTTACCCTTCATGTAATTGGTCTGCTTTATTTCACTTGCCTTTTAATGATTCTAAAACAGTGACTATTATTAAAAACTTTACCAATGTATATACTACTACCATGTTTTCTTTTAAAAACCTTTATTGTGAAAATTTCATTATACAAATACGAGCCTATAACCATGTGGGCCTGCCACGGAGCAAACTGTAATCGTATATGATGAATAGACATTTACACTGTAGAGGAACGTAACGGGCGGGCCATTAGGTTGCAAGAACTAAGGTGTCTAACAGTTACGGAATCGGTGGACGTACATTTTATAATTAAAATACGACAGGGCCAGTTACAATAAAATTATCTAGATATACATTTGCGGGCAAGTACCATGGGTGACGTTAATTCGAACTTTCAACAGTACAGTAATCAATAACACATCAGAACTTAATATCAATAGGGATGTCGAAATATTCAATCAATTCTCGTCCCCGCCCGCCATGTGCTTCAAAACTGCATACGTATCTCGTGATTTCAAGGTTCTGCAACCAGTACACAACAAGGAGTTACGAGTCCCATTTATTCTGGCGCCATTTTGGGCGAGGACGGGCAGGTCCAGGATATAGTCAAAATGTCTCTACCAACCATCGACTATGATGACGTTCATATGCTGTATTTATTAGAGTAACACTCATCTGTCCACATGAAATTAATTTACCACAATCTAAACATGTCATTTTAATCTTTCCAAAGTTCTTCTAAATATTTGGGACCGTTTCCCTTGCCTCTGAAGCTCTCAGTGCCACTTCTTTGATGAATGTACTAGCAGGTCAGGGGTTCTCCTCCAAATCTCTCTTTTATGCAGCACTATAATTAATTGGTGCCACCTCTCCATATGACGATGCATGGTATAGTTACCACAACTATATTTTTTTTCGGTTCCTCTGGAGAGTTCATCGTGGCAGATGAAGCGTGTAACGTACCGGGCATTTACCTTTTTTTGCATGTACAGGAAAGGAAAAAAAAATCGAGCGTCCAAGTTCTAAGGTGTCCCAGGGCCATTTTAGTGGACCAGGCCCAAATCCAAAGAACAGGCCGCCATTTTGAGAGTCCTCTTGCAGCCGCCTGTCGCTGTAGCATCAAGAGCAGCCGAAACTCAGCTGAATGGCAACTGAAACGGTAAATGGGCGCCCCACTACATTTCAGCATTGTAGGATGACCACACCAGTACAGCAACTTGCTAGACATCACCTCGGTGCCATCCGGATCTCGGCGCCCCACTGCAGATGAAGAGCCTCTCAACTATGAAACCACCACGGTGACATCCGGATCTTGGCGCGTTGTGCTGCCTTCGGCCTATTCGCACATCGGTCCGCTACTGACGCCATCTCACAGGCTAATGGGGTGACCCACGCCGAGTTTCAGCATTGTAGGATGACCACACCAACTTGCTAGACATCACCTCGGTGCCATCCGAATCTTGGCATCTCAACGCCTAGTGGTATCTTCCATACAGAAAATATTGTTACGCTGCCTTTGGCCCCATTCGCACATCAGTCCGCAACTTAGACATCACCTCGGTGCCATCCGGATCTTGGCATCTCAGCGCCTTGTGGTGTCAGTCAGAAAATATTGTTGCGCTGCCTTTGGCCCCATTCGCACATCAGTCCGCTACTGACACCATCTCACAGGCCAATAGGGCGCCCCACGCCGACTTTTACCATTGTACGATGGCCACACCAGTGGCACAACTTGCTAGACATCACCTCGGTGCCATCCGAATCTTGGCATCTCAACGCCTAGTGGTATCTTCCATACAGAAAATCTTGTTACGCTACCTTTGGCCCCATTCGCACATCGGTCCGCAACTTAGACATCACCTCGGTGCCATCCGGATCTTGGCATCTCAGCGCCTTGTGGTGTCTTCTACTCCGAAAATATTGTAGAAAATATTGTTGCGCTGCCTTTGGCCCCATTCACACATCAGTCCGCTACTGACACCATCTCACAGGCCAACAGGGCGCCCCACGCCGACTTTTACCATTGTACGATGGCCACACCAGTGCCACAACTTGCTAGACACCACCTCGGTGCCATCCGGATCTTGGCATCTCAGCGCCTTGTGGTGTCTTCAAATCAGAAAATATTGTTGCGCTGCCTTTGGCCCCATTCGCACATCGGTCCGCTACTGACGCCATCTCACAGGCCAACGGGGCGCCCCACGCCGACTTTCAACATTGTAGGATGGCCACAGAAGTGCGACAACTTACTAGACACCACCTCGGTGCCATCCGGATCTTGGCATCTCAGCGCCTTGTGGTGTCTTCTATTCAGAAAATATTGTTGCGCTGCCTTTGGCCCCATTCGCACATCGGTCCGCTACTGACGCCATCTCACAGGCCAACGGGGCGCCCCACGCCGACTTTCAACATTGTAGGATGGCCACACCAGTGCGGCAACTTACTAGACACCACCTCGGTGCCATCCGGATCTTGGCGCGTTGTGCTGCCTTCGGCCTATTCGCACATCGGTCCACTACTGACGCAAACTCACAGGCCAACGGGGCGCCCCACGCCGACTTTCAGCATTGTTGGATGGCCACACCAGTGCGGCAACTTACTAGACACCACCTCGGTGCCATCCGGATCTTGGCGCGTTGTGCTGCCTTCGGCCTATTCGCACATCGGTCCGCTACTGACGCAAACTCACAGGCCAACGGGGCGCCCCACGCCGACTTTCAGCATTGTTGGATGGCCACACCAGTGCGGCAACTTACTAGACACCACCTCGGTGCCATCCGGATCTTGGCGCGTTGTGCTGCCTTCGGCCTATTCGCACATCGGTCCGCTACTGACGCAAACTCACAGGCCAACGGGGCGCCCCACGCCGACTTTCAGCATTGTAGGATGGCCACACCAGTGCTGCAACTTGCTGGACACCACCTCGGTGCCATCCGGATCTTGGCGCGTTGTGCTGCCTTCGGCCTATTCGCACATCGGTCCGCTACTGACGCCGCCTCACGTGCCAACGGGGCGCCCCACGCCGACTTTCAGCATTGTAGGATGGCCACACCAGTGCTGCAACTTGCTGGACACCACCTCGGTGCCATCCGGATCTTGGCGCGTTGTGTTGCCTTCGGCCTATTCGCACATCGGTCCGCTACTGACGCCGCCTCACGTGCCAACGGGGCGCCCCACGCCGACTTTCAGCATTGTAGGATGGCCACACCAGTGCTGCAACTTGCTGGACACCACCTCGGTGCCATCCGGATCTTGGCGCGTTGTGTTGCCTTCGGCCTATTCGCACATCGGTCCGCTACTGACGCCGCCTCACGTGCCAACGGGGCGCCCCACGCCGACTTTCAGCATTGTAGGATGGCCACACCAGTGCTGCAACTTGCTGGACACCACCTCGGTGCCATCCGGATCTTGGCGCGTTGTGTTGCCTTCGGCCTATTCGCACATCGGTCCGCTACTGACGCCGCCTCACGTGCCAACGTATTTTCTCCGCATTTTACACCCTATGCCGCATAACAGGTCATGTGACTTGTTTATAAAACTTTTCATTGGTTCATTTTACTTTTGGTTTCCTAATGATGGAAGGCTTGATCATGTGACCTAAAAACAACACTTTTCATTGGATCAAAACTTTTTTTTTTTCCCAAACGATGAAAGCCCCACCTTGTTTCTGGATGTTTCAGACTGAAGCTGGCGTCAGCATGAGAGCACCACCATCTCGTAGCTCAGTCGTGGTCATTCCGCGAGCAATCATGGCAGCCGCTCCCCACCAGAAGCCTGCAGGAGTCGGAGCCCCCAAAACTTTTGATGAATTCTCAAGGCGGAGGGGACGCTTTCGAGAATGGGGTCCAAGACCTAGCAGACAAGCGTCCGATTTCCAAGGTGTCCCAGGGCCATTTCAGTGGACCAGGCCCAAAAAGGAAACAGCCTGCCGCCATTTTGAGAGTCCTGTGACAGCCGCCTATCGCTGCACCGCAAGAGTGGGCGCAACTCAGCTGAATTGCGGCTTTTGACACAGTGGACCAAAAACGGACGGAATGGCAACTGAAACGGTAAAGGGGCGCCCCACTACAACAGATGACACTCCACCTGGACAGGCCCGTTCACCGCCTCCCCCGGGGCGCCCCGCGCCGTTATTCGGAGCAGCATTGTAGGATACCAAAACCAGTGCGGCAACTTACTGGACATCACCTTGGTGCCATCGTTCTGCTGCCTTGGAACTATTCGCGCAACAGTTTGCTACTGATGACCCACCCCCCGCGACGCCCCATGCCGTTATTTGCTGGGTGGCAACTTACTAGACATCACTTTAGTGTCATCTAGATTTCAGCGCGTTCTGCTGCCTTGGAACTATTCGCACAACAGTTTGCTACTGATGACCCACCCCCCGCGACGCCCCACGCCGGAAATCTGGACGTTGTGCTGCGTTGGGACTATTCGCACAGCCGACCGCTACTTCGTTGTTTTTCCCTAAAAATGTTTATATGTTATTACTATTTTTGTTTTCTTGTATATATTTATAAATTATTAAAGTTTTATAATCTTACTACTTTGTCGGAGTGCTATATATTTTTAATGTGACACATAATTGTAAAAACTTTGATGTACAAAGAGTCATCCCTGGAATCTTCCGCTTCAGGCTCGGTCCCCTCCCCAATCACAATACAGGATGGTTTTCAGATAATAGCAACGCTTCTGCTGTGACGGATCTCATCGAGTGTGGGCCTTGATCTACTATAACTCCTTTGAAGAGGGGTGATTCTTTACAGCTGTGGCCATAAACTACATCTGCAGGGCTAGCTGATACCCTAGGACCAGCCTGGACAATCGGACACAGAGGAAAAGGAGTATCAGAGGGTGCGGTAGTGAATAGGGCGAAAGGGAGGTGTCGGGCGGGCACAGGGTGTGATTCTCAGGGAAGAGCAGCGCAGATGGGGGGAGGTTTATTACCCATGCATAAGACAGAGAGCGGGGGTGACCACTGCCTGGGGGAGATGCTTGCGAGGGTGGGGAGCCATGCTAAGGATCGACAGCGTGCACAGAGTGGGTCTGGTCAAGGCATCTAAAATGGCTGCCGTGCACGACAAAAGTGTGGCATTTGAAAAAAGACAAGATGGCGCAGACAATGTTTTCCAACACTTCCTGATTTCCTTCGAATCGAACGTTAACAGACGTTGGGGCATATTACCAAAGTTAAGCGATATTTATCCCTAACGATGCTTAGCAACGATTTTTTTACCGTCAGAAATTATCGCAGATAAACCTTGCTATTATCAAGGTTTATCGGAAATACGATAAAAAACGACCGCAATGCATTAATATCGCTGAAAACTCAGCGATATTCATGCATTACCGAGCTAATGCTCTTAGCCATGTTATCCACCTCCCATTGGATAACATGGCTAAGAACTGCTCAGGGCAGGTGGTAGCTTTTGGAGATATTCGCGCTTATCTCGAATATTTCCAAAAGTTGATAATAGGAGATAGCGATGTTAGCGACTGTTTCCAGTCGCTAACATCTTGGCATGCCCACTTTGCATGTCATTAGTGATAAATATCACTCACATGCAAAGTGGGGCCCAAGATGGTCGCTATCTTCTACTAGCCGTCGCTAACTGGTGTTAGCAACAGCTAGGTAATACACATATAATTTTATCTCCGCGAAGCGGAGCGCTGTTACAGATATATATCTTGTTTCTGAACGTTAATTTCTCAAAATGCACTGAAGCACATATATTGAGACCTAGCAAAGGCACATCGGGCTACCAGTCCCTACAATTTTGCCAAGTTTCGTGCAAATCCATTCAGCTGTTCGATCCTACCGAGAGACAAGATGGCGGCCGCTACGGACTGTTTGGAATGTTTACAGACACCGGAGAGCCAATCAGCTTCGCTTCGCAAAGCTCCGTAACGCGAAAAGTACGCGAAGCGGTGCGCTGTTACAGATATATATCTTTTTTTGAACGTTAATTTCTCAAAATCCACTGGAGCACATATATTGAGATCTAGCAAAGGCACATCGGGCTACCAGTCCCTACAATTTTGCCAAGTTTCGTGCAAATCCATTCAGCTGTTCGATTATTATTATTTTTATTTTTTTTTGCCCCGCGGGGCCCTTTTAAAACCTCCACATCAAACCTAGGGGGTGAGCGACAATGTACTATGCCCCCTTATGGTCATTTGCCCCTTCGCTTTGGCCTCCTCTTGTCTCTCGATCCTACCGAGAGACAAGATGGCGGCCGCTACGGACTGTTTGGAATGTTGACAGACGCCGGAGAACCAATCAGCTTCGCTTCACAAAGCTCCGTTGCGCGAAAAGTCCGCGAACCAGAGCGCTGCCCGGTCCGCTGTTACAGATATATATATTTTTTTAAACGTTAATTTCTCAAAATCCACTGGAGCACATATATTGAGACCTACAAAAGGCACATCGGGCTACCAGTCCCTACAATTTTGCCAAGTTTCGTGCAAATCCATTCAGCCGTTCGGGCTAAAAGTGAGGCCAACCGCCCTATGGAAAACTCAATGTTAAAAACACGTTTTGGGACCCCCCTTTTTTCTCGGCCCCCCCTTGACTAACCCCCCCTAAATTTTCAAGGGATGCTCAGAAACAAAATGTGCCATTTTCCTGAAAATTTCAGCCAATTCCGTCCACAAACGCCAAAGTTATTAGACATAGAATTTTCAAAAAACCCATAGGGAAAAAATCCTAACTATATATACCTACTGGCGACCGCCAGTAGGTAATATATATATATATATATATATATATATATATATATATATATATATATATATATATATATATATATATATATATATATATATATATATATATATATATATATATATATATATATCTTTGGCTATTAAAAGATACCTTTTCTGGTTGCCATTAACTTCCTATCTCACGGATATAACGTCACCTCTTCCTAATACAATTAATACTCCTGATGAAGTTAGAAAGCCTCCTTATTTCCTTTTGTTGTCTTTTTGCTTTTTCATTTCAGTGATCATAATATCGGTTGTGACTCCTTTTTCCTTTTCAGCTATTACATTTTAGAGTTTTATTATATTTACAAGATATTTGTTGCTACCTATCTATGTTGCATTTCTTGTTTTAAGATTCAGGTCATTTTATTTCTTGCCTGTACTGTTATTTAATGATGTTTCCCCCCCACCCTCCCCCTTTTCTCCCCCCCCATTTTCTTTCCCCCCTCCCTCCCCTCCCTCCTTCTTTCTCAAATCCTAACATGTAATTAGTTCTACAATGTATAACATTACTTCTCACAGTGTATTTCATTTATACACTGTTCATCTCTTTGTCTGTTATACTCTTTTTCTTCAATAAACTTTAACTTGAAACTGGAAAAAAAAGAAAAAGTAAAGTTAACAGCGAGATGTGGGATAGCCAGAAGGAAACAAAGATAGGGAGGAAGATGCAAGTAGAGATGCAGGTTCAGTTTTAAAGTGAGGTAGAAAGAGGAGTAAAGGTATCCAAGGGGAGAGTTTTAGAATTTGAATTTGAATTTAAAATTTCTTATAGAGCGCACGTATACCTGCGGTTTCTTGGCGCTATTACTGACAGGATCCTAATTTAAAAAAGAAAAAGAAAGAAAAAAAAAAAAAAGCTGAGGGAACAGAAGAGTTATTATTCGAAAGATTTCGTGAATAGGTAGGTCTTAAGTTGTTTACGGAATTGTGGGTAGAGGGAGATGGTGCGGAGTTCAAGGGGGAGGGAGTTCCAGAGGGTAGGGGCAAGGGTGGCAAATTTAGAGCCTCCCCACTTCTTTCTCCGGTAGCGTGGGATGGTGAGGAGGGACTGGGAGGACGAACGAAGTTCCCTGGTGGGAATATAGGACACAATCTCGGAGGAGATGAATTCAGGTGCGAGTCCGTGTCGGGCCCGGAAAGTAATGGAAGCAAGCTTGAATTCAATTCTGGCTCGCACAGGGAGCCAGTGAAGTGATTTCAGGAGCGGGGTAGAGTGGTGAAATTTGGGGAGTTTGAAAACCAGGCGGGCCGCCTGGTTTTGGATCTGTTGTAGGCGACGCAGACTGTAGGCGGGGATGCCGGCATACAGGGCGTTGCCATAGTCCAGGCGGGATACCACCATGGCCAAGATGATGAGCTTTAGAGCAGAGAAAGTGAAGAAACAGGACACCCTGCGTATAATACGCAGTGAAAGAAAGGAAGAAGATACCACAGAGCTAACCTGGGAGTGAAGGGTGAGTTGAGAATTAAGTTTTATACCAAGTGTTTTAACTGAGGAAGCGGGGGTAGGAGGAGGGCCAAGAGAAGGGGGCCAGAAAAGAGGGGACCAGGGGCTGGATGAACCACCCGTCAATACCAACTCAGTTTTGTCGGGGTTGAGTTTAAGGTGGTTGTGGTTCATCCAGTCCCTGATGTGAAGCATAACAGATTGAAAGTTAAGAATAGAGGAAGGAGAAGATAGATTAAAGACAAGCTGGAGGTCGTCCGCATAATTAAATACGCCGACCTCCATCTGTTGAAGAGAGAAGATTAGGGGAGCAATGTACAGATTGAACAAGAGAGGAGAAAGAGAGGAACCTTGGGGAACCCCGCACTGAACTTTCCGGACGTCCGCCGTGAAGTCACCCAGGCGAACAGCCTAGGTGCGGTCACTCAGGAAGGAGGACAACCAGACCAGGGCGGTCCCCCCGATCCCCGCCGCTCCGATACGGGAAAGGAGGATGGTGTGATCCACCGTATCGAAGGCGGCTGAGAGATCAAGGAGCACAAGGGCCTGGTGCTGATTGGTGTCCAAACCCTCCCTGAGGGTGTCCAGGACCGACAGGACGACGGACTCCGTAGAGTGTGCAGGGCGGAAACCAGCTTGACGGGAGGCAAGAGCACCATGATTCTCCACAAAGGAGCTCAGAGCGCCGGTGACGTGGCGCTCGAGCACCTTGGCAAGGAATGGTAGGAGGGAGATAGGACGGAAATTGGCGGGGACAGAGGGGTCCGCCCCAGGTTTTTTTAGGATGGGCACAATTACCGCAGATTTCAAGGGTTTAGGGACGATGCCTTGAGCGAGAGAGCTGTTAAGAAGATGAAGGGGAGGGTCGGGGCAGGAAACAAAGATATGGCGGAGGATGTGAGCGGGACAAGGGTCGAGAGGAGAACCGGGTTTGACCAGGGGAACCAAGGTGATCAGGCTCTCCCGAGTGATAGGGGGAAATGAGGTAAGCTCGCCCTTGGGGGGGGGCATTGGGGGTCAACAAAAAAGGAGGAAGGTGGCGGGATGTTAGCCTTAATGGTGATGATTTTGTGAATGAAATAGTTGTTGAGGGAAGAACAGAGTTCTTCGGAAGGGGCCGGCTTAAGCGTAGTTCTGTCCGAGAACGCTAGGGTGTGGACGATGGTGAATATCTCCTTGGATTGGTTTTCCGCGGCTAAGATTTTGGAGGAGAAGTAAGATGTTTTTGCCTCCAAGATGTCTTTTTTATACTGGCTCAAGATGTTAGTGTAGTCCAGTTTCAGGGTGGGGCAGTAATTTCTTCTCCATGCCCGCTCAGCGCGGCGAACTGTTAATTTGGTGGTCTTAAGCTCTTCGGTGAACCACCGATTGGCGTCCTTGTCGCGTTTGGAGGTAATACGCTTGAGCGGGGCAAGAGCGTCGCGTCCATTGGAGAGCCACTGATCTATGGCATCGGCCTGGGAAAGTGTGGGAAGACCCTGTAGGGGGGGGAGGGACGAGGTAAGGAGGGAAGAGAGATTCTCCAGATTGACACGACCCCATGATCGAACCCAGGTGTTTTTGGGCCGGGGGGGTTTGGCTGGAGGGTGGGTGTGCAGGAGGAATGAGATTAGGTGGTGGTCTGACCAGGGGCAAGGGGTGACAGAGAGTGAGTCCACAGGGCAGTTCAGGGACCAGATCTGATCGAGTATATGACCTTTGATGTGGGTGGGGGAAGAAATGTGGGGAATGAAGTTGAGGGAGTGAAGGGTTTCGGAGAATTCCTTGGAGGATGGGCACTCCGCGGAGTCGGAAGGCCAGAAATTAAAATCGCCAAGGAGCAGAATGGAGGAATTGTTAATTGTGATGGTGGCCAAGACCTCCAAAAAGTCGGGGAGGAACTGTAAGGGGGACTGAGGGGGACGGTAGGTGAGGAAGCAGGTCAAGGGGGGAGAGGTGGAAACTGTACGGATCACCAGAAATTCAGTTGTCGCGATGTCAGGTAGAGGTAATATTTGGAAGGGGAGATTGGTGCGTGCGATGACCGCTACGCCACCCCCGGCCCTGCCAGAAGGGCGGTCCGCCCTGAGGGCATAGTAGGTGGCCGGTAGGGTGGATAGTAGGGCAGGGAGGGAGTCATCGCAGAACCACGTCTCGGTCAAAAAGAGACGGTCGGGAGCATGGAGATCCAGTAAGACGGAGAGTTCATGTGCATGGACAACAGCAGACCGGGTGTTGAGGTAAAAGGCTGTGAAGGCTTTCGGGGTTGATGGGGGAGCAGTGCTACAAGACACAGGAGGGGTGTCAACTGTGGGAGAGGGACAGAGATTGGAAGTAGCAGGAGAAAGACCAAGGGAGGAGATGCGAGAGTAGATAGAGGCCGAGATGGGCCAGGGGCCCTGGCAGCAGCGAAGTTGGTCAGGGGTATAGATAATAGGCGGGGCAGAGTGACGAGCCCCTAGTCCCGGCCCATCGCGGACGGGCGCAGACGGGCTTGCCTTAGGCGCGCCTTCGGCGCGCAATCGTCGCGCCCGCTGCGCTCGTCCGCTGCGCTTCCTACCAAGGCACATAATTTATATCAGGTGGTCGGGCGTTGGAGGGGGCGTGGCCAAGAGATGTGGGCGTGTCTAGTGGCTCGCCTCGCCGTCGAGAATGGCGACCTGGATATCAACAAACGTAGCAGCGTGAGGTCCGCTGTTCAAAGGTGCAAGAAGTCGGGTAGGTTTTAAAATCAGAGCAAACACAGTAATCATACAGTTTTAAAAATCCTAACGTGCTCCCGGCTTTCCGCCTCAGGAGTCTCTATCAGTGACGCGCTAGTGGTCAGCGCGCACTATTTGTAGGTCTGGTGAGGGGGCGTGGCCAAGAGATGTGGCGTGTCTAGTGGCTCGCCTCGCCGTCGAGAATGGCGACCTGGATATCAACAAACGTAGCAGCGTGAGGTCCGCTGTTCAAAGGTGCAAGAAGTCGGGTAGGTTTAAAAATCAGAGCAAACACAGTAATCATGCAGTTTTAAAAATCCTAACGTGCTCCCGGCTTTCCGCCTCAGGAGTCTCTATCAGTGACGCGCTAGTGGTCAGCGCGCACTATTTGTAGGTCTGGTGAGGGGCGTGGGCCAAGATATGTGGGGCGTGTCTAGTGGCTCGCCTCGCCGTCGAGAATGGCGACCTGGATATCAACAAACGTAGCAGCGTGAGGTCCGCTGTTCAAAGGTGCAAGAAGTCGGGTAGGTTTAAAAATCAGAGCAAACACAGTAATCATACAGTTTTAAAAAATCCTAACGTGCTCCCGGCTTTCCGCCTCAGGAGTCTCTATCAGTGACGCGCTAGTGGTCAGCGCGCACTATTTGTAGGTCTGGTGAGGGGGCGTGCCAAGAGATGTGGGCGTGTCTAGTGGCTCGCCTCGCCGTCGAGAATGGCGACCTGGATATCAACAAACGTAGCAGCGTGAGGTCCGCTGTTCAAAAGGTGCAAGAAGTCGGGTAGGTTTTAAAAATCA